>NC_090940.1:124081269-124719155 GCF_040938575.1 Ambystoma mexicanum | reverse complement strand
AGCCACCAGGGGCACCCTCCACCAGGCCCCCACTCATGTCTCCCACCACCCCCACCCCCCAGCCACCAGGGTCAGCCTCCACCAGGCCCCCACTCATGTCTCCCACCACCCCCACCCCCCAGCCACCAGGGGCACCCTCCACCAGGCCCCCACTCATGTCTCCCACCACCCCCAAACCCCAGCAGTGCAGGGTCACCCTCCACCAGGCCCCCACTCATGTCACCCACCACCCCCACCCCCCAGCCACCAGGGGCACCCTCCACCAGGCCCCCACTCATGTCTCCCACCACCCCCAGCTACCAGGGTCAGCCTCCACCAGGCCCCCACTCATGTCTCCCACCACCCCCACCCCCCAGCCACCAGGGGCACCCTCCACCAGGCCCCCACTCATGTCTCCCACCACCCCCAAACCCCAGCAGTGCAGGGTCACCCTCCACCAGGCCCCCACTCATGTCACCCACCACCCCCACCCCCCAGCCACCAGGGGCACCCTCCACCAGGCCCCCACTCATGTCTCCCACCACCCCCACCCCCCAGCCACCAGGGTCACCCTCCACCAGGCCCCCACTCATGTCTCCCACCACCCCCACACCCCAGCAGTGCAGGGTCACCCTCCACCAGGCCCCCACTCATGTCACCCACCACCCCCACACCCCAGCAGTGCAGGGTCACCCTCCACCAGGCCCCCACTCATGTCACCCACCACCCCCACCCCCCAGCCACCAGGGGCACCCTCCACCAGGCCCCCACTCATGTCTCCCACCACCCCCACCCCCCAGCCACCAGGGGCACCCTCCACCAGGCCCCCACCCATGTCTCCCACCACCCCCACCCCCCAGCAGTGCAGGGGCAGCCCCCACCAGGCCCCCACTCATGTCCCCTATCACCCCCACCCCCCAGCCACCAGGGGCACCCTCACAAGGCACCCACTCATGTCTCCCTGCACCCCCATACCCCAGCCACCAGGGGCAGCCTCCACCAGGCCCCCACTCATGTCTCCCACCACCCCCACCCCCCAGCCACCAGGGGCAGCCTCCACCAGGCCCCCACTCATGTCTCCCACCACCCCCACCCCCCAGCAGTGCAGGGGCAGCCTCCACCAGGCCCCCACCCATGTCTCCCACCACCCCCACCCCCCAGCAGTGCAGGGGCAGCCCCCACCAGGCCCCCACTCATGTCCCCTATCACCCCCACCCCCCAGTCTCCAGGGGCAGCACCCACCAGGCCCCCACTCATGTCCCCTATCACCCCCACCCCCCCAGTCACCAGGGGCAGCCCCCACCAGGCCCCCACTCATGTCCCCTATCACCCCCACCCCCCAGCAGTGCAGGGGCAGCAGGCAGTCAGGCAGCAGCAGGTGGGAGCGTGCTCGGGCTCTGGGGGGCAGTAGTTCGGCCTTCCGGGCAGGAGCGTGGTATTCCGTGTGCGTACGCGTGGCCAGCTTGGTACGGAGTGATTTTGCACGTGAAAATCCTGCACGTCAGCGTGAAAACAGAGGAAAGGCCCTCAGCGCGTAAGCGCGTCTGTGACGTGACCCGCACAGGTGTTTCCCACACAGCACGTGATGACAGAGCACACGTGGAAAGACTGCACGTCAGAGTGTAATCGCGTGTGATTGGTGGAAATGGCCCTACACGCAGAAGTGACAAAGCGTGTGATTGGTGGAAATGGCCCTACACGCAGAAGTGACAAAGCGTGTGATTGGTGGAAATGGCCCTACACGCAGAAGTGACAAAGCGTGTAATTGGTGGAAATGGCCCTACACGCAGAAGTGACAAAGCATGTAATAGGTGGAAATGGCCCTAGCGCGTACACGCCGCATAAGTGACGCTGGACGTGTGGGCCTGTATAAAAGGTACGTGTAGAACACGTTTTCCTTGTACGTGCTTTTCGTGGAGAGCGAGTGGGTGAATTCTGTACTTCTTGTCGTTTCACACGCGATTTACTTCACGGCGTTTCAAGTTCGTATTCCCTGTTACCTCTGACAGCTTTTTCTCTTTTTTCTCTTTTACTGGTTTACCTGGGCCTGTTCCCTCAAACAGTGTTCCCTTCTACTGTTGTCCTGTCTCCTCAGACAGCGGACAAATCTTCTTTTGGCGGGGGTGTTGCCAACCAAACGTGCTCCTTTTACACGCTCGTTTACCAGGCAGACGGTGAGTCACGCACGTATCTAACATCTGTGCTTGCCCCGTGTGTAGCCTACCCCTTCAGAGGTCATTCTAGGCTGCGTGTGACACGCATACGTTCATTCTTGTGTTTCTGGGTGCCACAGCGTAGTGCAGGTTTTTCTTTCTGCACACGTGGTCTAGGAGGGGTTGCGTGCACGTCATCTCCCTTTTTTGGGCCTCCTGTGCGTTGCGTGACCCGTCATCTTTCCCCAGGGGTTACATTCAGCCTTGCTAGAGCACTAGGGTACAATTACCATCTGGTACCCAACCCCTTTGACCCCCAATTGCCC
Organism: Ambystoma mexicanum; assembly: GCF_040938575.1. Taxonomy (NCBI): domain Eukaryota; kingdom Metazoa; phylum Chordata; class Amphibia; order Caudata; family Ambystomatidae; genus Ambystoma; species Ambystoma mexicanum. The sequence continues at coordinate 124,716,697 of NC_090940.1, read as the reverse complement.
AGGACAATAGTCTACATCCACTCCCATACGCACATTAACATCAGTGCCATGGCTGGGAGGCGAGGATTCCGTAAGGGTGGCAAAGGTGGAAGAGCCACAAGTGGTGGCTGTGGTGGATCCGGTAGGGGACGTGGTCGTAACTTGCAGGGTGAGCCTGTCCCCCCATGTGTGGAGGACCAGTCACGGGCACCCATAATCCCCCCCCCTTCCCCTCCTCCCATTGAGGCTGATGTGGCTGACACCATCCATGCTCAGCCCTTGTTGGACCAGCCCATTGTGGCACCAGACCTGGCTGACTCCATGGCTGACTTCCAGGTCAGCAGGGCTACGACACGTGCGCTGGTGCACGTTGATGCCATCATGCCACGTGGATCTGGGGCAGCAAGGTCATCTGCTGCACCAAGGAGGCAGGGCGGAGAGGCTGCAGGGGCAGCTGCGGCTCCATCCACCCCAGCCCTCACACACCCAGCCAGGACAGTGTCGGTCCTAGTCCATGCTGCTGACATTCCCCCTGACACCATCACACTAGAGCCAATGCCTGCACCAACTCCCATGCTGAGTGTGCAATCCCACACTCCTGATACAGAGTCCACCAGGGCTCCTGCCCCTAGTGTCCGCAGCGGCGCAGGACACTCAGGATCACCACCACCTTCCAAGCGGAAGAGGAAGAGTGCTCGTCCGGCACAGGCTGATGCCCCAGACACGGCTACACAGTCCGGCCCGTCCAGGAAGCCCAGCTTCACGGATGACGAACTGAATGCACTTGTCGAGTATGTGTCCGGACATGACAACGAGATGGTCATTGTTGCAGGATCCAAGACCACACCTGCACAACGCCAGGCACACTGGCAGACCGTTGCGGACATCGTAAGTGCCCTTGGAATCGTGAGGCGCACAGCCAATGATTGCTATAAGCGCTGGAATGACCTAAAGCGCAGGGCAAAGAGTAAGCTGGCCTCAAGTCGTGCCGCAACTCTAGTGACTGGAGGTGGGTCTCCAGTAGTAGACATGGAACTCACTCCACATGAGTCAGTCGCTGGGACCTACGTCACGGAGGAACAGATCCAAGGCGTGGGAGATCTGGCTGATTACGAGGCATTGTCCGGTGAGTGCACATGCATGTGTGTGTCATCCATGTGCATGGTGTGTGTGTGAGGGCTTCTGTTCGGGTGCCAGGTGAGAGTGTGTGCGCCTGAGTCGTATGGGTCAGCCATGTGCTTCATGCAATCCTTCCTGCGCAGCTGCATTTGGCCATAGCAGTATCCCTTCTGCCAACAGTAGACATCTAGAACAACTGCACGCCAGTTGCCCTTGAAGTGTCACCTTGCCACAACATATTTGCTTCTTTTTCACTGTTCATTCAGTCCGTTTGTTTGCATTCCACCACTTTCACTAGGCATGTCGCTGTCCACTAGTCACATGTCTGACATGGGTATGGTAAAGTGGAGTGACTTTGTTACCTGGATATCATTTGTACACACATGTCCCTGTGCAATTTGACCATTTCAGACTGGCAGCTCCAGGTGAAAAATCTGACCTGTTAGAATTAGAAAAGCAATTACATGCGGGAACTGGACTGAATGAATAGGTGCTGCCCTCCTCTCCATCTTCACTCAATAGCAATGGTACATGCCATCTGTGTGATGGCATGTGTGTTTCACCTGCCAATCACAGGCCAATGTGTGATGCCACTGCCAGGCAGCATGCAGAAAATGTGTTCATCTTCCATCTTGGTGTCATCAGTGTGTGCCATTTGCCTGCACTTCATACGCAGTGAGGGTGCATGCATGGGAGGGTTTTAGTCATGTGGGACATGTGTCAATCAAGTACTGGTTCTCTTGCTTCTCAGCCCTCAATGTGTGCCATGGTGCTAATGCCTGTTTCCATTTCTTTGTTTTCATGTCTTTGCAGGGGAAGACGCACCTGATACTGCTGGGGTTGTGGAGATGGTGCAGACCCAGGAGGGGTCCGAGGGCCGACCAACCACCAGTGAGGGACGTGGTGTGGTGGTGGGGGAGAACCCACAAGTGCTGCAGGTCGTGCTCTCAAGGGGTGTCTCTGGCTGCACCTCCCCCGAGCTGTACTCAGGTGTTGATTCGGATGAGACCTACGTGCCGTCGCAGGTGAGTGTTCCAGGGAGGGATTCTGTTCTGTCTCACCCACCTGCACCAGGGTCAGAACCCTCCATGGGGATGTCAGTGTTGGCAGCTACGCCTTCGGTGGTTACGGATGCAGGGTCACACTCCGCAACATCTGATCCTGTTCCTGGGCCAGCAGATCAGAGGGGGAATGCAGTCCTGCAGCCTCAGGCAGTGCCGGCACAGCAAGGCGCAGTTCGCCTTGCCCCAGACAGGTGTGGTGCCCGCCGACGTGGTGGCCGTACGCCACCCGGCAATACCGCATGGGAGCAATCCATTTACGGTATGGCTACCCAACAGGCTGCATCATCCGAGATGATGGCTCAGGCCATTGATAGGGTGGCCACTTCCATTGTCCCCCCAGAAAGGCTGATGGAGCGACTAGAGCAGGCAACCGACTCCATCTGCCAGTCACACAGGGAGGACATGTTGGGGTCCAACAGGGACAGGCGGGCGGCACTGGCGACTCTGCAGGAGGCCATCTCCATTGAGTCCCAGGGCCACAGGGAAGCCCTGAGGCAGGAGCTCCTTCACCTCAGGACGACTCTTGTTGAGCTTGAGGCTTCAACACACCAAAGGACAGAACAGCAGCTGGAGCGTCTCACCCGTACGCTCTCAGCTGAGATGCAGGCAACGAGGGCGGAGGTCCGGGCATCCCGTGAGTTGTTGCATGGGGACCTCCGCACACTCATCCTCCAGAACCAGACCTACCACACCCGCATGCTTGCAGCCATGGAGGAGCAGACTAGGGCCTTGCGTGGGCTGCCTCCCATAGTGCAACCACCTCCGGATGCAGCTGCACAGGGTGATAATAGCGACAGCAGTGATACTCCCACAATAGGGTAGCCGTGTGGGCCATGAGCCCATGGATGTGTTTTATCTTCCCAGGATCCACGCAGGTGGGTTCTGGTGTGCATCCTGTCCTCGGACCTCCTGGGTGGCCTCCCCAACCCCCCCGGGCCCATCAATGGCCATTTTTGATTGTTTCTTATTTTTATTTTTATTTTGATTTCTTTTATTCCCAATTTTTTTGGGACGATCTGTTGGCTTCCGTGGTTCCTGTGGGCATACGCTGCATTGTGGCTGGGCACATGCAGGCTTGTAATGTATTTGGTTCAGATGCTTGGGTTTGAGTCACACACACCCCTCCTGCTTCCCGTTTCCATGGGCTTGCAAAGGGTGTGCCCAAGTGACAGTGAATTACACAGTGACGTTGGACTCCCATGAGCTGTGTGGGCAGTCTGTAGTCAATACTGTGTATACATTCCTAGTGCATATTGCTGTTGTGTTGTACACTGCATGTTGCATTGATGTGTAACTCTTCTTCTGTGTCTACCTCCCAATTTGCAGGTCCCTTCCTCATGTCCACACAAGGACCTCTAGTCTGGAGATGGGGTCCATGTTGGCAGCAGTGCACCTACAACTCTACATGGCGACAACACTGCACAGTTGGTAGTGGTGGGAGTGCAGGCATTTCCAGGTGGTGAGACTACTAATATGTAACATTTGTGATGTCATGTCAATGGTACTACGTGCTCAAGTATGTTGTTGGTCCGGCATTGCTGTGAGCATTTCAGGTGTTGCAGGTTTCTAATAGTGCCACTGTACATAGTGAGAATGATGTCATGTTGTGGGGATTACTTTGTTTACCTGCAATTAGCATGACATGGCACGGTGTGTCGTGTGGCGGTGCTGGGGTTGGGTTGTCTGACATGGCACTGTCCTCTTGTTGCATTTTGCAAGTGGGTATTCATTTTAGCTGCTTCAATGTGTAACTTCACAAAACTGCATTGGTGGTGTCTGTGTGGGTAGGGATGCACACATTGTGACACTTCCAGGTGAACAATCTCAGGCTGACATGGTATTCCCGGTTCATTCTCCAGACATTCAGGATCAGTGTCAGGTTGAGTCATCATTGATTGTCAGATGGAATGTGCCAGGGCAGTGTGCACTCCACAGGGGTGTGATTTCTATGTGAAGTAATTAGCCACTAGCTGTGTACGGGCTGCCTCCCCCCGTGCCCTTTCCCCTCCCATGCGCAGCGGCTGTGCATGTGGTTGGGGATGTGGGGCCACCACCATGTCCACGGCCAGGCCCCGGCGTGTTGCAACGTTGTGCAGGACACATGCTGCCACTATGATCCTGCACACTACTGGGGGAGCGTATAACAGCTGCCCGCCAGAACGGTCAAGGGAGCGAAAGCGTGACTTTAGCACTCCGAATGTGCGCTCCACTATGCCCCTGGTTGTAATGTGGGCTGTGTTATATCTTACCTGGGGTGGCGTGGTGGGGTTCCGAATTGGCATCATCATGTGGGGGCTGAGAGGGTAGGCACTGTCCCCTGTGGAAGTGGTGATTTGTATCATTGGTGGGGTTGTGACCTTGCTCAGTATCCAACATGCATGCATGTGCAGTGGCATACATACTCACCAAGCAGCCATGTATCGCCATGCCGCCCAGCTTCTAGGTCCCGGCTTAGGGTGGACATTCGGTAAATGAAGCTGTCGTGGGTGGAGCCGGGATAGTTGGCATATACTGAGGTGATGATTCCCTTGGCATTACATGCTACCTGCACGTTGATGGAATGCCAGTGCTTGCGGTTCCTATAGATGTGCTCAGATGCCCTGGGGGGACGTAGAGCCACATGGGTGCAGTCGATGGCACCTAGCACTTTGGGGAATCGTGCCACAGCGTAAAAATCCAGGGCGGCAGCATGCCTTTCTGCAGGTGTTCTGGGCAGGTATATGTGCCTGCGGACTGATGGGCGTGCAGTGATGATGTTCAAGACCTGGTGTAGGCAGCGTGACTGGGTGGCCTGTGACACCCCACCCACTATGGCACTTGTCCGCTGAAATGATCCAGTGGCTAAGAAGTGCAGTACATTGAGGACCTTCTCCAGGGGGCTGAGTGCTTGGGAGCACAGGGTGGGTGATGTGAGGTCATCCTCCCACTCACTCACCAGGTCCAGTATGATGTGTGGTGGAAACCTGTACCTCCCATACACCTGGTCATCAGGCATCCCGAAAAGGCTGGTTCTGGGTGTGAATATTCTGGCCCTGACTATCCTCCTCCTCCTCCTTTGGTAGCCCACTGCCACTGCTGCTAGGAACGGTATGTTCATCCTGGCGTCTGAGCTTGTTATTGTTAAAGTCCGCAAATGTATGCTTTGCGCGTGTTCTAGGCGAGCGTGTGACCCGCGCACCCCTGGAATCCAGTTCCCAGTCCAATAGCGTGTGGAAATTCACACGCACCACGGGATACAGCGTGTGACCCGCGCACCCCTGGAATCCAGTTCCCAGTCCAATAGCGTGTGGAAATTCACACGCACCACGGGATACAGCGTGTGACCCGCGCACCCCTGGAATCCAGTTCCCAGTCCAATAGCGTGTGGAAATTCACACGCACCACGGGATACAGGTTCGCTGACGTACTTGCGTGTGTAAGTGCCCGCGCACCCATTAAATACACGTACATAGGCCAATCGCGTGTACGCGCACTTTTGTCCAATTACACACGATGACACTCTGACGTGCAGTATCTCCACGTGTGCCCCGTCATCGCGTGCTGAGTGGGGAACACCCGTGCGGGTCACGTCACAGACGCGCTTACGCGCTGAGGGACTCTGGTCCAATAGAATCGCGTATGCGTGCTGACGCGCTTACGCGCTAAGGGCCTTTCCTCGGATTTCACGCTGACGTGCAGGATTTTCACGTGCCAAATCACTCCGTATCAAGCTGGCCACGCGAAAACACACGGAAGACCACGCGCCTGCCCAGAAGGCCGAGTTACTGCCCCCCAGTGCCCCGAGCAGCCTCCCACGTGCCATCTGCTGCTGCCTGCCTGCCTGCCTGCCTGCCTGCTGCCACCGTGCCCTGCCATTTGGTGCCTGCACATCAGCCATCTGCAGGGGTCCAGTTGCTGTGTCCACCCCTGCTGGAACTGAAGACTCCCGACTGGGATTACATCGCTCCACAGCCCAGCCCCAGGACCCAGTTGCCCACCCACACCTGCCTCTGGGGTTGCCATGTCGGGCACTTCCACATCTGGCACCAGTGGCAACCCCAGGCCAGAGGGGCAGAGGGGCACCAGCTTCACTGTCACCGAATTTGGTGTCCTGGTGGAGCATGTCCTGGGGCAGTATGATGCCCTCTTTGGATCGTCCCGCGCCAGCAAGGAAGGACGGCAGAGGATCTGGGCCGACTGTGCGGTTGCCATCAACGCGGAGGGGGTGGCAACCCGCGACATCCTGAAGATCAAGAAGCGCTGGGAGGACTTGAGGTCCAGGACCCTTGTGAAGGCCCGGCGCCTCGTGGAGGGGGGCCGGGGCCGCATGAGTTCCATCCAGATGAGGGTCCTGGAACGCGTACGCCCAGCGCTCCACGCCCAGATCCTTGAGAGGGAGGCCCGTCTGGAGTTGAGCGGTAAGTGTCCATGCATTACTGTGTGAGACAGGGCATGTTGCGGTGTGCTGGTTCTATGATACTTGCCTGTATGTGTGCCATAGGCCATGTATGCATGTATGTGTGCAGGGACATCATGGTAATGCATGTGCGACCAGTGATGTGTGATGCACATGGTTGTTGCATGTGTTGAAATGCTGCATGGGGAGCCCTATGCAGATTTTGAACATGAGAGCATGCCAGTCTCTGTACCTGGACATGGGTGGGGGTGAGGGATGGGTGCTGATGCCAGGTACATATATGGTAGCCATGTCTGTGTGCCTGACCTGCGTGTCTGTGACTTGTGCATGCCATGGATGCATGACACATGTGTGTGACAATGCACAGATTCAGTAAAGCAGCCAAATTACCCTTGTATCCGCTGTGTTTGGTGTGTTTGGGGCCAGATGGATGTGACTGAGGTGAAGTGTGTGCATGTGATAGGCATGAGCCATGATGCATGTGAGTTACATATCATTGAATGTTTCAAGAGTCCATTGGACATGCATGGAAATGTCCATGGCATGCACCATGCCTGTTACTGTGTGTGTTTTGCCTGGACTGACCCATGTGTTGTGGAGGGACATGATGGAAGTGTACTTTGACAGTGGTGCTCATCTGCTATTGCTTCCTGTCTAGGGGACCATTGTACAGTGCCCTGATGCTTGTGTTCTTTGTCTCCCTCTACGCAGCGGCTAGTGAAGAAGAGGGCGGAGACGGCGCTGTGGAGCAAGGCGGCGGGGATGCCCCCACGGCTGCAGCGGAAGGGGTGGGTGAGCCCCCACAGGGGCCTGCTACGGTGGGAGACGGTGAGGAGCCATCCAGGTTGGTGGTTTGCACAGAGGAGGAGGAGGCCGCCACTGGGGCACACATGGGGCCTGGTGGGGGCATCCCTGCTGGTGCAAGTGGTGCAGTCCAGGGCCAGGGGCAGGAGGCAGCACAGGTCACCGTGGAGGGGCCTGTGCATGTCGCTGTCCCTGACCCTGTGAGTGCACCACCATGCACCAGCAGGGATGCCCCGTCCCAGGCCTGTCCGCAGGTAGAGGGGATGTCCATGTCACCTGACTCCCCTCCACCTGCGGACGTGGGAACCCCTGGCCGTGCGGAGAAGGTCCTGATTGGGGTCGCGATGCGCACGGCTGTGATTCGTGATGCCGTGCGTGCTTCCCGGGAGGAGCACGCACGTCATCACGAAGTGCACCGTGCCGACGTGGCCCAATTGGGATCGGCCATGTTCGGGGGTTTCCTGCATGTGTTGGCCAATGTGGCGGCCCTCTCCTCCTCTGTGCAGGCTATCCACCAGTCGTTCTCCTTGCCGTCTTCCAGCCCAGATGCCACCAGGGCCCCCTGTGGACCTGCCCCGACCAATGCAGCCAGCTTGGTGGGGATCCCATCCCTGCCACAGACGGGAGTCAGAGATCCAGCAGGGGTGGACACCAGAGCAACTGGACCCCAGCAGATGGAGGATGTGACGGCATCATCGGGCAGGGCACGTGAACGACGGCGTCGGTGGTTTCCATCAGCCTGGATGCCGTCGTGCTGGCACAGGCAGTTGCGTCGAAGGCAGCAGCAGGCTCAACGTGGGAGGCATCATGGCTCGGGGCCATCAACATCAGGAGAACCCTGGAATGGGAGTGGCTTCCGTGTGGGAGCGGTTGTGCCAGCGGATAGGTGCGGAGCGGCAGCGGGCAGAGGAGGAACGGCTCACGATGGTCAGGGCGGAGGACTCCATGCGGAGGGCGCTGAGGCGGCTGACACTGCGTTATCCCTGCGGGACCTCGGGGCCAGGGAACATGCCCGCCTCCAAGCCATTGACCAGGAGTTCGATGATGCCCTGGCCCATGACAACAACCAGTGAGCCGTCCGAATAGCCCGCTGCCTTTGTATATAGTTGTATAGTTAGGGTTAGGTTTCCTGTTTTTTTGATTTTTTTTTGGTTGCGATTGGACAATGCACCACTTTTTTGTATATAGTTCAGTTTTTAGTTAGTAGTCATAGTTAGGTTTAATTTGGTTGGGCTCATGGACCCAGGATGATCTTCTTCATGGTTCTTCATTGGCTTATTTTAATTTTTCAGATTATTTTCTTGGACATTCATCTTGTTTTGTTTGATTTGCTTTGTGTTTTTTCTTATTTCATTTCCATTCTACTTGCTGTTCAATACATATTATTTTTTTAATCTTCAATGTGTCGTATCATCTCATTGCTTTCAGGCATGTCATGTTGGGTGTTTTGTCATTCACTTGCAGCCATTGTGTGTGACAGACATGTGTTCAATTGCATTATTTAAATTGGGGGTGTAACATTTAATTGCCTTTGATATGTGGGTGGGTGTGATAGTTGGTTGGGCCTTTTGGCAGGGGAGGATGGGCATTACGGACATGATTGGGGAATGTTGGGACCCAGGTGCAGGGGGGCATGGATTGGACATGGGTGGGGGCCTGCTGGCAGGTGCCCCACAGTGCTGGGGGGGTGGGGGTGGTGGGAGACATGAGTGGGGGCCTGGTGGAGGGTGCCCCTGGTGGCTGGGGGGTGGGGGTGGTGGGAGACATGAGTGGGGGCCTGGTGGAGGGTGACCCTGCACTGCTGGGGTTTGGGGGTGGTGGGAGACATGAGTGGGGGCATGGTGGAGGGTGCCCCTGGTGGCTGGGGGGTGGGGGTGGTGGGAGACATGAGTGGGGGCCTGGTGGAGGGTGACCCTGCACTGCTGGGGTTTGGGGGTGGTGGGAGACATGAGTGGGGGCCTGGTGGAGGGTGCCCCTGGTGGCTGGGGGGTGGGGGTGGTGGGAGACATGAGTGGGGGCCTGGTGGAGGGTGACCCTGCACTGCTGGGGTTTGGGGGTGGTGGGAGACATGAGTGGGGGCCTGGTGGAGGGTGCCCCTGGTGGCTGGGGGGTGGGGGTGGTGGGTGACATGAGTGGGGGCCTGGTGGAGGGTGACCCTGCACTGCTGGGGTGTGGGGGTGGTGGGAGACATGAGTGGGGGCCTGGTGGAGGCTGACCCTGGTGGCTGGGGGGTGGGGGTGGTGGGAGACATGAGTGGGGGCCTGGTGGAGGGTGCCCCTGGTGGCTGGGGGGTGGGGGTGGTGGGAGACATGAGTGGGGGCCTGGTGGAGGGTGACCCTGCACTGCTGGGGTGTGGGGGTGGTGGGAGACATGAGTGGGGGCCTGGTGGAGGCTGACCCTGGTGGCTGGGGGGTGGGGGTGGTGGGAGACATGAGTGGGGGCCTGGTGGAGGGTGCCCCTGGTGGCTGGGGGGTGGGGGTGGTGGGTGACATGAGTGGGGGCCTGGTGGAGGGTGACCCTGCACTGCTGGGGTTTGGGGGTGGTGGGAGACATGAGTGGGGGCCTGGTGGAGGGTGCCCCTGGTGGCTGGGGGGTGGGGGTGGTGGGAGACATGAGTGGGGGCCTGGTGGAGGGTCACCCTGCACTGCTGGGGTTTGGGGGTGGTGGGAGACATGAGTGGGGGCCTGGTGGAGGGTGCCCCTGGTGTCTGGGGGGTGGGGTGGTGGGTGACATGAGTGGGGGCCTGGTGGAGGGTGACCCTGCACTGCTGGGGTGTGGGGGTGGTGGGAGACATGAGTGGGGGCCTGGTGGAGGGTGACCCTGGTGGCTGGGGGTGGTGGGAGACATGAGTGGGGGCCTGGTGGAGGGTGCCCCTGGTGGCTGGGGGGTGGGGGTGGTGGGTGACATGAGTGGGGGCCTGGTGGAGGGTGACCCTGCACTGCTGGGGTTTGGGGGTGGTGGGAGACATGAGTGGGGGCCTGGTGGAGGGTGCCCCTGGTGGCTGGGGGGTGGGGGTGGTGGGTGACATGAGTGGGGGCCTGGTGGAGGGTGCCCCTGGTGGCTGGGGGGTGGGGGTGGTGGGAGACATGAGTGGGGGCCTGGTGGAGGGTGACCCTGCACTGCTGGGGTTTGGGGGTGGTGGGAGACATGAGTGGGGGCCTGGTGGAGGGTGCCCCTGGTGGCTGGGGGGTGGGGGTGGTGGGAGACATGAGTGGGGGCCTGGTGGAGGGTGACCCTGCACTGCTGGGGTTTGGGGGTGGTGGGAGACATGAGTGGGGGCCTGGTGGAGGGTGCCCCTGGTGGCTTGGGGGTGGTGGGAGACATGAGTGGGGGCCTGGTGGAGGGTGACCCTGCACTGCTGGGGTGTGGGGGTGGTGGGTGACATGAGTGGGGGCCTGGAGGAGGGTGCCCCTGGTGGCTGGGGGGTGGGGGTGGTGGGAGACATGAGTGGGGGCCTGGTGGAGGGTGACCCTGCACTGCTGGGGTGTGGGGGTGATGGGAGACATGAGTGGGGGCCTGGTGGAGGGTGCCCCTGGTGGCTGGGGGGTGGGGGTGGTGGGAGACATGAGTGGGGGCCTGGTGGAGGGTGACCCTGGTGGCTGGGGGGTGGGGGTGGTGGGAGACATGAGTTGGACATGGGTGGGGGCCTGCTGGCAGGTGCCCCACAGTGCTGGGGGGTGGGGGTGGTGGGGGACATGAGTTGGACATGGGTGGGGGCCTGCTGGCAGGTGCCCCACAGTGCTGGGGGGTGGGGGTGCAAGGGGACATGAGTTGGTGTTCATTAGTTCAAGGAGATATGTGCCTTTGCTGGGGGGCATGCCCATGGTGGGTAGGCTGCCTGCGGGACATGACCAGGGATGCAGGGTAGTCCCCTGTGGTGTGGGCTGCCTGCAGGGCCCGTGGGGGGTGTACAGGGTACACCTGGGAGGACCCACACTGTCAAATCACATGTGGAACTTCCCGCGCACCCCTGATATACACGCGCCCAGGCTATTCGCGTGTGGAACTTCCCGCGCACCCCTGAAATACAAGCATCCAGGCTATTCGCGTGTGGAACTTCCCGCGCACCCCTGAAATACACGCGCCCAGGCTATTCGCATGTGGAACTTCCCACGCACCCCTGAAATACACGCGCCCAGGCTATTCGCGTGTGGAACTTCCCGCGCACCCCTGAAATACACGCGCCCAGGCTATTCGCGTGTGGAACTTCCCGCGCACCCCTGAAATACACGCGCCCAGGCTATTCGCGTGTGGAACTTCCCGGGCACCCCTGAAATACACGCGCCCCCAGGCTATTCGCGTGTGGAACTTCCCGCGCACCCCTGAAATACACGCGCCCAGGCTATTCGCGTGTGGAACTTCCCGCGCACCCCTGAAATACACGCGCCCCCAGGCTATTCGCGTGTGGAACTTCCCGCGCACCCCTGAAATACACGCGCCCAGGCTATTCGCGTGTGGAACTTCCCGCGCACCCCTGAAATACACGCGCCCAGGCTATTCGCGTGTGGAACTTCCCGCGCACCCCTGAAATACACGCGCCCAGGCTATTCGCGTGTGGAACTTCCCGCGCACCCCTGAAATACACGCGCCCAGGCTATTCGCATGTGGAACTTCACGCGCACCCCTGGAATACACGCGCCCCCAGGCTATTCGCGTGTGGAACTTCCCGCGCACCCCTGAAATACACCCGCCCAGGCTATTCGCGTGTGGAACTTCCCGCGCACCCCTGAAATACACCCGCCCAGGCTATTCGCGTGTGGAACTTCACGCGCACCCCTGGAATACACGCGCCCCCAGGCTATTCGCGTGTGGAACTTCCCGGGCACCCCTGATATACACGTAGCACGCTCCCCCAGGCCCGATCGCGTGAGGAACTTCACGCGAACCCCTGTAATACACATAGCCCGCTCCCCCAGACCCGATCGCGTGTGAAACTTCACGCGAACCCCTGAAATACACGTAGCCCGCTCCCCCAGGCCCGATCGCGTGAATAACTTCACGCGAACCCCTGTGATGCACGTACCCTGCTGAAATCGCGTGTTAGACTTCCCGCGCACCCCGGTATACACGCACACGTATTTTTTGTCAGCGGGTGTCCGTGTTTGTGGGTACCCCTTTGCACGTCATTTTTCCTGGAGGGCCACAGTATGGGACATTCATCATGGCAGTATATAGGTGCTATTTGTTGGCGCACCTTTTGGAGCACATTTCTTACAGCCGCAGAGACGCTACCGCCTGCTTTCTTGTGGCGGTCGTGTTTGTGCCTCTGCGCTGGTTTGAGCGTGCGCTTTTTTGCCCTATTCTATTCCATGAATACGTGTTGTAGGCGAGCGTGTGGGCGTTCCGCGCACTTGTGCCCTGTACTTCCCCCGTGACGCCCACGTTTTGGCAAGTTGTTCCCCATTCCGAGTGTTACGCCCGTGTTCCGCCTACTTTTGTTGCGTGCGCCGCGCTATGTGCGAATTTCGCTGTGGCCTGTGCGATTTTCGCTGTGACCTGGCGCACGCTGTTAGATGGCCTGTGCGCCAACGTGCGCCGCGCACTTTTTTATCGCACATCCGCTGGTTTTCTCGCGCACGGCCTTCCATGAATCGACGTGCGCTGCTTTTCGTGCGATTTTCACAATTGCACTGTGATTTTCGCTATTCCACTGCGAATCGCACGTTTTTGCCCACTTGCGCCGCGCTAATTATTCCATGAATCGGCCTGTATGTCTTCTGAGAGCGCTTGGCAGGCGAAATCACAATCAGAAGTACTGCACATGGCTCAGTACTATGAGAATCGTGTCAATAATGAAAAAGATAGGATTGAAAAAACGGAAAGGCGATTTAAAAACTAAAGTGCTATTGCAGCAAATTGTTAGGGGCCCCAGAGGGGGTAGTTCTCAGGTTAGAGGTCAGTATGTCCCGCAGGGGAATGTGCCCTTGGGTCCTGTGAACATTAACCAGTGCGCTTATTGTCATCGAGAGGGTCATTGGCGAGCACAATGCCCCGTCCTTCAATAAAGGTCGAATAATACATTTGGTAATATGGGTAGGCGATCCAGAGGTCGCCCGGGCGTATGGGGCCCTGGTAGAGGTCAGTTTACACAGGACCCTCAGCAACCTTTTTCGCAGGACAATCAGACTCCGAGTGTGGACACCAGGAACATATTTGATCATCCTTCTGCTGCATATTTATCTGAAGAGCTTCCTTTTGATGATATTCTGTTTCGTTAGGATTGCCCGAAGCAGGGTTTGGAACCTACACCTATTCCCGTCAATCAGAAAGGTCCCTACGTTGAAATGGTGGTAGGAAATAGGAAACATCAGTTTTTGATAGATACTGGAGCACAGAAGTATTCCATTGATCATTTGCGGGTTCCAAACATTCCACTGTCAGGGCAAACCAATGTTTCTGTAGGGTTTTCTGGTACACCAGTTGTTTGTCCGGTTTCTATGCCGGTATCTATCTCTTTGGGTCCCTTTACGGACCAGTGTCCATTCCTGTTGACTTCGGATTGCGGAAAGAACTTGCTGGGGTTGAATTTGTTAAAAGAATTGAATGCAGCGATTTATTGTTCTTCTGATGGAGTGCGCTTGACGATTTCACCACAGCAATTTTCTGCCTCGCAATTCTTGACTAGACCTTCGCCTCCAGAATTCATTAATGTACCAGAGAGCTTGTGGGCTGTCGACGACAATGATGTTGGTGTTTTACAGATTGAGCCTGTCAAAATAGTTTTGAAACATGGAATTGAGCTGCCACGCATTCCCCAGTATAAGATTTCGGTTGAGGGTGAGCGACCTTTGAAATGTATTGTTTCCGATTTTGTGCATCGCGGGGTGATTGAAGAAATTCCAGGAAGTTTGTGTAATAGTCCAATTTTACCCGTGTAAAAGAAAGGCGATAATGTAATTACATTCCGTTTTATAATTGATTTACGTGCCATTAATAAAGTTGTGGCACCACAATTTCCAATTGTGCCTGATGTAACGACAATCCTAACCATGATTCCAGCTACAGCTACTTACTTTAGTGTTGTGGACTTAAAGAATGCGTTCTTTAGTATTCCTATACACAAGGATAGTAGATATTTGTTCGCGTTCACCTTAGGGGGACGCTCGTTTACCTTTACTCGTGCACCTCAAGGGTACACAGAGAGTCCTAGTATTTATAGTAGGGCTTTGAAAGAACAACTTGATATCCTTGAATTGCCCTCTACCTGTACTTTGCTTCAGTACGTTGACGATTTGCTTCTAGCTGCTGACTCTGAGAGTGCCTGTAAGGAGGGCACTGTGTTATTACTTATTCATCTAGCTAAGCATGGTCAGAAAGCTTTGTTTAAAAATGTCAATATTGTTGTCAGGAGGTCGCCTATTTAGGCTATCTCCTGTCAAAGGAAGGAAGAAGATTGACACCTGAAAGAATAAAACACATTTCTGGCATGTCTGTCCCAAATACATAGAAGGAAGTTAGGGCCTTGATAGGTATGGCTTCTTACTGTAGGTTATGGATCCCAAATTTTTCACTAGTGATCAAACCGATGTTGGCTTTTCGTGACGGCTCCTGCTTTAAACTTCTGGATGGTACATCCACAGCCGCTTATGCAATCACTACATTGAGCACGGTTGTGGAAACTAAGAGAATCACGCATAATTCTGCGCAGGCCACAGAGATTATAGCATTGACCCGAGCTTGTGAACTTTCCGATGGGCTTGCAGTAAATATATATACTGATAGTCAGTATGCCTTTGGGGTGGTTAACAACTTTGGGAGACTTTGGTCGGAGAGAGGGTTCCTAACTTCGCATGGCACCAAAATTCAACATGGCTCCCTAATAGTACAACTACTCTCAGCGCTTGCGCTCCCTACTCAGTTAGCAGTTATGAAATGTGCAGCACATCGAAAGATTGTAGATGATATCGGAAAAGGGAATGCTTTCACTGATCAGATAGCTAGACAAACTGCCACAGATGTCTTCACGGAGATGTATGTTTCAAGGGAGACTGTAGATGCCTATGTAATGGATGATGGTGTTGGGTCTGTACGGGATATCCAAGCTGATGCCACAATGGAAGAGTCTAAGAGGTGGGCTGAAGGCTTGGGGAAACTTGATGATGATGGGTGTTGGGTGGACATGGTCGAAGGAAAATGGCTGTTACCTGATGCCTATGTCATGATGATGGTTGTCATGGCACACGGCCCTACACATGTTTGTGCCCAGCAGGTTACGAAAATGTTAGAAAAAGTTTGGGCAAATGACAAGATTTCGAAAATTGCCCAACGCTATGTCCAGAACTGCATGATTTGCCTACAACACAATGTGGGAAAGGGGACATCAACTCCAAGGGGAAGTTTTGGGCCACCTTCTGACCCCTTCGAAGTTATTCACTTTGATTTCATTGAAATGGAACGATGCAACAATCTAAAGTATGTCCTCGTGGTCATTTGTGCCTTTAGTAAATGGGTTGAGGCTTTCCCTGTTAAAGATGCTACAGCCATGACCACTGCGAAAACCATGTTAACAGAATACTTCCCCCGGTTCGGTTTGCCGAGAGTTATCTGGTTGGACAATGGTCCACATTTTGTCGCCGCTGTAATTCTACAGATATATACAGCATTACGAATTGACAAATGGTTCCATTCGGCCATACATGCTCAGAGCGCCGGACTAGTAGAAAGACACAACAGTATCATCAAGAACAAGCTCGGTAAGACGTGTGCCGGCACCAAACTAAACTGGCCGGACGCCTTACCGATCGTGTTACTAGCCATGCGTACAACCCCTCAAACTAAGACTTGGCTCTCTCCATTTGAGGTGGTAATGGGGAGACCTGCCAATATCTGGAACCTTCCAAAATGTCGAACTTTAAAGAATGTTGAAAATGTACTACTTTCAGATTATTGTAGCCAATTGACTAAAAACCTGTATTTGATTTATCTCCAGGTACGAGAAGCTTTACCTGGGCGATACGAGGGCCTGGGCCACGGCATACGGCCTGGGAGTTGGGTGCTCGTCAAATCATTTGAGCGCACCTCCTGCCTCGTGCCTCGCTGGCGTGGGCCATTCCAAGTCCTGTTGGTCACCCAGACAGCGGTGCGGGTCGCTGGACGAAAGAACTGGATCCACGCGTCGCACATCAAGAAACTTCCTCACCCTGTGCCCCACGTTACAGAAGACACAGAACCCCTTGCTGATACTGCAACCAATGATCCCAAATCAGTAAGCAGCACTGAGAGTGTGTCGGAGAATATCTCTGAGCCTGGGAGGCTTGGGGAAGTTGCCATTTTGTCTCCGCACTCTCCACACATTTTTCACCCGGAAATGGCTGTTTCCAATTCAGCCTCTTCACTTGGCTCCGACACGTTGCTTCCAGCAGGAAGTGACGACATATTGTTTCCGGATCAATCAGTACCAGGAAAAGTACGATATAACCTATGACCACGAAGATAGATTTACGGCACGGTTCAGCTGTGCATTCGGAGAAGGAAAAGAGTCATCGAGGGCTTGCTTTTTGCCCAAATTTGAGAAAGGGGATTCTGTTGGCTGGGGTGGTGGAAGGACTAAGAAGTCGCTCGACCGGGAGGTCGCCAGCAACAAACTTTGGAGTGTTTGTTTGAAGACTACGATGCCCGCCACCGCTCGTATGGGACTTGTAAATAAGGGGGTGACCAACCGGGACAATGGACAAAATGCCCAGGCCCCGAAAACGTATTTCTGTATTCTTATAATGATATTTGGTTTTTTAATAGTCGCTGCTTTAGGATTGTGGTACCTCGAGGAAACTCACTCTTTAGAACTTTTGTTGCCTACTGAAAGTGTACCTATTGTTCCTACTCCCTTTGTACATTTGCATACTTTATCCCCTTGGGATTCCCAGCACAGACGAAGGTACCACAATAACACTCTACTAATTATCATGAATGCTACACAGGCCATTTTTAATAAATCCAACTGCTGGGTCTGCTCACATTTACCGCAACACGGGGATAAGGGGCTAGGTTGGTATATTCATCCTTTACCGTTGACAACTGCCTGCTATGCTTCTCTTACAGCACTGTTCTTTGGCCGATGGAATGATAGCATCTCAGGGATTAATAGTTTTGAGAAACGTGTTTTGACTCCCCTGGGATGCTCGCTTTTTGCAAATAGGAGTAAACCGAATGTTGCTTTTATTAGGCCTTCTGATAAACTGTCTCGTCCTTTCCAATCTTTGATTTTCTTTAAAATGGCTCTGATAGGCAATAAGGATGCCATGCCTCCTTCTTACACTGTTAACCATAGCCCTGATTCAGTTTCTTTTTACATACAGAGGAATGGAATTCAGTCAATGGGAAATTTTCTAGGTTGTGCCAACGTTGCAAATTTGACTGGGGAGAACAGACCTCTGTATGTAGGCAAACCTGTCTACTTTGTCTGCGGTAATGTAGCATTCCCATGGTTGCCCAGGGATTGGCAGGGAACCTGTTATTTAGGGATATACAAAGGTAGCGGGCGCCCCTCTCTCGCAAGAACAGACATGATAACCTGTTCAGTGGTTATTAACCACTTGAGAGTTCGCAGCCACTGCTTTTACTCACTGTGCCTTTCACAGATGGGAAATATCCATTTGCATATCAGTCTTTGTCCTGCCCAGGGGCAGTCCAGCACCGAAATACAATGGCAACTCCAATCTGAACGAGAGTACCACCAGCAACCCCATACACGTGTTTCACCCTTGTTGGGGATCATCAGTGAGGTGAAGCTGATGCCTCTCTAAACACAGTGAGAGGGAGACCACGTCTGGTTGCCCCCAGGAGACCTAGGGTTACCAATCCCAGGTTCCTTAAAAAATAGTTATACAAAGGTAGCGGGCGCCCCTCTCTCGCAAGAACAGACATGATAACCTGTTCAGTGGTTATTAACCACTTGAGAGTTCGCAGCCACTGCTTTTACTCACTGTGCCTTTCACAGATGGGAAATATCCATTTGCATATCAGTCTTTGTCCTGCCCAGGGGCAGTCCAGCACCGAAATACAATGGCAACTCCAATCTGAACGAGAGTACCACCAGCAACCCCATACACGTGTTTCACCCTTGTTGGGGATCATCAGTGAGGTGAAGCTGATGCCTCTCTAAACACAGTGAGAGGGAGACCACGTCTGGTTGCCCCCAGGAGACCTAGGGTTACCAATCCCAGGTTCCTTAAAAAATAGTTATACAAAGGTAGCGGGCGCCCCTCTCTCGCAAGAACAGACATGATAACCTGTTCAGTGGTTATTAACCACTTGAGAGTTCGCAGCCACTGCTTTTACTCACTGTGCCTTTCACAGATGGGAAATATCCATTTGCATATCAGTCTTTGTCCTGCCCAGGGGCAGTCCAGCACCGAAATACAATGGCAACTCCAATCTGAACGAGAGTACCACCAGCAACCCCATACACGTGTTTCACCCTTGTTGGGGATCATCAGTGAGGTGAAGCTGATGCCTCTCTAAACACAGTGAGAGGGAGACCACGTCTGGTTGCCCCCAGGAGACCTAGGGTTACCAATCCCAGGTTCCTTAAAAAATAGTTATACAAAGGTAGCGGGCGCCCCTCTCTCGCAAGAACAGACATGATAACCTGTTCAGTGGTTATTAACCACTTGAGAGTTCGCAGCCACTGCTTTTACTCACTGTGCCTTTCACAGATGGGAAATATCCATTTGCATATCAGTCTTTGTCCTGCCCAGGGGCAGTCCAGCACCGAAATACAATGGCAACTCCAATCTGAACGAGAGTACCACCAGCAACCCCATACACGTGTTTCACCCTTGTTGGGGATCATCAGTGAGGTGAAGCTGATGCCTCTCTAAACACAGTGAGAGGGAGACCACGTCTGGTTGCCCCCAGGAGACCTAGGGTTACCAATCCCAGGTTCCTTAAAAAATAGTTATACAAAGGTAGCGGGCGCCCCTCTCTCGCAAGAACAGACATGATAACCTGTTCAGTGGTTATTAACCACTTGAGAGTTCGCAGCCACTGCTTTTACTCACTGTGCCTTTCACAGATGGGAAATATCCATTTGCATATCAGTCTTTGTCCTGCCCAGGGGCAGTCCAGCACCGAAATACAATGGCAACTCCAATCTGAACGAGAGTACCACCAGCAACCCCATACACGTGTTTCACCCTTGTTGGGGATCATCAGTGAGGTGAAGCTGATGCCTCTCTAAACACAGTGAGAGGGAGACCACGTCTGGTTGCCCCCAGGAGACCTAGGGTTACCAATCCCAGGTTCCTTAAAAAATAGTTATACAAAGGTAGCGGGCGCCCCTCTCTCGCAAGAACAGACATGATAACCTGTTCAGTGGTTATTAACCACTTGAGAGTTCGCAGCCACTGCTTTTACTCACTGTGCCTTTCACAGATGGGAAATATCCATTTGCATATCAGTCTTTGTCCTGCCCAGGGGCAGTCCAGCACCGAAATACAATGGCAACTCCAATCTGAACGAGAGTACCACCAGCAACCCCATACACGTGTTTCACCCTTGTTGGGGATCATCAGTGAGGTGAAGCTGATGCCTCTCTAAACACAGTGAGAGGGAGACCACGTCTGGTTGCCCCCAGGAGACCTAGGGTTACCAATCCCAGGTTCCTTAAAAAATAGTTATACAAAGGTAGCGGGCGCCCCTCTCTCGCAAGAACAGACATGATAACCTGTTCAGTGGTTATTAACCACTTGAGAGTTCGCAGCCACTGCTTTTACTCACTGTGCCTTTCACAGATGGGAAATATCCATTTGCATATCAGTCTTTGTCCTGCCCAGGGGCAGTCCAGCACCGAAATACAATGGCAACTCCAATCTGAACGAGAGTACCACCAGCAACCCCATACACGTGTTTCACCCTTGTTGGGGATCATCAGTGAGGTGAAGCTGATGCCTCTCTAAACACAGTGAGAGGGAGACCACGTCTGGTTGCCCCCAGGAGACCTAGGGTTACCAATCCCAGGTTCCTTAAAAAATAGTTATACAAAGGTAGCGGGCGCCCCTCTCTCGCAAGAACAGACATGATAACCTGTTCAGTGGTTATTAACCACTTGAGAGTTCGCAGCCACTGCTTTTACTCACTGTGCCTTTCACAGATGGGAAATATCCATTTGCATATCAGTCTTTGTCCTGCCCAGGGGCAGTCCAGCACCGAAATACAATGGCAACTCCAATCTGAACGAGAGTACCACCAGCAACCCCATACACGTGTTTCACCCTTGTTGGGGATCATCAGTGAGGTGAAGCTGATGCCTCTCTAAACACAGTGAGAGGGAGACCACGTCTGGTTGCCCCCAGGAGACCTAGGGTTACCAATCCCAGGTTCCTTAAAAAATAGTTATACAAAGGTAGCGGGCGCCCCTCTCTCGCAAGAACAGACATGATAACCTGTTCAGTGGTTATTAACCACTTGAGAGTTCGCAGCCACTGCTTTTACTCACTGTGCCTTTCACAGATGGGAAATATCCATTTGCATATCAGTCTTTGTCCTGCCCAGGGGCAGTCCAGCACCGAAATACAATGGCAACTCCAATCTGAACGAGAGTACCACCAGCAACCCCATACACGTGTTTCACCCTTGTTGGGGATCATCAGTGAGGTGAAGCTGATGCCTCTCTAAACACAGTGAGAGGGAGACCACGTCTGGTTGCCCCCAGGAGACCTAGGGTTACCAATCCCAGGTTCCTTAAAAAATAGTTATACAAAGGTAGCGGGCGCCCCTCTCTCGCAAGAACAGACATGATAACCTGTTCAGTGGTTATTAACCACTTGAGAGTTCGCAGCCACTGCTTTTACTCACTGTGCCTTTCACAGATGGGAAATATCCATTTGCATATCAGTCTTTGTCCTGCCCAGGGGCAGTCCAGCACCGAAATACAATGGCAACTCCAATCTGAACGAGAGTACCACCAGCAACCCCATACACGTGTTTCACCCTTGTTGGGGATCATCAGTGAGGTGAAGCTGATGCCTCTCTAAACACAGTGAGAGGGAGACCACGTCTGGTTGCCCCCAGGAGACCTAGGGTTACCAATCCCAGGTTCCTTAAAAAATAGTTATACAAAGGTAGCGGGCGCCCCTCTCTCGCAAGAACAGACATGATAACCTGTTCAGTGGTTATTAACCACTTGAGAGTTCGCAGCCACTGCTTTTACTCACTGTGCCTTTCACAGATGGGAAATATCCATTTGCATATCAGTCTTTGTCCTGCCCAGGGGCAGTCCAGCACCGAAATACAATGGCAACTCCAATCTGAACGAGAGTACCACCAGCAACCCCATACACGTGTTTCACCCTTGTTGGGGATCATCAGTGAGGTGAAGCTGATGCCTCTCTAAACACAGTGAGAGGGAGACCACGTCTGGTTGCCCCCAGGAGACCTAGGGTTACCAATCCCAGGTTCCTTAAAAAATAGTTATACAAAGGTAGCGGGCGCCCCTCTCTCGCAAGAACAGACATGATAACCTGTTCAGTGGTTATTAACCACTTGAGAGTTCGCAGCCACTGCTTTTACTCACTGTGCCTTTCACAGATGGGAAATATCCATTTGCATATCAGTCTTTGTCCTGCCCAGGGGCAGTCCAGCACCGAAATACAATGGCAACTCCAATCTGAACGAGAGTACCACCAGCAACCCCATACACGTGTTTCACCCTTGTTGGGGATCATCAGTGAGGTGAAGCTGATGCCTCTCTAAACACAGTGAGAGGGAGACCACGTCTGGTTGCCCCCAGGAGACCTAGGGTCACTGTGCTTAGAGAGGCATCAGCTTCACCTCACTGATGATCCCCAACAAGGGTGAAACACGTGTATGGGGTTGCTGGTGGTACTCTCGTTCAGATTGGAGTTGCCATTGTATTTCGGTGCTGGACTGCCCCTGGGCAGGACAAAGACTGATATGCAAATGGATATTTCCCATCTGTGAAAGGCACAGTGAGTAAAAGCAGTGGCTGCGAACTCTCAAGTGGTTAATAACCACTGAACAGGTTATCATGTCTGTTCTTGCGAGAGAGGGGCGCCCGCTACCTTTGTAAAACTATTTGTTAAGGAACCTGGGATTGGTAACCCTAGGTCTCCTGGGGGCAACCAGACGTGGTCTCCCTCTCACTGTGCTTAGAGAGGCATCAGCTTCACCTCACTGATGATCCCCAACAAGGGTGAAACACGTGTATGGGGTTGCTGGTGGTACTCTCGTTCAGATTGGAGTTGCCATTGTATTTCGGTGCTGGACTGCCCCTGGGCAGGACAAAGACTGATATGCAAATGGATATTTCCCATCTGTGAAAGGCACAGTGAGTAAAAGCAGTGGCTGCGAACTCTCAAGTGGTTAATAACCACTGAACAGGTTATCATGTCTGTTCTTGCGAGAGAGGGGCGCCCGCTACCTTTGTAAAACTATTTGTTAAGGAACCTGGGATTGGTAACCCTAGGTCTCCTGGGGGCAACCAGACGTGGTCTCCCTCTCACTGTGCTTAGAGAGGCATCAGCTTCACCTCACTGATGATCCCCAACAAGGGTGAAACACGTGTATGGGGTTGCTGGTGGTACTCTCGTTCAGATTGGAGTTGCCATTGTATTTCGGTGCTGGACTGCCCCTGGGCAGGACAAAGACTGATATGCAAATGGATATTTCCCATCTGTGAAAGGCACAGTGAGTAAAAGCAGTGGCTGCGAACTCTCAAGTGGTTAATAACCACTGAACAGGTTATCATGTCTGTTCTTGCGAGAGAGGGGCGCCCGCTACCTTTGTAAAACTATTTGTTAAGGAACCTGGGATTGGTAACCCTAGGTCTCCTGGGGGCAACCAGACGTGGTCTCCCTCTCACTGTGCTTAGAGAGGCATCAGCTTCACCTCACTGATGATCCCCAACAAGGGTGAAACACGTGTATGGGGTTGCTGGTGGTACTCTCGTTCAGATTGGAGTTGCCATTGTATTTCGGTGCTGGACTGCCCCTGGGCAGGACAAAGACTGATATGCAAATGGATATTTCCCATCTGTGAAAGGCACAGTGAGTAAAAGCAGTGGCTGCGAACTCTCAAGTGGTTAATAACCACTGAACAGGTTATCATGTCTGTTCTTGCGAGAGAGGGGCGCCCGCTACCTTTGTAAAACTATTTGTTAAGGAACCTGGGATTGGTAACCCTAGGTCTCCTGGGGGCAACCAGACGTGGTCTCCCTCTCACTGTGCTTAGAGAGGCATCAGCTTCACCTCACTGATGATCCCCAACAAGGGTGAAACACGTGTATGGGGTTGCTGGTGGTACTCTCGTTCAGATTGGAGTTGCCATTGTATTTCGGTGCTGGACTGCCCCTGGGCAGGACAAAGACTGATATGCAAATGGATATTTCCCATCTGTGAAAGGCACAGTGAGTAAAAGCAGTGGCTGTGAACTCTCAAGTGGTTAATAACCACTGAACAGGTTATCATGTCTGTTCTTGCGAGAGAGGGGCGCCCGCTACCTTTGTAAAACTATTTGTTAAGGAACCTGGGATTGGTAACCCTAGGTCTCCTGGGGGCAACCAGACGTGGTCTCCCTCTCACTGTGCTTAGAGAGGCATCAGCTTCACCTCACTGATGATCCCCAACAAGGGTGAAACACGTGTATGGGGTTGCTGGTGGTACTCTCGTTCAGATTGGAGTTGCCATTGTATTTCGGTGCTGGACTGCCCCTGGGCAGGACAAAGACTGATATGCAAATGGATATTTCCCATCTGTGAAAGGCACAGTGAGTAAAAGCAGTGGCTGCGAACTCTCAAGTGGTTAATAACCACTGAACAGGTTATCATGTCTGTTCTTGCGAGAGAGGGGCGCCCGCTACCTTTGTAAAACTATTTGTTAAGGAACCTGGGATTGGTAACCCTAGGTCTCCTGGGGGCAACCAGACGTGGTCTCCCTCTCACTGTGCTTAGAGAGGCATCAGCTTCACCTCACTGATGATCCCCAACAAGGGTGAAACACGTGTATGGGGTTGCTGGTGGTACTCTCGTTCAGATTGGAGTTGCCATTGTATTTCGGTGCTGGACTGCCCCTGGGCAGGACAAAGACTGATATGCAAATGGATATTTCCCATCTGTGAAAGGCACAGTGAGTAAAAGCAGTGGCTGCGAACTCTCAAGTGGTTAATAACCACTGAACAGGTTATCATGTCTGTTCTTGCGAGAGAGGGGCGCCCGCTACCTTTGTAAAACTATTTGTTAAGGAACCTGGGATTGGTAACCCTAGGTCTCCTGGGGGCAACCAGACGTGGTCTCCCTCTCACTGTGCTTAGAGAGGCATCAGCTTCACCTCACTGATGATCCCCAACAAGGGTGAAACACGTGTATGGGGTTGCTGGTGGTACTCTCGTTCAGATTGGAGTTGCCATTGTATTTCGGTGCTGGACTGCCCCTGGGCAGGACAAAGACTGATATGCAAATGGATATTTCCCATCTGTGAAAGGCACAGTGAGTAAAAGCAGTGGCTGCGAACTCTCAAGTGGTTAATAACCACTGAACAGGTTATCATGTCTGTTCTTGCGAGAGAGGGGCGCCCGCTACCTTTGTAAAACTATTTGTTAAGGAACCTGGGATTGGTAACCCTAGGTCTCCTGGGGGCAACCAGACGTGGTCTCCCTCTCACTGTGCTTAGAGAGGCATCAGCTTCACCTCACTGATGATCCCCAACAAGGGTGAAACACGTGTATGGGGTTGCTGGTGGTACTCTCGTTCAGATTGGAGTTGCCATTGTATTTCGGTGCTGGACTGCCCCTGGGCAGGACAAAGACTGATATGCAAATGGATATTTCCCATCTGTGAAAGGCACAGTGAGTAAAAGCAGTGGCTGCGAACTCTCAAGTGGTTAATAACCACTGAACAGGTTATCATGTCTGTTCTTGCGAGAGAGGGGCGCCCGCTACCTTTGTAAAACTATTTGTTAAGGAACCTGGGATTGGTAACCCTAGGTCTCCTGGGGGCAACCAGACGTGGTCTCCCTCTCACTGTGCTTAGAGAGGCATCAGCTTCACCTCACTGATGATCCCCAACAAGGGTGAAACACGTGTATGGGGTTGCTGGTGGTACTCTCGTTCAGATTGGAGTTGCCATTGTATTTCGGTGCTGGACTGCCCCTGGGCAGGACAAAGACTGATATGCAAATGGATATTTCCCATCTGTGAAAGGCACAGTGAGTAAAAGCAGTGGCTGCGAACTCTCAAGTGGTTAATAACCACTGAACAGGTTATCATGTCTGTTCTTGCGAGAGAGGGGCGCCCGCTACCTTTGTAAAACTATTTGTTAAGGAACCTGGGATTGGTAACCCTAGGTCTCCTGGGGGCAACCAGACGTGGTCTCCCTCTCACTGTGCTTAGAGAGGCATCAGCTTCACCTCACTGATGATCCCCAACAAGGGTGAAACACGTGTATGGGGTTGCTGGTGGTACTCTCGTTCAGATTGGAGTTGCCATTGTATTTCGGTGCTGGACTGCCCCTGGGCAGGACAAAGACTGATATGCAAATGGATATTTCCCATCTGTGAAAGGCACAGTGAGTAAAAGCAGTGGCTGCGAACTCTCAAGTGGTTAATAACCACTGAACAGGTTATCATGTCTGTTCTTGCGAGAGAGGGGCGCCCGCTACCTTTGTAAAACTATTTGTTAAGGAACCTGGGATTGGTAACCCTAGGTCTCCTGGGGGCAACCAGACGTGGTCTCCCTCTCACTGTGCTTAGAGAGGCATCAGCTTCACCTCACTGATGATCCCCAACAAGGGTGAAACACGTGTATGGGGTTGCTGGTGGTACTCTCGTTCAGATTGGAGTTGCCATTGTATTTCGGTGCTGGACTGCCCCTGGGCAGGACAAAGACTGATATGCAAATGGATATTTCCCATCTGTGAAAGGCACAGTGAGTAAAAGCAGTGGCTGCGAACTCTCAAGTGGTTAATAACCACTGAACAGGTTATCATGTCTGTTCTTGCGAGAGAGGGGCGCCCGCTACCTTTGTAAAACTATTTGTTAAGGAACCTGGGATTGGTAACCCTAGGTCTCCTGGGGGCAACCAGACGTGGTCTCCCTCTCACTGTGCTTAGAGAGGCATCAGCTTCACCTCACTGATGATCCCCAACAAGGGTGAAACACGTGTATGGGGTTGCTGGTGGTACTCTCGTTCAGATTGGAGTTGCCATTGTATTTCGGTGCTGGACTGCCCCTGGGCAGGACAAAGACTGATATGCAAATGGATATTTCCCATCTGTGAAAGGCACAGTGAGTAAAAGCAGTGGCTGCGAACTCTCAAGTGGTTAATAACCACTGAACAGGTTATCATGTCTGTTCTTGCGAGAGAGGGGCGCCCGCTACCTTTGTAAAAGTGTTATTTAGGGATCCTGTTACCTGGGGTGTTTATAGCTAGTACAAAAGAAGTTTCGAAGGCTCGTCCACGGCGGGATGGGAATGGCGACACCACAGCACGAGTCTTGGGAGATATTGCTAAATCAGTTGTGCCATTTTGGGGGCAGATAGCGAATTCAGAAGATATCAGAAAACTAGCGAGAGTACTGGAGAGAACCATCAACCGGACCACGGACATACTCTATAATATGACGTTAGAACAAAAGGTGATAAGATTAGTAGCACTTTAAAATCGAATGGCATTAGATGTCATTCTAGCTGAGCGTGGTGGAGTATGCAAATTAGTGGGGTCCGCTTGCTGTGTTTTTGCACCAGATTCCTCCCCAACTATCTTCAAGGCAATACAGAATCTGCACGTCCTTAGTTCTGAAGTGCATGTTCCCGAGGGAAACTGGGATCTGAGCGCTTGGTTCTGGGACTTCTTGCGATCTTGGGGTTGGAAGGTACTTTCGGTCTTATTAATCATTTTGGGAATCCTGCTGTTTCTTTGTTGCTGTATTCAGTGTCTGCCTGGTATGTGTTCAATGCTAGGGGGATGTTGCGCACAAGCGATAGGTTCCATAGGACATAAAGTGTATGCCCCAGATAAGACTTCCAAAGAATATGTATTGAATGATATTTTAGCAAAAGACCTAATGGCAATAGATATTTCCGATAGTGATTCAGGGTGCATGGACAATGATGCATGGAGTTATTTGCAAGGAGATCCAAAGTAGTTTTAGCACTTGGCATAGGTCAAAAGGAGGGTTTGTCGAAATAGAAAGTATATCGTGCCTCCTATTGTAATAAATATATTGATATTGGCCTACGCCAAGCTGCTCGAAAGTCGCTTGCGAAAGAAATCTGTGTTGCAAGGTCCTGACCTTAAATCCATGTAAGCCGCCATTTTAGGTCAAATCGCCATTTTAGGATTCGTTGTGTAAAAGTCACCCTGTGAGCTAAAATGGTGGACGATGTCATTCTAGAATACAACATGGCCGTCTTGACCTCTGTACATAGCTAATGTGTAATTTGCCTGCAGGCCACTTGTTGAGGTCGTGAACTGAGACCTTGTCCTTTGTTGACCTATGTGTAGAAGGATTACTCGTGCAATGAAACTAATCCACGAGCATATGTTGAGACAATGTATTCAAATACTGAACGAAGAACATCTGTTAACTACATTGTATTAATGTTTAAGAAGGCCTGCATGGAAAACTTTAGAATACACAGTTATTGCATACGCTTGTTGATACATGTATTAAAGGCAAACCAGTTATAATCGGTTATTTGAGACTTGGCACGAACTCTAGATCAGGTGATGTAATCAAAGGAATATTAACCCGAAGTGGGGCTGGACATCGCGCCCACCAAATATATAAAAAGCAAATGCATTCTAATGTACAACGTCTCTCACTGAACACATTGAACCACGCTGGAGTTCGTTGTGTTGTACTGAGGGCCGATAGCTATCTGATTTTGCTCTGTTTTTGTAACTGGATTCAGTATAAAATAAAGTACTTTGTATGTTCCTTTGTAACCCGTGTTCGGTGTATTTCCTTTTGGGGTACTCAGCCTCGATATTTCATTTCTGTTTTCACACTATGTATAAACCTTTTGAATGTATTAGTTTGGGGTTTAAGATGTCTGAAGGGTATTCAACTTCGATGGAAATGTAGCTCTCTCAACAAATTTGGTGTCCATTTAAAAATAAATTGCCATTGGATATAGCCAGAGCAGGACTGTAAAGATTATTAAACAACTTGTCCAGATACAATGCTAAAGGCTGCATTTAAACACATCTTGTTGATTTAAAAGCTGCACTTTCAGAAGTATGGATGCAGCTTGTGTCTTTCCACTGAAATGAAACTGTGACCTCAAGACCTTTGGGCTGGGCCCACCAGGAAAAGCAGGCCCGGTTTTAAGTTTAAATGCTAAGAATTACAGAGAATTAGATCAGAATTGAGGAGGCTGTAGATAACACCGCCAGCAGAAATGACCTTTAAGGCCAAGCCTCACCATTAACTGTGCATTAGTAGCCAACAGAAATGACCCTTTTAGGGCTGACTCGAACTCAAGAAATGGCCTTCAAAGCTACTAATGGATTTTCAAACACTGTGTAGAAACAGACCCTGCTGATGGACAGATGTTCGAGTCAGGTCACAGAACAGAAGAGAAATGAAACTTGAAAAAAATGTGGGCGTTATTGTGAAACTGAGGGGCACATGTGAAGCATTGACTGATTAACATAGGATTTCATTTTCCTTAATAAATAGAGCATTGTGTGTCCCAGTGAGCCCATACCAGAATCATATTAAAGGGGATAAGAAGCCCGTCAGTACCATGTACATATGAATGATGAGATCATTTGGTATTACAAATGATAGAAATTGCATGGAATTTGCTAAGTGGACATTCTCCCCTGATTTCTCTTCTTTGCATGGCTGGAGGAAAAAGATCACCAAAAAGCATCCCCCTGTAAGGCGGCCATTCTTAAACATTTCTCAATTCATAGGTACCTGCAGGAGGCCCGCAAGGCGGCATACAACCTGCAGTGTGGGGAAGGCCAAGCACCTAGAGAGTTTGTGCGGTAGCTGACACAAGCATTTGCCCAGACCTCCAGGTGGGTGAGCACCAATAGCCAGGAATTCATCAACACATGTTTTCATGCGCTCCCAAAATACATAATGACCCAACTAGTAAGGGATTGCTATGAGCGCAGGACCCTGGATTGGGTGATTGAACAGGCCACCAGGATTTATGAGGTCCAAAAGTCCTCTGAATATAAGAATAACCAAAAAATAAAAACTTCAAACACACCTGTCGCAGCAAAGGTAGTGGAGGTGAAAAATACTCCCCCATTGGACTTGGAGACGGGGAGGTCTAAAAATACTGCTTCTACCAATAAGCAGAACGAGAGGCAAAGGAGACCCTTACATCAAAACCAAATGGGTGGTAGCCAGGCAGGATGCCAGACCAATGCTCTATCTGACCCTGCCACAAACATCAGTCTGAGATACAAGGTAACATACCGATCCTGGGGTATATCTATACTCCCCAAGCACAGAAAGTGGGGCCCGACCAAGTAAGCACTGCCCCGGAAAACTTCCCAGAAAACTTCCCTCGGGAGGGACGTAATACTCCACCCCCCAACCTAAGCTTTTTTCCCAGATACCCTTTAAACCCTAATTTCCAGAATCATCCTCCTCTCTCTCCCTGCTTTCAGGACAACAGATTCGCAAACCCGGGAGAAGGGATACCCAAGCTACTGCAGAAGAAGGGACAGCTACCGTTTCCGGGAACAGCAAAGGTATGAATCCAAACCTCCCTAGCAACCAGAACAAATTTCACAACTGGAGCAACAAGTCCAACAATTAAAACAAGACCTGGGTTGCATGTTGAAGGTTCAGCAGAACCCTCAACTGGAAACTGCTGCCCAGAATAACTCAATACCCGGGTCTGATTCCCACGTGGAGCAATGACAGGAAGAAAACTCTGACAACCAACAGGTTCCAGAGGAGGGGGCCTGGGTGGAAGGGAGATGCCAAGCCCTAGAGGAAGCTTCGTTTCCCACTGAAACAAAACCCCTGGAAACCCCTGATCCTGAACATGAACCTTCTACCCCCGAAAAGCTGGTACCTAAAGAACAGAGAGTAAGTAGGAGAAAGAAACAGAAGACCCACTTTGTGGAGGAAGTCTGCATCATTCCTTTCAAAGGCGAAGAATCCTTGGAGGATTCAGGGAAGAAAATCTTCTCTTTCACGGATGGAGGTATCACTCCCAAGGAAAAATGTGTCCCAAAAGACCCTGATCTTGATGGGGTAAGTAAGGCAACTGACCCAGAGCAAGAAGCTCTTAAACCCAAACAATTTCACCCAGAGGACCCAGAAATCACTGAGCTATCCTCCCTCTAAATAGGTTCTGGATACTGTCTCCAGGCAGCAAAAAATCAGGGGAGAAAGAGGATCCCCCAACTCCAGGTTTGTCTGGATGTAAAATAAATGCATACAGATTCCCGGATTCCGACACTGAAAAATGTCCAAGATCACACAGTGTCGGAGTTCAATATAAAAAAGTTAACTGTCAAGCTGGCGCATAATGCAAATTTGATTTGCCCCGTTGAGGAGAGAGAAGGAAGATGTTATGCTTCTGTCAAGGTACAGGGTCACTGTGCATTATCAGCGCTGGTGGATACTGGATCCCAAGCTACCCTCCTGTCCAAAAAGGCCTTTGACCAACTAGCTCAGCGGCAACGTGTTCGCCTTGGAAGCAAAACGACACAAAGCAACACAGGTTCGATCCCTGAGTCCGCGCTTACAAACCTCCGTGTATTTAAGCGCATTATAAATACGCAACTAAACAACAAACAATTCCTCTAACAGCGCCTCGATGCCCGCGGACTGTGTGAGCGCTTTCAAAATACAAATAACTAACTAACTAACTAAATTCAGGAAGGGGGAGAGTCATTAAATTCCCCTCACACCTCTTCCCGGACACCTCCAAAACTTCGATGGGAATGATATTTCCGTCTAAGGGATTGCAGATCTGGAAATAAAAATTAGGCAATGCAGGGTGTAACACCCAGTGATAGTTGTGACTCCAGAGGGCACACCTTTTCTATTTGGGAATGACCTCCGGAGGTTATCACCCCTGAATGACTCTGGACCCAGACTAACTAGCCAATCAAACTAAAACAAGGCACACATTATGTGAGTTTGAATGGCACATGCCACATGATTGAACAACAGTCTGACAAAATAGAATTTCATTTCAGGAACAATCAAGTCTCAGACATCACTGTCATCTCTGCAGGAGAACAAACTGGTGATGGGAACCCTTCTCCATTCTTGAAAATCAACCTCCCTCCCCATTTTAAGTAGCATTCCACACTGGAAGGGAATACTTTGAAATGATATACCAGTCCAAAATCAGAGGAAAACCCAAATCCCATTATGAAAAAAGGTGAAACACCAGCTCAAAGTTTGACCTACATCCAGATAAAGGGTGGGCAGCTTTTTTTCCCCATTCAGAAAAATGAGGGGGAGGAGCCTGTTCTCGCCAGAGTATGCCTGAAAAATAGAAGAAGCTTCATCAGCGAAGCATTATTCCAGAAACTCCAAAAGGATCAGACCATTCCCACACTTAAACTAATTGAAAAATGAGAAGTAGCCCTGGAAACCCGAAATTCCAAATATCTCCTGCCTAGCAGGTGTATGCTAAAAATGTCCATTGGTGACAAAAGCATACAACAGAATTGTTGGGTTGTTAGAGCATTCAATCAACGGGCGCGTACGATGTCTGCGGACATCATGCTGCCCCCTAATTGGCCCAGAGGCTGTTTGCGGACCCGAATAGGGAAGTGAGTCTGTGGACTGGACCCAGATATCACAAATCAATTTTTACCTACTTATTGGCCATTAAAGAAAAATAAACTACTGGACGGATATACACCACATTTACAAAAGCATGCTTTCGAGACCAAAGTACCATTGCTGGTGCACATTTTTTGAAAATGTGTCCAGTGGTTTGGACTGTAAGCGTGAGCAAATCATTTTTCTCTATTAAATCTATGAGGATTTCCACTCATTTTGGGACCCCCTATAACTTTGCCCCCCTTAATGAAACTGCACCACACTTCGCAGAATCATTCCAAGGGGGCAATATACTTTATTTTTAAAAGGTTGGTGATGATTTATCCTGGCCGGGCAAAGTTATAAGCCACTCAAAATGTGTTCTTTCTATGAGCAACTTAACCATAACTACAGGGCTGCTAAAGCATTCCCTGTAAAATATATATATAAATATTACATGGCCACAGTAGTGGCCATGTAGTTATGGTTAAGTTGCTGTTTCCATAGGAAGAGCACTTTTGGGCGGCTTATAACTTCTCTCCCCCTGGACGAATCTACACCAAACTTTGCAAATAAAGTATATGGCCCACTCCGAATTTGTTTGCGAAGTTTGGTGAGGATTCGTCCAGGGGGGGGAAAGTTATAGGGGGGGTTCCAAAATGTCTTTTTTTCCCATAGACTGAATGGGAAAAAATGTTTGCTCGCGCCTACAGCCCAAACCGCTGGACGGATTTTCACCAAATTTGGACCAGGAGCAGCGGCTTGGTCCCGAAAGCGTGCTTTTGCAAATTTGGTGAAAATCCATCCAGTAGTTTTTTAAAAAATGACCAAAAAGTAGGTAAACAAAAATAAGTGATATCTGTGTTCGGTCCGTGGACACACTTCCCTGTTCGCTCCGCGGACAGTGTCCTGATTGGCCAATCGGCTTGCGTGATGTCCGCGGACAAGCACCGTGTTCGCTGATTGGACGGTGTTAAGCGTGAAGCGTGTCAGATTTTCGGTAGCGCCCGCCATCTTGGATTCGCGGACGTCCGCGGACAGCGCGGTGAAAGTTTGTTCAAAATGTGTATTTAGTAGAGTGTGTTGGTGTGTAGAAGTGTTTGGGGAGGATGGAAGGGTATGTGATAGGTTAAATGTTGTGCTTTTTTATGTGGTAGACATTCTTTTTGTGTTCGATTTGTCTGCGGACATCACGGGTGTTCTGAAATGTTCTAAATAAACTAAATGGGGGGTGTTCTGAGGACTCAATATGTGTCCGTTTTGTTCGCAAGCAAGCTGAAACTGTTCTAAGAACACTCACAGTGTCCTGAAATGTTTGCAAATAAACAAAATGGGGGTGTTCTGGGGACACTGTCCGTATTGTTCTGTGGCAAGTTGAATGTGTTCTAAGAACACTCGGGGTGTCCTGAAATGTTCGCAAATAAACAAAATGGGGTGTTCTGGGGACACTGTCTGTATTGTTCTGTGGCAAGTTGAATGTGTTCTAAGAACACTCGGGGTGTTCTGAAATGTTCTCAAATAAACAAAATGGGGGTGTTCTGATGACGCTGTCCGTATTGTTCGTTGTCAAGTTGAAAGTGTTCTAAGAACTCTCGCGTTGTCCTGAAATGTTCGATGGGGGTGTCCTGAAGACGCTGTCCGTATTGTTCGACGGCAAGTTGAAAGTGTTCTGAGAACTGTCTAGGTGTCCTGAAATGTTTGCAGGGGGTGTCCTGAAGACGCTGTCCATATTGTTCGATGGCAAGTTAAAAGTGTTCTAAGAACACTCAGGGTGTCCTGAAATGTTCGCAAATAAACAAAATGCGGGTGTTCTGAGGACGCTGTCCGTATTGTTCATTGTCAAGTTGAAAGTGTTCTAAGAACTCTTGTGTTGTCCTGAAATGTTCGCACATAAACAAAATGGGGGTGTGTTCTAAGAACACACGTGTTGTCCTGAAGTGTTCTAAGAACTCTCGCGGTGTCCTGAAATGTTCGTAGGGGGTGTCCTGAAGACGCTGTCCGTATTGTTCGATGGCAAGTTGAAAGTGTTCTAAGAACTGTCTCGGTGTCCTGAAATGTTCGTAAATAAACAAAATGGGGGTGTGTTCTAAGAACACAGGCGTTGTCCTGAAATGTTCGTAGGGGGTGTCCTGAGGACGTTGTCCGTATTGTTCGTTGTCGAGTTGAAAGTGTTCTAAGAACTCTCGTGGTGTCCTGAAATGTTCGCAGGGGGTGTCCTGAAGACGCTGTCTGTATTGTTCGATAGCAAGTTGAAAGTGTTCTAAGAACACTCGGGTGTCCTGAAATGTTCGCAAATAAACAAAATGGGGGTGTTCTGAGGATGCTGTCGGTATTGTTCGTTGTCAAGTTGAAAGTGTTCTAAGAACTCTCGCGTGGTCCTGAAATGTTCGCACATAAACAAAATGGGGGTGTGTTCTAAGAACACACGCGTTGTCCTGAAATGTTCTTAGGGGGTCTCCTGAGGACGCTGTCCGGATTGTTCGTTGTCGAGTTGAAAGTGTTCTAAGAATTCTCGCGGTGTCCTGAAATGTTCATAGGGGGTGTCCTGAAGACGCTGTCCGTATTGTTCGATGGCAAGTTGAAAGTGTTCTAAGAACTCTTGCGTTGTCCTGAAATGTTTGTAGGGGGTGTTCTGAAGACGCTGTCCGTATTTTTCGCTGGCAAATTGAAAGTGTTCTAAGAACACTGGTGATGTCCGCTGGCATTAAACGTTTCCATAGGCCATAGTTGAAATGTTTTACTCTATGGGTGTGATATGCTGCGGTGGTTGTGGCCAGAGCATAGAGTGTTCGGTGCATGGCCATTTGACAATTGACATTTTGTGGGCTAATTGTTCCATAACATCTGTAGCACATGCATTATCGCCATAAAGTGCATTAATTTGCCTGGTTTTCAATATTGTTTCTGCTTCTTTAGAGAGTATACCAACTCTGATACTTTTAAAGATGTTAGCATAAGTGAGATCTGCAGATTGCCGCATGTTTTCTTTTAATTCTCTGTATTGGAAATGTTGCCAAAGGTTGACATTTCCAATGCTGCCAACAGTTTTACGGCAGAGTTTGTGTCCTAATGTTTTAAAAATAGGCTCACCTTTTACTGGTGTCAATTTAAGAAGATCTCCGAAAACAATAATGTGTTTTCCTGCAAAGAGCTCTTCATAGTTTGTTTTCAGTACTTCTTGTAATCTGAGGTGAATCAAAGCCAACATTAGTTTGGAGACCATGCTCCCTTCATCTATTAGTAGCATTTTCATTTGTTTCAATACTCTGCCTAGTTCAATTGCAGCTTCTGCAGAAAGTTTGTAATAGTCTAATTTGTTCTGGTGTTCTACTGGCAATAGTAGTAATCGGTGTAAAGTGACACCACCTATGTTGTAGGCAGCTAAACCTGTGGGGGCAGTGACAACAGCTGACAGTTTGTTGTTTGTCAATTGTTGAAGGAATTTACTGATGATTTTGATTAGGAATGTTTTGCCAGAACCAGCTTCCCCACTGACGTACAGTAGTATAGGTTTATAATTATGGCAGGAACATTCTTTATTTTCATGTTGTACACCATATGCAATTTGTTTTGTTACTTCTTCAAAAATGCTACGTTGTTCGTTGTTTAGTTTTGATTGTAGTATAGTTAAGTCTTCTTTATCTTCATGCTGACACATGGTGTTTTCTACTTCTATCATAGCTAATTCTGCCTCATTTATCATTAGTGGTTCTCCAAGTGGTTCTTGGCTTCCTGTTACAGAAGGTTAACTTGTTTTGTATTGTGTAAAGTTTACATCAGTTATAGTGCTTTCATTTGCTTTGAAAGCATCTTCATATGAGTCATAGTTTTCTAGTATTTCTTCTTCTTTTCTCCATGGTTTAAAGAGTTGTAGCAGGGACATGTAATATATTCCTTTATGTTGAGGAGTCTCCAATGACAATTTGATATGATTAATTAAATTTGGTTTAGTGAGTTTAACTAAGCTGCCTTCACAGTTTGTCACTTTGTATTTACCTTTTTTTTCATCAGGTTTTATATTATTTTTGTATGTGTAGTTTTGGTCTATGTTGTATAGACACATGGTTTCCAAAGTATTACTTCTGTTTGGGTAGTATGTGTCCAATAAATTGTTTTTTAAAATGTCTTGGCTGTTGGGATCATGTTTGGCTATTGTTTCTATATCTTCGTATGTTTTTAGAACTCTTTTTCTAGATTTAGCTGGACTAAGACTTAGCCATACTATATTTTCAGATTTACCATACAATGCAGTACCAGTTAAACGATCAGCTGCTTCATATGATCCACATTCTCTATGGGAGAGCATTTTTATGCCCAAGCTGTATAATTTCTGAGACACTGTTTTATCTGATGACAGGTCATT
The DNA here is from genome assembly GCF_040938575.1 of Ambystoma mexicanum. Classification (NCBI taxonomy): domain Eukaryota; kingdom Metazoa; phylum Chordata; class Amphibia; order Caudata; family Ambystomatidae; genus Ambystoma; species Ambystoma mexicanum. Next base: position 124,680,263 of record NC_090940.1, on the reverse strand, counting down.
CCAGAGGTCTTGGAGCTCTGTCTTTTCTGCTTTGGTTAAGTATGCTGTGACATATCGTGCAACTGCAGTAGAATTGTCTGCAATGTACTGCACATCTATGTTTGCATTCCATAAGTGGGCAATGATTGCATTATAATCATTGATATATTTTTCTTCTTCTTTTCTTTTTATGTAATATGTATTTTTAGGTGACTTAACTTTAACACTATGTCTAACTGAAGACATGAGGTTGTTCACTTGACCTGTATTTGTAACTGGTCTAGGGAAACCAAATCAGCATTTGGTGTAGTATTTCCCTTTGTTTTTGTATTTGTGACGACAATATTTGCCACATTTATATCTTTGAAATTGTAAAATTTGTGCATGAAGATTTGTGGATTCTGATGGAATTTCACAAGTGAGATATTTTTCAATAAACTGTAAAACAGTGGCATCACTGTCTTGACCAAATTTAGGAGCATCTTTAATCCATAAAAGCATGTGGATATGTGGTGCTCCTCTGGCTTGGTATTCTTTTCTCCAAAAGAAGTGTTGCACTTCTCCAAGGGGAGTAACAGTTTTATTACAAATAAAATGTAGCATAGCAATGAAGCGATGGTGAAAATATCTTGAAACATTAACAGGATCCAAAGAACAAAGTTCTCCTGGTATTAGTATATCTATGTTTGTTTTGTTTTTATTTGATTTGCGTAGGAAATCATGTAAATCTTGCCATGCATATTCTGCACAACTTAATGTAACAAACCAAGTGGGTGGGTGGTTTCTGATCATACAACGTACATCTCCATGACGTCAAAACCAGTACTCTTTAGTACCACGCATATTTGCTAATAGATTTGTAATATTTGATTGTAAAACCTCATCCTTTTGTTGCACTTTTTGTAATAATTGTGTAGCTGTCATATTTTGAAAGTGTGATCCTGATTTTAATATGTGTGCAACTCCGTAACATAAAGTTGCTAGTTCACTTTCAAAGAGTAGGTGGAATATGTATTCCACATTTTTTCTAAATCTGGGATCTTCAGAATACATCCGTAATGAGCGGTATTCCGAAGCTGATATTTGAATAGGTCTATCATCATACTTTCCTCCTTTGCCAGTAGGAAAGAGTAGAGGAAAAGCACGTGCTTCTATACTTTTTTCCCATATGCTGATTGGTGATCCTTTTGTTTGACGCATTTGGTATGTTTCCAGTGCATCTTCTATGGTGCCATTAGAGTGCAAAGGATAAATTGTATAATGGTCTAAAGTATTTGATATTGTAGCAGGATCTAGTAGCTCAAATTGACCAGCTTCTTGTGTTTCTTGAATTATTTCAGTTGTATCTTTCAAGTTTTCTTCAATATTAATTTCTTTGTAATATTCATTATTCTCTTTAAGATATTGTAAGGCTTGTCTAACTTTATGTAAATCTACCAGCTGTTGCCGTATTTTTTTGTCTTTTGTAGGTACTCCATTTACTAAGATAATTAAAGGATGCTGCATTGGACGTTGCACTCCTAGAGTATGCACATTTTCTTTTAGATCTAATGGTAAATAAACTACTTTTCCACGAATGCCTTTTACCAATTCAGAGGGAGGTAATTTTGCTGTTTTTGGATGAAGGCGTATTATTGCTTGAAATGGGTGTACTGTTTGAATTATGATGCTCTCATATAAATTAAGTTGTTGTAGGGGTTTTGGTAGTGGGTATAATTCCAAATTATTTGTGATAGCACGTGAAGGAGTTTGGTTGTTGTCAAGTTTTGTAGTGTAGTAACTGCAAAGTATTAAGGGGTCACTTATTTTGTATTTGTTTTCTGCTACAAGGTAGAGAGCTAATTCAAACCATTTAGAATCTTCAATGTCTTCTATTTTATATGATAGGTCTACAGTTTTCGTGTTACTTTTATAAAAAGTTCTGTGGCAACATACACATACATGGTTTGGTACTTCAGCTGATGTACTTTTAAATTTTAGTATTTCTTTTTTGTATGTGTTTAGCAAAAGGTTGCCATGTGTAGAATTGTTGATAATTTGGTTTAAAGCTATTTCATTCTGTAAATGGGTTTCACTTCCAAAATATTTTTTCTGGATATAGTCAATTCCTTGAAGTAGGTCTTTCGCTGTACTATGCAGAAGAATGTTATTTAAATTTGCTAGTGCTAAAGCAGGTCTTTTAGCATAGTACAGTTTATAGACTAGATTTCTTATAGTTGAATGATGTGTTGATATTCTTTTGATATCATGGAAGGTGGTTTTACAAGTAGGTCCTGTAAGGCAGGCCAATGAATGTCCGTGTAGTCCTGTGTATTTGCGCACTGGGCAGGTATCCATATTTTGCAGTAGTTTAATTTTGATTTTGTCTTTGCTTTTTACATATTGATTGAGGAATTGGCGTAAAGACTTGAAAAATTGTTTGGGAATGTTACATAGCATGGCCATTTGTACACTAGACGTTCTGATTCAGTTGAATGGAGGGGTAATTCTAAGTTTTCAGGGCATATTTTTGTAAGGAGTACTTCTTGTTCCATTATGGTATTAACTTTTTCATAACCTCGACTACTGCTATGTATGGCAATTGTATTTGTTTGCTTTTGTTTGTACGCTTCTTCATTAAAGTATGGTTCTGTGCTCGTAGTGTGACTCCATTCACCTCCGCAGATACTTAAGAAGTTCTTTCTGTTGACATTTCGTTTATTGAGAAGTCTTTTTTGTAATTTGGTTATTAGTTTTGTTAGTGGTTTCGTTTTGTTTAACACTAAAATAAATAACTTTCTTTTGAGAAGAATTGCACTATCTATCAACGCTTCTAAAATTAATTTCCTACGATAGGTTTTAAGCATTGAACCTGATTTCTCTCCTGTTTTTATAAGATTTTGAAGGACTTTGTGACGGAACATTTTGGCTAAAATACTTTTCTTGGTATGCTTACTTTGCACTATATTGAAATTTAAAGAAGTAGCTTTATCTGTAGTGATAGCTGATTTTCTGTTAATTGTTTTTTGGTTTGTTTTACATTTTGATAGAGGAGGCAAAGTGTTTGTACTTGAAACTTCTTGTGTTTCACTAAATGACTGTATTAGCTGTTTTGTTTCAACTTTTTTTTTACAAATTTTGCTAGAGATGGATGCTTATGTTGGACACTTTTATTTTCATTTGCTCTACTTCTGCGTTGCTTTTTACGGACTTGACTTTTGGTAGGCATTCTTTAGGGTCTGTTGAAAAAAATAAAGAAGGTATGGGTTGGGGTGTTCTGCAATGTATGTGTGCTGTGTGCATGAGTGTTTGAGTAAGATGATGTATGTAATGGTGTCTGATTGTGCATTGGGAACTACAACTAGGGATGTGTATTCTTCAATTAATATGTTACTAAACTCAGATTCAGATGACAGAAAATAATAAGCTAGTGGTGTGGAGAAGTACAAATAGTAAATCTAATGTATACAATAAAAACAGCTGTTTGTTCTATAATATGAAAATTCTAGAGGTTGAGTTGGGTAATTTGTCTGTCCAAAAGTCGGAATTTGTGTGCCATTCTGGCTGTAAATTGCTTTTTAAGACATGGGGATTTTTGGACAGAATGGTGCACAATCTCTATTTTTAGGCACAGAAATAGCATGAATTAACTTTACAGTATGTTTGAGTAATAATACAAATATTATGGTGATATTCTACTTACTTTTTTTCTAAAATGAGCAGTTTAATTCTTAGTTCTTCTTTGTTCTTGAAATTCGCTGCTTCTTTTCAGGAGAATGGTCTTCACTGCAATTGTAAAAGAAACAAATTAGTAATTTTGTTTGTATATAGTATTGTTTTTAATTTAGATATTGATTTTTTTAATTGAAATCCTCAGCGCCTTCCTTAAAACCATTAAAACTATCTTATTCACATAAGATACGTCGCACCAGTTCAATACATATATGTTCTTAATTAACAAATTGTATTGTAATGAGTAACTGTAACAAACAAAATATCTTTAGTATTTCTTGTGAAATTCATAATGTACCACTGAATACCACCATTTCTGTAACTAAGCTGTTCTAGGTAATAGTGCCTTAATGTCATGCTTAAATTAAAGTAATCAAATAAATAAATAAATAAATAAATAAATAAATAAATAAATAAATGTAATTGTATAAGTATTATTTTTTGAGATTTGAACATAGAGTGTGCATGCATGCAATTTTGTTTGAATATATGTAGTCTATAAATTTCATTTAAAAAATGTTAGTTTAACATGATTTGATAGTGTGTGTATAAAGAAAGTAAATAGTATAAAGGTTTATAAGTGATAGTTGATTTTAGGAAATTGGAAAAAAGACAGTAGATTCGTTTTACAGATTACACAAGCTAAAAGTCAGTTTGAAAATGTGTTCATGTACTGTACAGAAAATATGCATACCTGTAGTTTGTGTTCATGCATATGGATATGCATGGAGCTGCAAGTAGAAATCTTGGAGACTTGTACAGTATTTCTTGTAGATGGTGCTTGCCAATGATATGACACTTGTACTCAGAGAGATTCACAGTACATTTGCATTGCTGATCTATGATGTTGTAGTTAGATGTAGAGGTCTTGAATGTGATTTGTGCATGGTCATATGATTTCTTAGCTACATCCAATGAGGGAATGGCACAGAGAGTGAAGTGGAAATGGTAGAAGGGCTGTTCATGTTACGATATGTCCGCGGACATGGCGGCAGTTCGCGGACATCGGGAGTTACATCCGGGGATTTTTGGGTTCAGAAGTCATGCAAATGAGAATGAGCAGTGAAAGGGATTGGTCAGGAAAGTTTAGTAGGTATGTTGTGCCAGGAGAGAGTTTCTCAGATACTCTTTTTGCTGAGAGAACAACAGATAGCTATGGCTGTGTGTTTCAGAAAACAGATTGTTTGGATTTTGGGAGATTCGTGGATGCATTGGTTGAAGGTGCATGCAGAAAGCTATGGAGTAGCTGTAGATCTTGGATTTCCACATGTGGATGTACACTGGCATGGAGTACGTGGAATGAAGTGGTTGGACTTGCTACCTCTCTGTGCTACTTTGGAAACAAAGCAACATCCAGACATAATTGTAATTCATTGTGGAGGGAACAGTTTAGGACATGTGTCTGGAATTTCTTTGCAATTTGCTATGAAAGAAGGACTTGGGAAAGTCATGGACATGTTTCCTAATTCTCAAGTAATATTTTCACGGATTACGCAGAGACAAATGTGGCTTCGTTCTTCTTCATTTGGTTCACAAATGGAAAAAGCAAGGCGCAATGTTAATAAGGCTGTTTGTGCATTTCTAAGAGATTTTGGCATGTCCTCTTTTCACAATGAAAATATTATGTTTCGTAGTACATACATTTTTCGCAGAGATGGAGTCCATCTTACTTATGCTGGCAATCAGATTTTTCTGAGAAATGTACAAAATGCATTGCGACCTTTTTTAGAAATACAGCATCCATTTTGAAGTAGGTGTTAAGTGTTTTTATTTTTGACATACAAACACCTCCCAAAGGCTCTTTTCAGAGCCACCACTTCCTCCCAGAGAAAAATGCAATGGTAACAATAGGGTAGCACCCCAATTTTTTAATGCTCGCGACTGTCCATGGACTTTTAAGAAATACAAAGGGCCCTGCTTTATTTATCTTCACTTCTATTTTTTAACTGTGAAAGCTGGCTCTGAAAAGAGCCTTATTTATTTTGATTTTTGTAATTTTGTATTTTTTTGGGGGGTTTTTAGACACGACACACTAGGAGAGGAGGGGAAAGGAAGGTAAAAGGGGGGACGCCAACCACAGGGATAAGAAAGGGCGAGCTGAGAGAGGAAGATGTAGAGTGGTTTTTATTTGGGTAGTGAGCAGTTCTTCTTGTGCTCTGAGACGATAGTCTCAAAAGCACTCCAAAGTCGCTCCCCCCTGCAGAGTACAGTGTCACAGTACATACATACAACTGTGACCCTCGAAAGGTAAGGGTCATCAGAATTCTGTATGGCCTGTGAGGCAGCTTGAGGAAGACGCTGTCCCACAGAGGTGGTCCTTGTGGTGACAGGATCAGAAACGGAGGATGAAGTAGAGGAAATCAACCTACTACGTTCTTCGCAAGGTACAACCTTACGAATAGCCCCAGAGTGAAATGACCTCAGGTGTCGCTTCATGGTCATGGTCCCAAAGCTGTACGAACCGTGCTTCCTGCGACTGAGTATCATTTTGCACTCATTGCAGATAACATGGTTCGCACAAGCCTTAGGACCATTCCCATAAATGGAAAATAACCGCCACACCCAAGACTCACGTCTAGTGCGCGTAGTAGGGATTTCCTCTACCTCATTCTCATCATGCTCTTCTTCCTCCTCTGCATCCTCACTCCTGTTCCGCTCTTCAGGCCCTTGGGAAGGTGGTGGTGGTGGAGGGGGTGGGGTGGTGCTGAAGCAGGTGCAGCACCAGGTGACAGTTCTGCAGCCAGGGATGCCATCTCGATGGTGTAATCAGCAAGTTGCTGGAGAAAAAGCTGTGCTCTGAAGAATAGCCAGAAACACAATTAGAATAAGCTCTAGGGTGTGGTCTTTTATAGGGGTTCTTGTACGTGGTTCGCGGACATGCGTGCTGTCCGCGGACATATCGAACACAAAAAAGGGTTCAAAAAGTTTCAAAAGATATGTAGAAACTCAGGACTTGTGCCATGATGAGTTTTTATGGAAAAATATTGTGGATTACTCGAAAATGTACTTTTAAATTGTTCGGGGACACGAAAAGTGTCCGCATTCAGAACACGCGATCAGCATGGGCGCGGTCACATGATCCCTTCGCGAACAGGTCTGCGAATGAAGCTCCTGTCTGCAGGACACCAAATGCACGGACATTGGTTTGCGCATGCGCGTTGATGTTCTACAGACAGTGTTCGGGTCCTGAATTAATTAAAAGTGCATCACACATCAAACAAACATTCCTGGACATTGCGTATGTTCTAGAACAGTTTAAACTTGCTAGCGAACACAACGGACAGATATAGTGTTCTTTAAGACACTTCCATTTTCGTTTGATTACAAACTTTTCAGGACATCATTTGTGTTCTTAGAACAGTTTAACTTGCTAGTGAACATTACGGACAGGTATAGTGTTCTTTAAGACACCTCGATTTTCGTTTAATTACGAACATTTCAGGACACCAATTGGGTTCTTAGAACAGTTTGAACTTGCTAGCGAACAGTACGGACAGGTATAGTGTTCTTTAGGACACCTCCATTTTCGTTTAATTACGAACATTTCAGGACACCGCTTGTGTTCTTAGAACAGTTTCAACTTGCTAGCGAACAGTACGGACAGGTATAGTGTTCTTTAGGACACCTCCATTTTCGTTTAATTACGAACATTTCAGGACATCGCTTGTGTTCTTAGAACAGTTTCAACTTGCTAGCGAATAGTACGGACAGGTATAGTGTTCTTTAGGACACCTCCATTTTCGTTTAATTACGAACATTTTAGGACACCAATTGGGTTCGAAGAACAGTTTCAACTTTCTAGCGAACAATACAGACAGGTATTGTGTTCTTCAGGACCCCTCCATTTTTGTTTATTTACGAACATTTCAGAACACCCGCGCTGTCTGCGGACATCTACACTGTTTTTAAAAAAATAAAAAATGGGAAGTAATTACAACACAATATAAAAATTTAACTTTATTTCACATATATTAATAATTTATGACAGAGAAGGTGAGGCAGAAACAGAAACAAAAACAGGAGAATCAGGGGTTTCAACATGATTGGTATCAGGTGAAGAAGGGATGGAAGTCTCATCAAAACATTTTGGATTATGGAGAGGGTTTGGGGATAATTGACTGGGATATGGTGAGGGGGGACAAGTACATGTGGGACAATGGTATGAGGTTTTTGTTTTAAAATGATCCTCAACAAAAGTTTTCAAATTATTAAAATTGCTCAATAATAAATCCATTTTTTCTTTTAAGCTGTCAAGCGTGTTTTCCATAACAGTTTCTTCAGACATATTTTCTATTTTGGTATGCTCTGTACAAAAAGAAATATATATGTTAAATATATATAAAATAATAACAATTAAATGGTTTATATTGTAAAGTGTGTACCATTAGCTTCACTATTTTCTGACATTTCGTCATGTGGGAAGTGCTCCTCTAGCCATTTCAGAGTACTAGACATTTCTGTGAGAAAAAAAAAATATAATATTTTTTTTTTAATCTAATACAGAACGTTTATAAAGATATGAGTAAAATGATGTACACTTTCTATTTCAGGTAAAATATGTTCTGAGTACTCTGTAGGTCTGGTCTTGGTCTTAGTTGTGGAGTGTCTGTGAGGTAATTATGTTGGAAGCCTATTTATCTTATCTTGGTATATTCCATTTTAGAATATATTGTATTTAAATGAATGGTTAGTGCGGTATATGTATGGGTTACATTTCTTATGCATTACTACATATAATATGTATGTGTACTACTTTGTGAATTTTTTAAATGTTATCATGTTGTAATATAACAATTAAACATACCCCCCCCCAAGACTTTTTAGGTAGTGGTACTGTTGTCCGAATATGTCCGCGGACATCAAAAATGTTTGCGGACCTTACATTCAGTAGAAGTGGTTCAGTATGTTCCATATTACATGTACATAAAGTCAAAGTTACTATTGTTAAGCTTTGCTACTAAAAACCTATGAAATTCTGTGAAAAAACTTTGTTAAAGGGACGTTATGGTTAAGTTGTGCTACTAAAAACCTATGAAATTCAGTGAAAAAACGTTGTTAAAGGGACGTTATGGTTGCAAGTAAAACCGAAAAACCCTTGAAATTCGCCAGTTATGGTAAGCTAAGCAACCATAACTCGCGCCACCACCGTGCACTGCTAAGACTAACACCCAGGACATCAAAGATGACATCACAAATGTCATTGATGACATCACTGATGACATCACATGTGCATGTATCTTTCATGAAAAGTCTGTACAAGGGTTTCTTATTGTAATTTTAATAAAAATATGTCAAGGATTATTGGAATAAATATCAAGTGCTAATTCGTCCTTCCAGTATACTAAGGTGCTCATGTAGAAACATAGGCATTGTGTGCAGCATACATGATGGAGGTGCAATATTCATAAACTTGCCATGATGAATAGTGAAATGATAACTGTTTTCTTATTAGACTTTTGCATACTGTGAAACATGTGATAAGTAGATAATAAAACCCACTTACTACATAATTGCATTATTATAGACAAAACACAAAGAGACAACACCACATACAAATATGAGTATATACAAGGAAATTAAAGTAAGAAAAAAAACAGCAGTAGTAGCAAAAAGTGTTCATAACCTAACTGATTACCTTTATGCAGAGAAATGATTGCTCTGTTTCAAACCTGCTACTTACCCTATGTATATATATCACATGATGTGCCTGGACTCTAAGGAAAGTAGTGTGAATACAAGATATAAAAATAGGAACATATACAGGGAAAGTACAGTAATAAAAAACAACAGAACTATCAGAAAGTGCTGACAACTCTACTGATTTTAATGCACAGAAAGGATTGCTGTCTTTCAAGCTTGTGTCTTCCCCTATGTATATGTTTCATATGATATGACTGGATGCTAAGGGAATTGTTGTAAGAACATACTTGATGGATAAGTATACAAATATACTACCTTTTCCACTTTTAATTCCTGACTGTTACTGAAGAAAACCATGTGGCCTAGAAATGTCAGTAAAGGAAAAAAGGGGGAGCCAGAATGTCAGTAAAGGAAAAAAGGGGGAGCCAGACATGTGATGTCATTAGTGATGTCATCAATGACAGTTGTGATGTCATCTTTGATGTCCTGGGTGTTAGTCTTAGCAGTGCACGGTGGTGGCGCGAGTTATGGTTGCTTAGCTTACCATAACTGGCGAATTTCAAGGGTTTTTCGGTTTTACTTGCAACCATAACTTCTCTTTAACAAAGTTTTTTCACTGAATACATATATACATATATCTATAAAACATGGTGCTTATAAACATATATTTGACACACTCAGACAACTTATGATGCTCCACACTAGACTGTACTTCAACAGATCTCTCTCTTTTTATTTCCCCAACCCAAAACTTTTTTTAGGCATTTATAAAAGCGCACCAAGCTGAGGGCATCTCTTCTCATATTACACATATTTTCCAGTCAATAGATCCTAAGCAGACTAAGGTCCTGGTGTCCCTGGGTAGAACGTAATGCACCTTATCTCAGACACAGTTTATGCGCTTTGAGTCTACTACAGTGGTGAGGGTATCCAGTGATGTTACCAAATAGGTTTTACAGAACACTGTAATACCGAATATATATTACAGAAAAAAAAGTTTCAGCATTTTTTTTTAAATAGATAGGGGTTTGGGGTAAAGGGGTAAAACAGGTAGAGTGGTGGTTAGGATACAACAAGGAAAAAAACAGTGGCTTGGGGGGCCCAAAAATAAAAACAAAAATAACCAAAAAAACATTTTGGTAAATCTACTTGGTATACCAGTGTTTTGTATAACAGTGTTCGGTAACATCAGATGGAACCAGAGGTGAGCTGCCATAGTATAAAAAACATAATAATTCAAATAATATTAATAATACATATATAGATATTAATATATATAAGCAACTTGGTACAGTATATATATTTGCTTGTGTGTGTGTGTATATACATATATATATATATATGTAAATATATACACACTGACAAAAACGTTGTTAAAGTGACATTATGGGTAAGTTACACTACTAAAAAGCTATGACATTCACAGACAAACATTGTTGTTAAAGGGACGATATGTTTCAGTTGCCCTAAGAAAAACCTATTAAATTCAGTGCAACAAGTACTTGAAAGGAACATTACACTTACTTTGCACCAATAACAACCTATCCATATTATGGTTCCAAGTAAAACCCCAAACAAACCAGAAATTCACCAATTATGGTAACTTAAGGAACCATAACTCGCGCCACCATTGTGCACTGCTAAGACTAACACCCATGACATCAAACAAGACATCACACATGTCATTGATGACATCACGGATGACATCACATGTCTGGCTCCCTCTTTTTTGTTCACTAACATATCTAGGCTAGGTGGTTTTCTTCACTGACAGTCAGGAAATAAAAAATCAAACGGTACTATATTGTAGATGTTACCCTTTTCATATGTTCTTGCACTACTTTCCTTAGGGTACAGTCACATCATTTGATACATATACATAGGGGATGAAGGAAGTCTAAAACACAGCAAACATTTCTGTGCATGAAGGTAAGCAGTATACCAAAATGGACAGCCTGGAAGCCAAAATGGAAGAATTGGTGAACAAAGGTGCTGCCTTAAAAGATTGCGTACAAGGGTTTATTATGCACAAAATAAAACAGCACTGCTAGACCTGCACATGTACCCCTTTCCCATGTCACAGCCCGCCAGCCCCTCAAAATCCATGTGATGGGATACGTGACGATGATACCTCAATCCCTTCTTCCCCTCACAACCAACTTGTGCAAATTCCCAATTCCCCACAATAAGCATCCACTTCTGCTACCCCTTCCCTTTCCTATTGGTGTGTATCAATGTGTGCAAGTAAACATTGATATTGATGTTGATATTTAAAGTGTTGCTCAGTGTAAATGCAGTATTTTTTTTTTTTTAAATGCTATTATGACTAAGCAATTAAGAAAAAGGTAGGTGTCCTATGGACACCGCACCTGCACGGCCTAGCCGCAATGACAATGGAGGCATCCGTATGACGCCAGCATGACCCGCATTTCTGCATGTTGTGCACCACCTATAATTACGTGTGGGAGCGAACGTTTGTTCGTTGTGCAAGTACATGCATGTGTATCTGTTCCTCTGTGTCCTGATAACACCACCATTGTGCAGCATATGCAAACAAACTTTAATTAGTTGGAGCTGCCCACCCAGGTCCTACAGGTAGCTATAAAAGTTGCAACCACACCATGCGACCGCACCCACGCTGTGACAGCGGAAAATTACAGTGTTGTGCAATGTACTGGGTGTTTTCTGGAAATTACATGCTTACAAACACACCAAAATGTGCCATTGCACATGTATATTTGTTTTTCAACAATGTAGGCCTCTTTTCCGGGTGCAAGTTCTCAACAGCAGCCCTACAAAAGGCCACATCCGCAATCAGTTTGTAGTTTTACAGAACAGAATAGCAGGCCACATTGGTTTTCCCTGTAAGTGATGTTGCACCGAATCCAGAAACGTAACATCGCCAGCGGCACTTCTATTCAACCCCAGTACCATAACACAGCGATGCATGCAAACATGTAACAGTTGGCAGATTCCACAAACATACCACTGCCTCTGCCACCCCTACCCACTTCTATTCCCAAAGTATTGTGTCACTACCAACTAAACCACACAATCTTCACAACATTGTGCCTACTCCCAGGAAGCTACACAGACCAGAATATCCAAGCACAAAGAAGATTCACTTCAACCTTACCCTCTTCTATACTGACAGTGTTCCAACACTGTGCCCATTGGCCACAGTGCAGGGCTTTTCACTGCACAATATCCAGCCATACACCGAAAACCGTAGGATGTTCTAACAATGACCCCACCCATGGAACCAACAATATAAGCATGCCAGCACACTTCAGGTGCGCAATGAAGAGTAAGATGTGCTCCACAACCATTCTGTAAAGGTGACCACCCTCTGAGAGATGCAGTCAAAACAGCATTGCTGTGGTGGGTGTGGCCAAGGCGCTGGCTTTTGGGTGCATGGCTTACCACCTACGGCCTTTGGCCATGCACCCAATAGTCTAGGATTTGTCCACACCCACCGCAATGTAATCCAGCCATTCATGGCAGCATGTCACCAAGTACCACATTCCACACACATACCAGAGCCACCGGCACTCCTACCCAACCTCTGCACCGTTATACAGCTATGCATAAAAACATGTACCTTTTTAGCAAAAACTACAAACTTTACACAGCCTCCGGCACCCCTACCCACTTTCATTCACATACGATGGTGTTACTGCCAACCGAACCAACTAACAATATATGCATGTCAGCTGACTTCTGCTGCTCTAGGAAGTCTACAATGTGCTACACAACCATTCGGTAAAGGTGAGCACCCTCTGACAGATGCAGTCTAAACTGCATTGCAGCGGTGGGTGTGGGCAAGGCCTAGACTATTGGGTGCATGGCTTCGCCTTTGGCCATGTACCCAATAGTCTAGGACTTGCCCACACCCACTGCAATGTAATGTAGCAATGCATGGCACCATTTGACCAAGTACCATACTCCACACACGTACCACAGCCACCGCCACTTCTACCCAACCTCTGCACCGTAATACAGCTATGCATGGCAACATGCAACAGTTAGCAGAATCTATAAACAAACATAACACAGCCTCCGGCACCCATACCCACTTTCATTCACGTAGTATGATGTTACTGCCAACCAAACAAAAAAAATGTTCACAACAGTGGCCCTGCTCCCAGCACTGTATTTCGTACACAAAAGCAATGCCTCATAGTGCAGTACAGCAGTCAGCACTCCGTGCAATGGACACTACACAATCCTATGACATATGCAGTTCACCCCTATCCAAATCTATGCATACACTATTTACATATTGCACCCACTTCACACACTGCAGTATCCAAGCACATGGAAGATGCACTTCAACCCTACCCTCGTCTAAACTGACAGTATTCCAACACTGCACTCAGTGCACACACTGCAGAACTGTTCACTCCATTAGCTTCAGCCTTGGAGTAAACACTGTAGGATGTGCTACCAAACGCCACACCCATGGAATGAACAATGTATGCAATGCTGACGAACCTCACACAGAAGGCAACAATGTCAAACCTATTGCTTCCATGGCACATAGTTGGCGGGGCACGGCCTCCATCCGTGAAGCGAAGGGGGCCTACAGGCTTACCCCATGCAACACACCAGAGTACATGCTATCTTACAATGTGCATGTCATGTGCAATGCACTCCCCTTCCCCCTAAAACAGCACTGCTAGACCTGCACATGTACCCCTTTCCCATGTCACAGCCCGCCAGCCCCTCAAAATCCATGTGATGGGATACGTGACGATGATACCTCAATCCCTTCTTCCCCTCACAACCAACTTGTGCAAATTCCCAATTCCCCACAATAAGCATCCACTTCTGCTACCCCTTCCCTTTCCTATTGGTGTGTATCAATGTGTGCAAGTAAACATTGATATTGATGTTGATATTTAAAGTGTTGCTCAGTGCATATGCAGTATTTTATTTTTTTTAAATGCTATTATGACTAAGCAATTAAGAAAAAGGTAGGTGTCCTATGGACACCGCACCTGCACGGCCTAGCCGCAATGGCAATGGAGGCATCCGTATGACGCCAGCATGACCCGCATTTCTGCATGTTGTGCACCACCTATAATTACGTGTGGGAGCGAACGTTTGTTCGTTGTGCAAGTACATGCATGTGTATCTGTTCCTCTGTGTCCTGATAACACCACCATTGTGCAGCATATGCAAACAAACTTTAATTAGTTGGAGCTGCCCACCCAGGTCCTACAGGTAGCTATAAAAGTTGCAACCACACCATGCGACCGCACCCACGCTGTGACAGCGGAAAATTACAGTGTTGTGCAATGTACTGGGTGTTTTCTGGAAATGACATGCTTACAAACACACCAAAATGTGCCATTGCACATGTATATTTGTTTTTCAACAATGTAGGCCTCTTTTCCGGGTGCAAGTTCTCAACAGCAGCCCTACAAAAGGCCACATCCGCAATCAGTTTGTAGTTTTACAGAACAGAATAGCAGGCCACATTGGTTTTCCCTGTAAGTGATGTTGCACCGAATCCACAAACGTAACATCGCCAGCGGCACTTCTATTCAACCCCAGTACCATAACACAGCGATGCATGCAAACATGTAACAGTTGGCAGATTCCACAAACATACCACTGCCTCTGCCACCCCTACCCACTTCCATTCCCAAAGTATTGTGTCACTACCAACTAAACCACACAATCTTCACAACATTGTGCCTACTCCCAGGAAGCTACACAGACCAGAATATCCAAGCACAAAGAAGATTCACTTCAACCTTACCCTCTTCTATACTGACAGTGTTCCAAACTGTGCCCATTGGCCACAGTGCAGGGCTTTTCACTGCACAATATCCAGCCATACACCGAAAACCGTAGGATGTTCTAACAATGACCCCACCCATGGAACCAACAATATAAGCATGCCAGCACACTTCAGGTGCGCAATGAAGAGTAAGATGTGCTCCACAACCATTCTGTAAAGGTGACCACCCTCTGAGAGATGCAGTCAAAACAGCATTGCTGTGGTGGGTGTGGCCAAGGCGCTGGCTTTTGGGTGCATGGCTTACCACCTACGGCCTTTGGCCATGCACCCAATAGTCTAGGATTTGTCCACACCCACCGCAATGTAATCCAGCCATTCATGGCAGCATGTCACCAAGTACCACATTCCACACACATACCAGAGCCACCGGCACTCCTACCCAACCTCTGCACCGTTATACAGCTATGCATAAAAACATGTACCTTTTTAGCAAAAACTACAAACTTTACACAGCCTCCGGCACCCCTACCCACTTTCATTCACATACGATGGTGTTACTGCCAACCGAACCAACTAACAATATATGCATGTCAGCTGACTTCTGCTGCTCTAGGAAGTCTACAATGTGCTACACAACCATTCGGTAAAGGTGAGCACCCTCTGACAGATGCAGTCTAAACTGCATTGCAGCGGTGGGTGTGGGCAAGGCCTAGACTATTGGGTGCATGGCTTCGCCTTTGGCCATGTACCCAATAGTCTAGGACTTGCCCACACCCACTGCAATGTAATGTAGCAATGCATGGCACCATTTGACCAAGTACCATACTCCACACACATACCACAGCCACCGCCACTTCTACCCAACCTCTGCACCGTAATACAGCTATGCATGGCAACATGCAACAGTTAGCAGAATCTATAAACAAACATAACACAGCCTCCGGCACCCATACCCACTTTCATTCACGTAGTATGATGTTACTGCCAACCAAACAAAAAAAATGTTCACAACAGTGGCCCTGCTCCCAGCACTGTATTTCGTACACAAAAGCAATGCCTCATAGTGCAGTACAGCAGTCAGCACTCCGTGCAATGGACACTACACAATCCTATGACATATGCAGTTCACCCCTATCCAAATCTATGCATACACTATTTACATATTGCACCCACTTCACACACTGCAGTATCCAAGCACATGGAAGATGCACTTCAACCCTACCCTCGTCTAAACTGACAGTATTCCAACACTGCACTCAGTGCACACACTGCAGAACTGTTCACTCCATTAGCTTCAGCCTTGGAGTAAACACTGTAGGATGTGCTACCAAACGCCACACCCATGGAATGAACAATGTATGCAATGCTGACGAACCTCACACAGAAGGCAACAATGTCAAACCTATTGCTTCCATGGCACATAGTTGGCGGGGCACGGCCTCCATCCGTGAAGCGAAGGGGGCCTACAGGCTTACCCCATGCAATACACCAGAGTACATGCTATCTTACAATGTGCATGTCATGTGCAATGCACTCCCCTTCTGCAATTGCGCTCCCACAAGTCCCCACGGAAAGAGATCTCTGCACCAGCTATTGTCAAGTAACAAAGCCTGCCTGCATGCTGCACAGATGGTAGCGGCCTCTTTAGTGACCCGCAAATTTGTGCTGTATGTACGGATAGTGCAGGCACAACAAAGTCTTCGTCCACCTATTGACATGTCTCAGATGAACCACTTCTCGCTCTCCTAACCTTTCTATCCCTTCTTCCCACCATATGG
Source organism: Ambystoma mexicanum (assembly GCF_040938575.1). Lineage (NCBI taxonomy): Eukaryota > Metazoa > Chordata > Amphibia > Caudata > Ambystomatidae > Ambystoma > Ambystoma mexicanum. The sequence goes on along the minus strand of NC_090940.1, from coordinate 124,663,406 downwards.
GGTAATATATGTTTTGCAATGCACTCTGCTTCTGCAATTCAGCTCCCACCAGTCACCACGGTAAGAGCTATTGTGCCGTAACGAAGGCTGCCTGCAATCACCACATATGGTAGTCACCTGTGCAGGGACCAGCAAATTGGAGCAGTATGCACAGATACTGCAGGCACACCACCGTCTTAGTCCACCTAATAATCAAACATCTCAAATGAACCACTTCTTTGTCCCCCACCCTTTCCATCCCTTCTTCCCGCCACAACACGCTGTACATTATGTTTGTCAGTCCCTTTCGGTGCCACACTATCCTCCGATACACCATGGCAGCGTGTCCCAAAAACTTTGACGCACAGCACACTTCCCTCCAGCCAACCACTGGTCGCGCCCAATGTTCGCCGACATCACAGCGTACTCCAAGCCAATAAGACGTTTGTCCACGGAGTGAACAGGGAAATGGGTCCGCTGAGCGGAACCAGATATCACTAATTTGTTTAGACATGCAGTTCAGTTCTTTGCAACAAAAGTAGTAGTCATATTTCCACCAAACACACAAAGGCATGCTTTTGAAACCAAGCCCCGGCTCCTGCCGCAAATTTGGTTAAAATCTGTCCAGCCGTTTGGGCTGTGGCCGTGCGCAAAGTTTTTGCCCATTCAGTCTATGGAAAAAAAAAAATTGGGACCCCCTATAACTTTGCCCTCCCTTCACAAAACCTCACCAAACTTGCAGTAAAAATGTACAGCCAGCCACATACTTTTATTGCAGAGTTTGTTGAGGATTCCTCAAAGTTATAAACCGCCGTAAAAGTGGTCTTCCTATGGATTTAGCAACTTAACCATAACATATATATGTAGAGATGTTGTACCAAGTTGCCTATTTTATTGATTGTTAAAAGTTTGGTATTGCATATATATAGTCCTATTTAATGTTCCATGATATTGCAAAGAAATGCAAGATACACGCAGAAATTCTGCCACCACCTGTCCTGAAACAATTAAAAGAAAAATATTGTATATCCCTGGTGCGAGCTCAGAAAAAAAGTGATCTTGCATTCGGTCTACAGCTTGAGAGCAGCACGCTCTCTGTGTTCCCCTAAAGATTAGGACAGCAAATTAGAATAAATCAATCACTTTCCAAGGCCCTCACCCTCCAGGAGCTAAAATTAAATGGAGTAATGTTCTGTTCTCCCAGGTGCGATTTTCAAGGCCATTTTTCTAGCCCAATTTGTCATCCTCTCCCCTTCATTCCCCTTGTTGCTTTGCTCCCGGACCATGACTCTCCTCCCAGCTCGGCTCAGCTCATCGTTTGCTGGGGAGACTCACTGCCTGTTAAAGGGATACATTCATTTCCGAGTCTCCTTAGAGGAAGGAGGGGTCCGGGTCAGGAGCATGCTTCAGCCTCACCCCCTCTCCCAGGATACTTTTGACACAATGGGCCTCATTCCGAGTATGGCGGTAAGGGATAGCGGCGACCGGTAACGAGACCGATGGCGGTATTCCCTTACCACCATACTCCGAGTTCCCTCTGCGCCCTCGCCCTTAACGCCTGCTGTGAGCAGGTGTTAAAGTCGAGGGCGCAAAGGGGCCTCCAAGCCAATAACGGTGACCGTAATGAACGGTCACCGTTATTTGCCTCTTCCCCATTCACATTGAGCCCTATGGGGGCTCATTTGGGAGTGGGGAAGAGCCTTGGTGAATGGGGAATTACCGCCCCGCCAACCTTGGAATGGGGCGGTGATTCCGCCATCCACCAAGGCGCTGCCGGTCCGGGTTCGGCGTCAACCAAGGCGTTAATAGCGCCATTGGTTAGCGCCGTACTCGGAATGAGGCCCAATCCATCTTTCGCAAGTTTCACAAACATCAGAGTGAATTTCTGAAGGACCGCAGCCGGCTCCACACCTGCGAGAGGACGAGAAGACTTTGCAATAAGGACACGCTGGCAAATTTCCACCATGGGATATTTAAATAGATATATTGAACGCTTTGTCAAGTGCTAAAACTGTGAAGTTTGGGGGAAATAGCTATTTCTGCTTTTTTTTTTATTTTTAAACTCTACTGCATAGGGTCATCTGGGGCCTCATTACAGAAGCATTGCACTAGTGCAAGTTCAATTTTGCACACCATTAGCAGTTTGCCCTCGTGCTAATAAGCGCTAGTTCTAACAGTGCCCTGTGGCAAACATGCATTCAAAGAATGTGTTTTTTTGCACTAGAGGCATGTTTGCACTAGTGCTAAAACTGTACACAGCACAGGTGTATAGTTTCTGCCAATGAGCGCCTGGAAAAAGTTCCGTATCTATACTCCTTGCTGCAGCATGCCGCTAACCGGTAGGACGATTTAAACGGGGCTGAATCATCCGTGTTTAACAAATGGGGATTTGCAAGCAGAATGGCGCACAAATCCCCGTTTTCCGGCGCAAATAATTCCATGAATCAGCCCCAAAGTGTTGAAATACTGTTTGCAATGACAGTTATCCTATGCTTGACAGTGTTTGGCTTTGAGACCCTTCCTAGGAAAGCACGCAGGATCAGATGGCATTGAACTACTGTGTCCAAGCGTCAGGGCACAGAAAAAGTGGCACACATGTATATGTTAACCGGGTCGTCATGCAGCCAACTTTATTTGAAACCTTTTCCCTAGTCCATAAGTGCCTGAGTCTTAAAACACATTGCTCTGCCCTGGTCTCCTCTGTGAACTGTTTACACTGTCCCCCTTTTATATTTGCATGAATTGATAAATTTGGCCTGGCCCAATTCTTCAATCGCTGAAACTTTCCAATTTGTTTAGTCTATCTGCATCTGTGCCGTCAATACTTTGAGTCATCAAGATGCTTAGACTTCTCTGCTTTGCTGGATTGATCTTTGGTATGTTTATGGATCAACCATTTCCAGCATGTTAACACCTCTGAACTAAAGGCAAATCCTCCAGTTTCCAAAGTCAGACCTTCCAGGATTTTGCGGCATGAAATGGCAAATTTTGCGGCACAAACCTTTATTTATTGCGGCATTTTTGCGGGACATTTTGTATTAACTGGAGGGTGTAAGGTTGCCACATTGCAAGAAATAGGCAGAGTGCAAGGCTACAAGAGAGCCAGGGTAATATTCCCCTTCTATGTGCTCCAATCCCCCAAACACCCACACGCCTCTCTCACCAACACACATCTCACCAACTCTCTATTACAACTTACAATACTTAACCTCTCACTCTGTCATACAAATACTCACGTGCTAGGTCACACTGTCAAGCCACAATGTGCACTGCCCAGCCCCTGCCCCACTCCAAATCATACTCCCAACTCACACCTTACACTCTACAATTCCTCCCGCAATATACAGTCCTTCATTCTTTTGTGCTGCTTCTGCATCTTGCATCCTTTCTCCCATGCTATCGCACTCTTCCCTCATCCTTTTTCCCAATCTGCAGCTCACTGCCTCTTTCTGGCCAACCGCTTCCTCTCTGCTTTCTGGCTCACTGACCACACGCTCCCTCTACTTTCTGTACCTCTGCTCACTCTCAGATTTCTCGCCCACCGCATCACTGCTTCCTGTGCTCTCTTGTGCAGCGCTTCCTCCTCTGACCCACTGCTCTCCCTCTGCTTTCTTGCCCATCACTTCACATCTCACCCATCACTCTCCCTCTCTCTCATAGTGTAACCATTTTTTTATTTTCTTTAAATGTAGATTTTGACCCAGTTCCTCAAATAATGGGGCATTAGAACGGAGGATATGCTATTTTTAGACAACCCATTTTTGGAAATGAGCAGGTCACCTTATTCTCAAAGGTGACCGGCGCATTTCCACAGGCTTGAGCTGGTGCGCAAATTGTGCGCTGGCCAGCTGCCTTGAATGGTGTTCTGGGTTGTTTGACCGAAGTGTAATTATTTGCGGTGGAATTGCCCGTAGTCAATTTGGCTGCAAATTGATTTGCACTTCACCCAAAGAACACAAAATGTTCCTTTCACCACCACCCCACCCCCTCCCCTACTTAACTGCTTGGTCGCTGCCGCTTCCCCTGCAACCCTGCGGTGCCAGATCCGTCCCTCGAACGCGGGTCGGATCCGACTCTAAAGGGTCCCTTTTTCGTTATTTTCTTTTTTTTCTGTCCCCACCTCCAATTTTGAGGAAAAAGGGGAAAACACTTCTGCAACCACCCTAGACCAAAAATACTGAACATGCGGAGCAGGTGACACCCCCGCAACACATGTTCAGTATTTATCAAAATCTATTGAATAGTACTGGAAGAAATAGGTCAAATTGTAACATTCGACAGATTTTTGTCATCAAAATGGCCAGTACTTTGAATAGAATCGCTCTCCCGACAGTGTTCTGCAAGCTCCCAGCGCCATTCACAGGGGAAGGCCCCCCAGGTGCGTGCCACTGTAAAATGCGACCCAAAAAATGCATTTTTATCCTGTTTGAGGAACAGAAATGCAAGCGACAGCAGCAGTTCATACCTTAAAAGAAATGCATGACAGGGTCAGGAAAGTCCCTGGGCCTCATTACGACCCTGGCGCTAAGGGATTACCGGTACCGGTAAGGGTACCAGTAATCCCCTAGCGCCTTATTACGAGGTCCCTTTGCGGGTTCCCACCTTAACGGCTGGTTCTACCAGCCGTTAAGGAATGGACCCGCAAAGGGACCTTGGTGCTAATTACGGTACCGCAATTTGCGGTACCGTAATTACCGCCTTCCCCATTCCCATTATGCCCTATGGGGCAAAAATGGGAATGGGGAAGGGCCATGGTGAAATGGGAAAGTACCGCCCCGCCAACCTAGGAATGGGGTGGTACTTCCCCATTTCACCATGGCGGACTCGTTACAATACTGGCAGCAACCATGGTGCTAATAGTGCCATGGTTTAGCGCCGGTGTTGTAATGAGGGCCCCTGTCATGCAGTGGCAGCCCCACATCCCGTGCGCGTAGGGTTGCCTACAATTTCTGCACATTTAAAAGTGCATCCTGCTTGGAAATGAGGGATGCACTTTTAAATTGACAGAAACGCCACTTTATTTGATCAAGGAGGTGAAAAAGGCCATCTGAATCGGCACGCATATAAAATGTGCCCATTCATGTGTTCCTTGTGGATTGGGCTGCACTTTTTTGGGGCGCAAGTGATGAGATGTGTTAGCGCATTTCATTTCTTGTGTAAAAAAAAAAGTTGAGAACCTGGCACCCTGGGCATTATTTTTTTTAAAACAGTAATTTTTGCAGATTACTTAAAAAAATATATTTAAAAAAAATTTTTTTTTTTTTTAAGATGCTGTTTGTGCACAAAACGGCAGTTTTTGCGGCATTTTGCGCTAAACGGCCGTTCTCGTGGCATTTTGCGGGATCGCAAAATCGCTATAAGCTGGAGGGTCTGCAAAGTGGTGTTAATCTACATTATGGAGTCCATTGGACTTCACTGGAGTTCAAGGAGTTGCCACCAGTAGGAGTTCCACCAGTGATCATTTCAATATTATTTGGATGGACAGTGGAGAAAATACCTCAAGCCAAGTGCTGTAGATTTATCCCCACTTTACCTCCAAAGTTGAAGTAAATTTGGAGGCAATTCTACAGTTCTTTTTTCCGCAGTGCCAAACGTGGACTTAGGCCCATTGTGCGGTATGGTCGCGAGGGAGGGACAGTGCACAAGGGCTGAGAAGTGAACGCTTGTTGAAAGTGGTGGGCCTTTTCCTAACGACTGATCGAATTGCTTACATTGTGGTTGGGACATAGCCCTAGAATGGCCATAATAAGACACATGGATATATTTCTGCCTCAGTTTGGGTAATCGAACAACTTTAGTCTCTAAGCAGGTCTTCAAGAAGGCACACTAAAACATTAAGAAGTGATGAGATGCAGTATTGGGAACCTTTACAATTCAGTAGCAAATGATTTTCTTTCGACTGCACAGCCGAAACTGTTGGACAGATTTGGACCAGGTTTGACTCGCAATCCTTGTGTGGTTTGTGCTTATTGCATCCTGTACTTTTTAAATATTTGATGGAGAAGGGAGTGTCCTTTTCTGCAAAACAACTAACCATATATGCCTGAATATAGTGATTATCCGGATGTTTACAAATGAAGCAGCTGCCATCTTTTATTCTCATTGCACGAGGTAGCCACGGTTATACTCCAGTTTACAGCCGAAGGTATCGGAAAAATGAAATGCAGAAAAAAGTAATTTGCAGGTCAAGAAACATGCAAATGCCATCAGACTAGAGTTGGGGCTGATGCAAGAGGACACCAAGTGAAATTTGGGGGTCAGAGGTCAGCGAGTGGGTAGGTTTGCAACACGAGGCTCAAACATTTTTCACATACCCGTGGGTATAACCTGGGGTATAACCGCGGCTACCCGACATTTCCATTGAAACTGCATCACAGAAACAACAAGTGTTGTGGAGGGAATGGGAGAGGGCATCAGGGGAATGGAGGAGCAGGCACACATGAGGGGGGCACTTGGTGAGAGTCTGGGAGAGCCACCTTTTTTCCTGATAACTGCAGCTATAATGACTACAAATAACCAAGGGTATAACCAACAGTATTTGTAGTTTGTTACAATGGACCTGCAGCTATAGAATTTTATTAATAAAAAATGTATATTTTTGTACAGCTACAGTGACGTTAGGGGAGAAAAATCACTGCCCATTGCTTGGTAGCATTTTAAACAGTTGAAGGCCTGGTAGTTTTGTAAAATATACAGTGGCCTGTTAGTGTTAAAGAAAATAGTAGGCACGGCTGAAGGCCGTACTGTCAAAAGATAGAGAGTGCGCACGAGCAGGGAGTGATTTGAAAAATACAGTGGGCCCGGCCAAAGGCCATGTGTGTTAGCCATGGACTAAGGCCATGGACAGTGGTGCTGAAAAATATACAGTAGGCATGGCCGAAGACTGTGGCGAAGGCCATGGCCAGTGGCACCGAAAAATATACGGTGGCCACGGCCAGGGACAGTGGCAGCAAAAAATATACAGTGGGAATAGCCAAAGGTTGTGGTCACTGGCCATGAAACCAGGCCATGGGCAGTGGAGTTGAAAAATATACATTGGGCATTAAAAAAAACGATGGTATAACAAAACCCTTGAAATGTGCTGAGTTAAGCTGGTGCTATGTTTCGCAATGCACTGAATTTCAAGAGTTTTGTTGCGTTAAGTTTACTCACCTTAACTGCACTTCAACTAATGTTTTTTTCCCTGAATATATATACCTCAGAAACCAAAGAAACCACAGAAACCAAAGCAAAGAGGTGAAAAAAACCTGCTAACCCAATACTAAAACCTCATTTTTCTGCCAATCTTCTCCTACAGAAACTCAGACGACCACATCTCTGCACAGCAACGTACTTCAGCACACTGCAACAACATACAAACAATGTGGGATTCTAAAATAACAATATTATCAAACTTTAGATAGCGCGTCATGGTGGACTCTTCCTCTATCTAATTGTAATAATACTGGGGCTCATTCAGATTTGTGCGGTCCAGTAAAAAGGTGCCGGTATCCGCAAATACCGGCACTTTACCAGACCGCCCGACTACGGGTTTGCCGGTCGGCACCTTGGCTTACCTCTAGCTAAAAGCTGGAGGTTACTCTGGCACCCTACTGGCAATAAAAACCCTCATTACCGCCACCATCCCCACATGGATTCCAATGGGACTCCATGAATGGGGATTTGCACCGCACCGCCGGCACTCGTAATCAGGCGGCAATGCCGCCGGACCGAGTGGCGGAAATGGTAATAGCCTTTGCCGGTATCCTGGCGACTCTACCGCCAGGATACCGGCAAGGTTGTCTCTTATCACTCAGTTTATTTGCACTAATTGTACTGATCAAGTAAAGACAAAATGCGGAGTTACCTGTGCCAGCAAAGCTAATCTTGATTTTCCTTACGCTTTTTGAATTTTAGGAGCTTTAGCCATATTTCACTTTAATAAAAACACTTAAAACCCCCAATAACTTCATTAAGGTTTAATCCATTAAATAACGATTCCACATTCGAATGTATGCAGTGCTAAGGTGTACTGTCCCAGCAACATGTTACTGTTTCCTTGAGATCCCTGTTCATGTCATGTCTCGAGGGGATAGCTCAGCGGCGGTAACGGTGGAAGCAAGACTACACTGGGCAACACAGGTTCGATCCCCGGGTCTGCGTCTAGAAACCTCTGGGTATTAAGCGTGTTATAAATAACCAATCATATCTCATTTCCCAAGGTTCTGCTGGAGCAGCCTTTGCAAAGCCAGCACCGGTTTCTGTCTCTGACCGTGCCTGGCTCAGCTGAGCTGCTGTTACACCAGGGGAACTTGTTAAAGTTGTATGCAAGTACTACGGGACCACAGTGGTTAGACTGGCCCACTCCTCTCACCTGCTTGCATTGGTATAGGATGCCTTGGCTTCTCTGCTGATCCCATCGGCACAGCCTGCTGAGAGTGGGCGAGGGGATCAGATGGCCTTACACACTTTTCATTTCAGCTGTGGGGAGGACGGACAGCAGGCACGCTGAATGTGTGCTTAAGGCATGCTCCTCTGTGCTTGCCCATGGATTGGAAGTGTATAGGACAGGGCAGACCACCCCCCCACCCCCCAGCCTCAGCACACCTGTAAATAGCCTTTGTGCCTCATGTATTTGCACTAGCCTGACACCACTGCACTGCCCACAACACATACCCACTTCCCTCTGCCTGCACAATTGTGCAACTATTTGCTTATTAATGGCAGGCTTTTAGTTAAGAATTCAATGTATATGCCTACTCTCATTGAGAAACATAATGTTGGCGTTTTGTTTATCACAGAAACCGATCTCCAGTTTAGTGTTGGCCCCACTATAGCTCTAGCAGGGCCTGAAGGCAACAGATGTGTTCATATTAACAGAATGGCAGGATGGGCAGCTGGAGCGGCTGTGATAGTCTGTGATAAGCTGAAGTGCATACACTCTCCCTGCACCACTCATGAATCCTGAAGCATTACTGCATCCTGTGAGCTCTGACACATGTATACCCTCCACCTGAATATTCTTTACAGACCCCCAAGGTACTACATATCTCTCACAGGCAGCATGCTTGATTGCTCCAGTGGCTATTCGGTTTGCCCTCTTCTTATTTTGTTGCAATGCCAATGGCTGGGCAGACGATGGCAATGTCTCCAATATAACTCACCGTCTTGACAATCTACACAACCTAGGGTACATATGTTTATAAAGCATATGCATGTTGCGTATGGGCTCTTTCATAAAAAGTGCATTTTCCCCACATTCAAAATGCATGGAGTGGTGGATATGCAACATAACACAAGGCATCCTGATCCATAAAGGTTTGGTTGTTCTTGTTCCTGTGCCTATTCTCCCCATGTTGCAGGGCAAGCACAGGAGAAGGCTACGTGTTTACATAGTCTGAAAAGACATGTGGCTGCATTGATGTACCAAAATAGAAATGCTCATGCTTTGTGACGGTTTCAATTTGATATGACATTCTTCTGACTTGTGCACTACGAGTCGAAAACCTGGTTCAGAAGCAACTGTGTGATTCTTTATTTACACATTACCTGGCTTGGTCACACATGGGTCATCTCTTCGAAAAGTTCTAATCTTTTTAAGAGCTAAGCTAACATTCCTTCTGTTGACATTATTTAGCAAATCACATGTTCGTACAACTGACAACCATTACGAAGGGCCTCATTACGAGGCGGGTGGTAAGGGGTTAATGGCACTGGCAAGGGTGCCGGAGCCATTAACCCCTTACCGCTCGCGGGACCCGCTCTGGACGTCTGGTTTTACCAGACGTCCTTAGCGGGTCCCACGAGCGGCCCAGCATGCTAACAACAGGCCCGTCATTAACGAGCCCATTCCTAGCATGCTTACCATTCCCATTGAGCCCTATGGGGGCTCAAATGGGAATGGGGATGATCCGGGTCTGGTTTCCTTGAATGGGGAAATACCGGGACCTCCAAGGTCGGAATGGCCCGGTATTTCGCCATTCAGGGAACCCGGACCAGAGTTAAGGGCATGGCTTCCTCCAAACTCGTGATGAGGCCTGAAGTCTTTATTCTATGAGCATAGTCTATAATCTATATTTGCTGTAATACATTCATCAAACAGGATACTGTTGCTGGTACTCTTGGTCTGATGACTCATTGAAAAAATAATGCAATTATGCGCCTCATCATGAGTTGGGCGGTGCAATAAAAATGCACTGAATTACGGCACCACCCAATTACGAGTTTGTGGGAAAGCTGGAGGATTCACCTCGAGCTCTGAGCTGGAGGTAAATCTGCGGACTTTCTGCCCATTTTCAGTGCAATTACTGTGGCACATTTACCGCTGCAGTAATTGTGGAAAAAATGCCCCATTGAGTCCTATGGACTCAAAATGGGGACTTACACTGCCACTTGTAATCCAATGGTAATACGGCCGGACCAAGTGGCGGTAACAGTAATTGCGTTGGGCGATATTCTGGCAGATGAAGACCTAAATTCTTTCAATGCAGTTTTCTTTTACGACTCTCATTTACAACCTGAATGCAAATGTATAGGACATTTATTCCTCATTTACCACAATGGTTTGTCAACCTCACATTAAGAGTGTTCTACTTCAGTGCATTAAGGACATCAGATACGACTGTTTCATCTCCTAGAAAGCCATTGGTATATCTTAAACATTAAGTGGTGCCATGCATTCACCGTCTATCACGTTATTTTAATTTTACAGTCCATTTCCACAATATAGGGATGTCAGTATTCATTTTGTATTTTATTGAACAGAACAGGAGATGATTTGAAAAATACTAATGTACATATGAAGAAGAATACAAGTGATGATCCCATTTCTGGGTGCTTTACAATTTTGGATAACAATTGGGAGAGGCACCTCTCCTAGTCACGTCGCAGGGGTCACCAAATGTTTGTGCCCTCCCCGACTTACACGTGCAAGAAAATAAAACAGACACACCCCGGGCAGGGAATAAGGCAAAGAGAGCAGGCTGCAAGAGTCCAAGGAAAAGTTGATCTAGATCTCTGAGAGCGCTCTGGCAAAATTAATGTTACAGTACATTATATAGGCACATTGTCATATCTAACATATGATGCAATGTTGGACCCGGATTGGTCAGCCAGGGTGGTGTCTTAGGTGTGGGCATCATCTCCTCCTCCTGGTTGGTTGCTTGGTTGGCGGGAGGATTGATGTCAGATATCTGTGCTCCAAATGGGTGAAGGTCAGGTCGCCGTGAAGCAGGGTGGTCACTATCTAAGCTAATGAATACATTCTAAATAATGCATGCACTAAATAATGGTTGATCAAAAGACCCTCAGTAGTTTATCATGTCACTATACAAATCACACAGGTGTCTACACCATCTATAACATTTGGGTTATACAGGTCACAGGTTTAAGGGTCTTGACCACTATAATACTCTCATTGAACTGTGGGGTTAGTCTCACAAGAATCTCAGGTATGTGGCATTTTATTAGTATTAGGCACGATATACTGCAGCAGGGGTCTAATGTTAGTTGGGGGTCTGTTGGGTGGGCCTCATAGCATGGTCAGCGGTCTGGCACATGAAAGGAATATCTTGCAGGGACACAGGGTCAGAATGGCAGTAAGTTTCCATTGGTGAGGGTGCGGGGGCAAGGACACGTTTGTGGAGATGAACGAGCTATGTGCTTAGTTCATGCTGGTTCACATGCAAGACAGTGATGTCAGAGGAAGACTGATGTGATACATTTATTAGTTGTTGCAAATACCTCAGGCTTCAGCGTGAGAATGGAGCCGCAGAGTTTTCCAGTCAGAGTGGGAACGAAGGTGGGGGCCATGTGCTCTGTGTGCCTGATCGCAGTGAGGAGAGTGAGAGAGGCGTTTTGTACTATCGCAGTGAGGCCTGGTCACCAAGAAGCAGTCGAAAGGGGGCACAAAAGATGGATGCCCTGTGTCCTGCTCAATGGTCCCAGCTACACGAAAGTCAACAAAAGTTAAATTTGCATAAGGGCAAGGGGCGAACCCACCACTGGAGGCACTTGGTCCAAGCTTTGTACTTAGAAGTGAAGGCAGAGAGGGGCCTGCTGGCCTCTCACTCCCACACATTCCCCCCTTTCGTTACATCTAAAGTAACAAATATTTTATTTTTTATTCTTTTCATTCTCCCTTCGGTAGTACTCAGCCTCTGCGACTGCTTCGTCCCACGCGGGTTGCCTTTTATTGGCATCCACGCCCTGCACACACTTCTTAGGCTAGTCCCTCTTCTGGCATATTCGTCTGGTGTACACATTAAGTAGATCCCACCATCTCCATCTAAGTCCACCCATACCTCTCTGTACCATTACAGCTCCGTTGGTTCCTTTATTGTTGTGTGGTGTAAATTATCAACCCTGTCCCCGTATTGCCTGTAAATGGCTGTCATCCTGTATTGTGGTGTGTTGTATTCCCCTGTTTGTATTTGTGCGTCTATCATAGTAGCTACCGTTGTCGGTTGGCCCATTGTTACCATCATCATAGTTGAGGTAGGCATGGTCTTTTCACAACACCCAGTTGGCACACACAGAAGAATAGGAGCACAAAGACGATGATGGGGACGAGCATTTTCATTGCCACGTTTACCCATGATGGTATCCAGCTGAACAGATTGTTGAACCATGTGCTTTCTTCTGCGCCTCCTTCTGTTCTCATCCTCTCTCCTAAATTGTGTACTGCTGTTATCACATGTGAGAGTGTCCCGTTATCAGCATCTTCAGTTGGCACGAACGTGCAAACGCCCCCCCAATTTTTCAGCAAACACCACCGTCCATTGCCGTGAGGAGATCTAGAACATATCTGTTTTGCATTGTCATTAGGCGCAGTAAACGGAGCTCTATTTTTATAACGTTGAACCCTTCTTCAGTGTCGTTAGCCAGTTGGATGAGCTCCCAGCGCACTATCTGCAACCATTTGGTGTTTGTTCGTGCTTGGAGTCCCGGGACAAGGAGTGATGCGAAAAATGTCTCTGCTGATGAAAAGAGCTTGTACTTCTGTGGGATCTCAGCAAGGAGTTTCGATGATTCGGATGAGATGTAATTGGAGGACCTTTTACTTCGTGTTAGTTTTTTCTTCAGTTCATATTCTGACAATAGTTCGTAAGTTGGAGCTTCTGTTATCAGTTGTTGGGACGCTGTCGATGGTTCAGCCTATTGCCCTGCTGCCGATATGCCAGCCGATTCTCCTTCTTTTACGTGTATATGACTCTCTGGTATTACCATCAGGGCTGTGTGGAGGGTGGCCAAGGCACATGTACCTTTCCATGCTGTTGGGAGGTGTAGATAGGCTTGTTTGCTGCAAATCCAGTACATGTCCATTAGTGCAGCGGTGCCTTTCTTCATGTCAGGTTTGATTACCGTCTTGTTGCATTTCTTTATTTCCCCCCTGTTCACTCTTCCTTCCCCATGGAAACACAGTTCATGTGGTACTTCTTTCTGTATTTTGATAGGTTTTTTCAACGCTGTGACCAACGTTAGCTTCGTGACATGTTGCGACCAGATGGGGGCACATACTTCCTTTATCCATTGGAAGGTGTCATTGGATAGCCCTCGGAGTGCTTCTGCTTTGCATTCGATAGTTTCCTCATGCCATTTATTTTCTGCATATCTCGTCCCTTTGATAACAAGAAATGGTTCCTTAAGGCAAATTACTCCTTGGCGTCTGTTTGTGCATGTTCTCTCATTTTCCAGTTTTTCCATTGTGACGGTGTGCACTTGGAAGGTGCTTTTTATCCTGCACAAAACCAAATGAATCAAACACTGGGCCTCCGACAAGGGCACTTCCTGTGGCACTAACATTTTTGGTGTCCCTGATGCATGTGGTATGAGCGAACAAACGTAACAGCTCTCATGTGTCGCCTGTTTTGCCGTGGCACTCATGTCCGAGTACCACTTGTTTGATTGATCTGGGTTGCGGGGGTCTTCTATCTCATCCAACCCCAGGTCATGATAAATGTCATGTCTTTTCCCTTCTGCCCCCCTCCTCTTTCTCCTTCTCCCTCCCTCCTTGTGGCTCTTCACTCTTTGGTAGTGTATTGGGAACATGCCCGCCCAAGCTGTGTCAGTACAGTTAAATATGTCATCATGTGTGTATTCATTAGTGGCAGCAGCGTAATATGAGGTAGGCTCTACTGTTATTTGTGCATGCGAGCTTGTGTTAGCTACGTTGCTTGGCCAAGAGTAGTTGCCATCATATATATTCAATTCATAATCATTACTTATATTTATACTCGGATGTAACAAGGACACACTGGTTGGATCGGCGGCAGAGTGTTCTGAAGGTTTCATTGCATTTGTATCATTAGCATCAATGTCATTCGTTTCTTTCCACATTGTCTTTACTCCAGTCCATATTAAGTGCGAACCTTCTTGTATCAAGTTAGCCCCGCTACCCCCCTTGTGCATGTCATTAACCAAAGATAAAAGTGTATAGTACCAGGCCATGAAAAACAACATCACTGAAAACAAAACTGCAGCACATTTCAAAACACATGCAACATTGCTGAACCTATTAGCCCTAATGGCATCCCTATCACTATCTAACATAATGGTGTTTTCAGTGATTGCGCTGCGTTGGTCCATTTGCCACCTGGAAGGGCGATACAAAGTTGTTAAGTCACCAGAATATCTACATATTTACTTTTTCATTATTCACTCATTTCTGCTATTCACTTTGTTCACTGTTATCTTAATTACGTCCTTTGCTTTAAGCATTTCATGTCAATAATGAGAGAGAGAGATAGTGGTGAAAAGAAAGTGGAAGGAGAAAAATGACATGGACATAGTTCATTTTAACCAGAGGGCGTGTCGTCACTTTGCCCTTTGCATGTTCTATTTACTTAAATCACATTATCATTGTGTCTGAACCTCATCCTCGGTGCTGCTTGCGCATTCCTGTTCAGTCTGAGGGAGTGCTCTATCGCGTGCCCTCCTCACATCTGAGAGGTGCACCCAATATTTCAGTCCCTTAACTTTAACTGCAGTGGGCGTACTATAAATGACCTCGTAGGGGTCATGGCACCTCAGTGAATTCCATCTCCTCACATAGCTTCTAACGTAGATTTGTGCTCCTGGCATAAGTGGCACGCTTGGGCTGTCTGCAGCTGGCATGTTAGTATTAACCTGCATTCTCAGTAAATAGTGGTGCAATTTGTCGTGCTATGCTGCGTACTACGCGTGTCAGTTGGGTCAGGTATTCTTAAATTCCTCCCCCAGCACTGTGGCAGCTCTGTGCGCGTCTGATGCTCTCCTAATCGGGGAGAGCGGTGTGTGTATTCGCCTCCCAGTCACAATCTCATGGGGGCTCATATGGTGGTCCTTGCATGGTTGCGTTCTGAGTTGAAACAGTGCTATGGGTAAGCAATACACCCAATTCTTTTTCAGCGTATTACACAATTTTGATAGTTTACTCTTTAGTAATCTGTTGATCTTTTCCACCATTCCATTCGCCATCGGATGATAAATGGAACACAGTTTGTGTTTCACCCCCAAGAGTGACGTCACTTCCTTGAAAAGGTCATTCACAAAGTGTGTGCCGTTGTCTGATCTTATCACATCACATATTCCCCAACGAGAAAAGACCTCTCGCACCAAGAACTTTGCCGCACAACTCGCGTCTGGTTGGGGACATGGACCCGCTTCCACCCACCTTGAAAAAGGACATACCACTACAATTAAATACCTTGCTCCGTCACATCGCTCTCCAATGTCAGCGTAATCTATGTGTAGTTCTCTAAATGGTCCTACTGGTCGTGGCAGGGTGCCACGCAGTGTTCTCAATGTCATTCCTGAAGTGTATGTTTGGCATGTTGTGCATTCTACTACAAATTTTGACAAATGTTCCTGTAAATTGGGGACAAACTAATGTTCCTGGATGTCTGCGGCAATATGTTGTTTTGCTACTTGGGCTGGGAAGTGCAGCTGTTGGAATGCTACCTCTAGCAATTCTACTGGCATCACTACCTTTCCTGTTGTCTCCTGTCTCCAAATTAGGTCTGTGGCTGATTGTTTGCACCCCCGTTTGCTCCACAACTCTTGCTCCTCCTGTGGTGCTCTCCTTTGTAGTTCTATTATCTGCGCTATTGGTGTGTTACTATACGCCCCTTCCAATGGCTCTGTAATGGCTGATTTTACAACGCACTCGACTGCTGGTGTTGTATTGAAATACGAGGCCTCCTTTGCTGCTGCGTCGACTGCCCCGTTTCCCAATGAGACTGCATCTGTGTTGTTGGTATGGGCATGGCATTTCACCACTGCCACTACTGATGGTTCTGCTATCAGTTCAGCCAACAGTGCGGCGTGCTGTACTGGTGAGCCATCTGCTCTTCTGAACCCCCTCCTACGCCAGCGGGATAGGCCTGAATGGACTGTGGTTGTTGCATATGCTGAGTCTGAGTATATTGTTACTGTGCATCCTTTGGCTGTATGCAGTGCCTCAATCAATGCAGTTAGTTCTGCTGCTTGTGTGTAGTAATGGGACGGGAGGCCCTTCTGGACAATTGTTTCATAGCCATCTTCCTCCATGCGTACTACGGCCATTCCTACATGCTTCTCCCCCGTTTCAAGGTTTATCGATGCTGATCCATCTATGAAATATATCTCTCCTTCCTTCAGGGCGTTTTCGCTCGCTTTGGGAATGTCATCGCCCTCCCCTTCATAGGTGGTGCAGTCGTGTTCTTGCATGTCCTCTGTGGTGCATGGTTCTGTAATAAATGTTGCTGGGTTTACTGTTTTGCACCGGACAACATGTATGTTGGGGCTCGAAATTATTATCTCATATGCTGTTGCTCTCTGTGTTGTTAATGTTGATTTTGACCTCTCAAGAATTGCAAATAAGGAGTGTTCTGCATATAGTGTTACTGAACATCCCATCACAATTGTGTGCTTTTTTCAATGGCGAAAGCTGCTGCAGCGAGGGACTGTTCGCACGCGAAGTGTCCTTGCATCACTGCATCTAATGTTCCGCTGTAATAGGCCAATGGTTTGTGTCCTAATGATGTTTACTGTGTGAGCACTGCTGTCATCAGTGTTCCATTGCAGTGTGAAAATAAGAAAAATTCCCTCTCATAATATGCGTTCGCGAGTACTGGTGCATCTGCAATGAGGTCTTTTAATCTAAAGTACTGTGCCATCATGTCATGTGTCCATTTTATTGGGGCCTTACTCTTCTGTGCTTCCTTCAATGCTTGTAGCAATGGGCATGTGTATGTTGCGTAATCAAGGATCCATGCTCGCCAATAATTACATATACCGAGGAATTTTTGCATTTCTTTAACTGTTTTAGGTATGATCATGTTGCGTATAGCAGCTGCCCTGTCTGGGAGTATCCGTTTCCCATCTTTTGATATTAGCTGTCCGAGGTATACAACGTCAGCCCGGCAGTATTGCAATTTTCCTTTGTCCACTTTAAACCCCTTGGCAGCCAACACATTTACTAGTGTTATAGAGTCTTCTCTGCACTTTTCTTCTGTGGGTCTGCAGACGAGTACATCGTCTACGTATTGTATAATGGTTCTCTCTAAATCTATGTTTACAATATCTTCACGCAATACTCTGTTGAAAATGCTGGGGCTTTCACAATACCCCTGTGGGAGTCTGCGATGTTCATACCTATTGTTTCCTAGTGTTTCCTAGTGTGAATGCTGTCAGGTACTGCGAGCCTGGGTCGAGTGGTATGGAGAAGAAAGCATTCTTCAAATCCACCACAGTAAAACATGTAGATTCTTTGGGTATGCTGCACAGTATTGATGCCGGGTTAGGCACTAATGAGAACTATTTTTGGATGACGTAATTGAGTGGGCGGAGATCTTGGATCATCCTACACACCCCTCCCTTTGCTTTTTTGATCGGGAAGATAGCCGTGTTACAGGGGGAGTTTGATGGCACTATAATACCTTGTTTTACGAGTGCATTTATTGTTTCCCTAATCCCTTCTTCTGCTTCTCTGGATATGGGGTATTGTTTCACCCGTGGCGGTATGGCACCTGGTTTTAGTTTTATCTTTATTGATGTCACCTCATGGAGTAATCCTACATCGTGGGGGCCTGTAGTCCAAATTTCAGGCGCCACCTTAGCCATGTCTTCCTCAAATATTGTCGGCAGGGCATTAATGCTAGCCATAAGTGGGTTGTGTACCTCTCTGTACTGAATCATGATGTCACATGGTATGCTTATTTCCATTATTATCTCTCTGTCATCTTCGTTATCAGTGAATAATTCCTCATCAGTTAAGTCTCTTAGCATTATATTGGGGTCTATGCATAACACAGTTCTCCACTCACACCCATGCGCGTCCAATCCTATGACCACAATGCATTTGCTTGATACCTGAACTGCCTCGATTTCTATGGACATGATCGTGCCTGGCACAACATCTGTGTGTGCAATTGGGCGGAATATAAAATCTGATGGTGTTCTCCATTCCTTTCTCGTTATCTCTGGTACCACTCGGGCTAATACTTTGATGCCATAAATAAACATGTCTAAGGGTATTCCTCGCACCACAACTTCATTCATCACTGTGCTAATCATCAACATTGCTCGTACTGGGCATACTCTTGGGGTTGAGCACACTATTCCCTGCTCAGTAAATGAAATGGTCATGTTCAATTTACTTAGCAAATCTCTGCCCAGTAAATTGATTGGCGCGTCTTCATGGTACAGTAAGGGTGCGCGCACAGTTTTTCCCACTACCGTTATATCAAGATCTTTAGTGTAAGGAACTTTTAAAATAGCCCCAGAGAACCCCTGCGTTTCAAAATTCCTGCCTGAAAGCAGAAACCGCCCTTCCATAAGACATGATTTCTCTGCTCCCGAGTCTACCATGAAGATAAACTGCTTGTTTCCTATCTCTGCCCCCACTAGTGGTTCCTTTTCTGCAGGTAGGGTGGTGGATAGGACTGGACACGCAAGTGTTCCCTGTGGGCTGTCCTAGTATGCATACCTTTCTTGCCCTGGTACTGAAAAGACATTGTCTCCGACCACTGTCACGCCGCGGAATAGCACAGGTGCGCCATTTGCAGCCATTGTGAAACAGTTACTATTTGCATTGCCTACAGCGTTTTTTCTCGCCATGGGTTGCTGTGCGCTGTGATGCGGTTGTGGCGGTTGCTGTCTTTGCTGCATTTGGGGTTCATTATAGCACTGGTCTTGTTGTCTTCCCCCTCCCATTGGTAGCCCATAGGGGCTACCTGGGTGTGGGCATCCCCATCCTTGTTCATTTTCCATGGGCTGCTGCCCTTGGAAATACCCTGAAGGCCGCATTCTGCAATCCCTTGAATAATGTCCCCATCTCCCACAGTTCCAACAAGACCCTTGCGGTCCTCCTCTCATTCCCTGCCCACCAAATCCTCTATTCCCCATACCCCCAAATCCTCCTTGCTGGCCACGGTACCCACCTCTTCCTCTTGCTGGTCTTTCTTGCCACTGTGGTCCGCTGTATGAATCCTCTCCATTCCACGGTCCTTGTTCTCCTGCCGTCCGCAACACCGCTATTGTCACTGGCCTACTTCCCGCGCCTTCATCCCTCTCGTTTTCTCTATCTACGGCTATGCTGGCGTTTACGGCGGCGACCTTCACCAATTTGTTCTGCACCAGTTTCGCTTCGTCTGCCATCCTTTTCTGTGCTATCTCCTTTTCCCTCTCTTTGATCCTCCTGCAGTGGTGTACAATTATACTCTGAATCTCAGGCCAACCCTTGGCTTCTATCCCAGCTATTTTGTCCAAGGCCTTCTGTACCTCCTTCGAAAGCCCTTTTTTGATGATAAAATAAAACAAGGCGGTGGACTGGTTCCACGCCGTGCCAGTTTCGCTTCTCCACAAATCTTGCACCCGTAGTATGAATTGTACACTGCACTAAATGTAAATCTGGAATGTCTGGAAACGTGCGCCACAATGCGTCCCATACTTGTGCTCGAACATTGTTGAACGGTGATCCGTCATGGCGGTCACAAGTCATTGTTACTCCTGGGAATCCTGTCTTCTCCCATACTGCGTCATCCTGATCGCCAACTGCCGACACTAACAAACTTTTTACATTGCCTATTGCTAGTGGCACCCCTGCTGTGTTTTTTTCGAACGCGTGTATCCATTTCCCGGCCCCTCCCGATAGTGGAGGGAGAACTTTCAACAAGTTATTTTTGTCCATTTGGGCCCATGGGATATAGTGTGGCCTACCTGCTCCCTTATGTATCAGTGACATTTGTAACTTATGTTTCTTTCCTGTTTTACTTACCGTCCCTTTCTTGATTTTATTCACCAACATGTTCCCTGTTTGCTGTCTTAATCTACCCTGCCATCGTGGTGGTGATGGTTCGTCCCAATCGTCGAGCTGCAATGGTAGTGGAGATCCCACTGCGGCTGCTGCTTCCTCGTATTCATCTAAGTCACTCCATATCTCTTCTATTTCTGTATTTTCTTCGCCATTCTCCTCCTGTCTTTCCCCTTGCTGGCTTTCTGGAGTAGCTGGACATATAATCCTCACTGGTTTGTCATTCAGATGAAACAGGAACTCCCCTGATCCTCACTCCTTTTCTCGCCCTTGTGGTATGTGTGCCCCTTGGGACGTTATGGATCGTACTGGCTCTGGTGTTGTTGGTCCTAGTTCTCTTGTTGTGCTTGGTGGGGGTGAGAGATCTGTTACGCATAATGGAGGCACCTCCCCTCCCCCAGGCAGCATTTGGCGCTTATCGCAGAGTGCCCTCAGCCGTGTTATCTCCATTTGTGCATGCGCTAGCTGGTGGTCTAATTCTCATGTCAAGTGTGCTAAATTCACGGGGGGTGCACTCGTTGGGCCATACAGACCTCCTTTGTCATAGGGTGGTGGTGCTGTAGCTACCGCTCCATTTGAGCGAGTGGGGGTGGGACATGCTGGTATGTACAGGGGCTCGCTGTATCCTACTGCTGGTCTTGTCATTAACGGATATATTTTGGTTATATCACCCTCAGCTGTGGTTGTTGTGCACTCGCCCTTTGGCGTCCCGCTTACCTCTTCCTGTGATTTTTGTTTTTCAGTTGGTCTCTCTGTACCTACCTCTGCTGTGGGGGTCACTTCCTCAAGCAATTCGCCATAGATCCAGCACTTCCCTTCTATTCTGTAAATGCTTCCCCTTATATCTTGCTAGCAAGTGCGTAGACACTAAATCTAACACTCTCTTATCAAATGACCCTCCTTCTGGCCAAATTGGCGTTACACTGTCTCCTTTTATCTCTGTCAACCATTGATCATGGTACTTTTGTATCTTTTCACTATGAATGGAAGGTGTTGACAAATATGAGCTAGTGGTGTTATTCCCACATGACAATGTTTTCTCCCCCTAATCACCGTTCCACCCACTCGTCCTTTCCTTTAGACCAACAATATATCAAGTGCTTCTCAATTACTAGTAATTTTTATGTACCAACATTCACTGTTACTTTTGTAATTATTGCATTTCCAAATTCAACAGTTCACTTTTGCATGTGTACCACTTTACCAATAAATCAATTACAATACTTTGATACTTTTGACCAAAACAATAGACAGAACATGGAAACACATATAACACATAACATGCACATGCATTAGCTGCGCGATTTTAATTCCTCTTTGTTCCCGTTACCAAACTTTTCCCCTTTCCACCTTCTCTTCTCATTCGCTCCCCATCTCTTACACCCTTTTACTCTTCCCCAAGAATTCTATCTTACACGGAAAAAGAATATTCTAAATAACTACTCCGAGTCTACTCAATATACGAGACCCCTACTATTTTCTCTTTATCTTCTCTTATTTTATCTGCACTGGACGAGACAATGCTACGCGGCGCCGCCTTCCACCCCGTTCGGGCTAGGATACCTCTTCTCTTCTTCTTTTCACTTCTCACAAAACCTAATGGCCATATAAAGGACAGATCAGAAAAGTCTCATCATCACTCACACAGGCCCTACTCCTCCCTATAACCCATTACCACCTGTTCCCTCCTATTCCCCCTTACCTTTCCTTGGTAACCTTCGCAACCGACACTCACGTGTTCAGTCAGGTGATCCGCATCCCAACCAAGCTGTGGCCCGGCTCGGCGAGCAGCTTTTCAGTCGGGTATTCGTCAACCGGGAACCCTTGACCCTTTCTTGTAGTGCGCACAGGCTGGTCGGCCGCGGAGGCGATGGTTTTGCTGGGGGGCATCCCGGATCTCACTGCACAGTGCGAACCTCGAGGCACCTCTCTGAATCACGTCGCAGGGGGTCACCAAATGTTTGTGCCCTTCCCGACTTACACGTGCAAGAAAATAAAACAGACACACCCCAGGCGGGGAATAAGGCAAAGAGAGCAGGCTGCGAGAGTCCAAGGAAAAGTTTATCTAGATCTCTGAGAGCGCTCTGGCAAAATTAATGTTACAGTACATATAGGCACATTAGGCACATTGTCATATATAACATATGATGCTACGTTGGACCCGGATTGGTCAGCCAGGGTGGTGTCTTAGGTGTGGGCATCATCTCCTCCTCCTGGTTGGTTGCTTGTTTGGCGGGAGGATGGACGTCAGGTATCTGTGCTTCAAATGGGCGAAGGTCAGGTCACCGTGAAGCAGGGTGGTCACTATCTAAGCTAATGAATACATTCTAAATAATGCATGCACTATATAATGGTTGATCAAAAGACCCTCAGTAGTTTATCATGTCACTATACAAATCACACAGGTGTCTACATCATCTATAACATTTGGGTTATACAGGTCACAGGTTTAAGGGTCTTCACACTATAATACTCTCATTGAACTGTGGGGTTAGTCTCACAAGAATCTCAGGTATGTGGCATTTGTTAGTATTAGGCACGATATACTGCAGCAGGGGTCTAATGTTAGTTGGGGGTCTGTTGGGTGGGCCTCATAGCATGGTCATCGGTCTGGCACATGAAAGGAATATCTTGCAGGGACACAGGGTCAGAATGGCAGTAAGTTTCCATTGGCGAGGGTGCGGGGGCAAGGACACGTTTGTGGAGATGAACGAGCTATGTGCTTAGTTCATGCTGGTTCACATGCAGGACAGTGATCTCAGAGGAAGACTGATGTGATGCATTTATTAGTTGTTGCAAATACCTCCGGCTTCAGTGTGAGAATGGAGCCGCAGAGTTTTCCAGTCAGAGTGGGAACGAAGGTGGGGGCCATGTGCTCTGTGTGCCTGATCGCAGTGAGGAGAGGGAGAGAGGTGTTTTGTACTATCGCAGTGAGGCCTGGTCACCAAGATGGAGTCGAAAGGGGGCACAAAAGAAGGATGCCCTGTGTCCTGCTCAGTGGTCGCAGCTACACGAAAGTCAACGAAAGTTACATTCGCATAAGGGCAAGGGCCGAACCCACCACTGGAGGCACTTGGTCCAAGCTTTGTACTGACAAGTGAAGGCAGAGAGGGGCCTGCTGGACCCTCGCTCCCACACAATAAACTAAGGTGAAAATAAACCAATTGGGAGAAAATCAGTGAGTAGTGCTGTGTGGTGAAGGGCTCCATGCAGAAGTCCCAAGCATTTAGATTTAGAGGCCGGTAGGGTGTCAGAGGTCTTGCAATACCTCCTTTCAATCTGTGCGCAGACAGCATATCCTGATTGACAGGCCACTTGGCCGGCTGGGAGAGGTGGCAGCAGGCCGTCTGGTTCAGCATGTGGAAGCAAGGAAGCTGAAGCAGCATCAGTGAAACCGGAAATCAGTACTAAGAAATAGCATTGTGTATGCATGCATTCATGCACGAATGTTTGCATGCGAGGTGTTGTCTGTTAGAAAACGTGTGTGGATGTGTCTGCAAGTGAATGTGTCCTTGTGTGAATGAGTGCAGCAGCATGCATGTGTGTGCTGATGTGAGCGAAGTGTGTTTGTGCAACGTGTCTTTGGGAGGAGTTGGGAAGGAGGGTGGATGATTGCGTCAGGGGTTGAGGAGATGATGTATGATTGCAACAGGGAGGGTACCAGATTCTGGCCATGAAAACTGGGAGGCAGCATCGACATGTAATTTTAAAGTGCCATTCGTACACTACAGGCAAAACCATGATAGGTGTGTTCTTAGATGGAGCTACTGACAATATTTGGAAAACCAATATGGACATGTTTCTTACAGTAGAATTACTGGCATTATACCAACATGATGAATGTGCTGTTTAATGGTGATACTTGCTTTTATGGGCACAGACAGCATGGAATTTTGAACAGTGCTGTTACTGGCATTGTGAGAAAAGCCATGATAAGTGTGTAATTACATGAGAGTACTAGCACATACTGGCATGCCTAGCATATCATGGGCACTCATTAACAGGTGCCCGGAAAACCCATCGGTAGGTGGCGGGTTTCTGGCAACCCCTTAACAGCCATACTGCTGCCTGATGACCGGTGCCACTGGAATATCAAAAGTGACGGCGGTAATGGTTACTCCCCATTTCCATGTCCCATAGAACTCCATGGAAATGGGGACATGGAAGCACCAGCACCGGTGCTACGGTGTAAAAGAAAAAGGAAATATCGAGGCTGAGTACCACAAAAGGAAATACACCAAACGCAGGTTTACAAAGATTCACAGATCTTTATTCAAAGTAACTGAACAGTTTTCAATGGAACAAAGTAATCAGATAGCTATCTGGCCCTCAGTACACCACAACAAATACCAGCCCGTTCGATGTGAGAGGTGAGTGGGACTGTACATAAAAATATTCGCTCTTTTATACAGTTTTTTTATATCAGCCCCTCTGTACGTTAATAATTCCGAATCTAGGGTTCGTGCCGAGTTCACCTCTGACTCGCCCAGCTATATGCATATGGATCACCTTCAGTTTATATGATCAACAAATCACAATAGCAACAGTATATTCTCGGATTTAACATAAGCCTTAGTACATATTTTAATACAATGCAGTTCAACAAGTGTTCTCGTTTAGTATTTACACAACATTGTGCTTAATATATGCTCGCGGATCAGTTACGTTGGCACAGGTAATCCTCGATCTATAGGTCAACGAAGGACAAGGTCTTATTACATGACCCTAACATTTGGCCTATGGGCAGTTTAGGCATTAACTTGCATACAGAGGTCAAGACGGCCATGTTACTAACAGAAGAACACTGTCCACCATTTTAGAACACAAGGTGACTTTGGAGCGAGAATCAAAATGGCAGATGAACCTAAAAATGGCAGCTTAATCGATCTAAGGTCAGAACCTTGCAACAGGGATTTCTTCGCAGAGCGACTGGGCTTAGGCCAATATATACAGTAAAGGAGGCACAATATGATTTTCCGTTCAACAAACCCTTCTTTTGGCCTAAGCCAAGCGCTATACTACTTCTAGTCACTTCACGAGTAACTCCACGTCTCAATGTCCATACATACTGAATCACTTTGGAGATGTCAATTGCCATAAGATCAGATACTAAAATTTCAGCACATATTCGTTGGAGCTCTTATCTGGAGCATATACCTTGCGTCCTAATGAACCCGTCGCCTGTGCACAACATCCTCCTAGCATTGAACATATACCCGGAAGACATTGTATACAACAACAAAGACACAATAAAATACCTAAAATGATCAGCAAGACCGAAAGTAATTTCCATCCCCAAGATCGCAAGAAGTCCCAGAACAAAGCGCTAAGATCCCAGTTTCCCCCGGGAACATGCATTTCTGAACGTAGGACATGCAGATTCGGTATTGCCTTGATGATAGTTGGGGAGGAATCTGGCACAAAAACACAGCAAGCAGACCCCACTAATTTACATACTCCACCACGTTCAGCCAGGATGATATTTAGTGCCATCCGGTTCTGATCCGGCTACTAACCTTATTGCTTTCTGTTCTAGAGTCATATTATAGAGTATGTCAGCGGTCCGGTTGATGGTCTTCTGCAGTACTCTCGCTAGTCTCCTGATATCTTCAGAGTTCATTATTTGACCCCAAAATGGCACAAAGGATTCAGCTACATCTCCCAGGAAAGTAGACAGGTTCGCCTACATACAAAGGTCGGTCCTCACCAGTCAAATTCACAATATTGGCGCAACCTTTAAAATCAACAATTAACTGAGTACCATTCCTTTGTATACAGAAAGAAACTGAATCGGGGCTATGATTAACAGTGTAGGAAGGAGGTGTGGCATCCCTATTGCCTATAGGAGCCATCTTAAAGGAAATCAAAGATTGAAAAGGATGGACAGTCTATCAGATGGCCTAATAGAAGCAACATTAAGCTTACTCCTATTTGCAAAAAGCAAGCATCCCAGAGGCGTCATAACACTTTTTTCGAAATCGTTCAAGTTAATCCCATCAAAGTTCCCCGAGATGCTATAGTTCCATCGGCCAAAGAATAGTGCTCTAAGAGAAGCATAACATGCAGTTGTCAAAGGTAGAGGATGAATATACCAACCTAGCCCCTTATCCCCATGTTGCGGTAAATGTGAGCAGACCCAGCAATTAGATTTGTTAAAAATGGCATGTGTAGCATTCATGATGAGAAAAAGTGTGTTGTTGTGATAATTCTGACTGTGCTGAGAGTCTCTAGGAGATAAAGTATGCAGATACAAAAAAGGAGTAGAAACAGTAGGTACATTTTCAGTAGGCAACAAATTCTCAAACGGATGTACTTCTTCTAAATACCAGCAACCTAAAACAATGATTATTGCGAAACCAATTAACATTATCACAAGACAGCAATACGTTTTCGGGGCCCACACAGTGTATTGTCCATTCTGGCAGCTGGTCACACGTTCTCTTAACAGTCCTGTACGAGCGGAAGCGGTTGCAGGCATTGTAATCTTCAAACGAAAGCACCAATGTTAGTTTGCTGGCGACCTCCAGGCCGAGCGTTTTCTTAGTCCTTCCACAAACACTAGCCAACAGAATCCCCTTTCTATGCAAATGATCGGCCCTAAAAGGACAAGCCCTTTGATGATTTCCTTCGATACCCGAACCATGCAGTAAGTCTATTTCCTCGGACGTAGATCGTACCTTGTGCTTCCTGGTACTGAGTGATCTGTTAACAACGTGTCGTCATTTCCCGCTGGAAGCGACGAATCCAAAGCAGGATCGGATGCAAGATCCGGAACAAATTCACAAGACAAAACTGTCGGAGAATGTGGAGACGAAGTTGCTGTTTCCCCAGGCCTCACAGACTCAGGGAGAGTCTCCGATACACTCTCGATGCTATTTACTGCTTCAAAATCATTGGTTGCAGTACTGGTAAGGGGTTCTGTGTCTTCTGTAGCATGTGGCACTGGGTGTGGAATCCTCTTGGTGTGCGTCGCGTGGATCCAGTGTTTCCGGCCTGCTACCCGCACCGCCGTCTGTGTGACCAGCAGGACTTGGAAGGGGCCCGCCAACGTGGTGCGAGGAAAGAAGATCGCTCAAATGATTTCACGAGGACCAACTCCCCTGGTCGTATGCTGTGACCGGGACCTTCGTACCGTACAGGTAAAGCCTCTCGCACCTGATGATAAATCAAATACAGATGTTTAGTTAACTGGCCACAGTAATCAGAGAGAAGTACGTTTTCGACATCTAGTAAAGAGCGAGACTTCGGAACATTCCAAATATTAGCTGGCCTCCCCATAACCACCTCAAAAGGAGAGAGCCCAGTCTTAGTTTGAGGGGTTGTTCGCATAGATAATAACACGATCGCTAAGGCGTCCAGCCATTTTAGTTTGGTGCCGGCACACGTTTTAGCAAGCTTGTTCTTGATGATGCTGTTGTGTCTTTCCACTAGTCCCGCACTCTGAGCGTGTCTAGCCGAATGGAACCGTTTATTGATCTGTAATCCCGCGCATATCTGCAGAATTACAGCAGCGATAAAATATGGACCATTATCCGACCAGATGACTCTCGGTAACCCAAACCTTGGAAAATATTCCTTTAACATAGACTTTGCCGTGGTCATAGCTGTGGCATCTTTGACAGGATAAGCCTCAACCCATTTGCTAAACGCACAGATTACGACTAACACATATTTAAAACTATTACAACGCTCCATCTCAATAAAATCAAAATAAATAACCTCAAAGGGAACAGAAGGTGGACCAAAGCTACCTCTAGGAGTTGATGTGCCCTTTCCCACATTATGCTTCAAACAAATCATGCATCCATGAACAAAGCGTTCAGCTATTTTAGGGATTTTGTCATTTACCCATACTTTTTGCAACATTTCAGTAATCTTATGAGCACATATGTGTGTGGGACCATGAGCCATAACAACCCATCATAATGTATGCATCAGGCAGTAACCATTTCCCTTCAACTTTGTCCACCCAACACCCATCATCATCCAGTTTCCCCAAGCCCTCAGCCCATTTCTCAGACACTTCTAGTGTGGCATCGGCTTGGATATCCCTTACGGAATCAATAACCTCATCCATTGTACAGGCATTTGTGGCTTCCCTTAAAGTATACATTTCTGAAGAGAGATCAGTGGCAGTCTGTTTGGCTATCAGCAAAAGCTTTCCCTTTTCCTACATGATCTACAATTTACTGATGCGCTGCGCATTTTATGATAGCTAGCTGAGTAGGGAGTGCAAGTGCTGAGAGTAGCTGTACTATCAAGGAGCCATGTTGGATTTTAGTACCTTGTGAGGTCAAGAAACCTCTTTTTGGCCAAAGTCTACCGAAGTCATGAACCACCCCAAAAGCGTACTGACTGTCAGTATATATGTTTACTGTAAGCCCTTCGGAAAGTTCATAAACTCGGGTCAATGCTATAATCTCTGCGGCCTGCGCAGAGTTATACGTAATTCTCTTGGTTTCCACAATCGTGCTCAATGTAGTGATTGCATAAGCAGCTGTGGATGTACCATCCGGAAGTTTGAAGCAGGAGCCATCGCAAAACAGCACCCTTTGTGGATTGCTAAAAGGACTATCTTTCAGATCGATTCTACCCTTTGTTTCTTGTTCGGTAGTGTAAAGGCAGTCATGTTGCTCCTCATCACTGCAAGCAGTACCTTGTGGGAAAGGTAAAAGTTCAGCCACATTAAGAACACAGCACCTTTTAATTTGTATGTGCGGTGCAAACAAGATTAATTCATATCTCGTTAATCGTGCCGAGGTGAGGTGTTGCGTTTGAGTTCTGTTCAGTAGAACATCTACAGAGTGAGGTACCATCAGGGTTAAAGCATGGCCTAGGACCATTCTCTCACTCTGTTTTACATACGCAGCAGCGACAGCTCGCAAACATCTTGGCAAAGCACATGCTACAGGATCAACGGCAGAAGAAAAGTAGCCGCACGGCCTATTCTTCCCTCAATGTTCCTGCATTAATTCAGCAAAAGCACATCCATCACATTCGTGCACATACAACACAAAGGCCTTTTCATAGTTTGGTGTGCCCAAAACTGGTGCCGAGCACAATGCAGTCTTGAGCAAATCAAATGCATGCTGGTGTACCAATTTCCACGGTAATGGCGAAGAAATGCCCTTCTTCGTCAAGGCCAACATTGGTTTAATCACTAGTGAGAAGTTGGGGATTCACTGCTTACATTAAGAAGCCATTCCTATCAAGCTCTAACTTCCTTCTGCGTATTTGGGACAGACATGCTAGAAATAAGTTTTATCCGTTCAGCCGTCTCCCCTCCTTTGACAGGAGATAGCCAAAATAGGCGACCTCCTGACACCAGTATTGACATTTTTAAGCAAAGCTTTGTGTCCCTGTTTAGCCAAGTGAATAAGCAACAACACAGTGCCCTCCTTACAAGCGCTCTCTGAGTCAGCAGCTAAAAGCAAGTCATCAACATATTGAAGTAGTGTACAAGTAGAGGGCAACTCAAGAGTATCGAGCTGCTCTTTCAAAGCCCTACTATAAATGCTCAGGCTTTCCATGTAACCTTGTAGTGCACGAGTGAAGGTAAATGAACGTCCCCCCTAAGGTGAACGTGAACAGGTATCTACTGTCTTTGTGTATTGGAATGCTAAAGAAAGCGTTCTTTAGATCCACGACACTAAAATATGTGGCTGAAGCCGGGATCATAGTTATTATTGTCGTCATATCAGGCACAATTGGAAATTGTGGAGCAACGATCTTGTTGATGGCACATAAATCAATTATGAAACAAAAAAGAATTGCATTATCACCTTTCTTGTAAACGGTCAAAATCGGACTATTGGACAAACTACCTGCATTTCCCCAATCACCCCTCGATGCACAGAATCGGAGACGATGCATTTCAAAGCTTGCTCACCATCGACTGAAATCTTATACTGTGGAATACGTGGCAGCTTTACTCCATGTTTCAAGACAATTTGAACAGGTTAAATTTGCAAAACACCGACATCATTGTCGTCTATTGCCCATAAACACTCCGGAACATCACTGAATTCCGGCGGCAAAGGTCTGGTCAAGAATTGGGAGACAGAAAGTTGCTGTGGTGAAATCGTCAAATGCACTTCATCAGAAGAACAATGAATTACCGCATTTAATTCCTTCAACAGATTCAACCCCAACAAATTCTCCCCACAATTCGTAGTCAAAAGAAATGAACAGTGGTCCATGAATGGACCCAAAGTAATAGGTACCGGCGAAGAAACCGGACAGACAACTGGTGTGCCAGAAAACCCTACAGAAACATTGGTTTGCCCTGACAGTGGAATGTTTGGAACCTGTGAATGATCAATGGAACACTTCTGTTCCCCCGTATCTATCAAGAATAGATGTTTCCTATTTCTCACTAACATCTCAACGTAGGGACCTTTCTGATTAACGGGAATAGGCGTTGGTTCCAAACCCTGCTTTGGGCAATCCTAACGGAACAGAATGTTGTCAAAAGGAAGTTCATCAGAGACGTAAGCAGCAGAAGGATGATCAAAAATGTTTCTATCATCCACACTTGATGCCTGATTGTCCTGCAAAAAAGGTTGCTGTGAATCATGTGAAAACTGACCTCTACTAGGACCCCCTACACCTGGGCAACCTCTGGATCTTCTACCCATATTTCCAAATGTGTTATTTGACCTCTGCTGGAGGATCGGGCATTGTGTACGCCAATGACCCTCTTGTCTAAAATAAGCACACTGGTTAATGTTTACAGGACCCAGGGGCGCATTTCCTTGTGGAACGTAATCACCTCTAAATTGCGAATTACCCCCTCTAGGGCCTCTAGCAATTTGCTGTAATAATACTTTCGTCTTTAAGTCTCCATTTCTCTTCTTGACTCTTTCTTTTTCATTATTGACACGATTCTCGCAGTACTTAGCCATGTGCAATACTTCTGACTGAGATTTCGCTTGCCAAGCACTCTCGGAGGACATAATGGCCGACTGGGTGTCAGGCAGCAATCCACACACAAATTTGTCCACGAATAATCTTTTCCCAGACTCTGTGCCTAAATCTTGTCCACTGAAATCTGAAAATACCTGTTCGAACAGATTGAAGAACTCGGTAGCACCCTCAGACTTCCCTTGGACACAGGCAGTAAGCTTGTCCCAAATAATTCTCTTCACAGGAATTATAGTTTTCAATTTTCGTAACTATCCTATCAGGCAAAGTTAATATTACCTGAGGCGGTCTTTCGCCAGCTGGCCTTTCTCCATCGAGTCTTATCATGTTAGTCCATGTATCTGCTAACCCTGGCACATCATCTACAGTTCTAATCTGTTTCCACAAGTCGACAGGCAGAAGTACGGGAAATAACAAGTCGATATCACTTAAAGTGAATACCGATGATTGCAAGACAGACTCTATTTCTTTATAAAACCCTGTCGGATTTTTCCTAATGTTGGGAATGTATTGTTTAATGGTGTACACTTCCTGTCTTGAGAACGGGACGTGAACAAACTGTGATACATAATGGGCAGGAATTTCATAGGCTTGCGCACCCGTTCCGACATCCGCTGGAACCTCGACTTTTGGGACAAGTGTCGGAGGAACCTCTCTCATAGGCAACTGAGAAGTAGGCAACTCCGAACACTTACTAAGCAACAGAGCCATATCAAGCGCTAAAGCAGCTGAAGAAGTGTCAACCGTAAAAGCTCTCTTATAAATACTCAATAACTCTGCGGGACAACAAACCTTTCTTTTTACACAGTCATCCTGTAGGTACTCTACCATTACATGTATCACTTTCCTCTGCATTTCTGGCGTATACTGACTTTACGTGTCATATACTTCAACGGGAGTTATCGACGTATCTGAGATCCACCTAATCAAATTTGCGTTTCCTCAGTTATCGATTTACGACAAGGAAGGAACCGTTTCTGCACGAACATAACGTCCAAACTATCTCCATCTTCATCATCATACTGTAACCTTTCCAGCTCCCATCTATACTCAAGAATCCTCTCAACATGCTCTTGCACCTTCTCCGCAGTATCTCTAGAAAATGCTAAATTATTCAGATCCCTCAACCCTTGTGGGAGATCTATATCATGTAGCCTGTTCAACATTACACATACATGAATTCCTAATCCTTTAATAAAAACGTTTTTCTCAGGAAAATTGTCTATATTAGAAAGTGTGGCAAGAACACTAGCTTGTTCACCCTTCTCCATACAATGCTTAGCCCACACAGTTAACTCACGTTTCTTCTCTGGAGAGACAGTATTACGAGTAACAACCCTTGATCCCGCTCCCCGATCTACTACAAGCGGTGTCAAACCACTTGGAAGAGGGAGAGTAGGCAAATTTTGAACATTGAGGAACGGAGGTACTATTACTGGCACAGCAGGCAAAGGTGGAGGAACAGATGGAGGAGCAACGACAAGAGGAGGAACAACAACTGGATGAAAATGAACAGCAGGTGGAACAATAGGAGGAATAACAGCAGGGAGAGGCAAAGCGGCAGAGAGAGCAACATACGAAGGTGGCGCAGTGGCACCAGGCCTTCGTTCATTTAACAATTTATCGATAAGTTCATCAGAAACATGAAAGTCTTTAGAAGGATAGATCTTTTGGATACCAAGTGAAAAAGCCCTATCCATATTCCTAACTGACTCAGACTGTTTATTTTGGTCATACAACAACGCTTTTTCGGCGTTTGTCATATGACGGCGGGCGCGCATTACTTTCTCTACTTTTAAGCTGCTGCAAAGCTTCTTTCTTCCAATTCTGTAATACGTCAAATGCTGCAGGTCTAGCCTTTTTCTTCAATAATATAGATTCTAAGTATTCAATACGAGGGATTTCAAAACTACCATTGATTGGCCACTGAAGTTCGGAAGCATGTCTAGTTTGTCTGTGCCAATATCCTTAAATACTATACTACCAATGCCGTGCTTACAGTACATAGTACACGCCGGCGAACCCTCCATTGGTGCCGGTTGGCCAAATTCCAAAGATTGTCTGTCCTTGCGGAATAATGCCCTGAAGCAGGCAGACAATTTCCCAGGCATATCAGAATATTGGTGTTACCTGGTCAATAATTGAACTTGCGAGTGCAATACGCCAAAACAAATTATCAGGATACTTAAGAATCGGGTCACGACTCACCTGATCAATCCTTTTCGGCAAATCTGCCCGTCTCGATATATGGACCCTCGTCAAGATGCCGACTCGGACCACGTGCTCACCGTCCGGGGATCGGGTCGTGCAGCGCTGCTGAGGTGTTGCTTCTCATCCAAGAAAGGGGCCCCCTTTACACCATCCGATCCCGGTCCGATAGCCGTGTTAACCTTCAACGAGCTGGCATCAATCTTGTGGGTCCCTATTCGGGCGCCATCTGTAAAAACAAAAGGAAATATCGAGGCTGAGTACCACAAAAGGAAATACACCAAACGCGGGTTTACAAAGATACACAGATCTTTATTCAAAGTAACTGAACAGTTTTCAAAGGAACAAAGTAATCAGATAGCTATCTGGCCCTCAGTACACCACAACGAATACCAGCCCTTTCGATGTGAGAAGTGAGCGGGACTGTACATCAGAATATTCGCTCTTTTATACAGTTTTGTAACATGATGTTCAGTCCCTCTGTACGTTAATAATTTCGAATCTAGGGTTTGTGCCGAGTTCACCTCTGACTCACCCAGCTATATGCATATGGATCACCTTCAGTTTATATGATCAACAAATCACAATAGCAACAGTATATTCTCGGATTTAACATAAGCCTTAGTACATATTTTAATACAATGCAGTTCAACAAGTGTTCTCGTTTAGTATTTACACAACATTGTGCTTAATATATGCTCGCGGATCAGTTATGTTGGCACAGGTAATACTCGATCTATAGGTCAACGAAGGACAAGGTCTTATTACATGACCCTAACATTTGGCCTACGAGCAGTTTAGGCATTAACTTGCATACAGAGGTCAAGACGGCCATGTTACTAACAGAAGAACACTGTCCACCATTTTATAACACAGGGTGACTTTGGAGCGAGAATCAAAATGGCGGATGAACCTAAAAATGGCGGCTTAATCGATCTAAGGTCAGAACCTTGCAACGTGGATTTCTTCGCAGAGCGACTGGGCTTAGGCCAATATATACAGTAAAGGAGGCACAATATGATTTTCCGTTCAACAACGGTACCAGTGCTTCCCAGACAACCATGCTGGTAGTGGCCTGAAAATCCAGCGGGGGGATCCATGGCCCCTATCAGCATTGTTGTAGTTTGGCAGAACGGAAAGAGTACTGGTACATTGCTACCAGCGCCCTTATTTCCGGACCGCCATACTCGTAATGAGGGCCATGGTTTCTTACAGTGACATTCTTGCCATTATGGGCAAAACTGACATATTTTGTGGGTGCAGCTTCATGAAAATGATTTACCCTTCCATTGTTGACACAGACTGTGGATGCAGCTACATGGAAGTGATGTACCCTTGCCTTGTTAGCAAATATTTTTTTTTATTATTTATTGTGCGTCTGGTTATTAAAACAAACCTTAAGCACATATAAACACCAACATTAATATCTGATTTAAAACCAACATTTCAAAATACAATGCTATGAAAGATGGGAAAAAAATCCAACAAAAGCATTAGAAGAAAAGGTAAAGAAATTTGTAGCAGTTTGGGAACAAAAAGGCATTCTTACTGAAGAAAATTGCAAATTTCTACAAACGACTAACTCTGTCACACCAACCATATATTTTCTTCCAAAAATACATAGAACAGCAAAAAACAACCGGGAAGACCGATTGTTTCCCTAGTGGGGTCAGTGTTGGAGAACATGTTGAAATTCATAGATGAAACTCTTTTGTCTTTCGTCTCCTCGTTACCTTCCTATCTCAAAGATACAAAGGACTTTCTAACACGAGTAAACAATATACCCTGGGAATCCAACTTCATGATGGCGACAATGGACGTGGTGTCTTTGTACACGTCAATTGGACATAACTATGGCAAAAAAGCATGTGAGAGATATCTGAACACCAGGTCTCTCAATTACCTGGAACACATGCAAATGATTGTAGAAATGATTGATCTCTGCCTCACCAATAACATCTTTGTCTTCAATGAAGAGTATTTCAGGCAAATACAGGGCACGGCTATGGGCACAACATTTGCCCCATTTTATGCCAACTTGACTATGGGTGCCTGGGAAGCTGCAGAAGTATGGACAGAACAGAATCATGAATTGTCATGAATTGACTTAAATGTGGTTAATGTGGCTTCGATATATAAATGACTTATTTGTAATTTGGAAAGGGACTGAGGATGGCTGGTTGGATTTTGTAAAGCTACTGAACCAAAATAATAATAATCTAAGATTCACGGAAACCCACAGTTATTCGTTTATAACCTTCGTGGATGTTAATTTAAGAATAGTGGAGCAAACTTTAACGTGTGAACTACACAGAAAACCCACAGGATCGAACACACCACTACATGCCAAGAGTGGGCAACCAAAGAGCTTACTCTGGAGTGTACCATATGGTGAGTTTGTAAGGATAAGAAGGAACAGCACAACTCTAGAAACATACGATGCAGAAAGCAAAATCACAGCAAGAGGATTTCGACAACAGTGTTACCCTAAAAAAGTAATCGAAAGAGCGAATTTAAAAGCCAGAAGTCATGATAGACAAATTCTCTTGGCAGACAAAGAAAAAGCAATGAGTAACGAGAATGAGGAAGTGCGTCTCATACTAACGTATGACAGCCAAACAACAGAGGTGAAACGTGTGTTATAGAGACATTGGAAAGTTTTAACCATTGATAAGGATATCGGTGGCTTGCTGAAAAAACATCCATATATCAGTTTCAGAAGAAATACTTCAATTAAAGACAAATTGGTCCACAGCTTTATGGATAAAGAAGAAGCCAAGAATGCCAGTGCCTGATTGACCAATCGGAAGAAAGGTTTTCACAAATGCACAAGGTGCAATATGTGCAAATTTGCTAAGAACTGTGCCACTTTTGAGCATCCAATAACAAGATTAACTGAGTATATTAATGAAAAAATCACGTGTGACACTAAATACGTAGTGTATATTCTGATGTGCAAATGCAAAAAGTGGTACGTGGGGAGCACCAAATGTAAATTAAAAATAAGGGTACAACAACATGTAAGAGCTATACAAAATAAAGATGCAAACTATCCCATGGCAAAACATTTTACTGAATGCCACGAAAGCAACATGGACAGTTTTGCTTTCATCGGAATCCATGCAATTGAAAATGGCCCGAGAGGGAGAGACTGAGAAAAAAAGCTCTGACAACAAGAAACCCGTTGCATCTTAGACTTTGAAACGAAACAACCGAAAGGTCACAATATTGACGAAGAATTATATACTTTCTTAGGGCACTAGCATCAGCACTATTATAAAAGAATCTGGCACTTCTTACCAATAAGGACTGACTGATATAAAGTGATTTCATAATTGGGTTTTAATAAGTGAAAATCCATTATTGTTGCGTATTTTTAACTGCATTTTGATAATATGTTGTTGTGTTTTGGGTTTTTATGCACTTTTTAGAAGTCACCATGTAGGGTTTGTTCTTTACTATTTTTATTATTGTGAATTGACATTACCGCAGACTACTGACATTGAAGACAAAGAATTGGGGTTGTAACTTGGTCCAATAGTAAAAATAGATCTTCATACTGAATTGAAGTTGAAAGCACTAAGCACTTTATGAAAATCAGAGGCTGATATGCACTGAAGCATTAGGCACTTTAGCAAGCTGCTAGCACTAGTCACTTTATTATGCACAATGCACTTTATGTGTGACGGCATGGGGCACTTTAATTAAAGAGAATGTGCAATTGTTGCTGCTAGCCACAAGGCATTATAGCGATTGGACCGTGTTTCAATGAAGGGACCACATTAGAACTAATGTAATGTATTAGCTGTGTGGTTAATTCATATTGAGTGAAGAGAAGACTCTGACATGATTATTTAATCACGGATTAAGTAGCTCTATTATGTAGGGACTAAGCCCTTTTCAAAGATGGCCGCCGGCATTACTAATACAATTAAGTCAGTTCTTCTATGTTCATGGTTGTTCGATCCCCATGTCCCATTTCGATGTCTGCAGGCATGCTCTATGTATTTAAACACTATGGTGGTGGAACATGGGTGTTGTGGGCAAGCGGCAAGTAACGCCGCGAAACGCCAAAGGCCATGCTCCCAAAACCAGGTTTGTACATAGTAAAATGACAAGGCACAATGGTTCCGATATGCTGTGGTGTTTCTAGCCAGGACCCAGACTCTTGACTGCATGCCCAAAGGTCATGCACCCAAGACTGAAGTCATAAGCAGTGGAGTTACAAGTGAATATGGGTGTGGTGTAATGCGCTAGTTGTGTGGACGCCCTAGAGTCTTGGCTGCATGGCTGCAGACGATGGTCCGAAAAAGTAAATTTATAAGTAGCTAATTTACAAGGACCATGGGTTTGATATGCAGCGATGGTTGTGGCTAGGACCTATACTCCTTGTACCTTGGTCGTAAGGGTTAGATGGTAGGTTACACACCGAAGATGCAAGGGCCAGCCTACAGGCACTGCAGCATATTAGTACCATAGATTAGACGTGTAGATTTGCATGTGTAGAAAATGACTGCCAATATACTTACTCCTTACTTTGTTCAGAATTCACATACAATTTTTAAATGGTTATCGTACTTGGCGTAAGTATCCCTTCTTCCATTTCTGTGATAAAAGAAACAGGTATGTTGGTCTTTGCATTATTTGAAAATTTACTACATTGCTTAATAGACAGTTTACATTTTTTTTTACCCTCATATTTAGTTTACAAACCAGTGTACTGTGCATTGCGCTCAGTTTCTGTGTTTGCTTTTCTAATCCTTGGGTCTGGGGAAAAAAAATCCTTGTCCGATAAAAAAAACCTTCATTTACTATGGTACTAACTACTTCCTTGTTTCCTTTGAGTGTTTCCTTCATCTTTCTGATTAATGTTATGTTTGTTGCCTTCCTGCTGATTTTTAACAACAGTTAGATACCTGTAGGCGTATTCTACCTGTGCATTTGTTCCCAACGATCTGTGATATTCATTTATTTGTGTCATTCCGACATCCTCTTGGGTAGTTAGATACCTGTTGGCGTATTCTAACTGTTTGTAGTCTTTCACATAATTTTTTTTTTAAATCATGAAGTACACATTATTTCGTAAATTTTGTCTTTAAGAACATTAAATACGCAATTTTTAAGATTAGCTGGCAATCTCTGCTTTAGAGTAATGGTGCTATCATTAAATTCAAACCATCCACAATTCTTTTTAATGTATGCAGTGTAGTGACCTGCATCGGTTGTAGCTCCTGCATGGTAGATTATACCTACTGTTGTAAAGGTTTTCTTTCCAAGTGACACTTGACCGTGTGTGAATCCAGTCAGTTTGCGGTTGTTTTTGGTGCCATCTGCATTATAACGTAGACGCATAAGTATTATGTAGGCATTATGTGATTGTATCAGTAAGGTGGTGTGGTTTTCTGAATTGCAAATAGTACATAATCTGCCATGGTTTGCATTTTGTACAAGTTGCTGAAATGGAATGCTCTCACAATTTGGTATGGAAACATAC
Organism: Ambystoma mexicanum; assembly: GCF_040938575.1. Taxonomy (NCBI): domain Eukaryota; kingdom Metazoa; phylum Chordata; class Amphibia; order Caudata; family Ambystomatidae; genus Ambystoma; species Ambystoma mexicanum. The sequence goes on along the minus strand of NC_090940.1, from coordinate 124,624,551 downwards.
ACAAATCGCTCATTTGGGATTTCTTCCTGTATCACTTTGCTACAGAGAGTGCATGTATGTTTCCACATGTACGAAATCTGGAAGATTTCATTTACAGGTATGCTTTTGTTTTCCAATACTAATAGTATGTACATTAGAAATTCTTGTGGATCTTCTTGTGAGTTCATAGTGAATCTCACCATTCCAGCACAGTCGTCCAATTGTTGCCTTACTCCATGAACACTGTATGTCTTGTCAGGATTGCTTGTTGCATTTCTATGCAGCACTAACATTTGCAAACACAATTGGTCTGTACTGTGCAGGTAAATATTGTTAACAATTGGTGGCAATTGAAATAGAATATTAATTGCTACATTTGCATAGCAACGTAACCCACTTTCATTTGCAAATTTGAATGGTCCTGCAAGTTCTGTATCTAAGTGCATTTTTCGGAATTTCTGTTGCTTCTTTGCCGACGTCCCTGGTTTACATTCCCTAATAGGTTCTTCTATGTTTGCGGTGATTGATGAAACTTTAGCTTCTTTTCTTTTCTTTCCAGAATTTGCTGTTGGATTCTGTTGTATTTCTGTTTCATTTAGTTTTCTTTTAACACGTTTTACTTTATCTGGAACAGGGTATTGTTTCAGATGAGGGGTGTACAGTGAACGCAATCTATTGTATTTTAGAATGCAAGGAATATCAGCTTTGACTTTACTTGCATCAAAGTTCATTAGCAATAGACCGTCAAGTGTACGTAAGCGTGATAATCCTACATAGCTCATGCCTTCCTTAAAGGCTGTGTTTCCTATATCTATCAATGCTTTGTCTAGGGTAAGACCTTGGGATTTATGAATGGTAACTGCATATGCAAGAGTTAGAGAAAATTGGTCTCTACGTACATACATGTCTTTGGAGAGAAGGAATCGAGCAATTGAGCGCCCTATCCTTTTCACTTCTGAAACTTTATCAAAGCGAATATTGACAAACTGAATGTTGCTATCATGTGGGTATGATTGAAAGCCAACAACTGTGCTCAGTGCTCCATTAACTAGCCCTTGCTCTACGTCAAGGTTACGTTTAAGCATTAGTCTACAATTTAAGGATAATTTCAATATTTTTTCCAACCCAGCTGTGTTGGAGATTGAATTTTCTAAACTATTTAGTCTTGTTGTGGCTTGCTCACACATGGGTACTGTTATACCATGTACGTCTAGTTTGTCTTTGGCGCTAATTTCCAGTATTGTTTGCATTTCTTTATTTAACATTGTTTCATTGAATTTGAAACAGCTTGCAAGAGTTGGCATTAAGGCCATACAATTGATATTTTTGTGCGCTATTTGTTCCATAACATCAGTTGCACATGCATTGTCGCCATAAAGTGCATGTATGTGCCGGTTTTTCAATACAACTTGTGCTTCTTGCGATAATACACCAACTCTAACTTTTTAAGATGTTGGTATAAGTGAGATCTGCAGATTGCTGCATGTTCTCAGTTAATTCTCTATATTGGAAATGTTGCCAAAGGTTAACATTACCTATGTTACCAACAGTTTTCCGGCAGAGTTTGTGGCCTAAGGTTTTTAAAATCGGTTCACCTTTCACTGGTGTCAATTGTAGAAGATCTCCGAAAACGATAATGTGTTTCCCTGCAAAGAGTTCTTCGTTGTTACTTTTAAGTACTTCTTGCAATCTGAGATGAATCAAGGCCAACATTAGGTTGGAGACCATGCTCACTTCATCTATTAGTAGCATTTTCATTTGTTTCAATACTCTGTGTAGTTCCATTGCAGCTTCTGCAGAAGGTTTGTAATAGTCTAATTTGTTTTGATGCTCTACGGAAGTAGTAGTAATTGGTGTAAAGTGACACCGCCTATGTTGTAGGCAGCTAAACCGGTGGGGGCCATTACAACAGCTGACAGTTTGTTGTTTGTCAATTGTTGGAGGAACTTGCTGATGATTTTGATTAAGAATGATTTCCCTGATCCAGCTTCACCACTGACATACAGCAGTATATGTTTGTAATTTTGGCACGTACATTAATTCTTTATTTTTGTGTTGTACACCATGTACAATTTGTTTTGTTAAGTCTTCAAAAATGGTGCACCGATCGTTGTTAGGTTTTGCTTGTTGTATAGCTACTTCAGCCTCATTTGCTATTAGTGGTTGTCCTAGTGGTTCTTGACTTCCTGTTACAGAAAGTTGACAACTGTCAGAAGAGTCCTTATCTAGTTGGGCCTGAAGTTCTTCTTCCTATTGCTGCTCATTGTGTAACATTGTTTTGTACTGCGTAAAGTTCACATCCTTGATAGCTCTTTCATTTCCTTTGAAAGCATCTTCATAGCAGTCATAGTTTTCTAGTATGTCTTCTTCTTTTCTCCATGGTTTGAAAAGTTGTAACAGCGACATGTAATATAGTTCTTTCTGTTGAGGCGTTTTTAATGACAATTTTACATGATTAATTAAGCGTTGTTTGGTAAGTTTCACTAAGCTTCCTTCACAATCGGTCACTCTATATCTACGTTTGCTTTCATTGGGTTTTACATTATTTTTGTATGCAAAGTTTTGAGCTATGTGGTATAGACACAAGCTTTCCAGAGTTCTACTCCTGTTCGGATAGTATGTGTCCAGTAAATAGTTTTTTAGAATGTCTTGGCTGTTGGGATCATTTCTGGCAATTGTTTCTATGTCCTCAAAAGATGTAGATTTTGCAGGACCAATACTGAGCCATACTATGTTGTCTGATTGTCCATACAAAGCAGTACCGGTTAAACGATCTGCTGCTTCATAGGAGCCACATTCTCTATGAGAGAACATTTTTATGCCTAGGCTGTACAATTTCTGTGATAATGTTTTGTCTGATGCTAGGTCATCCCAGAGGTCTTGAAGCTCTGTTTTTTGTGCTTTTGTTAAGTAGGCTGTAACATATCGTGCAACAGCAGTTGAATTGTTTGCAATGTACTGCACAACTATGTTTGCATTACATAAGAGGGCAATTATTGCATTGTAATCATTGATATATTTTATTTCTTTCCTTCTTTTTATGTAATACGTGTTCTTATGTGATTTACCTTTAACACTATGTCGAACTGAAGACATGAAGTTGTTTACTTCACCTGTTTCTGTAACTGGTCTAGGGAAACCAAAGCGGCATTTGGTGTAGTATTTACCTTTGTTTTTTATTTGCTGCAACAATATTTGCCACATTTGTGTCTTTGAAATTGTCAAATCTGTGAATGCAGCTCACTATGTGTCTGTTGAGAAGGGATTTCACAAGTGACATATTTTTGGATAAACTGCAAAATAGTGCTGTCACTGTTGTGACCAAATTTCGGTGCACCTTTGATTTATAAAAGCATGTGAATATGTGGTGCTCCTCTCCCTTGATATTCTTTTCTCCAAAAGAAGTGGTGCACTTCTCCAAGGGGAGGAACAGTTTTATTGCAAATAAGGTGTAGCATGGCAATGAAACGATGATGAAAATATCTTGACACCTTAACTGGATCTAGAGAGCAAAGTTCTCCAGGTGTTAATATATCTATGTTGTTTTTGTTGCTGTTTGCCATGCGTAGGAACTCATGTAAATCTTCCCATGCATATTCGGCGCGTCTTAGCTTAACAAACCAAGTCGGTGGTCCAAGGTTTCTGATCATGCAACGCACGTCTCCGTGCCATCAGAACCAGTATTCCTTTGTACCACGCATGTTTGCAAACACATTTGTTATACTTGATTGTAAAACATCATCTTTTTCCTGTACTTTTTGTATTAACTGCATAGCTGACATATTTTGAAAGTGGGTACCAGATTTAAGAATGTGTGCTAATTCACTTTCGTAGAGTAGGTGCAATATGTATTCCACATTTTGTCTAAATCTGTAATCTTGCGAATACATTCGTAATGAACGGTATTCTGATGCCCCAATCTGAGTGGGTCTATCATCGTATCTTCCACCTTTGCCAGTAGGAAATAGCAGTGGAAAAGCACGTGCTTCTATACTTTTTTCCCATATACTCATTGGTGACCCTTTGGTTTGTCGCATTTGGTAAGTTTCTAGTGCATCATCTATGCTTTCATTGGAATGCAATGGGTGAATTATCTAATGGTCCAAAAAAGTGGATACTGTAGCAGGATCCAGAAGTTCGAATTGTCCAGTTTCTGATGGCTCTTGAATTATTTCAGTTGTTTCCCTTAAGCTTTCATCAATATTTATTTCCTTGTAGTATTCATTATTGTCTTTTAGGTATTGCAATGCTTGTCTAACTTTGTGTAAGTCCACTAATTGTTGCCAAATTTTTTTGTCCTTTATTGGTACTCCATTTACCAAGACTATTAAAGAATGTTCTATTGAACGTTCCACTCCTAGAGTGTGTACATTTTCCATTAGATTGAATGGCAAATAAACTACTTGCCACAAATGCCATTCACCAATTCAGAGGAAGGTAATTTTGCTGTTTTTGGATTAAGGTGTATAATTGCTTGAAATGGGTGAACTGATTGAATTATTATGCTCTCATACAAATAGAGCTGTTGCAGGACTTTTGGTAATGGAAACAATTCCAAATTATTTGTAATAGCACGTGAAGGAGTGTGGTTGTTGTCTAATTTTGTAGTACAGTAACTGCAACATATTAGGCGTTCAGTTAGTTCATATTTGTTTTCTGCTAAAAGGTAGAGAGCTAATTCAAACCATTTAGAATATTCATTTTCTTCTATTTTGTATGCTATGTTCACATTTTTGTGTTCCTTTTGTAAAACGTTCTGCGGCAACACACACACACACACACACACACACACACACACACACACACACACACACACACACACACACACACACACACACACACACACACACACACACACGGTTTGGTACTTCAGACGATGACCTTTTAAATGTTACTATTTCTTTTCTGTATGTGTGTAATAGAAGGTTGCTATGTGCAGAATTGTTGCTACTATGTTCTAAAACTGTTGCATTTTGTAAGTGGCTCTCACTCAAATACTTTCTCTGAATACAGTCAATTTCTTCTTGTGAGTATTTGGGTGTACCATGCAGAAGAGTGGTATTTAAATTGCCTAATTCTGAAGCTGGACGTTTTGCATAGTATATTTTATACACTAGATTTCTTACACTGGAATGATGTATTGATATCCTTTTGATATCATGGAAGGTGCTTTTGCAAATAGGCCCAGAAATGCAGGCTAATGAACGTCCTTTTAGTGCTGTGTATTTCCGCACTGGACAAATATCCATATTTTGCAGCACTTTCATTCTACTTTTGTCTTTACTTTTTACATATCGATTGAGGAACTGACGTAAAGATTTGAATGCTTTGTTTGGAATGGTAAACATTGATGTGCATGGCCATTTGTATACTGGACCGTGTGGTTCTGCTGAATCGAGAGGTAATTCTGAGCTTTCAGGGAATACATGTGTAAGCAGTGTTTCTTGTTCCATGATGGTAGTATTGATTTTCTCATGCCCTCGTCCACTGCTATGGATGGCAATTGTGTTTGTTTGATTTTGTTTGTATGCTTCTTCATTAAAATATGGTTCTGTAGTTGTTGTGTGACTCCATTCACCACCACAAACATGTAAGAAATTATTTTTGTTCACATTCCGTTTATTGCTGAGTTTCTTTTGTAGTTTAGTACTTAGTTTTGTTAGTGCTTTCATCCTATTTAACACTAATATAAACAACTTCCTTTTGAGAAGGATTGCCCTGTCCACGAGAGCTTGTAGGATTAACTTTCTACGGTAGGTTTTAAGGGGTGAGAATGATTTTGGTCCTCTTCTTAGTAGATTCTGAAGGACTCTGTGACGAAACATTTTTGATAAAATACTTTTTTTACTATGCGTTCTTGTTACACTATCAGGATTATTAGGAGCATTGTTAGCTGTACTGGTAGTCGTTTTTTGACAACATTTTTGTGTTTTGTGACACATTTTGATGGAGGAGGTAAAGTTTCGGTAGTTGAGACTTCCTTTGTTTTGCTAACCAACTGCATTAGCTGGTTTGTTCCAACATTCTCTACAAATTCTACAACAGGTAGATGCTTACATTGGGCACTTTTATTTTTATTTGCTCTACTTTTGCATTCCTTTCTACGGAGTTGCTTTTTGGTAGGCATTCTTTGGTGTCTGTTGAAAAAAAAAAAGTATACTTTGGTCTGTTGTCCAATGTCTGTGTGCTGTGTGCATGTGTGCATGAGTCTGATGGGGACGCTCTTTGTCATGGTGTGTCGATGTGCATTGGACTCTTGCAATGATTTGGTAAGGCTACTTTATTGTTTGTATACTACTACAATGTGCTTCAGATGAGAGTACAAAGTTAGCTACTTGTGACGAGAACCATTATTAATAAACGAAATGCCATAAACTTGCAACAGCAACTTCTTTTCTAAATCTAACCTTCTAAGGATTAAATATGTTATTTGAGTTCCAAACACACATGGATTTGTGAGCCAGTCTGCCTGTTATTCTTTGTTCAATAAATGGATATTTGTAGGTGGAATGGTTTAGAAATCAATGTTTGCTTTGGCGCCTAAAATAAACAAATAACCCACACAGCCTCTTTGAGGAGTAGTTACAATATAAAGGTAGTACTGTACTTACTTTTTTTTGCAAAATAACCCGATTTCTTCGGATATGTCGTCCGCAGTGTAGATGCTGTTGATTCTCAGGAGAGTAGTCTTCACTGCTGTGCAAAAAAACAAAATCAATTACTTTGTGTGTTTACAGCAGTGATGATCCTGCACACATTAATTGTGCTTCTTTCGTCACAGCAGTCTACTTTCATATTTCAACCCAGTATATGTGTGCATTTCACTTCACCCTGTGCAGTCTTTGCATGGTATTTGCAATATGGTACTTGAAAGTCCTTCAAAATTGCTAACAATTTTAAGTTTATGGAAATGCCTTGTTTTCTACATTGTGTATATGTATAGGAGAGAGGTTTGTAAGCGATAGGGCACAGTAGTAATGGGGAAAAATGTTCTACTTGCAAATTAAAAGAACGATGCTGAGAAATTGGGAGACCCTCAGAGGGAGATGTCACCACAGCAATCGGGAGCGCTTACTTTTCTCATACGATTACATTGCAAGTAGCATTACTGTAGCCCGTACACAGCACACAACTCCGACATTTTCACATACAAAATTGAGTTCCGCCCTAAATAGGTATGCTTGCAACGTATGTATAGGTTATGCGGAAGACAGTAAGCAGTTGTGCGGTTTGTCAATGATAAATTGGACATCTTGCACTTAAAAGGGGGAACGTTGGTATGTATTGCCTATGCACATTTAGCAGCATTAATTTGTCTAAATTAAATCATAAGGGTTGCACATGTTCTCTGATTACAATATACATACCTGTATTTTATACTCATGCATGTGCGCATGCATGGAGCTGTACATAGAAATTCGCAATACTTGCACAGTAGCTTGTGAAGTAGGTGCTTTGCAATGATATGCAACTTCCATTCAGAATCATCGACAGTAATTTTGAAGTGCGCAATGTTGATGACGGAGTTAGAATTAGCGATGTTCAATATGATTGGTGGATGGTTGTGTGACTGCTTGGTTGTGTCCAATGAGGGACTCGACTTGCTACCGCTGTGGAAATGGTGGAAGGACTGGGCAAGAGTTACGTGCCGCAAGTAGGCAATGCTTGTCCACAGGTAGGGCGTGTCACATACGGGTTTCTACAGCAAATCCTGCATGGAAAGGGGACTGTAGGCATCAGCCAATCAGATGTTCACATTACTCTTTTGTGTCGAAAGACGGTGCGTACACTGAAGATGGCAGAGGTGGAGAGGGTCAGGGTTTTGGTGCTTGGAAACATTTTTGTGCATGGCTTACAACACTATGCCGAGAGTAGGCATGTGGCACACCATTTCGATGTGAGAGGAGTGGAGGTGGTGTGGAGCGCTGACTCTGATGCCAATGCTGCGGCAATTCTGCAAGTTTGCAGAGACATCCATACAATGACCACTTCTCTTGTGGTAATTTTGCTCTACAGTGCTTCCCATTTGGGATACGTGAGTTCACGTACTTTGTTGGCAGCTATGGCACAGTTGGTTGAAGCACTCATAACCATCTTCCCAACAACGAAAGTAATTTTTTCTGCTTTACTCCTTTACTAGAGTAAAATGGGACAACAATTCTGTTTTCTGTCCAGATCAAAGTATTGGGAGGTGTATCATCAATCGCAGCATGTGTGCATTCATGTTACGAGCTGGTATGTTTTTCTGCAGCAACGATAACATTGCTTCAAGCAATGCAGATTATTTTGAAGCAGATGGTGTTGTGCTATCTTCTTTGGGAAATGCGATGTTATTTTGGAACGTAAGGCTTGCTTTAGAGAAGTTTCTGTAATGGTTGTAGGAGTAAAGCAAGGACAAAAATACAAAAATACAAAAAAATAAATAAAATAACAGATGGCTGTACGGTAACTGGCCAAAAATAAAAAAAATGGCTCTTTTCAGAGCCCACCTTAAAGGGGAAAAAGGGGAATAACACTTTAATGTACCGTTGTCACGCTCTGATCCTATACATGTCCGCGAACATGGCGGTACTTTGCCGCCAGCGCATATCACCAACAGGGATTCAGGGGTGGAGACGCATGCAAATGAGAATGAGCGGAGCTAGGGATTGGTCGATAAAGTTCAGTAGGTGTGTTCTGAACAGCGCACTTTAGTAAGACCGTCTTCTCCCTGACAGGAGACCACACAGCCATGCTCAAAAACAGATTATCTGGATTTTAGGAGACTCATGGATACATTGGTTTAAGGTGCATGCAGAAAGCTGCAGTTATTCTGCAGATCTCGGATTTCCTCATGTGGAAGTGCACTGGCATGGCGTGCGTGGTATGAGGTTGCTGGACTTGGTACCTCTCTGTGTTACTTTACTGACAGAGCGTCCTCCAATTATACTTATCATTCATTTCGGAGGAAACAGTTTAGGCCATGTCTCTGGAATTTCTTTCAATTTGCAATGAAGGAAGGCCTTGCGAAGCTCATGGACATGTTTCCAAATTGTCAAATACTTTTTTCCTGTATTGCACAAAGACAAATATGGCTGCGTTCTTCTGCTTTTGGTCCACAAATGGAGGAATCGAGATGCAATGTGAATAAGGATGTTTGTGCCTTTTTAAGAGATGTTGGCATGTCCTCCTTCCACAATGAAAACATTTGATGTTTGTGATGTCATCTTTAATGTCCTGGGTGTTGGTCTTAGCAATGTGCGTAGATGGTGTGAGTTATGGTTGCTTAGCTTACCATAATGGGGGAATGAGCAGTGTTTTTTGGTTTCACTGTGAAGTATAACATTCCTTTAACAAAGTTTTTTTACTGAATGTACACATATATATATATATATATGGCAGGGAATGAAAACAAACGGACTAAACATGTGATGTCGTCAGTGATGTCATCAGTGACATTTGAGATGACATCTTTCAGGGTCTGGGTGTTAGTGTTTGCAGTGCACAGGGGCGGTGGCAGGTTTGGGGGCTTAGGTTTCCATAACTGTCGAATTTCAGGGGGTTTTCGGTGTTAATTTGAACCATAAAGGGTAGGTTGAAATTATTTTTTTAGTGACCTGCACAGGTTTTTGGTAGGGCAACTTAACCATAACGTCCCCTCTACAAAGTTTTTTTTGTAGTATACATATATATATATATATATATATATATACAAATCAAAAAGAAGAAAAAATAAAGAGGATAAAAGAAAACAAATGAAAATACTCACAATAATATTCATTGCTTTAACATTTCATCTTCTCATTGCCAACATAGTGCATTACTATAAAAATAAATAACGGTTAAGAGCAGCATCTGGCATTTCCATCTTCTTGGCATTAAAAGGATTTATGTGGAGTCAATTTGCTTCAGCTCTACCTTCCAAACATGGAAGGCTGCTGCAGTGATCACCACTGATTCTACACCAATTAGTGTACTCCAAAAATGTTCCAATTCAATGCAGTTAAACCAGCCTACCAATTACTTACAGCTTCTCAAATATTGGCTCTTCAGTACTGGGCAACTAGTAAGGATATGCCGGACTGCTTTAATATCTTTGAAGCAAAGACGACATAAGCAATCTGCTAAAGGGGTGTCTGTACTTTGGTTACTTCTCCACTGAAAGATATTTACCTTGGCAATACTGGTATATATTGTGGGTGAAGCCTCGCGGAAGTGAATTTTAGTATGGTTGCTGGTCTACATCGTGGGGGTGGGTCGATCTTCATGAAAATGATATACCCTAGCATTGCTAACATTTAAAGTAGAAATGCTACTATATGTTACGGCACAGGATCGTGAAACTGATTTGCAACGGCAATGGCGGCATATATTTTGAGCATAGCACCTAGAAAGTGATTTACAGTGGCAATGCTGGAATATATTGTGGACACAGGGATTAGGCAAATATGTAAAATGCTTCTGTGCACTGTTGGTGACTTGATATCTGTAGGATTTTCATGTGTTACCTGAGAGCAGCCGTTATAAATTGTACGGCTTTTAACCCCATGTCATCAAACGTGCTGTAAATTCCAAAACATTTTTTAAACCTTTTCGTGGGGGTGAACCCCCCAAATCACCTCCAAATATCCCACTAAAAAGAGTTGTTTATGAATCTTCACTGAAAATGTTCCCCAGCGAAAACCAACCTTGAATCATTTACAGTGCTGCTGCTCCCTCAATAGCTGCCTGCCCTCATACCACTAAAAGCATAGCATCATCAATACTCAGCTTCAGGCCGCACTGCGTACTCACTATTAATTTCTAGATCTGCTTAAATGTGAGAAACATGTTTTTATTAAAAGGGATTTTCAATAGAAATGCTGCTGTTCTTTTAACAGAAATTGTTTTTATGGTATTAACATTGCTTTGTGAAATGAACATTAAATATGAATGTATTCAATTAAATATCAATGGTATTTAAAATGAGAAAATCTATCATTGAAATACCCTGCTGTGTCTTCATTTGGTATGTCAAAAACACACTCACATTTTAGATCACCTCTTTGTAACCTGTTGCCGGCTCTAGCAACTCCCCAAACACTTCTAGTACTTTAGGGGTGGCTTTCGACAAACTTTAGAAGAAAACAGAAGATTTGTACTTTTTATGTGTGCATTGATTGAAGTGGACTTTGATTATTAGAGTGTTATTCTAGGGGAGGAGGATCTGATCGCAGATTTGTCATTTCCGCAGAGATATTGGTTCTTTAGAGCTTCGCTCTCTGCAAAGAAAATTGTTCTGAGGAATTGGAAAAGTGAGCATACACCCTCAATATCGGAATGGATGACAGATTTGGTGAAGATGTCTAAAATGGAAAGAGTGATCTCATTTAGGAAGAAAAAACGTGACCTGTATGAGGATATCTGGGATAGATTCCTGGATCTATGACCTATTTTCTGTATGTGAACTTGTGTAGTTGCACTTCCCTCACTGTGAACACAATGTTTTTTTTTTATTCTGTAAAATGTTTCATGATTCTGAATGTAATCAGTTTTTTTGATCAATATACATGAGAATACAAAAAAAATCAAAGACATTGAATAAAAGCAACATTTCTAAGCAAAGGTTCAGATAGTTTGTCATTATTTTTCTAAATAAAACTCGAACGATATTTATATTATAGTCAATTAGTATTTTTTTTATTTTTTTTTATTGGGGCTTTGTAATTTGCTTCATGGAGAGCAAGCTGCTTCAAAGCTCAGGTGATTGGGGGCGAAGGGTGGAGAAAGGGGAGACAAGGAGGGCATTTTATCAATTATGGTAATCTCGCAGGTGGCCTTCAAGGGCACTCCACACAGTGAGTAACAATGCAGAGGAGTGTCAGGGGGAAGACTCTGCCAATCTCTGTTGAGAATAATTAATTCAGCGGCTGACTTTGCCAAGAAGCCATGGTTCAGATTTGATTCGAATTTCCTCAAATTCTGATTTTGTCCAATGTGCAGGGTGATGGGGGCGGGGTATTCCAGAGATCTTTGGCAATGGCGCGAAGTCATGTTCTTCCAACTAATTATTTGGTGCTGAGGTGCTGAGGTGCTGAGTACTAATTAGTGGCTTTTTATCAGAGTAGAAGTTGAACGTTCGGCGGTAAGGCAACAACGGCGCCAGTATTGCTACCGGCACCATTGCTACTGTACCGCCATACTAGGAGTTCTGCAGGTCTGACCTGGTGGCCGTACCGGCACCCGTGAGCAGAACATGATAGTAGCACCGGTACCGTTATTAACGGTACCGGTGCTACCATACTCCCCATTCCCATTGAGCCCTTTGGGCCTCAAATGGGAATGGAGATGTACCGGGCCCGGCACCCGCGAAAGGGCAATTACTGGGTCTGGCTGGGCCGGAATAGCCCGGTAATTGCCCATTTGCGGGTGACCGACTCGGATGCGAGTTTGGAGGTAGTCTTGCCGGTAAAACCGGCAAAGCTACCTCCAACCTCGTAATGAGGCCCAGTGACTGGGCTATTGTGAGCCTTGTGAATTAGGAAAACGTGCCTGCGTGATATTCATGTGCCAATAGACTGGCACTTCAGTGGACATTGGTAAAAGAGAAAATGTGCATGTTTATTGCACATATCTTGAGGGAATTATCCTTTGTACAGACTTAAATGTATTTTTAGAATGTATAGTATGCATTTCATTGAAATAATCCAAATAAGTACTTTCTTTGTTCATGTGAATGGTTACTATTTCCACAAACCTTCAGGAGCTTTTGTGGGTGTTGCTGGATGCAGTTTCTGGAATTCTGAAGCTTTAACACGTTTTGAAAGGACGTCTGTGATAGAACAGACTCTGACTCATAACACAACTAGTCACTCTAATTGGAAAAAATGCACCTAAACTATTGAACTTAGGTGACCAGGTCAGGTGAAGCATGTAGTATTCTGCTTTGCAGCTGACTGGTCTTCTGTATGTAAGAATGCTGGAATGTTGGTGTGTGGCTGGAATGTGGAGTGTTGGCCTCTGGGGTGTTCCACAGAGTGCAAATTAACAAGGGGGCTCCTGGGAGTCCCTCTGCCAGATATTAGTCCTGGTTACGAGAGCCTTACCCAGAGTCTTTAGCTCACTTTCTCTCACAGAGGTGAAATATCCAAAACATATCAGTATTTGTCCTGCCCTGGGGTAGCCCAGCACCGAAATGCTAGGCAATTCTCCTCTGAACAAAAGTACAAACAGCAACCCCAGACACACGTTTCAGTCTGGTTGGACCTCATCAGTAGGGTGCAGCTGTGTCTCACTGAGAATAGTGAGCAAGGGGTCCACGTCTGGATTCCCCTAGAACTTAGGGTGAGACCCAACGTTACTTAAATTATGCAAATTAACAAGGGGGTCCAGGGAGTCCTTCTGCCCGACATTAGTCCTGGTAATGAGAGCCTTACCCAGATTCTTTAGGTCACTATCTTTCACAGAGGAGAAATATCCAAAACATATCAGTATTTGTCCTGCCCTGTGGCAGTCCAGCACCTAAATGCTAGGCAATTCACCTCTGAACAAGAGTTCCAACAGCAACCCCAGAAACACATTTCAGTCTGGTTGGACCTCATCAGTAGGGTGGAGCTGTGTCTCTCTAAGAATAGTGAGCAAGGGGTCCAAGTCAGGATTCCCCTAGTAACTTAGAGTGAGACCCAAAGTTACTTAAACTATGCAAATTAACAAGGGGAGTCCTGGGAGTCCCTCTGCCAGACATTGGTTACGAGAGCCTTACCCAGATTCTTTAGCACACTATCTTTCACAGAGGAGAAATATCCAAAACATATCAGTCTTTGTCCTGCACTGGGGCAGTCCAGCACCAAAATGCTGGGCAATTCTCCTCTGAACAAGAGCACCACAGCAACCCCAGACACGTTTTTCGGTCTGGTTTGACCTCATCAGTAGGGTGGAGCTGTGCCTCTCCAAGAATAGTGAGCAAGGAGTCCAGGTCCGGATTGCCCTAGTAACTTAGGGTGAGACCCAAAGTTACTTAAATTATGCATATTAACAAGGAGGGTCCTGGGAGTCCGTCTGCCAGACATTAGTCCTGGTTACGAGAGCCTTACCCAGATTCTTTAGCTCACTATCTTTCACAGAGGAGAAATATACAAAACATATCAGTCTTTGTCCTGCCCTGGGGCAGTCCAGCACCGAAATGCTTGTCAATTCTCCTCTGACCAAGAGTACCAACAGCATCCCCAGCCACGTGTTTCGGTCTGGTTGGACCTCATCAGTAGGGTGGAGCTGTGCCTCTCCAAGAATTGTGAGCAAGGGGCCCACGTCTGGATTCCCCAGACTGACAGTCTTGTAGCTGGCTTGGTGCTGGATGCCAGAGGTTTCTCACATAGGTACTTACTTACCTGTACCTGGCACAATACAGGCACAAATTATACTTACTTGCCCAGGCTTAGTCAGGGGTGTCATTTCACCAACATTTCAGGGGTAGCAGAAGTGACAGGACACGACTCTTGACCTCTGATAACATCACAAGAAGTGATGTCATTTGACCCCACCCTGAAGTGATTTCACCAGAACCGATGGAACACGACCTTTCACTCCTTGACAAAACAGGAAGTGGCATCACATAGCATTGTTCCTAAGTACACTACGAAAAATATGGTTACGATATCCGTATAATGTGATGTACATTTCATACAAAAATGGATCACCATATGCATCATTAAGATCAGTGTGTAGGCCCATATTACCAAATTACTGTGGTCCTCATTACAACCCAGGCGTTAAGGGGTTAACGGCGCCGTAAAAGGTGTCGGCGCCGTTAAACCCTTAACGCCTGATTATGAGGTCCCTTTGCGGGTTGCACTTTAACGCCTGCTTTTTTCCCCTTTGGCTACCCCCAGCAGAACGCTAGCACAATAGTCCAGTTTGGCCCCAATGATAGCGCAGGCAATCATGGCACAGGTAGTGCTGTCCAAAGAGGGCCAAAGTTGGGCTAAAGATTTGAGGTTGTAGAAGGCTTTTAGCAGGCGTTAAAAAACCATCCTGCAAAGGGACCTACGAGCTAATTACGGCATCGTAATTTACGGTGCCGTAATTAGCGCCTTCCCCATTCCCATTGAGCCCTATGGGCCAAAAATGGGAATGGGAAAAGGAGCCATGGTGAATGGGTAATAACCGCCCCGCCAACCTTGGAATGGGGCGGTAATTCCGATATTCACCATGGCGGACCCCGGCATGGACCATGGTGCTAATAGCACCATGGTTTAGCGCCGGGGTCGTAATGAGGCCCTGTGAATGCAAGAAGATGTTCAGGGCCAAATGATAATGATGTGTTATTAGAGAGCACTTACGCTTAAGAGCTTTATATAGAATAAATGTACATCCAATATCACCCAACCTGTATCGGTACTCATTTATAGACCTCAGAAGGATGGAAGGCTGAGTTGAGGTGTTTAAGAACAGACTAAATCAGTGACTCACCCCCTGAAGTGTACCTGAAATAAACCTTTAATGAGTCTAGCAATTATTGTATAGAATTCCAGAAAGACACATTGGCCCTCATTAGGACCCTGGCGCTAAGTGTTTAACGGCGCTGTAAAAGGCTGCGGCGCCGTTAAACACTTAGCGCCTTACTACGAGGTCCCTTTGCGGGACCCGACCTGAACGGCTGGTCTAGACCAGCCGTTAAAGTAGGGACCCGCAAAGGGACCTTGGTGCTAAGTACGGTACCGCAATTTGCGGTACCGTACTTAGCGCCTTCCCCAGTCCCATTGAGCCCTATGGGGCAAAAATGGGAATGGCCAATATTCCATGGGGAATTACCGCCCCACCAACCTTGGAATGGGGTGGTAATTCCCCATTGAACATTGGCGGACTCGTTACGATACCGGCACCAACCATGGTGCTAATAGCGCCATGGTTTAGCGCCAGTATCGTAATGAGGGCCATTATTTGGTAATCCTATTCTTTCTTATTTAGGGTCAGTGCTGAAAGTGTTACACTTGTGGAACCCCTGTTTTTTGTATTTTTTCAATTTTTTTAAGATACCTGAACAAGAAAGCCAGCCACTCCAGAAGCAAAGAGCCACATGGCGCTGGCCATAGCCCAGGAGCTTGCATTACACACAAAAAAAGTAAAAAAGAAAAAGATTTTTCAGGGGTAGCAAGAGAGACAATAGGGGTAGCAAGGGAGAACTCAGGGGTCGCAACCCCTAAATGACATCCCTGGGTGTAGTTCTTAGGGACTGGGAAGGACCCTACAACATTTTGGCAACGAGGAGCTGGAGCTGTGAAGGCTATCAGCGTTGTGTCATCACTGTCCCCAACGGACCATCCATCCGGGTCGCCAGCCAGCGGGCCAGCTGTCTTTCTCCATCACTGTGCAAGGGTTTCAATCTGTATTCTGTGACTTGCTGGCAGGAGCGGAGAGGGGCCAAGTACAATGGCCCAGGCATTAACGTTTTGCATCCGTTGGTGGGGGCAGGTTACAGGAGAACGGCCGAGGGAGCATCAACACGAGACTATCCCACCAGCTGTCTCTGTCTACGGGGGGCTGCTGTGCTTTTGGTGGAAGCTGTGGAGGAGGTTGAAAACCATGGCCTCCTGTTCAGGATCTAGAATGGATTGGGTTGCAGCGGGTCTGTCTGCAGCCCGCGGTGTCCTGGTTTATTTATGTATTTATTTTATTTATATAGCACATAAAGACCGAGCCCGTAGGAATTGGGGCGCTAAACAGGATGTACATACATAACAAGAAAAAGAAGGACGAGAAACAGCCGCGATCATTGTAAGGCAAATGGGACTCGGCAAAAGAGAGCTGCTTTCAAGCCCCATTCAAAAACAGAGAGAGGTGTGCTTGCTCGTAGGTTGAGAGGAAGCGCATTCTATAACTTCTGGGCTGGTGTGGAAACGACCCCCCTGCCATACAGGAACGTTTTGACCCTCGCGTCACCAAAAGAGAGGTGTTCTTCGATTGCAATATCCTTTGAGCAGGCAGTCATAGGATGTGTTTGGCCAGATACTCTGGACCCAATCCATAGAGGCATTGATGCCCAGCCCCATCGCAATACGTACAGCATTATTCTGAACAACCTGTAGTCGGGACAATTCCCCTTTGGCTACCCCCAGCAGAACGCTAGCACAATAGTCCATTTTGGCCCCAATGATAATGCAGGCAGTCATGGCACAGGAAGTGCTGTCCAAAAATGGCCAAAGTTGGGCTAAAGATTTGAGGTTGTAGGAGGTACAGGAGACTAAGCTGCTCACACGTGCTTTCATGGACAAGTTCTGATCAAGGGTGACTCCCAAAGTCTTGACCTTGGGCTGTGTTTTAATCGAACAGCCTGCTATGGTGAAGTGGCAGTATTCCTGACTGAGTTTCCGTAGTTGGGGAGCTGTACCCACGACCATGAATTCAGTCTTTGAGTCATTGAGTGCTAGTCTATTCACCTGCATCCATGCCTGTATCTGCCCATAGATACAAGTGAGGGCAGTGGAGTCAGTGGTATAGTCACTGTTTATCATCAGCATAATTCATATAAAGGATCTCTGCTGCATCCAGTTGTTTAAATAGTGGGTGCATGAAGACATTAAACGTCGTTGACATGCAGCAACCCTGGGGCATGCTGCCGGAGACCAGGACCTCGTCTGCCAATCAGTACTGAAAAAAGAATCTCCCAGTACGGTCTGACAAAAATAATTTAACCCA
Organism: Ambystoma mexicanum; assembly: GCF_040938575.1. NCBI lineage: Eukaryota > Metazoa > Chordata > Amphibia > Caudata > Ambystomatidae > Ambystoma > Ambystoma mexicanum. The sequence goes on along the minus strand of NC_090940.1, from coordinate 124,606,920 downwards.
TTTTGCTGCTGCGATGGAAAAATGTGCTGTACTACATAGTCTGACTAGCAGCACAAGTAGAGATGAGTTCCCTTTGTCAAAGATGGTAAACATACTGGCCTTCAAGTCAAGTAGAGTTGTAGTCTCGTTGGAAGTCAGATTGTTCTAGCCCTAGAATATTATGTCGAAGCAGAAACTCCTCAATCTGTAACTGCCACTTTGTCAAGTATCTTTAACAAATAAGGGACATTTGAGATGGGCCGGTAGTTTCCTGTCACGTTCTGGTCTAGGGTGGGTTTTTTAATTAGCAGAAAAATCCAGGCCTTTTTGATGATAGTATGTACATTACTTTCCTTAAAGGAGAGGTTTATGAATGTTGTAATAAGAGGGGCAAGTTGGTTACCACACTCTTTAATTGTTGAGGCGGGACAGACATCGCCCTTGAAGTTAGTTGGTTTTAATTGTCTGAGTAACTCACTTAGGTATGGCTCAGTAATGGGCTGAAATTCAAATTTAGGATAGTCCATATTAGAACATGCAGATGAGGGAGTCACATTAACCCCATCCCCCAAATTGGTTTTTGATGGAAAGACCTTTTTGAATGTTCTCTATTTTGTTGCTCGTTGCCTGCTGAATGGATATACACCAACTAGAGTCTTTAAACACCTGTGAGGGAACTGTGCAGGTATCCTCCAGTTCTTTGAGCATTTTAAATAATGCTTTTGTCGAGAGTACAGAATTTTATCTTCTGCTGAATGTTTTTTTTTCCCACTGTTTCAATGCCCTGAACTTAGATGTTCTAAAAGTGTGACTATCGGGAGAGAACTATCTTTTGTTAGGTATGGCTTTAGACAGGCGTGTTTTCAAGGTATTACCCAAATTGTTTGTTTACAATTGTTCGAATGAACAATTGACCGAATTTAAAGGGTCACAATTCACCTTTTCACAATTTACCATATATTTATACTGGAGACTAAATCTATTTTGGACCTTGAGACCAAGAAACCCAGGGGTCACAACCTGGATGAAGAATTATATACTTTTCTGGGAACCTAAGAGCACACATTGTGATGTATTATTATTTTTTGCATGTACTCTTGCTCTTTTTCTGGGTTCCTTGATACAACATTCTCCCTTTGCCCTATGATAATATGATTATTTCATCATTCTATTTTGCCTTGGACACTCCCTTGATACTTTATCTGATACCTTTGTGATACTTTTATGACATTTGTTTGTTGGTGATTTCTTCATTAATTATGAGTGGCCTGCTCTATATTTACATTTCTATCTGGTTTTAACATGCATTTTAGTAGGGAGTATATCTGTCAGGAATGGCACTCTATTAAGAGTGGCACAGGACACCCAGAAAGGGTTTGGGTGGTTGTGTCAAATAAAGTGGACAGATAAGAACACACACAGCGGAAAGGAAAGAGAACGAAGACTAAGCAAGAGTAGCAAGGGAAAAGATACAGAATGAATACCCTCTTGGGGTGTATGCAGATATAGGGAAAGAGTATTCCACGAACCTTGGAAATACTCTAGCCTTCTACACAGTTTGCTATAACAGAGGCCCACACTGATTGCTCATGACTTGGAACAGCAGCTCTGGGTGTCTGTAATGTAGAAACAGGACAAGGGAAGGGGCAGAGGTTGACTGATGGGAACCAACAGACAAGCTCTGTACAGAAGGGTCTACAAACAGTACAAGAGAAGATACTACAGACAAATCCAGTAAAGGAGGTGATAGCAAACTAGCAGAAGGAAATGAAAGGAAAGTCGTGTAACAGGATAGGATAGCAGAGGACAGTAAGGAGCAAGGTTCAGAGCTCAGAGGAGCAGGAAAGCAATGAGTAAGCCCACAGGGGTAGGACTGTAAGGTAGAATGCCCAGAGGAAAAGGGCTTAGGGCAGCAGAGTAAAGCAGACTGCACGGCAAGGATCCCATAAGGGCCGGGCAGAAAGGAGTGAACCCTGAGGGACAGGGCCGCTGAACGTAGAAGGTAGCAGAGGACTGTACAGAGCTGCTAGGCCGAGAACCCAGCGGAAAAGGTAGGTAGTAGGCAGCGGAGCGTGATAAGCTGCAAAGTAGGAAGGCCCTGAGGACAAGGGCAGTAGGTAGCCAGAGAGAGGTAGGCTGCAGAGCAGGGAGCCCCAGAGGACAAGGGCTAAGGCAGCCGGAGTGAGGCAGGCTGCAGAGCAGGGGAGCCCAGAAGACAAGGGCTGAAGGCAGCCGGAGTGAGGCAGAAAGGTCTGAGGCAGGAAAGCAGCAGAGCGTGATCAGCTGCAATGTAGAGGGTACGCAGGGCAAAGGCGGAGGCTGGAAGGCAGCAGAGCGTGATCGGCTGCAATGTGGAGAGCCCGGCAGGGCAAGGGCGAAGGCTGGAAGGCAGCAGAGCGTGATCCGCTGCAATGTGGAGAGCCCGGCAGGACAAGGGCGAAGGCTGGAAGGCAGCAGAGCGTGATCCGCTGCAGTGTGGAGAGCCCGGCAGGGCAAGGGCGAAGGCTGGAAGGCAGCAGAGCGTGATCGGCTGCAATGTGGAGAGCCCGGCAGGGCAAGGGCGAAGGCTGGAAGGCAGCAGAGCGTGATCCGCTGCAATGTGGAGAGCCCGGCAGGACAAGGGCGAAGGCTGGAAGGCAGCAGAGCGTGATCCGCTGCTATGTGGAGAGCATGGCAGGGCAAGGGCGGAGACTGGAAGGCAGCAGAGCGTGATCGGCTGCAATGTGGAGAGCCCTGTAGGGCAAGGGCGAAGGCTGGAGGGCAGCAGAGCGTGATCCGCTGTAGTGTGGAGAGCCCGGCAGGGCAAGGGCGAAGGCTGGAAGGCAGCAGAGCGTGATCCGCTGCAATGTGGAGAGCCCGGCAGGGCAAGGGCGGAGACTGGAAGGCAGCAGAGCGTGATCAGCTGCAGTGTGGAGAGCCCAGAGGAGCAGGGCTGTGAGGAAGGGAGCCTGGAAGGCTATGGCTGGAGGCAGCAGGGTGGAGCAAGCAACAAGGCAGGGTCCAGGCAGGAGTGAAGGTAAGCAGCAAACAATATCCGTAGAAAGAAGCAAAAGGTGGAGGGAGAACTCTCAGATGCAAGAGGCTGAGCCACTGCAGGCAGCAGCCTTTATACTGCCTAGCCCAGAACAGAGGCAGGCTAATTGGTTGCACCTGGCTAAACACACCTGCCGGCAATCGGCCACCTCCCTTTCTGTTCCTGGGCTGGTGGAAGCAGGGCAAGTCTCTAGGGCTTCTGGAGGTGTAGTTCCATTGATAACCAATAGGAACAGCCAGGAATAAATGCTTGTAGCCAGGTGCATTATGGTATGCGTAGTTTGTTGGAAATAATAATTAAAAAGCAAAGTCTCGCAAATGGGAAATAAAGTTTCCAAAGTAAATATAGATAGATCCAAGAGTCTGTTGTAAATAAATGATAAACATATAGTCCAAATTGAGCGTAAATGGATGCGCCCATGGCGCAGGCATGACAATATCTATCTTTTTAGATTGATAACCATGTGTTATATTGACTTTTACACAGTGTTTTTTGGACTCTTTTTAGACACAGTCTACTCATAGTGCATCTGCCTCGTATTTTGAAATCATTTGTTTAGGGTACAATGGATAAAATAGGTACACTGCATTTTCATGAGCAAACGGGCCTATATAATATGTGTGCACTTTTTAGGTGATTTTTAAGGAATATTAGGAAAGCTATGTGCCCCTTAAGTTGGGGCATTTTTATAGTCTATGCACTTTGCACTTTACTGAGGATCTATATATGTTTTTATCATTCTTTAGCTGTCCATGGCTGCACGTCCTTCTGCCATCCTCCTTGTTTTACATGGGAGGTCAGGCTGGTTTTTTCAAAAACTGTGACTACACGAACCGTGCACCCATGGACGTAGAGCACTATGCTCATCATTTTTGCTATAAAGAATGAAACTCTGATCCCCATGTATTTCCACTTCTTTCCTCCCTTTCTCCCTTACCTGTACCCTGTCTACCTTTACCTTCCAGATTATTGCTGCTATGTACTTTGCACTTTGCACTTTATCTTTAGCACTTTGCAGCTTGCACTATTGTGCATGCACTAAGCACTTTATCCTTGGTTTAATATTGCTATACATCAGCGGCAATACTTAAATTAATTATGGTTAGTATGAGGTAACACTTGGTCACTACAATATGGCCGATTGCTTTTTCTCTACTTTTGAGCTATGTGGTGTATGAGACACTCTATACATTGTAACCAGAGAGTTTGTATTGTGTTTATATGAGTCAATTTTCTGTGTTTACCCCACTATCGGGAACAAGCGGTCAGTTGATCGCGAAACGCGTCGATGTAACCTTTTTCTCCCTTGTCATGCACCTTTTATGAATAAAGAACATTTGGTGCTATCTGACTCTTGCCGTGCAGCCCCTTATTGCCAAGCCCTGGATTTACTGGACCTGGCTGCTCTTGGTAGTGCATTCCGCAGATTTGGCCCTCTTTTGGGCTTAATTTTCGTTTGAAAAAAAAAAAATATATATATATATATATATATCTATATATATATCGGTTTGGTTATATATATATATTTTTTTATATATATATATATATATAGGGGTTTTGGCATTGGGTGGGGGGTTGTGGGGGTTTTCCCCCCACATATATGTTACAATTGACCTTCACAATTCGGTCAATTGTGAAAAGGTCAATTGTAATTCAAACAGTTGTAAAACGAACAATTCCTATACAACCGTTTTCAATGGGGCCAGGTGGTTATTGGCTCTTACAAGGGTATCACAATAAGCCTTTGCAAGCTCTTCCGCAGTGTATAAAAGGGGCCACAGCATCCGCGGTCAGATTGTGTAAGTTTCGATACGTCACCCTGGTCTCCTCTGGTTTATTTTTCTGACAACTAGGAAGAGACATACTCCATTCTAGGAGATAATGATCAGACCAGGGACAGGGGTTACACCCCAGGTTGTTGATGGAGAGATTCTGTGTGAGCACCGAGTCCAGGATTCTGCCCTTAATGTGGGTTTGCGTCTTGACAGGTTAAGTGAAACCTAGATCACAAAATGTGTTCTCGACTATTGTCTTTCGAGAATCCAATGTGTCCTCATAGCCCAGATTAAAACCACAAAAATCACTGTTTTAGATGTAGGTTTAAGGCTGGCTACAATTAGGTCACTAAGATTATCTGGCATACTCTAAGGTGGCCTATACACGAGAAAGATATTTACTGTGTCATTAGGGTTTATTTGTAACTTAGTCCATAATAGTTCACAATCTGCCAAGCAGATGTTATTGATGTTTTTGATATGTAAAGAGTTATGGTAAAGCAGGGTTTCTCCTCCAATCCCCTTGCCACAATCTGTTCTCAGAATATTGAACTCTGTGGGTAGGGCAAGTGTTAATGCGGGTCAAGCAGCCTTATGTAGCCAAGAATCCGTAATGGCACAGAGGTTCATTTTGTGTGCGTTAATATAGTCGGCTACATCCACTGAGTGGTTAGGAAGGTATCTTGTGTTAAGGAGCATGCATTTTAATGCCCCCACATATCTTGATTCATTATTTGCGGAATTGAACGAGGGGTCAATTTTATATATTTGGGGCAGGCTGGCATTAGTATGGGCATTTTCCTGTTCCCCTTTAAAGGCCTCCAGCGATGGGGTGACATGTGCTGTAGTTTCAAAGCCGCCAGTAGGACTAGATTGTGCCAAAACGAGCAGTTGTTTAGTTTCTAGCACTATCGAGGGGTGATCAAAGTGGGGACATTCTTGCAATTCATCTGTGTTCCAGGTAGTAGCTAGGTAAATGTAGTGGGAAGTTGAAGCTTAACGGACTCCGCAGACTCCAGCATTGTGGACCGTGTAACAGGCATGAAAAGCTCAGAAGTTGGAGAGGTTACCTGCTCTGTAGGAGTGAGTCCCATATCAAGTGTTTCTTATGCTGTCATATGTTCTAGTCTTCCTCTTTGTGCCTGCTATAGCAGCTATATCCACCAGCGGGGATAGAATCTAACGCTGGGACGCCGAGACAAGGCGCAAACCGGTGCAAACCGGCGCAAACCGGTGAAAACCGGCCTCTGATTATGCGCCGGCGCTGACACACCGCTAAGGGAGCTAAATTGGTGCTAGGTCATGAGGGAAATGCAGTTTTTTAAAGAACTTCATGCTGAGTGCAGCAAACAGTAGATTTCTTTGTAAGATAAACTCTCAAATCTAGATGGAAAAAGACAGTGCTATGCAACTCCTACAAGGTCACAAGCTAAAGAAATACAAATGGATTGTGTAGTCAATAGTTCTTCCTCATAAACACAATTAAACAGGTCAGTCAAACAAAGCCCCATAAGTAAATATCATGGAACAATTGGTTGGTGATCACTGGGCGCTAGAGCAGTGGGTCAGGCGGGTTCAGCACTGTGCACAGGAGTGAGGAGCCGGACGGGCTTGGCGGTGCACCCGGTGGCAGTGTGCCATGACCAGCCAAAGGTGGGTAGTGTTCCCAGTTTAGGGATTAGTGGGTATTTGGACTCTCCTGGGAAGGAGGGGTTTCATGTGTAGGTTTTGGTTTTGAGGCCTGTATTTTTCTTGCTTGTATGTGTGTGTGGTATGATTGGAACGTTTAGTGCCGTGGGCTCAGGTTAGTGCAATTGCTTTACCTCATATTTGTTTTGGTCTTACCTTGGGTCTTGTTGTTTGGGGTGGCTATCCTACCCATGGGTTTCTTGGGGATGAGGGTGCAGGGTTTTGCTTCTGGGTTTCGGGGACCTGAAGGCTCTTGGACTTGAGGGTGTGCGGTCAGGACTCATGGACTTGAGAGTGCAGGGTCTGTTCTGGTGCATACTATGGGTATATTATTGGTACAATGTTGGTTATTATTATGCATTACCCTTTTAATTTCAGGTACTGGGCTCCTGGTCTTGCTGGAGTTGGAGGTGGGGGTATTTAAAGCAGGGGCATTCATCATTGTTTTGTGTTTGCACTGTGCAGGGTGCAGTGCACATGCTGCGGATAATGTGGGTGCAGTTAGGATCTGCAGGGCCACGTGTGCAGTGAGGTGCTGCAGGGTCATGTGTGCAGTGAGATGCTGCAGGGTCATGTGTGCAGTGAGGTGCTGCAGGGTCATGTATGCAGTGCGGTGCTGCAGGGTCATGTGTGCAGTGAGGTGCTGCTGGGTCATGTGTGCAGTGAGGTGCTGCAGGGTCAAGTGTGCAGCGAGGTGCTGCAGGAGTTATGTGTGCAGTGGGGTGCTGTAGAGTTAGTCTACAGTCAGGTTTGTCTCGTCTTCGGTTTAGGTGCAGGTAAGCTGCTGTTAGTTTTCTTGTCGTGCTGGGGTTGGGGTGGGTTTAAAGCAGGGTCATTCAATGTTTTGTGTCTGTCCTGTGCAGGGTGCAGTGCACATGCTGCGGATAACGCGGCTGAAGTTAGGGTCTGCAGGGTCATGTGTGCAGTGAGGTGCTGCAGGGTCATGTGTGCAGTGAGATGCTTCGGGGTCATGTGTGCAGTGAGGAGCTGCAGGGTCATGTATGCAGTGAGGTGCTGCAGGGCTATGTGTGCAGTGAGGTGCTGCAGGGTCATATGTGCAGTGAGGTGCTGCAGGGTCATGTGTGCAGTGAGGTGCTGCAGGGTCACATGTGCAGTGGGGTGCTGCAGGGTTATTCTACATTCAAGTATGTCTCGTCTTGGGTTTAGGCGCAGGTAAGGTGATGTTAGTTTACTTGCGGTTCCTTTCTGTCAGGAGTTTTTGGGGTGAAGTTCATCTGATGCACGTGTGGTGGTGAAGTCCCTTGATTGGTTGCAATGAGTTGTTGCATAGTTGTTTCTTTTGGTGCACTGCAACAGGTGTTGGTACATTAATTTTTGCAGGGTGGTCATTCGGGTAACGTTTGGTTCCTGTGTGTTTTGGTTGTTACCTAGTTGGTTGGTTGCCTCATTCTGCAGGTGAGGTGGTTGACCATTTGTATGGTGATTGTTGTTGGTGTGTTGGTTAGAGTGTCTAGGTGACAGGGTTTTGTTTTGCCGTTTATTGGTTGGTGGATTACATTGCTTATTGGTGGTGCGGGGTTACATCCTGTTCTCAGGTCAGGTTTGTCTATCAGGGGTTGTCTGATCTATTTTCCCTTATTGGGTGTGTTTTGCTAGTCTATGTTTTGGTGCATTTGGTACGGTCCTCGTTATGGCATGCTAGGGGGTTTTGCATAGTTTTTTGTTTGATAGGGATTGGTTGTTTGTGGGTTTGCTCATGGATGGGCATTTTGGTTTGTGCCTGGGTTCGCGCTTGTGTCTGGCAGACCAAGGACTTCGGGGTGGCAGTCCGGAGTAGGAGGAGTTTTGTTTTTCTTTGGTGGTCTGGGCGAGTCGGGTTGTTTTTTTCCCTCTGAGGTGAGCAAGTCTGTGCCTGTGGGTGGAGGACCTAGGACCCTGGGGTGGCAGCCCAGGATGGTAGGATATTTGTGTTTTAGGGTGGTTATCATCCTGTCATTTTTGTTGTGGCGGTTCTTCGGCCGTTGACTGCCACTCTTGGCGTGTGTCAGAGGTGTGTCGGTAGGCTTTGGTTGGTGTTTTTGGAGTTGATTTTGACCGTAGGACTTACTGTCACTTTTGGGTGTGTATGTCGCTCTGGGGATATATAGTGAGGTGATTTTGTTGAGACGTTTCAGGTTGTTTTGCACTGCCCATTTTTAATTTCCTGGAGAGGTGTCTAGTTCCTTTGGGTGACAGTGTGCATGGTTTCGGTTCCGTGGAAGTGGAAGTTCATTCGGGTCAGGGGTTCCTAGTTTATTGGTTACAAGGGTACACGGGGGAGGAGGTGTAGTATTCTGCTTTGCAGATAACTAGTCTTCTGTATGTAAGAATGTTGAAATGTTAGTGTGCGTGCCTGGAATGTGGAGTGTCAGCCTCTGGGGTGTTCCACAGAGTGACAGTTTGGAGCTGGCTTGGTGCTGGATGCCGGTGGTTTTACACATAGGTGTTTACCTGTACCTGGCAAAATAAAGGTACTCATTATACTTACTCGTCCAGGTGTAGTACTTCGGGACTGGTAAGGACCCTACAACAAGCGCCTTTTTAATGTCATTGGTGCATGGTCTTGCTACTGCTGAAATTAAGCCAATGAAAGCTGATTGAAGGGAATCCAGCTATTGCTTTGCAGGTGCACTCATGCATTTGCTCCTCATGTAATTAAGACATGAAAGATGGTCACTCATGGAAAAAAGCTGATTTTTATTTATTGAGTGCTTTATGGTCGTTTCTTAATCAGCCAACACGTGTTTTGCAAGCAGGCACTTGCTCGTGGCTCATGGAATTTAATGAATTCATTTCAAGTATGGAATTTGAGTAGATACTGGCATATTGGCCAGAGTTGGTAGCTGGTAAACTTGCTGTGGGGTTAGGCTGCAGCTCTGCAGTGATAACTCATTTTTAGCCCTTTCCTTCACCCCACCTCTATAACCCCCAGTGATGCAAGCTGCATCCTCACTTCACACCTTCACCCATTTGCACTGTAACTGTTGACTTTTATGTACCCCAGTAAATTGCTACATAGCCTAACTATGAAAGCATTTTATGCCATGGTTCCAATTGCGCTGTTATCAAATATTTGTGAAGTGTAATGTCATTCCTTATTGTAACCAGAGAATCAAGTTGTCTGTAACCTACGCCGTGACACCCCCGGGTTTGGGCGTATAACAAATTCAATAAATAAATAAATAAATACAATAGGCCCCTTAGTTCACCCTATTAATATAGATTTTTTCAGAATAACGCTGTTTGCCATTAAAATATGTTATGTGCGATGTCCTGAGTATTCCAGCGCCAAGATGCCCTCGGGTGTATGTGCGCTCTATAAGAGTGGTTAACATAACATATTGTAATGGCGAAGAGCGTTATTCTGAAGAACTCCACAAAAGCATGAACACTTTCTTAATATAATAAGTGTGACAGGGTCAGGAACCTGATCCTGTCATGAGTGGATGGGGACCCTTCTTAACCTGGGCAGGAAACATACTAGAGTCTTTACAAGAGCCAGTCCGGCCCCAGAAATAGTGTGTGGAATTTGGAAGGGCCCCAGTGTCTGTCCCTTCTAGGTGTGCGTATCTATGTGAACATAGTGCCACCTTTAATTGCCCCATACCTGTTATGTATAATGCTGGCCAGTTTATTTCTGTTTGTCGACTACATCACCCAGAAGGCCTGGCAGTGGAGAGAGTAAGCAACCAAACCAGGAGAGAGCCGGGAAGGAACTGCAGGGCTGCCGTGCAATCCGTACTGCAAACCAGCCAGGTCATGCCATTCAGTACAATGCTTGAACCACTGCCTAGCTGGCAGGATAAAAGGCACAGTGAGCATGACGTTATGGTTACGTTTCTGTGAGCCACTAAGGACTATGGGCTCCTGGGAACAATTTCAGTGTGGCCATGAATCTTGGCAGCTCTCAAGATTCTGCAAGCCACTGTAGGAGCAATCATCTGCGCCCTTTCCCTCCTGCCTCTCCCTCTACTTTTCCTTTTCATCAAACACCTTCTCCTTAGCCACAACCTGCGTCCCCATCTGACCCACACATCTCTCGTACCACTGAGGGGTCGGTGTCCAATAGCGGAAATCGAAAACGGACTCCTCACAGAGGGCCAACGAACATCAATTACTCAAAAGTAAACGTCAAAGGGTAGCCCTGAGCCTCTCATCTGGGTGTCAAGGTCATTATTATTATGATATGTTCCCACTGGCAACATGGGCAGTTATGTTTCCTTGCTTTGATCTAGATTATAAGTCATGCTTCTGGGCTTAAGTGCAGCGAGGCCATCAATAGTGATGGAAGGGTTCTATAGAAGACTACTTACATTACATTCAATATAACTGCCCATATTAATCGCAGAAATGCATAGCAGTGCTTAAATGATCAACAACGTGCAAGTAATTCATTCTGGAATCAGCATGCTGTGTACTATGCTTGGTCATTTATCAATGAGTGTGCTCCTTCAAGCAACACTTCCCAGAGAGACACACTCAGTACAAACACACCTCAGCCACCTGTGGACCTGCAAACGTTCCCAAATTACTCTAGAATGTTCAAACTTCACGACAGCCGCAGTATTCTGCATCTGCTGATCTATAGGGACCACAACACTTCCCAGGAATTCCTGCAGCCGTGCTCTCATGTGTGCTCCTTCAACACAGACAACTCTTGATATATCCTTATAGATGGATAGAGGGGTCATTACCATGGAATCTGTGGGCATCGTCTAATGAAGAGCTCTGTGGAACTACGAGAGCTAATGCATTATATCATCTAGGCATAATATTTTCAGTTTGTCCAATAAAAAAGTATAAAAACGTTGCACATCACAACAGGTCATCACAAAAGGATCCCAGTTTTTGGAATGACAGAACATTGGCCTTATCTTTCTTCCGCGTCCAGAAGAGGTCTTCTCTGAGTCATTTACAAAGCCACCTCCTGTGAGGATTGCAGTCGGTGGCTTAGCACACACTACCTCAGCTTTGTGTCCTGTTTAATTTCGGCTAGGCTGGAGAAAATCTGAGTTTCCCTCTGCTATGACTGTGATTCTCTGAAACTGCATCCCATGTCGCCTTACTTTGAGGGTTGGCTGGCCCATCTATGAGTATACAGTTGAAGTAGAGAGGGGAGCAGAATGGGAGGGACCAAAGTAGGTGAGAGGGTTATAGATCTGTGTTTACAGCACAGTGGTAATGTCATGCGCAACCATATCTACAATGTGCACCGATTCTGAATATTTGAATTGGAGGTGTTCAAAATTCACTGGGTATTTATTGAACATAATGGGCCTCATTACGATCTCGGCGGTAGCCATGCCGCTATTGGCGGCATGGCTGCCGCCGAAATCGCATCCGGGTTCCCAGAATGAGGAATTACCGGGCCATTCCGAGTTCGGATGGCCCGGTAATTCCTCCTTCTAGGAACCCGGGCCCGGACCTTCCCCATTCCCATTTCAGCCCCCAAAGGGCTGAATGGGAATGGCCGAGGGAGCAAACAACGGGCCAATTACGAGCGGCCCGTTGTTTGCTCCCTCCTCCCCTCGTGGGACCCGCTCTGCACGTCTGGTGAAACCAGACGTGCAGAGCGGGTCCCGTGAGGGGACCTCGTAATCAGGCGGGACGGGGTTGACGGCGCCGGCACCTTTACCGGCGCCGTTAACCCCGTCCCATCTGGGTTATAATGAGGCCCAATGTCTTTAAAACATTAAATTCTAACTACCTGCCAGGACTTACAATTATTTGTATGCCAATTATTCTTTGAAACAAGATTTGTTCTGAAAGAAAAATCGAACTTGTCCAGCAGTAGAAGACTAGGTTAACATTGGTGGAGTCTTAGCCGGTGGAAGGTGAGCTTACATTGACAGTGCTTTTTCACGCGATCCCAGCAAGGGGCTGCAGACACAAGGGGGGTCATTACGAGGTTGAAGGTAAGGGGTTAAGAGCGCTGGTAATGGTGTGGGTGCCATTAACCCCTTACCTCCGCATTACGAGGTCCTTTGGTGCGTCCCGCTAAGGGCGGCTGGTTTTACCAGGCACCTTTATTGGGAGCCGCTAAAGGACCAGCATGCTAATAACGGGCCCGTTATTAACGGGACTGTTATTAGCATGCTCCCCATTCGCATTGAGCCCTATGGGGGCTCGAATGGGAATGGGGAGGTACCGGGTCCGGATTCCTTGAATGAGGAATTACTGGGTCCTCCAAGGTTGGAATGGAACTGTAATTCCTCATTCGAGGAACCCGGACCCACTATGCGGTAAAGGGGTCGCCATGGTGCTATTAGTACCATGGCTACCTCCAACCTCGGAATGAGGCCCTATGTCATTGATCGGGTAGCGAATCCCTGAACACAAAAACACACTGATAAGAGCCTAAAGCCTGAAAGCCAAACCCCCCCCCTCTTCACTGGGGACTGCAAAATTGAGATCAAGAGCCAATTCACAGTATAGGAAATTGCTGAAAACTTTGTGTATATTTTTCAAATGTGAAGCAGTGAGGTTAATTGCATTGTATCGTAAACATGTACTCTAAACAAAAAGAAAGTCTTTAGGGTCTCACCGAAGCAGAGATGGACAGATATCTCCCGAAGATGAGGTAGGAGAGTGTTTGACAATTTAGGGACTAGACCTGAGAAAGATCGGCCGCCGACGCTGGCCTTAGAGAACCTGGGTACAGTAAATAGACTTTGGGAACAGGAATGCAAAACTATGGAAGATAGATAACGTGAGAGTTTGTGTGTAAGACATGGGGGCCAGAGTGCTGAGCAGCATGATAGATAGTGCAAAGAAGGACCTCATTCTGACTTTGGAGGTAACCACGCCGCTATTTTCGGCATGGCTGCCTCCAAAATTGTTCCGACTCCGCCCTAGTAAATGGAGTAATTACCGGTCCATTACAAGGTTGGAGGGACCGGTAATTCCCCATTCACCAGGGCCCTTTCCCATTCCCATTTGAGCCCCCATAGGGCTCAATGGGAATGGGGAAGGCGCTAATAACGGTACCGTAAATTATGGTACCGTTATTACCACTAAAGTCCCTTAGCGGGTCCCATCCTTAACGCCTGCTAAAAGCAAGCGTTATGGAAGGACCCTCAAAGGGAACTCGTAGTAGGGCGGTAAGGGTTTAACGGCACCGGTCTCGTTACCGGTGACCGTTAACCCTTACCACCCTACTCGGAATGTGGGCCATGAATCTGGTGTAGCAAAGGTAACTTATGGGTGAGCCTCGGAGCATTAAGAGCAAGGCATGCTGCAGAATTGCAATATTTGAAGACTGTGCAATAGAAACTCTGGTTGCCCTAGATAGATGCCATTACAGTAGTCAAGGGACCCCATAATTGAAGCAGGGACCACTTGAGACAGGCGATGTAAAGCAATGAAGGTATACACCTTCTTTAGGAGTTTAAGCTTAAGGAAACCAGCATTACACACAGAGGCAATCTCTGCCTCTCTGGAGCCGGAAGATTGTAATTGTAATTTGATTCTGAGAATTTTTACTGAGGCACTGCGAGTGGGGCAAGGGCCCAGAGACGTGGGACAAAAATCAAGGTTCCACATGTGATTGGATTCCTGGGGACTGATTAATAAGATCTCAGTCTTTTCTCCATTGAACTTCAGTCAATTTCCGGACATCTAGTACCCTATGTAGGCTCGGCATGATCTTGATTTTTTCGAGGAGGGGAGATCAGACTCAGGAGAAATGAGTCGGAAGATCAGCTGAGTGACATCAGCATAGGTGTAAAACTGTACCCCATGAGACAACATAAAATCTGCAAGAGGGTGGGGATAGATATTGAAAAGAAGAGGAGACAAGGAAGAACCCTGTGAGACACCACAAGTGATAGGCACAGGTGTCGACTTAAATGAAAAAAAATAAACTATGTGTAAACGATCTGATAGAAAAGATGAAAACCAAGAAAGGGGGAAACCAACAATGCCGGCTGCTTCCAAACATCTGAGCAAGATGTGGTGATCAATTTTATCGAAAGCCTTTGAGAGAGAGGTGAGCAAAATAAGAACTCTGACTTCACCGCGGTCTGGAAACATGGCCATCTCAATCAGGAAAGAAATCATCACAGATTCTTTTCCTCTAAGAAGTCTGAAACCTGCCTGAAAAGAGTGAAGAAGAGAGTTTGACTCAAGATAACAGGAACGTTGAGGGGGTAACAATAGATTACTTAAACTTAATCAACATAGGTAAAAGAGAAATAGGCTGACATTTGGAGAGATCTGATGGATCAAGATGAGATTTCTTAAACAGAGGGGTAGGGTAACAAGTGCATGCTTCAAAGAATCTGGAATGAAATCACTTAGGAAAGAATGACACAGAGCTTCAGTAAGAAGAGAAATAGAATTCAACAGAAAAGAAGGAGAAAATGTAAAGGAATTGAATCCAAAGGATACAAAGATCTAAGCTTATTTAAAGCTGATACCACTATTTCATCTGTGACTAGGTCAAAATGAGAAAATTCACTACCGTCAATCACCATCGCATTATCTATAGCAAAGATGGAAGTTATATAATTCACTCCGGCAGATGAAATTTTATGTTGAATTCTACAAATGTTATCGACAAAAAAAGCACAGGTTACTTATGAATACAGCGGATGCACCGGAGGAAGTGGGAGAGATGAGAGCTTCTTAGCAACCCCAAAAAGCCCACAAGAAGAACAGGTCAGCTCAATAATGCGAGGCAAGGCGAATTGTGAGCATGTTGAATAAGTATAACAGTTTGGGAGAAAAGGTCATCTTAAAAGCCCCCATTTATCCCACAAAATGTTAGTTGGAGCTTTCCCCACAACGTACAGTGATTAGCTATTCCCTAACTATTGCTTATTTGTTTTGAAGGGATGAAAATCAGATACCTTGAAACATTCAGGCCCAGACAGCTGAATCCTTCTTTAGCTCAAAAATATTTGAGATTGTCAAACAGAGACCTTGTGCAGGTGTGTAATGTAGGAAATGGCTCATTCTTGGTTTTGTCAATTTATAATAGGAAATCATCAGGTGGATGTCAATGAATATTGGTCTGAGATGAAGACAAGTAAATCATCAACATATGGAATAACTTCAGAAAAAGTTACAACCTTTTTTTACAACCTGAGCAGAGATACAGAGATATAGGGGAGGGGCATCTAACATCTCAGATTATTTACATAAACAGTTTTATTTTTAAGGATTTCCTGAAAACCAAATGGTTTTCCTCCTTTCGAAGTGATTCTGGCAGATCGTTCCAAGTCCGTGCCGCCAGGACAGGGAAAGAGCGGCCGCTTCCCCGGGCTCTTTCAACACGATCCACTCTATGGAGACAGGCCTTGGCAAATCGAAGGTTCCTAGTTGGATGGTAGGTGACTAACCTGTCGTTGAGGTACTGGGGGTGGTCCCAGAAATACACTTATGACGTAGAATCAATAACTTAAACAGAACCTTGGCTGATACCGGTAGCCAGTGCAACTCTTTCCGGGCTGTGGACACTGGTTCGTTCCACGCCATTTGGTGTACAATGCGGACAGCTGCATTTTGGACTTTCTGTAATTTTTTTATAGCATCTTTGCTGTCACTGCCCAAGAGGGAGTTGCAGTAGCCCAGGTGGGGGAGTATGACATCTCGGGCTAGCTTTGCCCGGTTGTCTTTAGAGATCATGTGGCCGACAAGTCTTAGTACTCTAAGGTAATAATTTGTATTTTTTACAATCAAGTCCACATGGGCGTCTGCATTCAGGTTAGCCTCCATGTATGAACCAAGGGCCTTCACTTTGGTAGCCACTACAATCCGGCTGCCCTCAATCAAAAAGCTACTGAAAGCCTGATCAAGACCTTTGCTAGCTTGTTTAGACCCGTAAATCAGTAACTCAGTCTTCCGGGCATTCAGGCATAGCCAGTTAGAAGACATTGGGCCTCATGACGACCCTGGCGGTCCGGGAACTACGGTACCGGTAAGCATTCCGGTACCGTAATTCCCGGACCACCATACCAGGTGCTCTGCTCGCGGGTGCCGTTTCACCCGTCAGGTTTTTCCTGGCGGGTGTAATGGCACCCGTGAGCAGAGCATGTCGGATGCACCGGCACACCTCTGTATGTGCCGGTGCATCCAACCTCCTATTCCCCATTCAGCCCTATGCGGCAGAATGGGGATCGGGAGGCCCTTGATTCCGGCACCCGTAAATGGACAAGAACCAGGTCCGCCGAGCTCGGCATGACCCGGTTCTTGCCCATTCGCTGGTGCTGGAAAAAATGCAACTCCAGCGCCAGCCGTGCCCTTAATAAGGGCACGGCTACCGCCAGAGTTGTAAGGAGGCCCATTCAGTTTTTATGATCAGGTAGATATTATTAAGCTTCTCCTGGTCCTCTGCATGATTCCCACTGATCTCCATAGACAACTGAAAATCATCTGCATAGTTAGTAAAAAAGAGACCTAGGGCCTCATTCGGACCCTGGCAGTAGCCGTGCCCTTATTAAGGGCACAGCTGCCGCCGGTAATGAATTTTTACCAGGTCCATGGAATGGGCAATTACTGGGTCATGCCGACCTTGGCGGACCCGGTAATTGCCCATTCCATGGACCCGATACAAATTAATCCCCATTCCCATTGAGCCCAATAGGGCTCAATGGGAATGGGGATGATGCTAACAACGGGCCCGTCAATAACGGGCCCGTTGTTAGCCCGTTGTTAGCATGCTTGTCCCCTCACAGGACCCGCAAAGGATATCTGGTCTGACCAGACATCCAGAGCGAGTCCTATGAGGGAAACTCGTAGTAGGGCGGTACGGAGTTAACGGCTCCGGTGCCTTTACCAGCGCCGTAAACCCCTTACCACCCACCTCCTAATGAGGCCCCTAGTCTTTCTAACTCCACAAACAGAGGTTGGATGTATATATTGAAGAGTAATGGGGACTGGCATGCCCCCTGGGGAACTCTACAAGCAGTCATGTTTGCCTCAGACGAGGTATCTCCCCAGTGCACCCTGGATCTACAGCCCTCCAAGACCGATCTCATCCATCTGACCGCCTTCCCAGAGAGGCCCCCTGTAACCACCAGTCTCTACAATAAAATGTTGTGGTCTAGTAGATCGAAGGCTGCCGATAGATCGAGAAAAATCAGCAGCCCCGATCTACTTCTTTCCAACATTGTCAACATCTATGGGGGTCATTACGAGGTTGGAGGTAACCATGCCACAATTTGCGGCATGGTTACCTCCTTACCGGGTACCGGGTCCGGGTTCCTCAAATGAGGACTTCCCGTGTCATTCCAACCTTGTTGGACCTAATAATTCCTCATTTGAGGTACCCGGACCCGGTACATCCCCATTCCCATTTGAGCCCCCATAGGGCTCAATGGGAATGGGGAGGGAGCTAACAACGGGCCCGTTAATAACGGTGCCCGTTGTCAGCTCCCTGGTCAGCTAGCGGGACCCGCTAAGGGTACCTGGTTTTACCAGGTGCCCTTTGCGGGTCCCGCAAGCAGACTTGTAATAGGGCGGTAAGGGGTTAACAGCACCGGCACCATTACCGGCGCCGTTAACACCTTACCGCCCAGCTTGTAATGACCCCCTATATCTGTAAGTCAATCAAGTCACTTTCTGTACTGTGGAAACATCGAAAACCCAACTGCTTCTTATGTAGGGTGCCTGTGGCTTCCATATATGATTGGAGCTGTATGGTAGCCACCCTATCAACCAACTTCAGGAAAAACAGTGTGTTGGTAATGGGTCGCAGGTTTGCTGCATCATTGGGGTCCAAGCCCAGTTTCTTCAGAAGTGGGGTCCCTGCCACATCTTTAATTGATTGCAGAATAGTGCAGTGTTTAAATGAGGCATTGACAAATCTGCACAGGTAAGGGGCAAAAATGTCATGGTGTTCCAAGATTACCTTGGATGGCAGAAGGTCCCCTGGGCAAATGATGGAGTGCATGACTTTAAAAATATCTTACATTTCCATGGTGCTTAAAATTGAGAAACTAAAACCGGTAGGGGGTGTCCCCTGATTTTGGTCCCTGAAATCAGGTATTAAGTTATGAACCACCTTATCTAATTTCCCATTTCCAGAATTGACCACCACTGTAGCCGGCTTCCACACATCCAGCTCTTCTTTAATCTTATTCTGGGCGAGCAGGAGCTTATCTGACAAGGCCCTTTGGACTCTTATACAGTCTTCCTTAGTTGGATTTATGGTCTGATTAAGATCTCTGGAGTTTTCCCATGTTCTAAATTGTTTAAAGAGTTCCTTGGTTTGGTTCCCTGCCCTCTTTATCTGATCATTATAGTGATCACATTTTGCTTCAATGATCTTATCTGTACTCTTTCTCTTTGCATTTCCATGCTGCTTTATTTATTGGCCTTGTATCTGTGAGCCAGGCATGCCTTTTACAGGTTTTTAACTGAGCCAGTTCTGGGGAGAACCATTTTTGGTGGTTAGGCGCATCCCTTACACTTATTAACTTAATTGGAGCAAGCCTGTCTTGCAGGATAGTCATGTCTCTATCGTAATTCTCTATAAGAGTGTCTGGGTGATACATATCATTAGATTTTATCATCAGGGCATCCCTACAGTCTGCCAGGTCTGCGGCTGTGATAGCTCGGTAGTTCCTGCCTAGTACCTTACGTGACAGTTCATGTTGCTGCCTAAACGGACAGGGAAGTTGTATCTGACACGCAATGGAAGAGTGGTCTGACCACACACTAGGGGTCGTTGTAACCCCTGTCAGTGAAATATTTTCACTGGCCACCCAGTCTAGGGTAGTTTGTTTTATGTGTGTGGATTCAGAGTTGTGAATAACAATGTTCTCATTGTTAAGTAGTTTTTCTAGTTCCAGAGCTTTCTTATCTTTGGGATTCCCTCTCCTAAGGTTTAAATCTCCCAGAGGAATTATAGCAGTATTGTTTTTTTGCATGGGAGATAGCACATCGATAAGGTCTTCATTAAACTTGGTAGATTCTCCAGGAGGCCTATAGAGCACTACAAAGTTCATGCTAAAGTTGTGGTTAGGAATAACCTTAGTGTGCAGTATATCACACCCTTCACATTCCACTTTAAACTCATGCATCCCAAGCTTCGTTTTACATATAATGGCAACTCCATCACCCAGGCCTTCATCACAGTGTTTCCCAAAAAAGACATAGCCAGGAGGGGTCACTTGTTCTATGACAGGACCATGTGCATCTGAGAGGCATGTCTCAGTAACACACATTGGGCCTCATTACAAGTTCGGCGGTAGCCTTGCCGGTAAAACCGGCAGGTTGCCGCCGAACTTGCGAATTTTACCCGTACCCGGGAATGGGCAATTACCAGGTCATTAAGGCCTTGCCGGACCTGGTATTTTCCCATTCCCAGGTGCCGGTAAAAAATGCTCCCCATTCCCATTTGAGCCTCATAGGGTGCAATGGGAATGGAGAGGCCGGATGCACCGGCACCATTCAGAATGTTGGCGGTGCATCCGACATACTCTGCTCGCGGGTGCCGGTTCACCCGCCTTGTGGCAAGCTTAGCGGTACCATAGTTACCGGACCGGCAAACCTGTAATGAGGTCCATTATGTCCCACGTCTCGCTCCAAGATGAAGTCGTGGACATCCAAGGTATGTCTTACTTTTAGCCTAGTGTTGAGCAGAGCAAGATTCAGGTGTGCAACAGAAAACAACTCAATGGAAGGTTTCTTCACTTATAACGCACTGTGCTCCGTGATAGGGGTCATTTTGTGGGGATCGCCCAATTTCATTTGAGGGTGTAATTGGTAACGGTCTGCACTAGGATCTGTCTGCCTTAGGGGGTTTGATGCCCCATTTTCACAGACCTTAGGGTCTTCCCTCTCGTGGACATTTTAAACACCCTCACCAGTGGGGAGGGTCCCTGTAACAATCTGGTGTAAACAGTGCTAATTTTCCATATGGGAGGTATGCTGTGTGGTACTGAGTGTCATTTCGTCCGTATTAGACCATAGCTGCACTGGAGGCACTAACCCTGTCATCTGTGTTGACTGGTTTCCCACCCCGAGGGTCTTCGAGGGGAGGGGTAGCCCTGACAGCAGGATTCAGTGTTATGGGAGGACCAGACATAGCCACAACCTCTGTTTGTATATTTGGGGTAGTCATTATTTGTTTAACACCACACGCTTTTAAATACATTCTATCGCAGCCCAATATATCAAGGGATTTTGGATTTAACTTACTTCTAGCGGCAGCAATTGCCTCAGGAACCGCAACAATTCCCATACTGCTGATGCCGAGGACAGAGCAACCTGCAGCACTTGCACTACCACAGACCGGTTAGTCCCATTCGTGCCGGCGCGTTCGCGCCAGGGCCCCAGGGGGCGAAATATGAATACAGAAAGATCTACAATCCTGCTAGGATATGTAGTTCTTCTAATAATGGCACGCATACAGAGCAAAGCCCCCTAATCATTAGAAAGCTTGCTACGGTTCAATAAAATATGAAAAGGAGTAGGGGTTAAGGACAAACCTGTTAAGTACAGCAATGTATAGGGAAAAGGGCTGAATTTTTCACCGTCACTCAAAACTGGGCAACAGCCCCACTATAGAAGGCTTTAAAAACATTAATTTGAAACTGGTCCAAACACCATTCTTCTCAACACAGCCTCAGGGAGTATCATTTTTTGACACTAGCAGTTGGATGTTTTCTATCTAATCAAGGAAGTGTTATGTTTACTGTAATAGAAGAACTCCACCCGCCCAATATATTCATTTCTATGTGGCTTATGTTGCAGGCTATGCGTAACAAATGTTCTTTCAGTCCAAATGATTTGCTCTTTTTGGCTTATTTAAATATATGGATAGATACAACACACATACCTATTTCACAAACTTCATTAAAAATAACCTAGAGGCAGTACATGTAAGCTAGCATGTCAGCACCCCAAACATATGGGGTGCAACCGATGTTCTCTACAAGATGAATGAGTCAAGTCTTCACTCCCCTCTTAGTCCAAAGACCATTTTATTTAAAATAAGCTAGGATAATATGTAAACATTGTAGAAGCATTCTTGTCATATTCAAGGTACTCACACCACTCGCCAGCTATGAACATTATATGCCAATTAAGTTCTATCTTTGGTTAGGTATTGACTGAAATGCTGAAATGCTCTTCTACTCACACCATATGACATGTATTGCTATCATATGTATTGCACGTAGATGAACTCTGAAGGTAGCCAATGTGTTGCACTTAGATTAATTTATGAGGGTAGCCAATGCATGACATTTTGAAGAATTGATGCTAACCAATGTAATGCACATAGACAACCTGTTGAACTGGAGGCTCCCAGCCCTTTAGGATGATGTAGCAATACCCTTGAGATGGATGGGGATGCTGAAGTTACTCAAACATCAATATTCGAAACGACTCCGATAGTTGGCTCGTGCCACCATCTAGTGAAGTTGCGGGTTAGGACTGCATCTCCGGGGCAGAGTTTGGGAAGACATCACTTTTCAATTCCACTTGTTGTAGCATCTCCTTCTGTGTTCTGCGCTGCCCCAGACCCTTTTTGCTTGAGCTGATCTGAAATGACAGAGATACTTGAAGTCATGCATGTAAGATAATCACATAACTCCTTTCCTAACAATTCTGCTGTCAGCTGGGCATCACTTCTAGTTCTAGACGGAGGTGTGAGAGGTGTTCTCATTCGCCTCCCTGTCACTATCTCGTGGGGGCAAGATGGTGGTAGACCTGGCTAATTTCTCAATGCATGCAATGCCAGTGATAGACAATTCAACCATCCTTTCTTCAGGGTAAGCTTCAATTTTGCTATTCTCTCTTTAAGCAAGCCGTTGAGTCTCTCACAGACTCCAGTCGCTTGCAGGTGATACGTCGATGAAAACTTGTGCTTTATACTAAGCAACAAGCTAATTTGCTCAAAGACTTGATTCACAAAATGAGGGCCATTATCTGATCTCAACACCTCGCATATTCCCCATCTAGGAAACACTTCTCATACTAAACTAAAAGGTTTGCTGCACAGGTGGAGTCTGGGTGTGTACACGGTCCACCTTCAATCCACCTTGAGAAAGGACATTCCACTACAATCATATATCTGTATCCATTACATACTTGCAGCATGTCGACATAGTCGATATGCAAATGCTAAAAGGTTCCACTAGGTCTTTGAATAACTCCTCTAATTGTGTACAATGTGTGCCCAGCAGTCATCTTTTGACATACGATATGATTTACTACATAAAATGCAACGTGTTCTACTATATTTGGAAAGAGCCAATCCTCTGCTATTTTTGCAGCGAGGCTCTCACTAGTGACGTGTGCAGGGTAGTGTAGCTGGTCCAACGCCACCCTTAATAAGGCTACAGTAATCACTGGTTTACCAGTGCTGTCATGTCACACAATGCTTCAGAGGGGCTTAAAGAACACCCTCTCTGTGTCTACAAGCCTTCCTCATCTTGAGGTGCTTCTCCTGTGACCTCTGCTAGCTGAGTCCTCGACAAGTTTTTATAACATTCTGACACACTCATCATCACCACCATACTTTCATTCCCATCTGGTGTATCAAATGATATAATAGTTTCTGAACATGCAATTCGCTTGGCTTCCTCACCTGCCTTTTGATTTCCATGTGATATAAAATCTTCTCTCTTAGTATGCGCTGCGCATTTAACTACTGCAATGGCTACTGGGAGTTGAAGTGCTTTAATGAGTCTGTCCAATAATGCTGCGTGTTGCACTGGAGTGCCGTCCGCTCGGAGGTAGTCCCTCCTTTTCCAACGTGCTATCCCTACGTGCACTGTCGACGTCACATAGGCGGAGTCACTGTACATGTGTCAGGATCTCTGCTTCCAAAAGGTCAGGACTTACCCAACTCCCTTGGAAGCAGACCCATAACCCAGGTTCCGAGTGCCAACCAGTCCCAATTGGGACCTTTTGGACCCTGTCCTGGCGCCAGTGGCACCAGGCTCATAAATATGCCCAGTCCCAGCGCTGGAAGCGCCGGGCTCATAATGCTTGGGTGGACTTACCTGCAGCAGACCATGCTGCTTCCTTACCTGCCAGTTGAGCCTCTAATCCTCTTCTGTTTGGGACTACTTTTCCTGTTGGGTGGGGCAGGAGCCACTCCCTAGGTTCAGAACACTGGAACTCTTCTGGAAAGCAGGAACTCTTTTCTTACCTAGGCGTGGCTGTGGAAGGAGACACCTAAGCACCACAGGAGGCTATTTAAACCACACCCGATGGATGAATCTTGCTTTGCGTTATTCTGCATCCTCTGCAGCAGAACGCTCATCGTCTCTTCTACATCTGATCCTGGGCCTAAGGGAAAAAGGCTTACCATCCTGAATCCAGTCTTCAGCAACACCTATAAAGACAAGAAAGAACAGGTTAGCATTACGGTCTTCAGTGACAGCGCTTCTCTTACCTGGTCCATCGGCTGTCACCAACGCCTCGCGCTGCATTTCGGCATCTGAAAGACAAAGGCTTACCTACTCTTCGCGTGCTCCGGAGGTCTTCGCACTGCATTCGGGCATCTGAAAGACAAAAGCTTACCAACTCTTCGCACGCTCCGGAGGCCTTCGGCGCTGCATCCCGCATCTGAAGACAAAAGAAGGTGTGTTTAAAGACATTGGGTAACTTTATTACTCACGTGCCATTACTCCTTCCCACGCCGAACCCAGTGGGTATTCCGGCACCCTTCAGCAGCTCCGAACTTGTACCTGCAAGATAAAAGGACAGTTAGTGCGCATCGTGAAGCAGGCAACAAGCGCTTACTTACGTGCTTCCAGGCGCTTCTATTCCTCACACGGGTTCCATCCTCAACTCACTTCAGCCCGTCATCCGCCATCGCCAGAACCCTGCAAAACAAGAGACATCATTACAAAAGACTTTTAAAGACATTTGAAATACTCAGAACTTACCGTTCGTGCAGTAAACGACGGACAGCAGTCCTCTGAGGTCAAGAGGCCTGCACCCTTATCCAGTGAAGAAACTGGTTACGGCACCCTGCCCCGAGGCAGATGAAGAGCTCGGCGTTCACTTACCTAAGGTGAGAGCGTTAACCTTTGGGGTTCTACAGGAGAAGAGAAGGGGAAGAAGAGAGAGACACCCAATAACCCCAGTTCATTAATCCCATATTTTCTATCTGCAGACATCTTACTCTTCGAGTCAGACATACAGTGCACAGAGGTCCAGCCCAAAGAGCCAATCGTGTGTTACACATCACCTTTGAAGATACGATATTCGCCCAGTCAAGACCGGCGCCTCTGCGGGAATCAGGTGAGCGTTACAACATGCTACTTCCTGGTCTGCATGTCTCTCGAGCGTGATAATCAGCGCTACTAACTCTGCAGCCTGTGCCGAAAAGTGAGACGGTAGTCATGCACTTATCAATACTTCAAACTCCCCATTTGCTGTGTGCTTCACGACAGCAGCACCTGTATATCTTTTTCCATCATTTTGATCACTTCTAGAAGAACCGTCAATAAAGAGAATCGCCCCAGCTACCAAAGCATTTTCCTTCACCCTCAGGAGTTCATCATAGAATTCCTCATAGTTCGAGCAATCATGTGCATGCTTGTCCTCTGCCAGGGGTTCTGCTACAAATATGGCTGGGTTCACTATTCTGCATCTCACTATTTTAATCGCCGGATTCAATGTGACTACCTCATAGGCAGAGGCACTTTGAGAAGTTAACATGCCTTTAGGTTTTTCCAAAATGGCAAACAAATCATGTTCAACAAATAATGTCATGGAACATCCCATCACTATACTAGCAGCCTTCTCAATGGCGAATGCGGCGGTAGCCAAAGACTGTTTGCATGGAAAGTGACCCCTCATTACTGGGTTTAGAATCCCACTGTAATATGCAAAGGGCTTGTACCCCATCATGGTTCCCTGCATGAGTACAGCTGTCATAACAGTGCCATTTGTGTGCAAAAACAAAAAGAGTTGCTCAGCATAATTGGGAATCCCTAAAACTGGAGCTGGGCAAATTGCCATTTTCAACTCGTCAACCGTTCCTTCCATTTCCTCAGTCCAAACAATTTTTTCCTGATTTACCAGTCCTTTCTTCAGAGCTTGCAACAAGGGCCTTATGTATGAATTGTAATCAAAGACCCATGCTCTTACCTAGTTACATAGTCCCAAAAATCTCTGCATGTGCTTTATCGTGAGTGGCTTTACTGTTTTCAAAATAGCCTCAGCCCTCACCGGGGTAACTTTCTTTCCTTCATGCACAATTAACTGGCCTATATACAGCAGTTCCTCTTGACAGTACTCCAATATTTCCCTTTCTACTTTATATCCTTTTTCTGCTAGAATAATCATTAGCTGAATTGAATTGTGTCAGCACTCTTCCTCTGATGTGCCACAGACCAATATGTAATCCACGTACTGCAACACAACACTTTTACAATCAATATTGCTTAAGTCCATCTGCAGGACTCTATTAAAAATCGATGGAGTCTCACAGTACCCCTGGGGTAAACGAATGCTTTTCAGACAACTTTGTCTGAACGTAAATTACGTCAGATCTTGCAAGTCTTTAAGCAATGGGATTGAGAAAAATGCACTTTTCAAGTCAATCACAGTGAAATATCGTGCTTCAACAGGGATATTACATAAGATTGTTGCAGGATTAGGAACTAGAGGGAACTCAGCGTCTACAATCTGGTTAACACCCCTCCTTTCCCTTTTTTAATCGGATAAATCACGGTATTACACTGTGACTCTGACATCACTAAAATGCCCTGCTCCATAATGGCGGATATCATCTTAAAAATAACTTTGTCTGCCTCTCGAGACATGGGATATTGTTGTGCTACAGATAAAATTGCTCCTGGTTTCAATTTAATCTTCACTTCCCTAGCTCCCTTCAATACGCCTACATCATATGGGCCTTTTGTCCATAACGAGACTGGCACTTTCACCATGTCATCATCAAAATACTCAGGGCAATTTCGTGCTAGCATCATTTTCTGATGAACCTCAAGTTTAATTGCTCTCACCTAATAAGTAATACTCATCTCAAATATTACTTCGTCATCTGAAGCATGATCTCCAAACATATCCTCATCAGTGAGGTCAGTCAATCTGTAACCTTCCCCAATGGCAATCACTGTGCGCCATCGACTGCCATCATGATAATTCCCATCAAGCAAAGACAATTCTCCTATCACTTTGGCTGCTTGTAATTCTAAAAGGAAAGATTTGCCCTTCCTCTTCATCCATATGTATCTTTAGACTGAATAAAAATTCATCAGGTATGTTCATAGTCCTGTAACCATGTCAACAAAATGCGTACCCCATAATGAAAAACTTCTGGTTCTAATGGTACTCCTCGCATGACCACTTGTCCTGCAAACGCCATAATACATTCACTCACGTTTAAATAATGCACTCCTGGCATTGAACACACTATGCCTTCATCAGAGAACAAAATCATCATGTTCAACTTGGTCATTAAATCTCGACCTAATATATTGACATGTGTCTGCTGTGAATATAACAATGGCACAGACATGTCACACTCTCCTATAGAGACTGGCAATGCGTCAGTAAAAGGAACTCTGCTTGTAGCTCCTGTGAAACCTTGAGTATTCATGGCATTTCCAGACATTGAAAATGTCCCCTCTCGTATACATGTGCATGTGGCACCCGTGTCTACTAAAAACGAAAAAGATTTGTCTCCCATATTGATGCTAACCCCTTGGTTCCTCTTGAGGATTAGGCGTCACAGATAGTATTGAACACATCAAGTCTCCCAGTGAGCTGTCCAATTGTCGATACATTTTCATCCCCGTAACTGTGAAAGGAATCCCTCCGTCAACAGTGACACCGCCTATTCTATGAGTCATTAATTGTCCAGTGTTTGTGCTTTGCTATATCTTCATGGTGACTGCTGTGATTGCCCTTGTGGCGGATTCATTAGTGCCTGCTGCGTTTGAAAATCTTGTTGCACTCTCGGCACTTGTATCTGCTGCACTGTTCGATTCTGAGCAAACCCATCTCCCCTCTGCTTCGAAAATGCAGATGGGTTTGTGGTCCCTCCTCTTGAGAAATGCCCATTCTGCACAAATCCTTGACTTCTACATGTGCAAGAAAAAGTGCCCTGACATACCACATGTCCAGCATACAGGAGGAGGTCTCCTAATTTTCCCCTCCTGCATGTTTTGACTATTGTTCTGCATATTTTGAAACCCACCTTGATTACTTTGAAAGTTTCCCTGATTATTCTGGAAGCCCCTACCTCGAAAGCCTCACATTCCTTGTGGTGAAAATCCACTATTACCTTGATAGAACTGCCTTTGATTATCTACCTAGGGCATGTTTGCTCCTTGCTGGAAACCCGACCCGTCTCCACTAGTCAACATCACCCCTTCAATGGCATACTTTGACAGTTTCTTCTGCACTCACTTTGCCTCTTCACCTTTCCTAACATCGTCTTTCTTTCGGTTCTTCTCTTGCAACAGCCTGCAATAATGCCCAATGGTCAACTGTGTTTCTGACCACGGCTATGCTTCCATGCCCACCAATTTCTTGAGCTGCTTCTGTACTACTTCTGGCAGCCCTTGACATAGTATATAATAAAATACAGGTATAGATTTCCCCCAAGATTCCCGTGTCTCCAAGGCCCACTGCTCTTGGAAATTTTGAATGTAAACAAGAGGGTCATCCGATTCCTGCATCTTTTTCGCCATTATAGCTCTCATATCTGACGTGTCCCAATGCAGTACTCTAAGCGCTTTCCAGACCGCCGCCCTACCGTTATTGAATGGTGCCCCATTGTGAGCAGTGTTTATCGTGGTAACACTAGAATACCCTGCTATTGACCAAATGTCAACAGCCCTTTCCCCACGGATGGCAATCAGGAGACCTTTAATGTCCCCTATAGCTAACGTGTTTCTTCCTGTAATTTTCTCTAACTTCACCACTTTAGCCCCCAAACACTGGAACACCCTACCTATCATCATCAAAAAAGCATCCTCCTTCACGATCTTTAAGAAACAGCTAAAAACCTGGTTATTCAACCAATATTAGCACCCAAAGATAGGACCCCTTCCATCGGATACTGTTGTAAATACTTAGGCCACTGTATATTGTTGTGAATATGTTGTAACCTATATCATGTAATGCAACTAATGCAATGTTTGAATGTGACTAATTTCTAAGCTATCTTATAACCTCGCCGTGATACCCGAGGGTCTGGGCGTGTAACAAATAAATAAAATAAATAAAAAAATAAATGAAATAAACTCATGTATCCATTTCCCAGTGCCGGAAGGTAAAATCTGGAGTTTACACCTTAAACTGTCCTTATCCATCTTTGGCCAAGGTATATACTGTGGCCTAGCTCCTCCCTTTTCTAACAAAGGAAACTGTGAAACCTCAACTCACATTCATCTCCCATCGTCTGTCTATCCATGGCAGGGACAATGGTTCTGCTCCGCCTTCTACCTGGCAGCGACCTTAACCTGATCACATAAGGTGGCAGGTCCCCCCATCACCATGGGGTCGCCCTTTAGGTCAGTCTAACTGTGTCACTGATTCTGATGCCCGAGATTTGGATAGGTCCAGATCCAACCATCTTACTTCCTCCTACATTGAAAAACACCCTTTAGGGCCACATGAGTCACCTTCATCTTCCCCATGGAAGGTTGTTCTGTCTTCCTCTGACATATCCTGTCACCAACTCGAGTGACTTCTCTCCTCTTCGTCTCTATTCAGAGTCAGTCTATCTAAAGACAGCTTCTTTGGCTCAAAACTACAGAAGGCTCCCTCTTTATCGTACAACTGTGTACTCTCGAGTCGATCATTTTTACCTTTCCCTTGCTGCACTTTCTTAGTCCTCATATCATGACAGACTTTATCGATTGCGCCCCCAATACTTCTAGAGTCAAACTCATCCTCTAGAATTGCTCTAGACGGACCTGCTATTGGCTCATGTGCTGGGAAGAACTCTTCTATGTCTTCCTATGCCACTACTGGGTTAGGATCTATTACTTCCTTTTCCATACAATCAATGTTGTGTATTTTTTCATCTCTACGTCTTTGCATTCTTTTATCCCTTAATTTTTGTTCCTCTTGATCCATTTTTTCCTTTCTAGTCTTTCTCGTTCTTCTATTACCCTCTGTCTATTATCATACTCTCTCTGTCCCTCTGCTCTTTCTTGCTTTCTCAGTTGCTCCTCTTGATACAACTGTTCCGTCTTTGTCTATCCTTTCTTTTCGTCCTATCTTCTTTCACTGTTTCCTCTCTTTCTTTATCCTTTTTGTCTTGCTCATCTCGATCTTCCCTTTGCCTTAAATCCTCAATGTTTTTACCATCAAGTTTGAGCAAAGTCTGTCCACCCACCCATTCATTCTGTATAAGTGATAACTCATCAGTCTTATCTTTTTCTCCTTTCTATCTCTTTATTTCCCATTCTATGTCTAAAGATGTACTTGGTCGTTCACTTCCCTCTTTATCGCATCTCTCCTTGTCCCTTGGGACCTTAGAGATTACATCTCTCTCAGTATTTTTCTCTGAGCTCTCGTCCCTGCTTTGCTCAGGCGACTCATATGCTGGGTTACTATACTGCTGCTGCCTTGAGCTCCCTTCATGGGTACAGCTCATCATCTTTCTTACTATCTCTGTCTGCTTCAGGTGCGGTGGGTGGAGCAGAAGCCTCCTCACCCCCCTCTTTGCATACATTGAGTATCCAATCTACAGGAGGCGGCTCTTCTCCTTCCTCCTGGTACATCTTCCAGAACTCTACGCTCGCTAGTCGTTTTTCTAATTTTTTTCCCCTATATGCAGCATGCAAATATGTCATCAAATGCTGCAAAACTGCCTTCGATAGTGATCCCCCTTGTGGCCATCGCATGAACATTGTGTCTTCTGTGCCTTTAACCCACTCTACACTGTACTGTCTAAGCTTGGGTGAGTGCTTGGGTAACTGCTTGCAGAGGTGTGTAAGCGGAGTAATATCCTCCATTTTGACTCAACACACTTTACTGTCAATACTCACCTTTACACTTTGCAGATTTTAAAAGTATGTTTCAGAAAAACAAAACAATATGAACGTGCAACAATCGGTGCAGGCTCCAAACCCTCCATATCACGTTTTTTACTTTACTCTATGTTGTCGATAAACACCATTAGTTTAATACCAACAAGTAAATAATTAATTCTCAACTTTCGTGTTTTCTTTTTCACATCTATCAATTCCTCTATAGTTTTTTCACCATATACAGTCACATAAAACAAACAGACAAATGTACATACTCGACTGGCCACATATATCTCACAGTCTCCTCTTTAAGACTTGTCCTACCCCTAAAAATACCCCGATATGAGATGTAAGTTGCCCTCTTTAAACCCGTCTTTAACCGAGTTTGTAGTCTACGTTACCCGTCTATAGGGCTCAAGGTGCGACTTCTTCTGTTCCGTTCTTTAAAACGCAGGAAACCTGGGTGTACTCTTTATCATGGCCTCTCCTCATGATACCTCTTAATTGCTTGGCCTCTCCTCAAGACAATTACTTAATATTCAATACTTATCATTCTCAAGTTACTTTACCCCAGCCTCCCTCTGTTACTCATTTGTCCCTTATCACTTTCTTCACCCACTACCCATTCACACTTTTGTCACCTCACTCAGTTTTACTCACCATTCGCGTTTTCAACTTCTGACTTCTGTCCATTCAGCTTCCTTTAGATGGTGGGAGGGGATTCCGTGGAAACCGGGGGACCCATCTCAATCTTGCTTGCAAGTCTAAAGTTTAAAAACTGATACCGCTATCTACAGGGAGCTTCATGTTCTTTCAGCCAAATGGTAGAGGTCATGCGATAGTTCTGGGACCTCAAAGCCTACTCTCTCGATGGATATCTAACCATCCTCTCAGCTACCACGTGAACTGGAGGCTTCCAGCCCTTTAAGATAAGGTAGCAATACCCTTAAGATGGATGGGGATGCAGAAGTTATTCAAACATCAATAATCAAAATGACTCAGGTAGTTGGCAAAAGGATAACTGTTTTAATATCAATAATCTAAAACAGAGAGTACAATGGACATCAACGGACGTCTCAGTGTAAGGTCTCTCAATGCATATTAAAAATAAATAGCTTTTACAGCAAAAAATCGTCATAGGTTACGTCAATCTGCGTATTACTAACGTCATCCTACGTGGCAAACTACAAAAACCCAGTGAAGAAAGTGATTGGTTCTTAAGGAACCTTTAGTATACGATCCATACTCATCTACAGGAGTGAAGAATAGTGAAAGGCTTTGTAACATCAGGTGGGGCAACTTGTGGAAACAGAAAAATAATATGAGGCTTGGAAGCCCAAAAGGAAACACACCAACACAGGTTACAAAGAACATACAAGTGCTTTATTTAAAAGCTACAACAGTTACCAAAGTCAATTGACAAACGGATAGCTCTTCGGCTCTCAGAGTAATGTAACGAACTTCAACGAAGGTTCGATGCATTAGTGAGAGAGACCGTACATTGGAATACTTGGGTCTTTTATACTATTTGTCCAGCCCTTGGCCAACCCTCTCGCGGGTTAACCATTCTACGAGTCGAGCCCATGGGTTCCTTGCCAGGTCAATCCTATAATATATGCATTTTGATTAGTTTCGCTGATATAGTTGCACATTTACACATAGGTCAACAGTAGGACAAGGTCTCAGTTCGCGACCCCGAAAAGTGGCCTGCAGGCATATTAATGATTCATGTGTATGGAGGTCACTACGGCCAGAATCTTACTCAGAATGACATTCGGCCTCCATTTTGATGCTCAGGGTGACTTCCATATTACAAGAGAACCTAAAATGGCGACTTAATCCAAGATGGCGACTTACATTACTTTTCTCTAAGGTCAAGACCTTGCCGTGGAGTTTGTTCGCATATGATGTTTTAGACAACTTGGCGTAGGCCAATACACATACAATTTTTGCGATAGGAGGCATAATATTGTTTCAATTTCGACAAACCCTCCTTTTGGACTATGCCAAGTGCTAATATCATTTTCTAATACTTCTGTAAATAACTCCATGCATTGTCGTCCATACATCCTGAATCATTATCTGTAATGTCTATAGCCATTAGGTCGTTCATCAGAACCTCTTGTAACACAAACTCTTTAGATGCTGTATCTGGGGCATACATTTTGTGCCCTACTGTGCTCACCGCTTGAGCACAACATCCCCCTAGCATTGCACATATACTAGGTAGACATTGGAAACAGCAACAAAGGAATAGCAGGATTCCCAAAATAACCAGGAAAACAGAAAGCACCTTCCAACCCCAGGATCGTAGAGAATCCCAGAACCAGGCGCTAATATTCTAATCTTCCACAGGAACATGCACCTCAGAACTAAGGATGTGCAAGTTCTGTATTGCTTTGAAAATTGTCGGTGAGGAATCTGGTACGAAAACACAGCAAGCGGACCCCACTAATTTGCATACTCCACCACGTTCTGCCAGGATGACATCTAATGCCATCCGATTTTGGAGCGCTACCAATCTTATTGCCTTTTGTTCTAGTGTCATATTGTAGAGTATATCCGTGGTCCGGTTGATGGTTTTCTCCAGTACTCTTGCTAGCCCCCTAATATTTTCAGAGTTTGCTATCTGTCCCCAAAATGGCACAACTGATTTCGCTATATCTCCCAATACTTGCCCAGGGGTATCCCCGTTCTCGTCCCGCCGTGGGCGAGCCTTAGAAACTTCCAATGTACTAGCTATAAATACCCCAGGTAACAGGATTCCTAAATAACAGGTTCCCTGCCAATCCTTGGGCAACCAGGGAAATGCTGAACTACCACAAACGAAATAAACAGGCCCCCTACATTCAGAGGCCTGTTCTCCCCGGTCAAATTTACAATGTTCACACAACCTTCAAAATCTCCCATTGGCCGAGTGTCATTTCTTTGTACACAAAAGGGGACTGAATCGGGGCTATGATTAATAGAGTAGGAAGGGGGCACAGCATCCTTATTGCCTATCGGAGCCATTTTAAAGGAAATGAGAGTTTGGAAAGGAAGATATAGTTTATCAGATGGCCTAATAGAAGCGACATTAGGTCTACTTCTATTTGCGAAAAGCGAGCATCCCAGGGGAGTCAATTCACGTTTCTCAAAATCATTTAAATTAGTTCCATCAAAGTTCCCTGAGATGCTATCATTCCAACGGCCAAAGAATAGTGCTCTAAGAGAAGCATAGCAAGCAGTCGTTAAAGGTAAAGGGTGAATATACCATCCTAGCCCCTTGTTCCCATGTTGCGGTAAATGGGTGCAAAACCAGCAATTACTCTTATTAAAAATGGCATGCGTTGCATTCATTACTATCATTAAAGTGTTATTATGATACTTTCGTCTATGCTGGGGGTCTCTAGGTGACAAAGTGTGAAGGTGTACAGAGGGAGTCAAAGCAGTAGGTACAATCTCAATTGGCAGTAGAGGTTTTAGAGGGAAAATTTCTTCAAAGTACCAAAGTCCAACAGCAGTAATTACACAAATTCCAATTATTATTAACACAACACAGCAATACGTTTTCGGGGCCCAGGCACATTGTTCGTTGTCCGAGTTGGTCACCCCCTTATTTACAAGTCCAGTGCGGGGAGCAGCGGTGGAGGTGGCAGGCATCGTAGTTTCTCAATCGACGACCCCAATGTTCGTTGCTGGCGACACTACGCTCGCGCGACTTCTTAGTCTTTCCCCAACCCTAGCCAGCAGAATCCCTTTTTTTCCTTTTGTTCGAAAGGAACTTTCTTTAACAAGAGAAAACTTTCAATCACTTCTTCTTTCCAGATGCACGGAAAAGACCCGTGCCGTAGTTCTATTTTCTTCGTCGAAGGTCGTACCTGGTGGTACCCAGAACTGTTTGATCCGGAAACAAGGTAACGTCACTTCCTGAGGGAAGCGACGTATCGGAGGCGACGGAAGTCGCAGAACTTGAAACAATGTTTTCCGGAAGTTACTTTTTCAAAGAGTGAGGAGACTAAATGGGCTGTTCCCCAAGCTCCACGGGCTCAGAGAAAGTCTCCGACGCACTCACAGTGCTGTTTGCTACTCCAGGATCAGAGATTGTAGCCTCAGCGAGGGGTTCTGCTTCTTCTGTAACGTGTGGCGTCGGGTGAGGAAGTTTCTTGACATGCGTCGCGTGGATCCAATGCTTCTTTCCAGCCACCCGCACTGCTGTTTGGGTGACCAACAGTACCTGATAGGGTCCCCTCCAGCGAGGAACGAGACAGGAAGACCTTTCGTAGGCCTTCACTTTGACCCAACTTCCAGGCTGAATACCGTGTCCTGGGCCCGTAAACCATACAGGTAAAGCTGATTGGACCTGATGATAAATGAGATACAGATTGTTAGTCAACTGGTTACAGTAGTCTACAAGCAATACATTGTCAACCTCCCTCAATGCTTTAGGCTTCGGAAGACCCCAAATATTAGCAGGTCTCCCCATCACTACCTCAAATGGAGAGAGCCCAGTCTTAGTTTGAGGTGTGGTACGCATGGCTAACAATACAATAGGTAAGGCATCTGGCCATTTCAGTTTGGTGTCGGCACATGTTTTTGCAAGCTTATTCTTTAGGATGCCGTTATGTCTCTCTACCAACCCAGCACTTTGAGGATGTCTAGCTGAGTGAAATTGTTTTTCAATATGTAACGCTGTGCATATCAGCAAAATTACTGCTGCAACAAAATGGGGACCATTGTCTGACCAAATTACCCTTGGAAGCCCAAATCGTGGAAAGAATTCTTTTACCATAGTCTTTGCAGTGGTCATGGCAGCAGCATCTTTAACGGGGAAAGCCTCGACCCATTTACTAAAAGCACAAATAATCACAAGAACATATTTTAGATTGTTACACCGTTCCATCTCAATAAAATCAAAGTGGATGACCTCGAAGGGAAAAGAAGGGGGCCCAAAGCTTCCCCTTGGAGTTACTGTCCCCTTCCCCACATTGTGCTGTAAGCAAATCATACAATTCTGAACATGTCGCTGTGGAATCTTTGAAATTTTATCATTCACCCATACTTGTTCTAACATTTTCGTGATCTGCTGAGCACACAAATGCGTAGGACCGTGTGCCATCGTAACCATTGCCAGCACATATGAATCAGGGAGCAACCATTTTCCTTCAGATGTATCCACCCAACACCGATCGTCATCCAGTTTCCCTATTCCTTCGGCCCACTTTTTAGACTCTTCTATTGTGGCATCAGTTTGGATATCTCGCACAGACATGTCTGCGCTAAGGTCTGTAGCCGTTTGCCTGGCTATCTGGTCAGCAAAAGCGTTCCCTTCTCCCACATCATCTATGACCTTACGATGTGCTGCACATTTCATGATCGCTAACTACCTAGGGAGTGAGAGTGCCGAGAGCAATTGTACTATCAGGGGACCATGCTGGATCTTGGTCCCATGTGAGGTTAGGAACCCTCTTTCCGACCAGAGCCTCCCGAAGTTGTGAGCCACCCCAAAGGCCTACTGGC
The DNA here is from genome assembly GCF_040938575.1 of Ambystoma mexicanum. Classification (NCBI taxonomy): domain Eukaryota; kingdom Metazoa; phylum Chordata; class Amphibia; order Caudata; family Ambystomatidae; genus Ambystoma; species Ambystoma mexicanum. Next base: position 124,571,023 of record NC_090940.1, on the reverse strand, counting down.
TATCAGTATATATGTTTACTATACGCCCTTCGGAGAGTTCACAAGCTCGGGTCAACGCTATAATCTCTGCGGCCTGCGCGGAGTTATGCGGAATTCTCTTAGTTTCAACAACCGTACTCAACGTAGTAACTGCGTAAGCAGCTGTAGATGTACCATCTGGAAGTTTGAAGCAGGAGCCATCACAAAACAGCTCCCCTTCTGCATTGCCCAAAGGAGTATCTATAAGGTCTATCCTGCCCTTCGTTTCCTGTTCAGTGGCATACAGGCAGTCATGTAATTCTTCGTCACCGCAAACAGTATTTTGCGGGAAAGGTAGGAGTTCAGCCGGATTAAGGACACAACACCTTTTAATTTGAATGTGAGGGGCGAACAGAATTAATTCGTACCTTGTCAGCCGTGCAGAGGTGAGGTGTTGCGTTTGGGTTTTATTCAATAGGACATCTACAGAGTGAGGTACCATCAGAATTAAATCATGGCCTAGGACCATCCTCTCACTCTGTTTTACAGACGCGGCAGCAGCAGCGACAGCTCGCAAACATCTTGGCAAAGCGCATGCGACAGGATCAAGGGCGGAAGAGTAGTAGCCGCACGGCCTATTCTTCCCTCCGTGTTCCTGTGTTAACACAGCCAAAGCACATCCATCACATTCATGCACAAACAACACAAAGGCCTTCTCATAATTTGGAGTACCCAGAACCGGTGCAGAGCATAACGCGGTTTTGAGAAGCTCAAATGATCGTTGATGTTCTGATTTCCATGGCAGTGGCAGAGAAATGCCCTTCTTCGTCAAAGCCAACATCGGTTTTATCACTAGTGAAAAGTTCGGGATCCACAACCTACAGTAAGAAGCCATACCTATTAAGGCTCTGACTTCCTTTTGTGTATTTGCAACAGACATGCCAGAAATGTGTTTTATTCTTTCAGGTGTCAATCTTCTCCCCTCCTTTGACAGGAGGTAACCTAAATAGGCGACAACAATATTGAAATTTCTTGAGCAAAGCTTTATGACCGTTTTCGGCCAGATGAATAAGCAACAATACAGTGCCTTCTTTACAAGCAGTTTCAGAATCTGCAGCCAAAAGCAAATCATCGACATACTGAAGTAGTGTACAAGTAGGTGGCAATTCAAGGGTGTCAAGCTGCTCTTTCAAAGCTCTACTATAAATGCTTGGACTTTCAGTATACCCTTGAGGTGCCCGAGTAAATGTAAATGAACGTCCTCCCAAGGTGAACGCGAACAAATATCTACTCTCCTTGTGTATAGGAATGCTAAAGAAAGCATTCTTTAAATCCACAACACTAAAGTGCGTAGCTGTAGCAGGGATCATTGTTAGTATCGTTGTTACATCAGGCACAATTGGAAATTGTGGGGTGACAACTTTGTTAATAGCACGAAGATCAATTATAAAACGGTATGGGATTGCATTGTCGCCTTTCTTGTATACAGGCAAAATCGGGCTGTTACATAAACTACCTGCAATCTCTTCGATCACCCCTTGATGCACAAAATCGGAGACAATGCACTTCAAAGCACGCTCGCCCTCAACTGATATTTTATATTGCGGAATGCGTGGTAGTTTAACTCCATGTTTCAAAACTATTTTAACAGGCTCAATCTGTAGTACCCCGACATCATTGTCGTCAACCGCCCATAAACATTCCGGAACAACACTAAACTCAGGAGGCAATGGTCGAGTCAGAAACTGAGAACTGGGAAGTTGCTGTGGTGAAACCGTCAGTCGTACTCCATCAGAGGAACAATGAATTACTGCATTGAATTTCTTCAACAGATTTAACCCCAGCAAATTCTCTCCACAGTTCGAAGTCAGAAGGAAGGGACAATGGTCCGTAAAGGGACCCAAAGAAACAGACAACGGCGAAGAAACCGGACAAACAATTGGTATACGAGAAAACCCTACAGAAACATTTGTTTGCCCTGACAGTGGAATGTTTGGAACCCGGGAATGATCAATGGAGCACTTCTGTGCTCCAGTGTCTATCAAAAACTGATGTTTCCTATTCCCCACTAACAATTCAACGTAGGGACCTTTCTGATTAACGGGAATAGGTGAAGGTTCCAAACCCTGCTTCGGGCAGTCCTAACAAAATAAAATGTCATTGGAAGGAAGCTCTTCAGAAAGCTAGGCAGCAGAAGGGTGATCAAATATGTTTCTTGTATCCACACTCGGAATCTGATTTTCCCGTGAAAAGGTTGCTGAGGATCCTGCGAAAACTGACCTCTATCAGGGCCCCCCGCTCCGGGGCGGCCTCTAGGTCGTCTACCCATACTCCCAAACGCATTGTTTGACCTTTGGCGAAGGACGGGGCACTGTGCTCGCCAATGACCTTCCTGGCGGCAATAGGCACATTGATTAACATTCACAGGTCCCAAAGGAGCGTTTCCTTTCGGGACATACTGACCTCTGGTCTGTGACGTACCTCCTCTGGGATTTCTAACAATTTGTTGCAACAATACTTTAGTCTTCAAATCTCCTTTCCTCTTCTCTATTTTCTCTTTTTCATTATTAACACGGTTCTCATAATACTGAGCCATGTGCAAAACTTCAGATTGGGATTTCGCCTGCCAAGCGTTCTCAGAGGACATAATCTGTGACTGGATGTCGGACAACAACCCACGTACACATTTGTCCACAAACAACCTTTTCCCAGACTCTGTGCCCAAGTCCTGTCCACTGAAATCATAGAATACCTGTTTGAATCTATTAAAGAACTTGGTGGCACCTTCAGTTTTTCCTTGAACACAGGCCGTAAGCTTGCCCCAAATAATTCTTTTCTCAGGAATTATGGTTTTCAATTTTGCGACAATTCTATCAGGCAAAGTAAGTATTACCTGAGGTGGTTTCTCACCAGCTGGTCTTTCCCCATCAAACCTAGTCATGTTAGCCCACGTATCTCCTAACCCTGGCACATCGTCTATTGTTCGAACCTGCTTCCATAAATATACGGGCAGGAGTACAGGGAATAGCAAGTCAATGTCACTTAAGGTGAACATAGAGGACTGCAAAACGGACTCTATATCTTTGTAGAATCCTGTCAGGTTTTTCCTACTATCGGGAATTGATTGTCTAATAGTGTTCACTTCCTGTCGTGAAAACGGGACGTGAACAAATTGCGATACATAGTGTGCAGGGATGTCCACAGCGGGTGCACCAGTTACAGCGTTAGCGGGAATCTCAACCTTAGGGACAAATGTCGGAGGAACCTCTCTCATAGGCAACTGAGATGTAGGTAACTCTGACCGCTTACTAAGCAACAGAGCCAGGTCGAGCGCTAAGGCAGCTGAAGAAGTGTCGGGCGAAAAAGCCCTCTTACAAATACCCAATCATTCTATAGGGCAACTAACCTTCTTCCCTACACATTCATCTTGTAGGTACTGCACCATCACCTGAATCACCTTCCTCTGCATTTCTACTGTATACTGACTATACGTGTTATATACTTCATCTGGCGGTATCGATGAATCCGAGATCCATCGAATCGCGTCTTTGGTACGAATTCGTACTTCCTCAGGTGCCGATGTACGACACGGAAGGAACCGTTTCTGTACATACATACTGTCGCCCTCATCATCCTCACCTCGTAATTTTTCAAAGTCCCTCCTATACTCAATTAATCTCTCAACATGACCATGTACTTTCTGCTCTGTGTCCCTCGAAAGTGCTAAAGTATTTAGATCCCTCACTCCTTGTGGGAGATCCGTATTATGTAATTTACCCCACATTACGCATAAATGAGTCCCCAAACCTTCGATAAAAACATTTTTCTCGGGAAAATTGCCCATACTTGATAATGTGGAAAAAACGTTAACTTGATCACCTTTCTCCATACAGTGCTTAGCCCATGCAAATAATTCCCGTTTCTTGTCTGCAGAAACAGTATTACGAGTGACAATCTTTGACCCTGCACCCTGATCAACTTCAGTCAATACAGAACCACTCGGGAGCGGAGGTGTGGGCAAATTCAATGAGGGTGCAACTATCGGCGCAAGAGGAAGGGGTGGCGGGATAGGTGGAGGAACAACAACCAGAGGAATAGGAACGATAGGTTGGACAGCGGGAACAGGAACAACAGCAGGAATTGGCAGAGCACCCGGTAGAGGTTCATACGGAGGTGGCGCAGAGGCACCAGGCCTACGTTCGTTTAATAATTTTTCAATAAATTCTTCAGAAACGTGGAAATCTTTAGAGGGATACATTTTCTGGATACCGAGTGAGAAAGCCCTATCCATATTTTTGACTGACTCTGAATGTTTTTCTTTATCATTTAACAACTCCTTTTCGGCATTTGTTTTATGACGGCGTGCATGTTTATCCCTACTTTTAAGCTGCTGCAACGCTTCTTTTTTCCAATTCTGCAAATCATCAAATGCTGCAGGTCTGGCCTTCTTTTTTAGCAAGACCGATTCTAGGTATTCAATACGGGGGATCTCGAAACTACCATTGATTGGCCACTGAAATTCGGAGGCATGTCTGGTTTGTCTGTGCCAAATATCATTAAATACTATACTTCCAATGCCATACTTACAGTACATAGTACATGCCGGTGACCCCTCCTGTGGTGCCGGGCGGCTAAATTCCAAAGATTGTCGATCGCTGCGGAACAGAGCCCTAAAGCAGCTAGACAATTTCCCAGGCATTTCACAAAAAAATGGTGTTACCTGGTCAATAATTGTGTCTGCAGATACAATACGCCAAATTCAAATTGTCAGGGTTAAATTAAGAGTCGGGTCACGACTACACCTGACCAAACCTAAGGAGGACCGTACGGTTTAACAAAGAACTTACCTAACAAATTTTACCTTGTGTTTGGTGGTTTCGACAAATCTGCCCGCCTCAAAAATGGCACAGTGAGTAAAAGCAGTGGCTGCGAACTCTCAAGTGGTTAATAACCACTGAACAGGTTATCATGTCTGTTCTTGCGAGAGAGGGGCGCCCGCTACCTTTGTTAAACCATTTGTTAAGGAACCTGGGATTGGTAACCCTAGGTCTCCTGGGGGCAACCAGACGTGGTCTCCCTCTCACTGTGCTTAGAGAGGCATCAGCTTCACCTCACTGATGATCCCCAACAAGGGTGAAACACGTGTATGGGGTTGCTGGTGGTACTCTCGTTCAGATTGGAATTGCCATTGTATTTCGGTGCTGGACTGCCCCTGGGCAGGACAAAGACTGACATGCAAATGGATATTTCCCATCTGTGAAAGGCACAGTGAGTAAAAGCAGTGGCTGCGAACTCTCAAGTGGTTAATAACCACTGAACAGGTTATCATGTCTGTTCTTGCGAGAGAGGGGCGCCCGCTACCTTTGTTAAACCATTTGTTAAGGAACCTGGGATTGGTAACCCTAGGTCTCCTGGGGGCAACCAGACGTGGTCTCCCTCTCACTGTGCTTAGAGAGGCATCAGCTTCACCTCACTGATGATCCCCAACAAGGGTGAAACACGTGTATGGGGTTGCTGGTGGTACTCTCGTTCAGATTGGAATTGCCATTGTATTTCGGTGCTGGACTGCCCCTGGGCAGGACAAAGACTGACATGCAAATGGATATTTCCCATCTGTGAAAGGCACAGTGAGTAAAAGCAGTGGCTGCGAACTCTCAAGTGGTTAATAACCACTGAACAGGTTATCATGTCTGTTCTTGCGAGAGAGGGGCGCCCGCTACCTTTGTTAAACCATTTGTTAAGGAACCTGGGATTGGTAACCCTAGGTCTCCTGGGGGCAACCAGACGTGGTCTCCCTCTCACTGTGCTTAGAGAGGCATCAGCTTCACCTCACTGATGATCCCCAACAAGGGTGAAACACGTGTATGGGGTTGCTGGTGGTACTCTCGTTCAGATTGGAATTGCCATTGTATTTCGGTGCTGGACTGCCCCTGGGCAGGACAAAGACTGACATGCAAATGGATATTTCCCATCTGTGAAAGGCACAGTGAGTAAAAGCAGTGGCTGCGAACTCTCAAGTGGTTAATAACCACTGAACAGGTTATCATGTCTGTTCTTGCGAGAGAGGGGCGCCCGCTACCTTTGTTAAACCATTTGTTAAGGAACCTGGGATTGGTAACCCTAGGTCTCCTGGGGGCAACCAGACGTGGTCTCCCTCTCACTGTGCTTAGAGAGGCATCAGCTTCACCTCACTGATGATCCCCAACAAGGGTGAAACACGTGTATGGGGTTGCTGGTGGTACTCTCGTTCAGATTGGAATTGCCATTGTATTTCGGTGCTGGACTGCCCCTGGGCAGGACAAAGACTGACATGCAAATGGATATTTCCCATCTGTGAAAGGCACAGTGAGTAAAAGCAGTGGCTGCGAACTCTCAAGTGGTTAATAACCACTGAACAGGTTATCATGTCTGTTCTTGCGAGAGAGGGGCGCCCGCTACCTTTGTTAAACCATTTGTTAAGGAACCTGGGATTGGTAACCCTAGGTCTCCTGGGGGCAACCAGACGTGGTCTCCCTCTCACTGTGCTTAGAGAGGCATCAGCTTCACCTCACTGATGATCCCCAACAAGGGTGAAACACGTGTATGGGGTTGCTGTTGGTACTCTCGTTCAGATTGGAATTGCCATTGTATATCGGTGCTGGACTGCCCCTGGGCAGGACAAAGACTGACATGCAAATGGATATTTCCCATCTGTGAAAGGCACAGTGAGTAAAAGCAGTGGCTGCGAACTCTCAAGTGGTTAATAACCACTGAACAGGTTATCATGTCTGTTCTTGCGAGAGAGGGGCGCCCGCTACCTTTGTTAAACCATTTGTTAAGGAACCTGGGATTGGTAACCCTAGGTCTCCTGGGGGCAACCAGACGTGGTCTCCCTCTCACTGTGCTTAGAGAGGCATCAGCTTCACCTCACTGATGATCCCCAACAAGGGTGAAACACGTGTATGGGGTTGCTGGTGGTACTCTCGTTCAGATTGGAATTGCCATTGTATTTCGGTGCTGGACTGCCCCTGGGCAGGACAAAGACTGACATGCAAATGGATATTTCCCATCTGTGAAAGGCACAGTGAGTAAAAGCAGTGGCTGCGAACTCTCAAGTGGTTAATAACCACTGAACAGGTTATCATGTCTGTTCTTGCGAGAGAGGGGCGCCCGCTACCTTTGTTAAACCAGACCACACGACTATCGTCCAAGGATCAGATCGTGCAGCGCTGCCGAGGTATCGCGTCTCGTTCGGCAGGGCACGCAGTATCACACCGTCCGATCCCGGTTCGATAGTCTGCGTCATCCTTCAATGATCCGGCATCAATCTTGAGGGTCCCTATTCGGGCGCCAACTGTGGAAACAGAAAAATAATATGAGGCCGGGAAGCCCAGAAAAAAACACACCAACACAGGTTACAAAGAACATACAAGTGCTTTATTTAAAAGCTATAACAGTTACCAAAGTCAATTGATAAACGGATAGCTATTCGGCTCTCAGAGTAACATAACGAACTTCAAAGAGAGTTCAATGCGTTAGTGAGAGAGACCGTACATTGGAATACTTGGGTCTTTTATGCTGTTTGTCCAGCCCTTGGCCAACCCTCTCGCGGGTTAACCATTCTGTGAGCCGGGCCTATGGGTTGCTTGCCAGGTCAATCCTTCAATATATGCATTTTGATTAGTTTCACTGATATAGTTGTACATTTACATATAGGTCAACGGTAGGACAAGGTCTCAGTTCGCGACCCCGACAAGTGGCCTGCAGGCATATTAATTATTCATGTGTACGGAGGTCACAACGGCCAGAATCTTACTCAGTATGTCATTCAGCCTCCATTTTGATGTTCAGGGTGACTTCCATATGACAAGAGAACCTAAAATGGCGGCTAAATCCAAGATGGCGACTTACATTACTTTCTCTAAGGTCAAGACCTTGCCGTGGAGTTTGTTCGCATATGATGTTTAGACAACTTGGCGTAGGCCAATACACATACAATTGTTGCGACAGGAGGCATAATATTGTTTCAATTCCGACACTGTGCCCAGAGTGACCCTGTCCCTAGCTCAAAGAGGATAGCAGAGATCGGTACCGCGTTTGGTACTCCAAGAATTCTCCTCCAAATTCTCCCCTCAATTCTGATCAAGATTTTACACATATTATCAGATCTTAGTTCTAAGCCATAGATCAATTTAGGCACAATTTTGCCTTCATAGAACATGATTGCGGGTTTGAGGGTTTGAGGGAGAATCTACTAAATGTTAGGTCAATTCTAATAATCTGAGCTTCTAGTAGTTTAGCTTTGTGGGTCAAGGCCTCATTTGCAATTTTTGAGCCTTTATAGGCAGAAATATTGAAGCCCAGATACCAAACTGAATCTGCTAATTTGAGGGACGTACCTCCAATAGTGCATACAGGTCCTCAAGAATCTTAGCTTTGGTCGGATTAATGATTAGCCTGTTATCATTGGCATAGTTCTCAAAATTGGTCAGCGATCTTTGCAGCCCAACTTTGGTACAATCAAAAATGAGGAAGTCATCTGCAAATATTAGACATGCAATTTTTTCCTTTGCAATCTTTGGCGCGACCAACCCCTCTTTAGCCAGTGATAGTATTACATCAGAGAAGTACTGCTTGAATATCCAAGGTTCCAGAATACATCCTTGCCTAACCCCACAATAGGATCGTACTCTCCTAGAGAGGTCCCCCTTTTGACATAATCAGACCTGTATGCCACAATTTTCATATACCCCACTGATTAGTCTGAGCAGCCCATCAGGCAGCCCCCATTTGGTAAGTTTAGACCATAATCTGCTACAGTCAATGCAGTCAAATGCAGCAGTTAGGTCTATCGAGGCCATATAGGTACACCCTCAGTTTGAAACCAAGCCTCTACCTGCACACATTTGAGTGCCAGACCATTGATGTTGGTAGAATGGCCCTTCCTAAAGCCTGTCTGGAATTGGGCCAGCGGGTGGTGGTTAGTGGCCCAGTCCTCCAAGTGTGAGAGAAGGAATGCTGAAAAGATTTTACAGTCAGAATCGATAAGTGATATAGGTCAATAATTACTGGGATCAGTCCTGCCCCAACACTTGAAGATAGGGATCACATATGCAGTATTCCAAGAGCTTGGTGTAATTCCAGTAGTAATGATATCTCTAAATTCTAAATATAGGAGATTCGTCCAAATATTGCGGTCTCCTTTAAAGGTGTTGTTTGTGAGGCCATTAGGGCCTGAAGCACGCAATGTTTTACACCTTAAGATTAGTTCATAAATAGTGGACCAATCTAACTGGGTGTCCCACATTGTATTTCCCATTGATTCAGACACAGTCAGACTAGTAATGGACGGAAGCCCAAATCTGTCCTCATAGAATTGCACCCATTCATGCTCAGAGATTGAATTAAGATGGGTTACTACATAATTAGGGTTGTTATATATGTATATGTTGGTGCATGCCGCAATCTATCCGCTACTTAGCTAGCCTCAAGAATACTTCATCTGCTTGCATTTCTTTGCATCTATACACGTATAAAATGACTTGAATCTTCATTATTTCTTTAGCATATGTTTCTTCATCTTGATCCCAAGATGCCACTTATCTTCGATACTTTCTTGATGCCTTATAGAATAACTGCATTCCCTAGTCTCTGCATCTCTTCTAGTACGTCAGCTCAGCTCTGCGTAACGTCACCATTCTTCTTTGCCATTCATTGGTCCTGCTTCTTCCAAGATTTCATTCAAATGTCCATCGTACTGTCTCGTATACAGGTATGGTTTCCTCAATGGGAACCTTGCCTCCAGGATTCTCCTCGGTATCAGTATTTTCACTGGTAGCGCACATTTCTCACACTCCTGCTCCCAACTTATAGGCAATATGGGTAAAGTGGTTGAGGTGGGGGTAATTAGCTCCTTCTCTACACTGTGAAGGTAGCCAATGTGTTGCACTTAGATTAATTTATGAGGGTAGTCAATGCATAACATTTAGAAGAATTGAGGCTAACCAACGTATTGCACTTAGACAAACTGTGAAGGTAGCCAATGTGTTGCACTTAGAAGAAATTCATGAGGTTAGCCAATGTATTGCACTTAGAAGAAAGTATGAGGCTAGACAATATATCACACTTAGAAGAATGTTGAGGGTAGCCAATCTATTGCACTTAGATGAACTATGATGGTAACCAATGTGTTGCACTTAGAAGAATGTATGATGACAACCAATGTATTGCACTTAGACAAATGTATGAGGGTAACCAGTGTATTGCATTTAGAAATATTTATGAGAGTAGCCAATGTATTGCACTTAGAAGAATTTATAAGGGTAGCCAATTAATTGCACTTAGAAGAATTTATGAAGGTAGCCAACGTATTGCACTTAGGATACTTTCGAGGGTAGCCAATGTATTGCACTAAGAAGAGTTTTGAGAATATCTAATGTATCACACTTAGAAGAACTCTGAGGTTAGCCAATGTACTAATTACCCCGGCTCCTACTCCCCTTCTGCATACCTCCCAAGTACCACACACTCCCTAAGGGCCAGTCAAACTACACACGAAACACAGAAAACTAACATCCAACAAAATAAACATTTGCACACAACAAACTATCCCAGATAGTGTGCCTTACCCCTCCAGATACAACAAGTCAGTGCACACAATTAAAACTCACTTTGAAAGCCAGCACGCTCAGACACCAGTTTCTCCTGGTTCTACAAGTATAATAATAATAATTTTGCATTTATATAGCGCTATGAACCTGTTAAACGGGAAATCATATTGTGCTTCCTTTTGATTTATATTGGCCTAAGCCTAGTCGCTCTGCGAAGAAAACTGTGTTGCAAAGTTCTGACTTTGGATCGACTTCGCCACCATTTTAGAATTATCCACCATTTTGATTTCTGTTCGTATGATTCTCTGTTCTAAAATGGTGGACTGTGTTTCTAACTTGCAACCAAGCCTCCCAACCTTTGAGTCCTGTTAATGGTTAGACTGTCCGAGGGCTGACTGTTTAGACTAGGTAATGAGACCTTGTACTTTGTACGAACTGTTGTCCCAGGTTTATCTGCGCTAACAAGCCTCATTCATGAATACACATCGGCGACAATGATGTGCAAACGCCAAGCGTGGACACAGGCTGAACTACATTGTGTTGGGATATAGGGTAAGGCTTACTGTGGGATCCGAGAGTATACATCGCCATTGTAACTTGATGGAAATGTAAACTTATGTAATCCCTCTGCATATTATTGTATAAGCTGTATGTGAACTCGGCACAAACTCTAGACCGCAGATTAATAACATGTAGAGGGGCTGGACAATATTGTTAGAAATGTAAAAAAAGCATGAATGATCAGATGTCCAGGACTCTCTCTCTCCTCTCTCTGACGGGCTGGTACTCATTGTGGGGCGTTGAGAGCCAGATAGCTATCTGTTTTATGTTTCTTTGTAAACTGCACAGAATAAAAGATCTGTGAATCTTTATAGCCCATGTTTGGTGCATTTCAATTTGTGATACTCAGCCTCGATATTTCCATTTTGCTTTAACAGATGGCACCCGAATAGGGACCCTCAAGGTTGATGCCATCTCGTTGAAGTGTTGAGGCGGCTATCGGACCAGGATCGGATGTTGAGAAAGGGGGATCCTTCTTGGATGAGACGCAAAACCTCAACAGTACTGCACAACCCGATCCCTGGACAGTGAGCCTGCGGTCCGAGACGGCATCTTGACGAGGGTCCATATATCGAGGGGGCAGTTTTGCCAAAATCACCAACCACGAGGGTCCTTTGTTGTCCTTAGTAATCTGATCAGACCTCCCTTAGTTCTTTGATCAGGTGAGTCATGCCCCGATTCCTAAGTATACTGATATTTGATTTGGCGTTTTGTCCTCGCGAGAACAATTATTGACCAGGTAACACCAGAAATCTGATATGCCTGAGAAATTGTCTGCCTGTATCAGGGCATTATTCCGCAGAGACAGACAATTTTTTGAATTTGGCCGTCCGGCACCACAGGAGGGGTCGGCGGCATGTTCTATGTACTGTAAGCACGACATTGGTAGTATAGTGTTTAATGATATTTGGCACAGACAAACTAGACATGCTTCCGAACTTCAGTGGCCAATCAATGGTAGCTGTGAGATTCCTTGTATAGAATGTTTAGAATCTATATTGTTAAAGAAAAAAACTAGACCTGCAGCATTTGATGTATTACAAAATTGGAAAAAAGAAGCTATGCAGCACTTAAAAGTAGAGAGAAACATGCGCGCCGACATTTGTCAAACACCGAAAAGGCATTATTGTATGACCAGCAGAAACAGTCAGAGTCAGTTAGAAACATGGATAGGGCTTTTCAACTTGGCATTCAGTAAATATATCCATCTAAAGGTTTTCATGCGTCTGATGAATTAATTGACAAGCTTCTAAATGAACGAAGGCCTGGTGCCACTGCGCCACCTCCGTATGTACCTATTCCTGTTGCTTTACCTCTTCCTGCTGTTGTTCCTCCTCCCATAGCAATTCCTGCTCCTCTTATCGTTCCTCCTAATGCTCCTCTTCCTCCAGTTATTGCTCCTCCTCCTCCTATTGTTGTTCCTCCATCTGTACCTCCGCCTTTGCCTGCTGCAATAAGTTTTGTAGATTTGTCTCTTCTATCAATGTTAGCACCTTCGTTACCTAGTGTACAAGATTTGTCTACTCTTTCTTTTCCAAGTGGTTCTGTTCCGCTTGTAGTTGATAAGGGAGCGGAATCAAAGATTGTAACTCGTAATAGAGTTTCTAAAGAAAGAAAGAGAGATTTGAATGCATGGGCTAGACAGTGCATGGAGAAAGGTGAACAATCTGATGTTTTTGCTACACTCTCTAATATAGAAAGTTTTCCTGAGAAAAATGTTTTTATTGAAGGACTGGGAATTCATTTATCTGTAATGTGGAACAGACTGAATGATGTAGATCTCCCACAAGGGTTGAGGGATCTGAATGTTTTAGCATATTCAAGAGACACTGCGGAGAAAGTATTTGAGCACGTTGAGAGGGTTTTTGAGTATAGAACAGAGTTGGAAAAGTTACGGAATGAAGAAATAGATGGTGATAGTTTGGGCGCTATGTTTGTACAGAAACGGTTCCTTCCTCTTAGTAAATCGATAAGTGAAGAAACGCAAATTTGCACAAGAGATGCACTTAGATGGATTTCAGACATGTCGATATCTCCCGTAGAAGTATATGACACGTATGGTCAGTAAACGCCAGAAATGCAGAGGAAAGTGATACGGGTTGTGGTAGAATACCTGTAGGATGAATGTATAAAAGGAAAGATTTGTTGTCCCGCAGAATTATTGAATATTTACAAGAGAGCTTTTTCGTCTGATACTCCTTCGGCTGCTTTAGCGCTCGATTTAGCTCTGTTGCTCAGTAAACGTTCGGAGTTGCCTTCTTCTCAGTTGCCTATGAGGGAGGTTCCTCCGACATTTGTCCCTAAAGTTGAGGTTCCGGCTCATGCCGCAACGGGTGTAGCTGCCTATGACATTGATGCACATTATTGTCCCGTTCTCAAGACAGGAAGTGAATACCATCAGACAATCCATCCCAGATATTAGAAAGAATACAACGGGGTTTTATAAAGAAATGGAATCTGTCTTGCAATCGTCAGTATTCACTTTGGGTGATATAGATTTTATATTTCCTGTGCTCCTACCTGCTGATTGTGGAAAAAGATTAGGACAGTAGATGATGTAGCAGGGTTAGGGGACACATGGGATAATTTGGCTAGGCAAGATAGAGAAAGGAAAGCTGGTGAGAGACCACCGCAGGTAATACTGACTTTGCCTGATAGAATAGTGACAAAATTGAAAGCCTTAATTCCTGAGAGAAGGATTGTTTGAGACAAACTTACTGCTTGTGTCCAAGCAAAGTCTGAGGTGCTACCGAATTCTTTAATCGGTTTGAACAAGTATTTTCTGATTTCAGTGGACAAGATTTAAGTACAGAGTCTGGAAAATGATTATTTGTAGACAAATTTGTGCGTGGATTGTTGCCTGACATCCAGTCGCAAATGATGACTTCTGAGAGCACTTGGCAAGCTAAGTCTCAGTCTGAAGTGTTGCATTTGGCTCCGTATTATGAAAACTGAGTCAATAATGAGAAGGAAAGGATCGAAAAGAATAAGGGAGACTTGAAAACTAAGGTGTTGTTGCAACAGATTGTTAGAGGTCCTAGAGGGGGTTGTACACAGTTTAGTTTACAATTTCATGGTAGTATCAGGCATGGCTGTCAAAACACCTGCTACTCGCAGCATTGCTATCCAATGCCCAGGTGGAGCAGAATAAGGGCCTATTCCATAGGTCCATATGGCACAGTATGGGCAGATTCCAGTATGCTCAGTTACCACAGTACGTCAAGAGACTAGGACTGTGCATTCGGATATATTGCTGTTTTTTCTCATCAAAAACAGCTATTTCAGCCTGGATGGTGGCTGTCTTGTTGCTACACTTGCGGTGGAGACTTGACTGATAGTCATTTAGGAGGTGCAGTGGTTCTGGCGAGTAGTTGTGTAGCAACTACATTTTCCAAGATTTTGACAATAAACGGGCGGTTCGTAAAGGGTCAGTAGTTGGCTAGACCATCTAAATCTAGGGTTGTTTTTTTCAAAAGAGGTCATATGAGACCAGTTTTGAGGGTGTCCAAGAATGTTCCATCTGCGAGGGAGGCATTGATAATGCTGAGGAGCGCATTGAGAACTGGGCCTGTCAATTGTTTAATGATGGAGACCAGAATGATATCGTCAGAGTAAGAAGTAGGTTTGAGGGAAGCCCTCATTTTTAGGAGATATGGGATAAAGAGAGGAAAAATTCAGTCCAGAGTGGCAGTGTTCGTGTCAGGGTGCAGGGGATGCTAATGCTGTGAGAGGTTGATTCAATGGTCTCTCTGATTTTGTCTATTTTTTTTCTATTAAAAATTTGCTGATTCCATTGCATTTTTTCTGAGTTGCTGGTATCTCGGGGTTGAGTGAGGGTTTGGTACACTACTTTACTACTTCAAAGAAGGCTTTGCTCCTGTTAGAGGCTGCTGCATTGGTGGATGGTGGTGGAGTAGTAAGCAGCTTTGACCTCTGTAATCAGAATCCTATGGTTTGAGCGGACAGATTTGAGGTTAGTGAGGTCTCCTGAGTTATGGTTTTCCGGCACTGTTTCTCTAGGGCTCTGATTGAGCATTTGTTGGATGCTAGCTCGGGGGTGTACAATGGGGTGGATGGATTGGTCTTTTGCCGGCTGGATTTTAGGGGGGCACGAGTGTCCACCAGTTTCATAGGAGAGTTTCTGAATAATTCCAGGCGGCCCAAGGCATTCCCTGAGGTAGGGAAGTCTGCAAAGTTTGCTTCCAGCTCATTGACTGGGAAGGTTTTGAATGAGCGACATTGAGTGGGGGGGCATCTAGCCGGACCTTTGTGAGCCATAGTCGAGTAGGTGACTGATAATGGGACCGGGGTGTGGTCAGACCAGTCAAGTGGGATAGGGTCTACACAGATGATACATGGGGATGATGTGAAGACTACGTCTACGGTGTTGCCTTTGTTGTGTATGGGGGAGAGCGCAATTTGTTTAAGATCCATGGAAGAGGTCAGTGTGCTTTGAGCGTGGTTGTCAGCCTGTGACTCTGGCATGTTAAAATCTGGACTGTCGACCTTCTCTCCTTTCTTGCAGACAGCATAGGATTCTCTGCCACTGCCCTGAATTGGTTTTCCTGCTAACTCGCAGGCAGACACCAAGCTATTCAAATGAGTGTGTTACGTTCTAACCAACTCCAGGACTCCTGAGGAGTCGCCCAAGGCTCCATCCTCTCAACAATCCTTTTTAACCTTTACATGGAGCCTATGGGCCCTTCCCCCAAAGATAGCAATATAGCCAACCACCAATACGTGGATGACACTCAGTTGTACATTAGGGTAAATAGCGCACAGGACATCCTTCGTCTCCATGATAACCTAGCCATCATCCAATCCTGGATGTCAAATGCCTACCTCAAACTAATCCCATCCAAGACTGAATCAATCCTCATCGGTCTGCCCATTAAAAAAACACTTTTCCAACAATGGCTCAATGATATGCGCATAGAAGGATTTATTTATTTATTTATGTTTGCATTTATTAAGTGCACTAAGCCCAGAGGCATCAATGCGCTGGTTGCAACATAAGTATGAATCGAATAGTGCAGTTTTGGACGATCATGAAGTCAAGCAGTAAAAATTCAGTCTGTGGGCATCTAGAAATGTGCTTAGATCAAGCCGCACTCTGGATAAATAGAAAAGTCTTAAGATGTTTCCTGAAGGACCAGTAGGATTGTTCTGATCTTAGTGATGGAGGTACAGAGTTCCAGTTCTTGGAGGTGATAATCAGGAAGCTCTGACCTGCGGATATCTTTTGCTTAAAGTTAGGGATTCTCAAATATGGGGACTAACTTCATGAGTGCCTGTGTGAAAGTGATGTGCTCTGACATGCAAGGGCGCCACTTTATTTCATCCCTGTACCGATGCGATGGACTTAGAGAAAGATAACAACGTTCTGACAGGGCCCTCAAACAACCCCTTAATTGGTGTTCACACATCTTGCTTTTCTCACAAGGAGATGTTCTTCAGAAGGAAGTTGGGTTAAGGGTTATCCCGATTAAACTTCTAAAAGCACACTGATTGACGGGGTCCCCATAAACTGGAGCGTCACGGATGGTGCAGATGTCACAGATGGTGCGGATGTTACGGATGGTGCGGATGTTACGGATGGTGCGGATGTTACGGATGGTGCAGATGTTACGGATGGTGCAGATGTTATGGATGGTGCGGATTTTACGGATGGTGCGGACGATGCGCACGATGCGGACATTGCAGATGTTGCGGATGTTTCGGATGTTACGGACAGTACCGATGTTACGGACGTTGCCGATGTTACGGACGGTGCCGATGTTATGGTCGGTGCCGATGTTTACGACGGTGCAGATGTTACGGATGGTGTGTATGTTACGGACGGTGCAGATGATACGGACGATGCGGATGGTGCGGACGCCACGGATGGTGCAGATTTGCGATTAGAGGCAACACCGGTTCACCATGATGTTACCAAATATCTGTATCCCCTATATATGCTATGTGCCTATATCCCCATATATATCTGCCCATATATACCCCTCTCCATCCTGTCACTATATATATGTATGTCGCTATGTACGTCCCCACTGTCCTGCTCACGTGACTGGTCTCAGGCGCTTTTACTGATAACCACCATATCCCACCACTATGCTTACTCTCTTCTATACACCATCATTCAACCAGAACACATCTATACCCCTGATAATTTGGCCTATCTGTTCACAAACGAACACGACCCCACAAACACCTCATCACCCTAATAAAACACAGCTAGCTGAAGCATATTCTGGCTAGGGTAGGCGTAACACAGCCATCACCCAGTCTGGGTGTCCACCCACCAGACTGAACACATCCAACTGATTTCCTCAGCACCACACCTATCGCTATGAAGCAGCTATCATCCAACAACCTCACCAGCTGCACACATATCCGGTGCACCCACGCACCATACGAGACTCTCTCTCTACTGAATTGAACTTCGGTTCCCGAGGGCGTTCAACCTACCAACGCTTTGAGGTCATACCAGTGATATATAGGGCGCAATATAAATGCCAAGTAACAAAACATAACATAACATAACATAACATAACGATTCGGTGGGAGTAGTAGGAATGGGTGGGTCTGGTTGATTGTGCCTTTTTAAGCTTTTGTGAAAGGTACCAGGGGCAGTGCCCGGTAGACATTTGTACATGACATCCAGGGTTTTGAAGATAATTATTTTTTTAATTGGAAGCCAGTGCGCATCATTTCTAGCAGTTGTGATGTGGTCTTGCATTGGGATGTTCAGTGCAGCTCTTAGGGCATTGTTTTAGATGGCCTGTAGTTTCCTGATGTTCTGAGAGGGGGATCCTGCAAATAAGGCATTGCCATAGTCCAGCCTGGAACCGATAAGTGCGCAGGCTAGTGTCAGACAGCTGTCGGTACAAACAAATGGTCTGCAGGTGTTAATCAGCTTGGAGTTGTGTGCCACTGACGATGCAACAGCATTGACCTGGCTTGTTAGAGACAAGGAGGCATCTAAGTGCACATCCAGGGTCTTGACAGTTTTAGAGACTGGGATGGAATCGCTCTCGATATGGAATGGTTTGTTAGCTGCGTCTAGTTTACTGAGTGAGTTGTGTGTACAGACAAGGAGAATGTCTGTGTTGTCATCATTTAGGCAGAACAGGTGGGAAGCCATCCAGGCTTCAATAGTTTGGAAGACTGTTTGTAGGATGAGTAAGTCAGAGGCATAGGTTCCTGTCAGTGGGAGAAGAATCTGAGTGTCGTCTGCGTAGATTGTGTAGGATATGCCTGAGGCATCCAGTCGGTCAAATAGGGATTTAGTGAATATATTGTAAAACATGGGGGGGGGTGCATAAGCCTTGTGGGACGCCGCAGGTCACAGGGGTAGGGGGAGCTGAGGCTGCAGCTGAGAAAACCCTCATAGTACTATCAGTCAGGAAAGAGGAAATACAGGAGATGACTTCAGGAGAAAAGTGAGCTGCCGAGGCAAGGTGATGGCAAAGGATTTGGTGAACCACCAAGTCGAAGGTAGCAGACAGGTCGAGCAGGAGGAGCAGGGCTACATTACCAGAGTCTGATTTCATCCATTTGATTTTTTCAGATCTAGTAAGGCAGATTCTGTGCCGTAGCCAGGTCAGAAGAGTGATTAGCGCAAGTTTTTAGATTACAAGAATGCCTGGATATGTAGGTATGCTGCGCCATCTTGGATCTTGAGTAGAAAGGGGACTGTGATGATGGGTCGGTAATTCGTAGGGGTGTCCGGGTCAAGTGTGCTTTTTTTTAGGAGTGGGAGTACCCAGGCATCCTTGAGGCTGGACGGCACTGAGCAGGTGGAGAAAGAGGCATTAATGAGAGTCGTGATGAAGGTCGTAAGGAAGTCGGCACAGTCCTTAATGGCTGTAGCTGGGCAGATGTCTCTGTGGCAGCTGGAAGGTTTGAGGCCTTCGATAATCTTAGAGACCTCCATTTCAGAGTTTGGTTTAAAATAGAACAGAGGTGGAATTTGGCACGCAGTCATAGGCACACTGTTTACTGGAACACTAAATTGACAGCTTTCAGGGAGTTTTGTTTGGTCAGGATATTTTTTGGAGCACATCAATTTTTCCTAGTAGGGCATTTTGAATGTTAGAGCACCAGGCGCTATACTAGGTGTATAATATCAGGGGCGATATGGGCAGTTCCAGCGCGTGCAGGATCGCGAAGATCTCACGGAAGCAGGATTTGCCATTTGCAATTGTTTTGTTAATGGTAGTGCTTTTTTCAAGCAATATCGCTTTTTTGTAGGCTCTTGATGTGGATGAAAAGTTAGCTTTGTTGACTTCAGATGGTTCATTCAACCATTTGGTTTCAGCCTCAAGTTTCAGTAGTCGGAGGGCTTTAAGTTCAGAGGAGAACCAACTGTTACACTGGGAGGCCGGTTTAGCTTTGTGTAAAGAAAGGCGGGACTGAGTCAATAGCCTGCGTCAAGGCTTGGTTATAGAGGTCTACTAAGGAGGCAGAGTCGCTTACAGCAATTTGTGATGGTGCAAGATTATCTAGGAGGGGCAGTAAGCAAGGTTTAGATATTTTGTGAGTACTTTGAGTTGCTACGGGAGGGAGAGTGGCAGCACTATGGATAGTGCAGGTAACTGATATATTGAACTGGAGGATATTATGATCCGTCCATGGGCAGGGTACATTGGAGATAACTTGAATGTTACAATTCAGATTGGCTAGCCAATCGAGGGTTCGGCCTTTCGAGTGTGTAGAACTGAGAATGCATTGTGAAAACCATAGAGTAGTCAGCGAGCAATCTAGGGAAGCAGGCCATCATGTAGGCCAAGGTTCAGGTCTCCTAAGAGAATAGTCATAGAGGTTAATTTGACGTTCAAGAGCAGGTGCAAGATATCCTCTTCAGAGGAGAGGACTGGGCTAGGGGCACGGTAGACAAGATGTAAGGTTATCCTGGATGTATGGGACAGGTATTTTAGTTGTGAATATCTCTCCAGAGGAGTCAGGAGCATTAGCTATTTCTCTAAAAGGTAGTGATTCTTTGTCTATGATTGCTACCCCAGCACCTTTGGAAAGAGATCTATCTTTACCGAAGATGGTGTAGTTAGGGGGTATTGCTAGGGACAGATTTGGGCAAGAAGCCAGGTGTAAAGATTATTCATTGTTATAAGGTCAACTATGTCCAGCGAGTGTGCAGTAATTGACTTTGCATTCACAAGGGCTCCTTTTAGTGGGGTATCTGTGGGTGTTGGTGTGAGCAAACTGTGTTTGACTTGCATAGGGGAGGGTGGGATGGTTCTAAAAAACATTTGTGGCCCCTTTGGGAGGATCCAGGAGGCTGTTTGGTCAGGAGCCTGTGTGCAGTGATATGGATGTGCTTATTGGGTGTGAGACTAAGATAGCAGTGGGTGATACCATAGGGTCATCACAATGATGTGGCAAGCATGTTGTAGCTTGTGTGCAAGGGTTGGGATGCGGAATGGCAGCCAGGTTAGGCTGAGCAGTACTATGTGTGTGGGCGAGGTGCTGCTCAGGTGAAGGCAATGGAAGATCAGGGTCGGATTCTTTGTCAGGCCCAGAAGGTGAGAACACACAAGAGACATTGGCTGGCACTGGAGGGCAGACCACGAGATGTGTGTTGGGCACGGTTATGGGGCTGGACAGCACCGGTGAGCTGATGCTTTTGGGAGGAATACAATCACGGGATGAGGGTTTCCTGTTGCTGTTAGTGTTGGGCTGATGGTCCCCACGGGAGTTGAAACAGGATGCAGGCAACCGGGAAAATATTTTTTTCCGTGAGTGAGGCTAGCCATTGTTCAGCGGCTGACGTGTGACGCTGGCAGAGGACCAGTATGGGGGGATAGATGGGTATGCCTCGATATGCCTAGGCACGTTGCACAAACAGTTCTCAACCTATATGTGGACCATGAATTCCATATATCTGCGGCGGTAAGCGCAGGAAGATCACTCAAGGCGTAATGGGCCTTAGGTATTATGTAGCGTGGGAGGAAAGCAGAGGGGGCAATTACAGAGTGGCTGGGGAGGTGTTTGGGGATGTACAGCATGATTGTCTTGCCGGACTGGCAGAGATAGATAAACCTTGAGGGAGGTGTGCTTTCTAGAGGCCATCCATGGCCTGACAATACTTTCTGCAAGAGGACTTTAACGATGGCCTTTAACAGGAGGTGGAATTGCCTGCCAGCTCCTAGAGGAAGGTTGCATGTAATCTGTAGGCATCCAATCAGATGCGGTTGATGCCGGGATTACAGCTGTGGGCACATCTGATGCTGAGGTCGTGCCGATATGTGCGGCCATTTTAGCAGGGCTTTTGGGATCCATTATACAAAGCCGTGCCGGGCTTACCTTTAGAATGCAGCTTGATTTATTTGCATTGCAGGGCAGCATGGATTCTGATGGTATATGGGTTCCGGTTCAGAGATCTTCCTCAAACAGGGCCCAACTAGAGTTTCCTCAACTCTCAGACTCAGCAATAATAGGCTTCACCATTGACAGGTGGCTATCCTTCCAGAAACACATAGCCAAGAAGGCCCAAATAGCCTGGCACAGAATCTTTACCCTTTAAAAAATTCAAACCCTTCATCCCTCTGCAGGATCTCCAGACCGTAGTGCAGGCCCTTGTGGTCTCTCACATCATCGGGGGGAAATGCTCTCCTGACAGGGCTCTCAGCTGCTCACTGGACTCCCCTAAAAGCAGTTCACCATGCTATAGCATGTCTTCTTACAGGAGCAAAGAAATGTGACAGAATTACCCTCATCCTACACAAATTACATTGGCTTCCAATCCAAGCCAGGATACTGTTCAAGACTGCACGTATCATCTACAAAGCAGTCACGAAAAGCACACTAGCGTATCTGGCGGCTAAGCTCCCCATATCTGGAGGCACACGCTCCTCGTCCAGCAAATTGACCAACCGGCTTGAATCACAGGTCGGCTGCAAAGAGAAGACCTGCAAACAATCCTTCTCTGGTCATGCACCCACCCTCTGGAACTCAATCCCGGTGTTGTCTCAGAATGGCCCCACAATTCTCCAATTTCGCAAATCTCTCAAAACATGCATCTTTCTACAACACCTGACCAAGGACTAATTCCAATGGATGCACATACCGACGCACAGACCTCACAGTACTGTGCTACTGTTAAAAGATGGCTGCCCAAATGCTGGTTACCCACACACTGTACAGCTCTCCGCTGCTCTCGAGCTAGGTCTGCGCTTTAAACAATACAATATTTCATTGACACATATTGCCAATATTTCAGCACCTAGTACACAAGAACCCTAAAATACAACTGCACAAACAGCTATCAATTGTTTAGCACTAGGTGTCTCCTTGTCATTGAACGGAGGTCAACATGCCTGAACACGCATGCTCTAGCCACAATGCTTGCAGTTGTCTTGGCATGCAAGTATGTTCATATCTGCTTGAGCCATGCACCATTGCCAGATCGTTGTTGGACCAGGGTTTAGGAGCCCTCTCCTTCAAAGTGATCAGCAGGTGCTGGGGAAGTGTGGCCCATGGCATGGCCTGAAGCCATGACCCCATGCCCCTCAGACTTAAGAGTGGTCAGTGGCATACCTAGTCCCAGAATTGTGGAAGCCATCTGGGTAGCCAGCAGAAAAGTGGAAAATAAAGGGGTCTTGACAAAACAACCATACTCCTGGTTATTTCCTTAGTAGCCTCCCACCTGCAGTTCTAATTCTTGTCACTACATAGGCAGTGCCATGAGTCCTTGTGGGTATATGTGTGCTCTACAAGTGTACATAACATAACCTAATATGCCCAATGCATGCTACACTTCCACCTCATCACTGCAGCAAAATGGTGCCCTCCAGACCCACTCGGGTTCAGGCAGCTTCACTATGGGCAGCGGCAAGTGCTGCTTCTCTTAAAGAAACTGCTGGGCCAATGACCTGGTCTACCAGTTGCGCTGCAGACTTGATATTGGGATTTGCATTAACATCGAGTTAATGGCACTGTGAACAATGTTAAGAAAAGACATGTTTGGGGTTGTGTCTACTTAATAAAATTAGCACTTGTCATTGGCAGCTGTTTGTGTGATGTGCCATGATTTTTAGATGTTTCCTCAAATGTTTAAAGAATGGAAAAAGAAGTGAATAAAGACATAATTCCATTCCATTTCCATTGCACTAATTCTCCTTTCCTCCATTTCACTAATTCTCCTTTCCTCCATTGTACTAATTCTCCTTCCCTCCATTGCACTAATTCTCCTTTCCTCCATTGCACTAATTCCTCTTCCATCTGTTGCACTAATTATCCTTCCTTCCATTGCACTAATTCTCCTTTCCTCCATTGCAGTAATTCTACTTTCCTCCATTGGATTAATTCTCCTGTCGCTATTGCATTAATAACCCTTCCCTCCATTGCACTAATTCTTCTTTCCTCCATTGTACTAATTCTCCTTCCCTCCATTGCACTAATTCTCCTTTCCTCCATTGCACTAATTCTCATTCCCTCCATTTCACTCATTCTCCTTTGCTCCATTGCACTATTTCTCCTTCCCTCCATTGCACTAATTCTCCTTTCCTCCATTGCACTAATTCTCCTTCCCTCCATTGCACTAATTCTCCTTTCCTCCATTTCACAAATTATCCTTTCCTCCATTGTACTAATTCTCCTTCCCTCCATTGCACTAATTCTCCTTTCCTCGATTGCACTAATTCCTCTTCCCTCCATTGCACTAATTCTCCTTTCCTCCATTGCACTAATTCTCCTTCCTTCCATTGCACTAATTCTCCTTTCCTCCGTTGCAGTAATTCTACTTTCCTCCATTGCATTCATTCTCCTGTCCCCCATTGCATTAATAACCCTTCCCTCCATTTCACTAATTCTCCTTTCCTCCATTGCACTCATTCTCCTTTCCTCCATTGCACTAATTCTCCTGTCCTCGACCCAGTTTTTATAAAGTACACACCATCCTGGAGGCAATTTCCGCTCTGATCATTTTAAGAATAACAGGGTCATTTTCTAAGTCCCTCGAGTGTTAAAAGAAGTGTAAAAACGAGGCGTCAAATATGTATGCTTGATTTTGCACCTGTTTTTAAACTCTGGCCTTTTCAATTTTGAGGCAGGAAGTGCTGTTGTATGGAACATGTATGGAACAGCATCGCCCTTTCCACCTGCCCCACAAATTCTACCTGCCAAGAAAGCATGTGTTAAACCAACATCTGGTTTTATTGATGCCATTAATGCTTTGGGTGACTTTGATATCCGTCTGTTTTAGCACCTGCAAAGATTTGTCGCATTAGATAGGATCCTTGTCAAGGGCCTCTCTGCATGTCCACATGGCGGAAGGCATTTACTTTTCTTTCGTCTACAAAGTGCAAATAATGCATGTTCATCTCGGGCTGCCAGTATTTGCATGCATTTATTGCACTTCAATTGTGCAGAAAGGACTGTAATTGCGCCTTATCTCACGTGTTGCTTTCCCCTCTGTGCAATCACCATTTTTTAAATGGATTCCTGAAGTGGTAACAAATGGGTCAAGGTGGTCCTTTATAGCCTCTCGAATAAGGGACATTTGAAGATGACTTATTGGTGGGAATGGGAGTGTCTTGCAAGTTGACCTTGCCTCATATGAGCAAAAGCCAGGATGCAGAAGGGAAAATCGAACTAATGGAGGGTGCCGGTAAGCAGTGGCAGAGGCAGGCTCTGTTGCCAGAGGGGGTGGAGGGCTGCTTGTCGATCTCTGGCAGTGGTGTTACTTTGCTGGACATTTTTTTTGGGGGGGGGGGGCATTACATCTAAATGAAAAGGGCTATGCCAAATGAGTGGGACAAAATGATGTGCCCTGGCTCCCCTAAAATTAAGTGGGTGGCGTGTTCGCGCGTCGAGACCTGAAAGGCAACAATTACCCCTACCTTGACCACGGCCAGTAAGTAATTAAGACATTACTTGTCGCCTTCTGTCAGGTTTGTGATAATTCTGAGACCAGCGCGCTCTTGCGGTTAATTTATAAACCCCCAAGGTCAGAGAACATTACATTAATCCCTCCGAACCCGCGCATCATTTATATTCCGACAGGTCCTAATTGCATGTCGACGCCACCCGCCACGCACGCGGTTCTGTCGGTACATAATCAGCGCTTGATTGACAGGCCTTGACACGGCGCAGATCATTCCTGGCCCTCCCCTGCGGCGGCCGTGGAGGACGCACAGCAAGACGCACGATCCCGTGACTCAGCACTTTTTGGCTGATGCCTATCCGAAGCCATGGGGCCAGCGAGAGGGCTTACATAACACGAAAGTTAAATGTTAATGCGGGTTAATGCACATCAGAAGAGAACCCCCATTAAACATTTACAGGCGTTCGCTCGCGCTATCAGGAGGAATCAGGGGGGGAGGCCACATGTGAGATTTCACAGAATTTAATGAGACCTACAGTGACAGGCTGCTCACTTTATCAACATGGCGGCTTTTAGGACAGATCATTTTTGCCACCGCTGCAGAATTGTTATGCTGACAACGGGGAACTTTGGTTGAACTGTTTGCATTTTTTTTTGGTCAGTTTTTGACTTTCTACGACCTTAAATGTTGCTCCCAATCAGAAAGAGTTTAATGTTTTTAATGCCCGGTTTTAATGCTACCGGCACGTGCTTTACAATGCTATGCACAACTCAGGCAGCAAAGGTAGGTCACGCAGGCAATGATCGTAACATGACGTAAATCAGTGATACCAGTGACCGAAGTGTACGAAAAGAAGTAGTGGAACTATGTTCCCTGCTGGCCTGCCCCTGCTCCCCACAAACCCCATTGCCACAACCCCTCCCACACACAATACACGCCCCTCCCCTAAACACTTCAACCTGCTGTTTAAGGGAACGTTCAGTGAGGTTTCAACTTCTTCCTACACATTTATTTCAAAACAAAACCATTCTGGAACGGTATATATTTAAAATAAAAGTATAGGAGCTGTACAAGGTTATTTAAAAAAGTATAAGAGCACCGCTCCCGACCGCTTCCGCTCACTTCGACCACTGACGTAAACGTCATATCGCAGTTTTATAATTATCAGAAAAATAGGGTGCCATGGCAGCAGGGCCGGCCATTAGCGGCGGCACCGCCCGGTCAGCAAAACAGCACCGCCCGGGCAGCAAAACAAAAATTTGGCGTCACCCGTCCCACACGTCATGGGGGGAGGGCCACATATTTCAATAGGCGCTGATGTGAAAGCATCAGCACCCTATAGTTGTCAAATGAGCCTCGCTCCTGAGAGCGGGCACATTTAATTTCAATAGGGCACCTCTTGCGCCTTCTCCCACCACTCCAGCTCAGGGGAGACCTGGAAAGACTACCCTGAGCTGGCGTGGCAGGGGTTGGGGGGTTTAATGGCGGACCGGTAGGGTGACCAGATTTTCAAAACAAAAAACCGGGACGGCCAACAACATAAAAGAGGGACTACCCCATCGCAGCCCACCAATTACCGCCCCTACCCCAACATACCCCCACAACCACCCTCCAACCATATTTCCAGCACTTCCCCTTTCTATAAACTGTATATAATCTCATTTGTGCAGTTTTGTCTGTGAATCGTGGCATGTTAATTCAAAACGATCGTGAGCTCTAATTGATATTACATGGCTTGCCATACAATAATTTCCAAGCCAGTCTCTGGCACAGTCACTAAGCGTTCTGACTTGTACCTGAGAGGTTGGGGGTTCGAGCTAAACCTCCAACTTCAAAATTCTGAAAGTGTTGTTAAAAATAATTACAGTTTTAATTACCGTAGCCCCCAAACATGCAAACCCCGGATGGGTTTCAAAAATGAAAAAACTCCCGGGACCCCCGGGACAGAGGGTGATTTGTCTGGTCACCCTACGGACCGGGCAGCTAACGGGGAGGTCCTCCCATAAGGCCGGCCCTGAATGGCAGGAGGATCAGTAGAGAGGGCTGCCAGATGTGCAGCCCTACAGGCTTTCAACCCTCCGTCACTGATGTTTGGACCGTGGACCAATCACAAAATGTCAGGGACATTATTTGATTTTTATGTTGCACTTCTGGATGGAAACCTGGAGGAAAATGATATGATATGATAGGCTATTTATAACCCGCTTAATACCCAGAGGTTTCGAAGTGCGGACCCGGGGATCAAACATGTGTTGCTCCTTGTCGTTTTGCTTCCAAGGCGGGCACATTGCCCCTGAGCTACCCTCCCGAGGAAGAAGAGCTCTGCTTCCCCTTTTCACTTGCTTTACTGGGTTCCATCTTGATACTGCATAGAGCAGGCTATCTTTCTGGCCACTAACATACAGTCAGGCCAACTAATCAGCATCCGGCTGGACCTGTAAGTGTCTCTGTGATCAGGTATCACTCGACACTGCCTGTCTGTACAGCCACCTACTACCACGGTGTAATGCAATGTAATGCAAGTGGTCTTGTATAGCGCCAATCTACCACTATTGATGGCCTCACTGTGCTTTAATGCCATGAGTTCCGATCCAGCATCAGTTTAAACAGGGAAGAGCCTTATCAAAACATTCAAAGCCCCTACCTGCATGCATCCACTCTCCTTCCACCCGGCTGCAAGAGCTGTCCGGAGATGAGTCTCTGAGTTCGGGGCTCCCTTCCATTTCTTTATTAAAGACTTCATCCGGGCCCCCAACAACAAAACCAGTCCGTGTGCACCTGACCTGCCTCAATCTCTTCGTAGACCGTGAGAACGGCTGCAACAGTGCAGCCCTACATGGGACTGGGTCCTCGGGGAATGAGGGGGTCCCAAGGAGGGCTGATCACAGTATTGTGACCACCTCCTGATGCCTCCCAAAGAGAGATCACGTGGCTAGCAAAGATTGTCTTACATCAGTTTGTGGCTGTCTCGATGGAGACAGAGAAAAACCGGATAGTGAAGGAGGAGGGAGTGGTCTTTATTCCTCAAAGGAAACAGACAAAAAGAGAGAGAGGAGGGGCCAAGTTCTCCAAACTTGCTCCTGACACTAATGTCTGCAAAGGGGGCTGGACAGCGCATCTTTGCATCACTGTCCAGCCCCTCTTGAAATGCCCAGGTGACATTTCAGAACAAGGTGACCTGCTCATTTCTAAAAATAGTGCAAATGAAAGGGGCGCATTCTCTGTGCTCCTTTCATTTGCGCTACTTTTGGTGAATCTGCTCCAAAGTGGTTCCTCTACATGGTGTCTGTCATCAGTGGAGTAACTTTGCTGAAAATGTTGGGGGGGACATGACATCTGAAGAAAAGTTGTCCCAGCCAGATGAATGGGGACAAAATGGTGTGCTATGAAAGTTGGGGGGACAAACACCCCTGCCGCCCCTAAAATTACGCCCATGTCTGTCATGAACGTAGCAGCCTTCATAGCAAAGAATGAATGGGACGAGGAAGGGGGAACGAGAGACAATGAGGATTTATGAGTAACTCAGACTTATGTTTGGCCTACCCCTCACTTTAAGTCAGGGGTAAGTTATTCATAGTAACTTCTGTTTGAATGGCCCCCTTTCTCTTTACCTCAAAAAGATAAACGGCTCAATCACACCTACCTTTGTTTAAACAATTTAACCTGCTTGTTACATACATACATTGTCAGCAGGGATTTAACTCATTGAATTACCTTAAACGCTATGACAATATTGTAAAAATCAGATTACAATGCCAGGCCTTTTGCTGTAGCAGCAAATGTGCTGGGTTCACAGGGGTGATTTCACATTTGTTTCTTCTCAAGGCTATCTACAAACATATATGACACAGCAAATAATGAATAAAAGCATATGTTGTGCAGGTCTCTTATGTATCAGTTTTACAGCAGCAATGTCTCAACTACTGTATGTACCGGTATATACTGTATGTACTGTATGTAGCGGTGCATGACATTCTTAACCCTAATAGTTCATCTTACAGGGGTCTGCAACCTTTGGCTTTCCAGATGTATTGGACTACAACTCCTATCATCCCTAACCAGCATAGCCAATAGCCAGACATCATGGGAAGTGTAGTCCAGCAATGGCTGCGAACTCTCAATGTGGTTAATAACCACTGAACAGGTTATCATGCCTTGTTCTTTCGAGAGAGGGGCGCCTGCTACCTTTTTTGTATTGTAGTCCAAAACATATCTGCCGAAATAAAGGTTGCAGACCGCTGTCTTAGAAGAAGGTATGGAAGGTAATAGCTGATCAGTGGTGATTGTAATGCATTGTACAGCACACTTTCTGAGAAACATTGTCTAACAAGCCAGAGCGTTTGCAATGGTTTTGTAGGGTAACACCAATCCAAAAATCTGATACATGCAAGTCACCAATAGTGCACAGGAGCATTAATGCTTTAATTAATTGAATGCTTTGGTATTAAAATGCCATGCCACAATGAAAACATGTCCAACTGGCTGTATAATGTAGACCAGTCTAGACAATAACATATTACAGTAAAGCATGCCAGGCTACATTTAGATATACCTAGACTGGTTTCACCAAAATCTCAGTCATAGCAATAACACTAATCATGGTTGTTTTATCACAGATGCCCAGAAAAATATACAATGCCACAGTAAGAAACAGCTACACTGGCAGCACCCAAATGCCAATCTAGCCAGGTAATTACAATTTAGTAGGACTGCTTTATCAGAGACGCCCAGTTAAAAAAAAAAGTCAAACCAAACTAAGAAATGACTAGACTGGCTGCACCAAAATGCCTCTCTAATCACCAATACCACATATCATGCCTGCTTAGCCTAGACATGGATGACCATTACGATGTATCACACAATCCCGGCCCAACTCACACATCCCCTATCCCTCCCACCCCCTGCCACAACCCCCAAAATCAGCTCCCCGGCCCAGAATTACCTCCACGTCCCTCTTCCTTATCCCGGTCCTTACCTATGAGGCACCTAGCCACATAGGTAAGTACTTGGATGAGGAAGAGTGGGAGTAGGAGTAATGAAGATTACAGGTAACTAAGCCAGGCATTACCTCATTTTTCCGCTACCACATCCCAGTACATGTGTATGAGGCAAAGTGCCTCATGCACAGGTACTGGGACGAGGAAGACTAGGGCTAGGATTAATGAAGATTACCAATATGTAATCAAGACATTAAACACAAGCAGTGGCGCAACACCATTCAGCCAACTGGGCTTCAGCCCCCACCCATGAAATGTTGGGCTATCTATAGAGCCATTGCAGAACAGAACAGGACATGATGTTAAACAGTGCCTGGGTTTTGCCATTAACAAAGGCCCGGCTATTACTAACGTAAAGTATTTGACTGTTAGTACCTGCATTCAAATGCATAATTTTGTTAGCAAATGAAATCGTGATGTGGGTTTAGTACTTGCATGCCATTGGAGTGATTGGTAGGGTAGAGAGGGGATAGGAGACCACTCATTCTCACAGCTGTCGATAAGTGGGTGCTTTCAGACTTAACAGAGAGAGTTCATTGCTTGTAACATTGAAGCTGCACTAGAATTATCTCATTAGAATGTGTAAAGAAGTTAGATGCCCCCACACTAATAGGACTGCCCCTCGCCCACCACCCGTGAAGTTAGTGCCTCTCCCAACATTTGAAGGTTTAGACCCCACTGAAATGTAGGTTTCATTGAACACCTGAACACAAGCACACACACCATTCACCATACACACACACTAACACCCAGTCACCCATACATTTAAGTGTGCACTCTTTCACCATACAGGCACACCCAGGCAGCCATCCATACATTTAAGTGGGCACCCTTTCACCATACACTCACACACACACACACACAGCCACCCATACATTTAAGTGTGCCCCCTTCACCATACACTCACACAGGCACACCCAGGCAGCCACCCATACATTGTGCACTCACTCATTCATGCACATTACATTATATACACACACACATTTTAAGAAAATATATTTTCTTACCTTTAATCTATTATTCAAAGGAACAAGGCCATCCGCTCTCTGCCGCAGCCAGGAACGTGTGTTCCCGTCAGTTGCAGAGGATCTGGCGGCCTCCATGTCATGAGCTGGCAGAGAGCCCTATTACTTCAAAAATAAATGACTTCATAAAGAAATTATTTTCGCTGAAGGACCGAACCGGAAGGGAAATCATTTCTTTATGAAGGCAGAGGGACTTTAAAAAGAAACTATTCCTTTTTGAAGTCATAGGGCTCCCCCGACCCCATGACATGATATGATATGAAATTATATTTTATTTATATTGCGCCCATACACAAGTGTTTCAAGGTGGCCTCTAGCCAAATTGTTTCTGTGAAGCTTTTTCAAAATCCGAGGGGCCGCCTCCGAGGACATGTGGTGGTGGGATCCCCGGCACCGTGGGGCCTGCGGGGGCTCCTGCTACGCCAGTGTCGCTGATGCAGACACATGGACTTAAGAGTGCGGTTAGGAAGGTGAGATTGTATGAAACACACAGAAAATAGCTTCAAAGGGAGCCCAGCTTTGGACCCACCAACAGATTAAACAAGAGTAGGTCTGCTTTCCCTCTATAACCTGCATCCCCTACCTGGAACCCTTTATGAACGCTTTCTGCATGTCCTTCGAAGGGTACCCCTTACTGTATATCCTTCTAATAGCAGCCATATCATTGCACCCCATTACTGAATGCCGCTGTGGTACAGCACCCTTCTCCTAGCTTTACACTACATAAAACCCAGTACACAGATGCATGTATTCATACACTACATCTTGCCAAGGTATGCAAAGGATTGTTCAAAATGTGTGTTTATTTCTCTCACAATTACCGAATTGGATGGATAGTATGACACATTTGCTAATTTGCCACAATTACATTTGGGGAGTATTTTCTGGTGGATTGTGATAAGCACAAATTATTGTACTTCTTTTTTAACAAATCAATTTATTTGTGTCAAAAAGGACGATTTTTGATAAGATTAAATCTGTCTAGTGCAAATGTAACGTTTTTTTTTTCTTTTGAAAGACTGTCATTGTTTTAGGAGGATCACCTTTTTTTCAGCAAATGGAAATGTTTCATTATAAGAAGTTTTTTTTAATGAATGGTTCTCCTCTGTAACATATCACTTCATTTGTGTGATTTCGTCAGCGCAACCATTTTGGGTAAAATGGGAGATTAGTTGGTCAGTCAAATGTATTTTGAACAAGTAACTCAACTGTTAGGCTTTTTGGCCAATCACATTCTCCCAGCGCTAATGCAGAGCGCAGCAGCCATCTTGCTTTGGGCAAGTGGCATTATGAACCATTGACAGGACTGCAAAAAAACATAAATGGTATGCGAAGTAAGAAACGAAATGCGCAGAATCCTCAATGACGGGTGGTACACGGAGTGACAGCTACTGTGGCGTTAGTTTGATTAGTTGCTTTCGCAGTCGGGAGATCCGGGCATTCCGAGGTCCATTTCTTATCAGAAAATGCCTTGCAGCATATCCAAGACGACAGATTCATTGGAAAAATGATGAATGACATCATACATAATACATACCCTGACAGGGGAACGTGTAGTTCATTTAGTGGAAAGCCTTCTGAGGAGCGGGCTGCCATCATTGAACAGTGCATGAGATTCTGCGAACTCAGCAGAAATAGCTCCTCCGAATCGTGTACCGCTGTACGGCTTGCTCAACTGAGAGGACAATGTGGAAGTGGGTGGGTTTGGAGAAGGGATTCTGGTTTGAGTAGAAGCTGCTGACCTTGCCTGGGTATTTTGGCGAGCTGTGACACTTGACCAAATTGTGTGTGATTCTAGATAATTCTCATGTGCCTCAAACCTTAAGACTGGGTAATGTCTCCCTGTCATATTGTGTGGGGTCCATTAATGCCCTTGTGACCAAATGGCCACTGCTCTGCAAAGCATGAGTAGCGGCTAATAAAGCATAATCAAAGAGAGCGCAGATAAGTGATATTCGTTCTGCGACTTTTGAAGTAATATGGGTCAAGAGCAGGTCAAGAGCAGGTCAGGCTGTGTGTATGATGGCATTAGCAACCCAAACAGCAATAGTACAAGGCTCCACAATTAAGGAATGTCCAATGTAAAGTTTTATATATAGTGCGATAGTTGCCACACTATAGTTAATGTGCCTGTTGAGTGCCAAAGCAAATCCGAAAAATTATTTGCTAATAACTTTCGACTCATACGATGGTATCGGCTTAAATTTGGCAAACAGAATTGTACACACGCTCCTCCCTCGACTGGAAATTTGTGAAAGATCTGTTAAAAAATGAAAAAGAAATGTGTTGACCACTTGACCTAGTCCCCATTAATTTTCTCATAGACAAAAAAGGGGCAATTTTTGCTCGAGCCCACAACGAAAACTGCTGGACAGAATTGGACCAGGTACTAAACATCTTGGGCACAAAGCCTTCATTCGAGATCTGGGGGATTGAGAGGGGAGTTTGGTGTTATGCCGTCCAGTACTTTATTTAAAGGAGAAGGGGGTGTCCCCTTCTTCCAAAATTATAGCTATATCTCCCATGTTGCATTGCAGGAGAGAGGCTGACAAGAATTTCGGAAATGAAAAAGGAGCCGTTTCTTCCCAATATTCAATTGCTAATAACTTTGAACTTGCTGTAAGGATTTGGATGACATTTTCAAAATGATAGGTTTGGGAACAGCTCGTTATAAAATGAAAATGTTATTAAGAAAGCAAAATACCATTCATTTTTCCAAAGAGAAAAAGTGCAGTTTGAAAAAAGCCATAGCATGAACACCACTATGAAGATTTGGACCAAATAAGAAGCAACTTGGGTACAAAACGATCATTTAAATTTCCTGATTGGTTTGGGGTAAATCCATAAAGTAGTTTTTAAAATATTTGACAGAGAAGGGGGTACATCTGGCTCCTAAAACCTTTATATTGTATCAGCCTTTGTGCGTTTTACAGCATAGATGCTGAGCGAGGCTAATAACCTTTGACTTGCTGGATGGACTTGGATGACATTTTCGGAATGATTAGTTAGACAATGAAAAGGTATTAGGAAATCATGAAAATTCTGTTTTCAGCCTACTCGCACTCATTTACCATAGAGAAAAAGTGCAGTTTTTGAACAGCCATAGCCTGAAAACAGCTTGGCATATTCGCACCAAATAAGAAACAATTTGGGCACAAAGCGTTGACTTAATTTCCTTGACTGATTTGGGGTAAATCCATCCAGTAGTTTTAAAAATATTTGATGGAGAACAGGGTGCTCCCTGTGCCTTCACACCTTGATATCAGTATTGGTGCTTTGCAGCAGAGAGGCTGAGAGCGGCCAATACCTTTTGACTTGGTGGATGGATTTGGATGACATTTTCTAAACCAAGGGATTTAAAAGTTATTCAGAATTATGTGAATAGTGTATAGTGGCTACAGCATGTATATTGGCCACGGCCAAAGTCTGTGGCCACCTAGTGGGTCCAAAATAAACATAGGGTGTGAAAATACTGACTGCCCAGAGCTGAAGGCCCACTAGCCCAAAAGACATGTATAGTGGCCACGGCCTTCACATAGTGGTTGCAAAAGAAACATATTGGATGAATATGTACAGTGGGGGACATCAATGGAGGCGCCCGAGTTAAGCTGGTAATTACTTCCCACATCCATTGAATTTCGAGGGTTTTGTTGTGTTAAATCTAGTCAACTTAACTGCTTTTTAAAGTTTTTTCAATGAATATACATATATATATATATATATATATATTCACTGAAAAAACTTTGTTGAAGGGACGTTATGGTTAAGTTGGACTAATAAAAACCTATGAAATTCAATGAAAAAACTTTTGTTAAAGGGACATTGTGGTTTAGTTGCACTAATAAAAACCTATGAAATTAAATGAAAAAACATTGTTAAAGGGACGTTATGGTTAAGTTGCACTAATAAAAACCTATGAAATTAAATGAAAAAACATTGTTAAAGGGACGTCATGGTTAAGTTGCACTAATAAAACCTATGAAATTCAATGAAAAACCTTTGTTAAAGGGAAGTTATGGTTACAAGTAAAACCGAAAAACTCCTGAAATTCACCAGTAATGGTAAGCTAAGCAACCATAACTCACGCCACCACAGTGCACTGCTAAGACTAACACCCAGGACATCAAAGATGACATCAGAAATGTCATTGATGACATCACTGATGACATCACATATCTGGCCCACTTGTTTTTGTTCACCGACATATATAGGCCAGATGGCTTTGTTCAGTGACAGTCAGAATATTAAAATTGAAAAAGGTGCTATATATCTAGACGTTAACCTTGTCATATGTTCTTTAATTACTTTCCTTAGGGTTTGGTCTCAGCTCATGGTGCACATACATGGGGAAATGAGCAGGCCTCAAACACACAATTCATTTGTATACATGAAGATAAACTTTAATGTCATTAACATTTTCTGATGATGCTCTTTCTTTCTTCCTTACTTTAGTTTCCCTGTATGTGCCTCTGATTTGTATGCATTGTGGTTATTCATATGTATTGTTTGTACCAGCACAATTGTTGTAAATCTTGAATTGTTAGCTAATTATTACATGTTTAACATTACTCAACATTCTGATAAGGTAGCATTCATTATTGTACTATCCAAAATTACAAGATTATAAATATTGTACTTCTATGGTGCATGCCGCAGTCATAGCCTATGTTTATATATGATTAGGTTTCGGAATTAACAACAACACTCCTATACAATGATTTTAGATGAGTACATTCATTAATAGATTAAGTACTTCACAATAGGTCTCCCGATCACCCCTGACATCTTGTTACCAACAATATAAACACAACTCCTTGTAGGAACCTTCCATCAAAATTTATTTCACATGTGATGTCATCTTTCATGTCCTGGGTTTTAGTCTTAGCAGTGCACGGTGGTAGCGTGAGTTATGGCTGCTTAGTTTACCATAACTGGCGAATTTCAGGGGGTTTTCGGTTTTACCTGTAACCATAACGTCCCTTTAACAAAGGTTTTTCATAGAATTTCATAGGTTTTTATTAGTGCAACTTAACCATAATGTCGCTTTAACAAAGTTTTTTCATTGAATTTCATGGGTTTTTACTAGTGCATGCTATTTTCCTACAACTTACTAATATCATACTTACCCAATATAGCAATATTTGTGTCCAATTTACAAAGTGTCACTTAAACTCTGCCATTTCCCACCTTCCAGAATAATTTTGAACACTTCTATACACTTTTTGCAACTATTTCAACTAGTTTTGCATGCATATACAATCATCATATAACCTAGCCCCCACTTGACAAAATCCATTCAGACTTTATGAAAACATGTATAGCTAGATCTATAATCTTTTTGCAAACCTTTGTATAGATTTGTCAAATGGCACCACATTTATAAGCCTTTACAATATTTTGGGACCACCCCCTCTAATTCTGCTCCCTCTTGACAAAATCCGACCAAACTTCGCAAAAACATTTACATCTAGATCTGTTATCAGTTTGCCAAATTAAGTCTAGATTTGACAAATGGCACCACATTTATAAGCCTTTACATTATTTTGGGACCCCCCTCAAATTTTGCTCCCTCTTGACAAAATCCCACCAAACTTCACAAAAATATTTATATCTATATGTATTATCAGTTTGTCAAATTAAGTGTAGATTTGTCAAATGGCACCTCATTTATAAGCCTTTACATAATTTTGGGACCCCACTCTAATTTTGACCCCCCTTGACAGAATCCCACCAAACGTTCCAAACTCATTCGGGATCAGATCAGGAATATAATTGAAACATGTCATGCATTTTAATTAAGTAGCACCAAAGTTATAAGCCATCCAAAAACTTTCCCCAAACATCTGAAGTATCCCCGAACTTCACAGGACTGTTCGCAGACTTTTGCGGCAAAAAAACCTGTATTTTTGCTTCTTGCAGCCATATTCCATCCCATCCTCATCACCCCTCACTTCCCCAGAGATTATATGATAAGTTTGACAAGTGCTATGTTGTGTTTTTTAATATGTTTTTACCACGATGTCCTCGGACACCGGCCACTGTCCGCGAATCCGAGATGGCAGGCGTTTCCAAAAATCTGACGCACCTCACGCTTCATCCCAGCCAATCAGCAAACATGTTGCGTGTCCGCGGACATGACGCAAGCCGATTAACCTATCGGTGTCCTGTCCGCAGAGCAAACGGGGAAGTGTGTCCGCGGAGCAGACATAGATATCACACATTTTTTGGACTTACATTCTGGTCGTTTAAAAAAAAAACTACTGGACGGATTTTCATCAAATTAACGAAAGCATGCTTTTGGGACCAAGCCGCCGCTCCTGCCGCACATTTGGTGAAAATCCGTCCAGCGGTTTGGGCTGTAGGCGTGAGCAATTCTTTTCCCCATTATATCTATGGGAAAAAAATCAATTTTGGGACCCCCCCTATAACTTTGCCCATCCTTGACCAAACATCATCAAACTTTGCAACGGAATTCAGAGTGGGCCATATACATTTTTTGCAAAGTCTGGTGAGGATTCGTCCAGGGGGAGTGAAGTTATAAGCCACCCAAAAAGTGCTCTTCCTATGGGTTTAGCAACTTAACCATAAATACATGGCTGCTACCGCAGGCCAGGTAATACATTTATATGTATATATTCACACTAATATGCAATATAACTGACTGAAACAAACACTTGAAAAAAGAAAATGCAAAACATAGATATATAGGCACTTTGGGTACTGTAGCAGGGGTGAAAAACAAGAAATTGCAACACTGTCATTGCTAAACATCTCACACAACAATCTGAGTGATCATGCCATACTCACATGGATATCTAGCCTAGGGCATCCCTATACCTTGTCCCATTGTACCACAATATTAGGATTAATCTTGCTGGCAATCGGATACTGCCAGCTGCTGGAACGACTGCCAAATTTAACAATGCCATTCTAGCGAACCAAAATCTTCTTGAAATTTGGTTAGTATTACATGCTTGGGATATTGAACATATGACAGCTAAATTGGCTGGCTCTCTATGCACTCAGAATCCCAGGGCTATTGGTAAAAAGAGTGGCTCTACCATGGCCGCCTTTGATCCTGCGCAACAAGATGTTGTATCGTAGGGACAGGGCGTTGGTCAGAAGACAATCCTCACTTTCTCCCAATAGCAAAAAGTCCAGTGTACTCTTTTAGCTACGTCATAAAAACTGGTTGACCCAACACAATCATTCATTAAACAATGCTAACTAGACATTGCTTTTTCAAACTCTGAAATCCAATGATAGCTGCAAATTTTGGTCACGCCTTAGGGAATATCTGGCAGGACCTCAACCCTGTATCTGAACACCAGTGGTTAGTGCACATCAATAAGCTGTATTTTGTAATGAAGGATGATAAACTAGTGGTAGATAGTTACGCCCCCTCAAACAAATTCTTTGGAGAAGACTATGAAGTGGAGGATATTGCCTCCTTTGCAAGTAAGCTCAAAACTACCCATGCACCAGGTCCCGATGGCATAGCCAACATCACTATGAAAGCCAATTTGGTATTCTGGGCTAAAGTCTTGCTTGAACTGTTTAGACAAATTGAGAGGAGTGGACGTGTTCCTGAAAGCTGGCGAAAGTCTATACTTGTTCCTGTACACAAAAAAGGAGATGGATACGTTCCTTTTAATTATAGACTCTTAGCCATGCTTGACACAAGGCAAAACATATTCTCTTCCATCCTTCCAGTGAAACTTAACACTTGGGCTCTGGAGATAGAATTATTAAAACCTTTCCAGACCGGCTTTAAAAATGGACATGGCACACTAGATAACATCTGTACCATACAATATCACATGAGAGAGGCCAGACACTGCTCCAGATCCAATCTCTTTTTTTGTCTAATCGACTATAGCAAGGCCTTTGACTTAGTATACTGTCAGCGCCTGTGGAACATACTCGCTTCTTGGGGGATTGATCCTCACCTGTTGTTCTTTCTTTATACTTTACTATATACTGGTACAACAGTTGTTGTCCAAATAAATCAGGAGGGAGAACACACTACTGAGACAAATGTAGGATTGAAGAAGGGTGCGTCGTCGCACCCCTACTATTCAATATCTTTGTAGCAGATATGGCCAGCTTTCTAGCGACAGTAAGAAACATTCCCCCTAAGATCAATGGTGTGCCCATCATTTGGCTTGGCTACGCCGATGATACCGCCCTTTTTGATCAGAGCCCTTTAGGGCTTCAGCATTCATTAGACGCTCTTGTAGATTTTCCACAAGCTAATCACATTATAATCAGCACAAAACAACTCAATTCATGCGTTTAGCCGGTAGTCTCAATAAATGGGGAAATGACCAACTTGAAGAGGTGGAAACTTGTATGGGCTTTCGACTTAAGCTTAACCCTACTAACCACTTCCACAGGGACTTTGTAATTATTAAGACCTGGAGAAAATGTTTGTCATCAAATGGTACATGGCCAGTAAAGGGGGCAATAACATAGAAGGCCTACTGACCATCTACCGAACAAGCATTATCCCAGCCATAGTATATGGCTTACAGGCACTCCCTCTGAGTCAGGTCAAGTGTCTTGACACATTTGAAGCAAAAGTTTTACTCTCTGTAATGAATTTGCCGAGCTTGGTTCCGGTAGAGTCCTTGAGGATGGAATTTGGTGTGTATTCCCTTTCCTCAACTTGGCTCATCCAGCGCACTATTCTCTACCTCAAGTTGACATCTACTGTGTCTAACTCCAAGAAATCTTTGCAAATTTTGGGGAATTGGTTTACAACCCCAGAAACAGAACTAATCCTTTTATTCTTGGATTTAACTCTTTTGGAAATACCCATCTCCATGATCTGTGTTTTGTCTAACATAGAGCAAATCCTCAAAACAAAGGTCCAGAGTATGGGACAGAGTATGTAGTTTGGTCCAGCTCATTTTGAGGAGGAGATATAAGACCTTTTTGTTCCAAAGTTTCTTATTAAATGTACCTTTTTCCTACCATACCAAGCCTTGCTCTTTGGACTTATAAAGAACTTATCACCCACTTTGGAATATCGGGGGGGCTGGGAGAATATTCCATATGACCTGAGACTTTTGCTGCATATGTTGCATGACAATTGAAATTGATTGCCATATCTTGACAAGATATCCTGGCCTAAATTCCCTGTATCTGAAGGGCTATGGGAAATATGTTGAACAGATTGTATTCAATGAAACTGATTAATTCTGGAATTCACTGTACAGAGCCAAATCTCTCTTATAACTGCAGCATATCACAAATGGAATGAAATATCAAATCTGTTTAAACTGCCCCGCCCCTCTTTATAGATTGAACTGACTCAGGTATTTATTAGAATGAGTCTGGCGGAATCGTATTGATCATGATTCTGTTTGAAATTGAACTAATTTTGTTTCTTTTTCTTTACATTATTGTGTTTCTGATTGCATTTGAATGAATCTTATGCTATTTTATATGTGACTTGTATTTATCTTTTTTATATTGTGATTATTATGCAAATATGTATCTGTGCTCAAGGTTTGTGTAACGAAGTGAACAATAAAGTTAATACAAATTAAAAAGCATATGTCTTTGAGAAAGGTGCAAAAGGGTGGCTTATCAGTCACTAAGGTCAGAAAAGTGTACCTGGGGTATCTGGGCCTCTCAAATGTACCTCATTTTGTTCTTGATGGTTCAACAGCATCAAACTAGGCCTCTCATGCGGGTCAACCAGGTTGGGGTCATTGAGTTGCATTGATCCAAGCCACGAGCCAGAGTCGAGTTGGGTTCAATGTGAAGCTGTGATGCAGCATCAGAACAGAGCAGTCGAAGATTCAACCAGGTTAGGTTTGATGGTTGAGTTGGTTTGAGATGGTGGATACTGCTGGGTCGAGTAATCAATGACATTTGAGGTGCTGTTCAAAGATGCAGAAATAAAAAGACGTCTGCAGCAGTGCGCTTCTTGTTCGTGCCGATAGCCTAGGATTTCTTCCACCAACTTCTCACCTGTCTAATAGGGCTCTTCAACCACCAGGAACAATATGAGAAACATTTTCTATTGACTTTTATTAATAGCTTCAGGGTTTTTTGTGGTGTGATGCATATGCTCCTTTAGACTACAGCATGGTTTTTGGTTAGCTGTAGAGTATTGCGTGAAGGTTATCAAAAGATTATTGGTCGCCGTAG
Source organism: Ambystoma mexicanum (assembly GCF_040938575.1). Lineage (NCBI taxonomy): Eukaryota > Metazoa > Chordata > Amphibia > Caudata > Ambystomatidae > Ambystoma > Ambystoma mexicanum. Next base: position 124,529,891 of record NC_090940.1, on the reverse strand, counting down.
CTGGCTACGAGAAATGTGAGTGCACTTTCTTGCTCCATTGCTTTAGGGGGGACCGCTACTTGAGTGGTTGATGCCATGCATTCATGCTTGTCAGGAACACTTTGAGGGATTTTGGCTGCCCACTTTTTAATGATTTTGTAAAGCACACACAAGTGCATTATACTTCAGCCAGCAGTGTTTGACGGCGAGTATAAGGCGGAGGGTCCAAACCCAGCTCTTACAAATAGAAGTGGAGAAACCGGGAGTGATGATGAGGCTGGATTTGGGTCAAAAAAGTTTCCATAGAAAATAGATTGCAGAATTTGGCAGAATTTTAGAAAGTCAGCTTCAAGGCCCAGGAGAAGTAGAAGAATCAATCAATCACTGGATGAATAATGCTTTTATTAAGCTGTATGCACTACCGATATAGACAACAACATAATAGAATACAGTAAAGAGTGAAATGAGAAATCGGATGGAACAGACATGAGCAGGAGGAGATATAACAAAAAGAAGTTCTTCCAGGGCATGGCCAGGTACAACCAGCCCCGCTGTCCCAGATTATAGCACGCAGCTCAACCTACTTTTCCCACATAACAAGCTCTTTTATGTATTTCAGCAAACAATTCCTGGAAGGGATCCCCGATGCAGCCCCTGTTTTTTTCACCTGCTCCACGACACGCCAAAAAAGGTATTGCTAACTATAGCAAGCATTAGATTAGAAGTGGGTGAAGGGGGGGCCTGGCGTACATGGGACAGGAAATTATTGCCAATACACAGGCTCAGCATTGTGTTGATCTTTCCAGAGCAATCCCTACACTTTCTACTGTGCTTACCTTGTACCTGTAAACCCCCCAGTTTAGCCCTCCAAGGAATGGCATGCTGCCAGGATGCAGCGCACATACCACCTTACAATTGTCTGCAGGATTTGGAGGTACTGTTAGGAAAATCCAGAATGCACACTTTGACAGTAGGTCAACTTGAGCAAAACCAGGGCATGTTCCTGCAGGAGGGACACTCTTGACAACTGTCAACCTGCAGGATTAAAGTCAAGTTGTCATTGGCAAAGATACACAGGTTATGCATTAAGACATTGGAGCCAAAGGTTCACCATATGAAGGTGATGAAGCAATGGTATGGGCAGGCCTCGGCTAGAAAGCCTAAGTACCAAGATGTTTGCCTTGGCACAGTTGAGAAAAAGCATATTATCTCAAAGCCAAACCTCCTCCCATGTAAGGCACTCCTTAACCAGCTGACCGTCGCCAGACTATGTGTCAATTCACATCACCCATAACATTCACCCCATTCTCAGAGCAATCGTGGTACATACCCAACTCAATTCTTAACTCTACCAAGAAGATTTCCAAAATTGGAGGTGGAACAAGTGTTATGGTGAGATGAAAAATTACTCAACATCGGCTGGAGAGTGTTTAAAGAAACAGCATAGGCTTGATGGTGAACCATGAACTGCACCGGAACTTGGCTTCAGGGTAGTGATCTGGTCAGATGGCCATATTGTGTGAGCTATGGAGATGAGGTCTCAAATATTACAGCATTTTGTGGACAAGTATTCGGCCTGCATCTGATGAAACGACCCAGTCAGTGGGGTCCAGGGAGGAGACATAGGACGTTGATGACAGAGCTTTTCTGATTTTGAATAGCTCAGTGCTGTAATTCTCAGATCAATCTATGGCATAGGGAAAGTGCACATTGTTTGCATGCATGAAGCTGATGCTGTCATGGGGCTTGCATGTGTGCAGATCCTTCAGCTTTCTAGAAGTTTTCCTGTGTTCCTGTGCATATACCATCATTTTCTAAATCCTTGAGCTAGAGGGTAAACAATCCACAGGAACATTAGCCAATTCCCCACAATAGGCTGAGAAATCAAGATCATGATGATAGAGTAAATGTGTTCAACATCAGAGGTCCACGCCAAGCAGTCTCTGACTATATTTGGTAAGAGATGTTAAAAGTCTTGCACCTTCAAACAATTCACCAATTTGATGGCCTGATTCCAAGCAAAGGCAAGCCAGGGATTGCCAAAGACAAGAAGCAATGGCCCAACTAGTGGGAGAGAAATGTTTCTGGTTTAATGATGTTAAGATTCTTTGCCATGACTAAGTCAAGCTGTTTGCTGAAATTATGTGTTGGCAATTCTGAATGTGTTAAGAAACTGAATGCTCCAATCAAGTTAAATCCTATCTGTGAGGCTAAACTCTGGAGATAATAAACAGCCTTGGAGAAATGAAAATAGATAATCATACAGAGCAAATGCATCAGGGAAAGCTTGGCTTTCCCTGATGCATTTGGGGTGCAAGGGTATGATATGTACCCCAATGCAAGGGTATGATATGCACAGGCAATAGTGTTGGAATTGATGAGACAAATTAATCCCTTTACAGTCAAAAAACGGGGCCTCCCCCGCAACATGACAAAATGTTATCATTTGGTGGGAATAAGTAATTTACTTAGAGTATGCTGATTGAACCGGGTTTTGGTCAGATCCAGTAGGATACAGATATCCACTAGAATGTCAAGACGTGTTTAACACCTGACCGGAAGTTCATTGGACCAGCTTTGAGCATGCAGTGGTCTTTTCCCAAAACTCTAGTATCATCGTAGCTGAAGATCCAACTAGCTTTGTTTCCTCGATAAAGGGAATCTGGTTTTGTTTCCCTGGCGATGGTTAGTAAGTGATATAGGAAGCATTTTCATCGGCTTCAGAGAAAAGACAAGAGAATCTATACGGTTTGTACTGATGTCTGAATCTAACCATCTCAGACAATCTTAGACAGAAGGCAAATGCTTCAGACAAAGAATTAGAGTCGAACACTACAGAGATTCCTGAGATGAAAATAAATGGTTGCCTTGGTAATGATAGCTCCCAGTCTCTCATATGATTGGGGCCCTTTGGATCTGATTTGTTGTGCTTGTTTGACGTAGCACCGATCATATTTGTCTTATTCACAAATCCCACGACCTTACCCTGGACTGGGCGCTTGGGGAACCTTACAGCACATGCTTACCGACCACATTTCCAGAAGTTCCTTTGAATATACCAGCGGGGCATGGAGCTTCAAAAGCCTCCATGGCAGTGGTCTTCAAACTGGAGGGCTGTTCCCTCTACGGGGGCCTGAAGGATGTTCAGGCTGCGTGCAGACTCTTTAAAAAGGGATTAAGATTACTATTTTTAATATAAACAAGGATTAAGGTGACTGATTTTAATAGAGAATGTAAGCAGTAGTAAATCTACTTATATTTTAAAAGAACAAGGGGCCCACATGGATTTTATTTCAGCCCCTTATGGCGGCAAACTCCCAGAAACAATATTTGTATTCACAAGGTGTGGGCATGCTCAGTATGAAAAAGTTTGAATACCACTGCTGTAGAGCAATCACAGATGGGGGGATGTCTTGCATTTGTTAAGGAGATTGGCATCTGTGGAGGTGAGGTTGACAGTAATGTGGTTTTAGATCACTGCTGTTGTACCCCAAGGTTGTGTACCTTGTGGGATGGTGTGAACGGTTAAGGAGGAAATGAAATTGGAAAGTGGTGAAGCCGGAGAGGCGTTAGGGGCTGTTAGATAGATGACTGCCTTTGTAGAGGAGATGAACCTCACACAGTGAAGCGCCATCTAGTGGCAGCTGGGGAATAGGCAGGGGGAGATCCTCAGGGAGCGGGCTGAAGACCCTATAGGTGGATATCAGCCTGCCGATGGTGGATGTGTAGAGAGCAAAGAGCACTGGGCTTCGGGCCCATCCATGAGGGATTCCTAATGGGAGAGAAATAGGAGCAGAGCTGCCAACAGAGGCGTCCATAGGGAGGGCCTGGGGGTTGGGATATAGCCCTGTGTCTTTTGGTTGTAGCCCTGGATAGAAGCTCAGGGGCGGCAACCCAATGGCCAGCTAGCACCGAGCCTCGACAGTCTCGACATTAGCCTAGCCCCGGATCTTTTACAAACCTAGCACCAACCCTGCCTGCCATAGAGAAGGAATGTGAATGCACATATATAGATCTTACAGTGAAATAATATTCCACTTGTTACAATGTATAAATGTCCACAGGGCACTGGCAGGGTTATATGACAGTAAATCTTGGCCTTAATATTCTAACAATGTATAAAGGGCAGTGCTTTAAACAATAGGCACATAATAACCTGCATCGTCTTCTCTATAAAGCTGTTGGCGAAGCCGGGGTGACTCACTGTTGCTGGCATGGCACTCAGTAGGAACATGAGCTGAATATTCAAACCATCAAAACAAAGCACATGCTACCATAATGGATTAATCAAAGCGAGGATTTCAGCTGAATACAGCAGACTTGTGATCAAATGGAGCTCCCTTCTTGTTCAGCGTGTGATGCTGTAAACTCAGATTGTAGAAATCAACGCATAGTCCTGCATCAGGAGTGGCACATGCGCGCGTCACGCAAAGCTTTCATGCAGGTGATTTAGACGGGTAATGCTTTAGAAAGTTTATAATGGGGTGGGATGATATTATAATTCTTTCCAATGTTTGCAATACAACGCTAGTGGCGTTCAGAGCGATAGTGATTTGGGGAGTGTGTGATCATGTGTGTAAGGAGCTGTATCCTTTCCATGAACAAACAGTCAAATGCAAAAGACCAGTGCTGGAAATAGAAAACGTGTTTTGGGGGAACTGCTACTTCTTAGAAGGGGCGTGGCTTAGGAAAGGAGAGTGCATGGCCAAGGGGCGTGGTCCCCGACCAAGTTGCGCAACACAGTGGGCCTCATTACAAGTGCAGCGGGAAGGGGCTAACGGCACAGTTAAGGGTGCCGGTGCCATTAACCCCTTACCGCCACATTCCGAGGTCCCTTAGCGGATCCCACTAAGGCCGGCTGGTAAAACCAGCTGTCCTTAGCAGGAGCCGCTAAGGGACCAGGGAGCTAATAACGGGCCCGTAATTAGCTCCCTCCCCATTCCCATTGAGCCCTATGGGGGCTCGAATGGGAATGGGGAAGTGTTTTTTGAATGGGGACTTACCGGGTCCTCCAAGGTTGGAATGACCCGGTAAGTCCCCATTCAAAGAACCCAGACCCGGACATGGCTTTGGAGGCAGCCATGGTGCTAATAACACCATGGCTACCTCCAAACTCGTAATGACCCCCAGTATCTCTATATAGAGCCCAATCCTGGTGATTTGCATAAAAGCAAAGAGTACTATGGGAACAACACAATGTAAACAATTTTAAATGTTAAACGTGTCTTATAGTGATTGATTAAGAAAACCTTTAAGAAAATAATGGACTCTTCTGTTTTGATTGGTCACAATATTCACCCTAATAACGAGATGTCTGTAAATGCAGGACATATATACCAGTTGGAACAGATTCAAAATAGTTTTGAGGCTTCGGCAGTTTCTGTATGCAGGCTCCAGTACTACATGCTCTGAATGCTAGCGTGTCGTTCCATCGAATCATTTCCATGAAAAGATGTTTAATCGAATTCCCATACGTAAAGTGCAAAGTGTTTATGCATCGAAACCCTTTAATCGAATAGGGTTTTGTTATATAAACACCTTACATGTTGTGCATGGGAATTCTATGAAACATGCATAACGTTATAACATTACAGGGAGCTGTGCAGTGCTGAAGTATTTCAGCACTGGCCAACTTCCTCTGACTTGTGATGTTTATTGTTTATAGGGGGCACCCTCCCACCAACTCCCCTCCCCAAACCCCCTCTCCAACCCCAATTTTCAAAATGTAACCCTTGTCCAGTGCTGAAATCTATAATGTATTTCAGGACTGGACATCTCCCTCTAATTTGTGGTATTTATTGTTTATTGGGGGAGTACCTCCAAACCCCCCAACCCCCAGGGGTTCACTCTCCCTAATACCTCCGTGACCCCCATTTTCCAAAAATAACCCATGTCCAGTGCTGAAATCTAAAATGTATTTCAGCACTGGACAGCTCCCTCTAATTTGTGGTGTTTTCTGTTTATTGGGTGGGCCCACACACCCCCCCCCTAACTCCAAGGGGCCCCCACCCCCTAATCCCCCCACCAACCCCTATTCCTCAACCCATTGAATTACCAACAAAATTAACACTTTCCATTGAATTACCAACCCAAACATCCATACATCTATTTTAAAGGTCTGTTTGAGTTGGAAATCCATCGAAATTCATTCAATGAATGCTTTTCGATGGAAAAGCTTTTCAATGGATAATGAATTTTGATGGATAATGATTCAATGGAAATAAATTCGATGGAAAGACTGCATACCTGCAAAAGACATACACAACACAGGGGGGATAAAAGTGACCACGATGAGAACAGACAACACTGACCACCATTATGCACAGATACAATTCATCACAATATCCAAACAACAGGTGTGACAACATACGCACAATGCCGAAATACAATTTAATCCGACATGGTTACTCATACACTACATGCAGAACACATACACCATTGACTGCATGTAAAAGACAGAGATAACATGCTTGCATGGAACAATAGGCGCAGAGAGGGGATTTGTAAAGCACGTAGGGGTGATAGACGTGCTATCAGAACATGATTGACGACAATGCGCTCACACAAAATGGTGGGTGACCACAGCATGATAAACACGCAGGGAACATGCGCACATTGGTGGAAAACAACTGACCAAAATCATTTCAGAAAGACCCAAAATGCAATACAGGTGATACGTTTGGATAAAACTCACACAATATGCACACATATGTACGCCCACAATCATATACGAACAAAGCAACAGGTAGACCTCTTACACTAATGAAACCAGTGAAACGCAAAAAAATCAAGTTACTACCTCTAAAAAACACACCATGGAAATGGTATAATTGTCTAACACTTGAAAGGTACCACATTTTTAAGTTAACACATTTTGGCAATGCCAATGTTAGGTCACCAAAATGATGTGCAGATGAAGCAATTTCCTAATGCAAACATTCCTTACACTACAAATTTAACCTTAGCTCACAAAGCTTGGAGTGTGTGGTCTTCGACGGGATAACTGGCAACTTTGAGCCTTGGGATTTTTCTGACACCCTCCAACCTGGATTCCACAGTCATCACTACACTCAAACAACATTGACCCGCCTCTCCTCAGCTCAGCATTCCACACTCTACTCCATGCCAAATAGCCCCTGCTTTCAACATGGTTGAGTCATTCTCTATACCGCCTCTCTCAGCAAAAGTACATCCTCCTCTGAATTCTAGATGTCTTGATTAAGTTCCCTTTCTTCACCCCAGCCCTTTGCCCAAGGATTTCAACTGCCTGTTCACCACCCACCACTGGTTTGCACTTGCCTGCCCGATGTTCAACTCTTCCAAGATGGAGGTTATCTATTTCTCAGCCTCCGACGCCACTCCACTTCACCTCTTACATTTTCTTTTTCCTCTGAAATCCTCAAACCCTCCCCAAAAAACACAACTTTATGGTACAGTGACTGTGATATCATTCTATCAATGCCACAGCGGGCAGGACACATCTATTTAACAACTGACACAATCAGTGACAAAGTATGTCTACAAATACCGGGACTGTCTCCTCCTTTGGGGATGCCTCTGTCACTGCTGCTCTCATTCTGCCTTTAAGCATAAAAAACAATGCTCCCCTCTTCAATATATCTTTTTTTTTCTCTGGTTGCACTGCTTTCAGCAACAGCTGGGGTGGCTCTAACAACCTAATGCACACCTAATAAAGCAGCACTTGACCAGAGAGAGACACAAACTCAGAGACAGAGAAGGAGAGAGATAAAAATAAAGAAAAAGAGAGAGCGATACAAAAACTGAGAGACAGAGATAATACATTAGTGTTTAATAACAGTTCAAACCTTAACGTTGTCCCAACATTTATGGGCATCACGTTTCTAAAGAGAGTACCCTTAACCTTTGTACACTTTTATCCCCCACCATGCTCTGTTAATTTGTTTCATAAAGAGAGAATTGTCTAAAATATCAGTGAAACATGTTGACATATTAGCTTGGAGTCATAGGTTATTACTATGGGTATGCTGTGTTTCTCATGTTCTCATCTATTTGTGCATGCTGCTTATTTTGGAATGTCCTTAGTATGCACTTACCCACACATTATTTGATTGACATGAACATTATAATTTACAAGTGAATGAATGCAGTTCATGTAACACAGCAATGATGGGGAACACTTTTTGGCAATGTGATGCTATAATATTGATTAATGTTATAAGCAATTAAACTAGTTGATGGTCCATAATTGAAAAGTATGTTTTTTGTTATTCAATTCAATACGCATGGATTGTTCTAGAAGTGTACATAGGTGAATGTAACTTAATGTGAACTTTCAAGGTATAAATGTGACAGACAAGGGGGGGTCCTGGGAGTGTCTCTCTACCGGCCTATACCCCGGGTTAGAGTCTCAACCAGAGTCTTTAGCTCACAATTCCTTTCACAGAAGAGACAATTCCACTACATATCAGTATTTGTCCTCACTGATGAGGCCCAATCATGCACCTTGTTTGTGCATACTTGCGACAGGCCACTAAAATGTCCACCTGTCGTGGTGGTTGAGAAACTGAGGACCAGGTACAAAGTAGTAAGATGTAAAGGGTTTTGCTAAACACATTCTCAAAGAACAACGTGAGGTGTCTGGATGCCGGTAAAACTCAATAGAAGAAGGTTCCTGGATTATGGCAAACGTCAATAAATAAGGTGTCATGGTGCTACTTCCAAGAGTCGGGGTGTACAATGATGAAGGAGCTGGCACGATCGCAATACAGTGCACCAAGAAGCGGGCCCGTCTTGCTACAAAGGGGTTCTTCTATGAAGTGCTCAGGGTTCTAAAGTACAAAAATCCCAAAGTGCAGCTAGTCTTTCAAAGCATTCAACCAAACGAAGGAAAACCAAACGCAGATCTAAACAAATTGTTCCCTCAAGAAGGCTCAGAACTGTGTCCCTCCCTGCAATCCCCCTTCTCTTGGGCCAATGTATAACTGACCTTGCCACACATCAGTGTCTACTCCACGCTGGCTTCTGCCCTAGTGTCTGCTGCAGGACAGGGATTACAGCATCTCACAGACTATACTGATCCTCTGCTGCTAAGCCTCCCAATGGTTGGCTTTTAAAGCCTGGACTCTTGGATGGAGGTGGGTGGTACTTGTCCTTGGTGAGCTTCCCCTAGTACAGGCTGGTCACAGGCACAGAAGAGGATGACGCCTCTACTGGAGGAGGTAGACTAATTAATACATCTTTTAAAACACTCTGTATTCCAGAGACCAGTCTGTAGGCACAGGACCGGGACTGGAACCTGTTCTGTTCTGTGTTGTCTTGCTTCCAAGACACACGCTTTCCCCCTGAGCTATGCTCCTGGCCAAGCTGACTAGCTGCACATTCTTGTTTTTGGTGTTGACTGACTTAAGATCTTTGATGCATGTTTACAGTTGGATTTTTAATGCTGTAAAACAGAAATGTTAATGGAAAACAAAGAGTGGGAATTGATTAGCAGGGTCTAATTGCAGGAGGAATGGTATGCTGCCAGGATGCAGCGCACATACCACTTTACAATTGTCTGCAGGATTTGAAGGTACTGTTAGGAAAATCCAGAATGCACACTTTGACAGTAGGTCAACTTGAGCCAAACCAGGGCATGTTCCTACAGGAGGGACACTCTTGACAACTGTCAACCTGCAGGATTAAAGTCAAGTTTTCATTGGCAAAGATACACAGGTTATGCATTAAGACCATTGGAGCCAAAGGTTCACCATATGAAGGTGATGAAGCAATGGTATGGGCAGGCCTCGGCTAGAAAGCCTAAGTACCAAGATGTTTGCCTTGGCACAGTTGAGAAAAAGCATATTATCTCAAAGCCAAACCTCCTCCCATGTAAGGCACTACTTAACCAGCTGACCGTCGCCAGACTATGTGTCAATTCACATCACCCATAACATTCACCCCATTCTCAGAGCAATCGTGGTACATACCCAACTCAATTCTTAACTCTACCAAGAAGATTTCCAAAATTGGAGGTGGAACAAGTGTTATGGTGAGATAAAAAATTACTCAAACCTATCAAAGATGTAACAACATCGGCTGGAGAGTGTTTAAAGAAACAGCATAGGCTTGATGGTGAACCATGAACTGCACCGGAACTTGGCTTCAGGGTAGTGATCTGGTCAGATGGCCATATTGTGTGAGCTATGGAGATGAGGTCTCAAATATTACAGCATTTTGTGGACAAGAATTCGGCCTGCATCTGATGAAACGACCCAGTCAGTGGGGTCCAGGGAGGAGGCATAGGACGTTGATGACAGAGCTTTTCTGATTTTGAATAGCTCAGTGCAGTAATTCTCAGATCAATCTATGGCATAAGGAAAGTGCACATTGTTTGCATGCATGAAGCTGATGCTGTCATGGGGCTTGCATGTGTGCAGATCCTCCAGCTTTCTAGAAGTTTTCCTGTGTTCCTGTGCATATACCATCATTTTCTAAATCCTTGAGCTAGAGGGTAAACAATGCACAGGAACATTAGCCAATTCCTCACAATAGGCTGAGAAATCAAGATCATGATGATAGAGTAAATGTGTTCAACATCAGAGGTCCACGCCAAGCAGTCTCTGACTATATTTGGTAAGAGATGTTAAAAGTCTTGCACCTTCAAACAATTCACCAATTTGATGGCCTGATTCCTAGCAAAGGCAAGCCAGGGATTGCCAAAGACAAGAAGCAATGGCCCAACTAGTGGGAGAGAAATGTTTCTGGTTTAATGATGTTAAGATTCTTTGCCATGACTAAGTCAAGCTGTTTGCTGAAATTATGTGTTGGCAATTCTGAATGTGTTAAGAAACTGAATGCTCCAATCAAGTTAAATCCTATCTGTGAGGCTAAACTCTGGAGATAATAAACAGCCTTGGAGAAATGAAAATAGATAATCATACAGAGCAAATGCATCAGGGAAAGCTTGGCTTTCCCTGATGCATTTGGGGTGCAAGGGTATGATATGTACCCCAATGCAAGGGTATGATATGCACAGGCAATAGTGTTGGAATTGATGAGACAAATGAATCCCTTTACAGTCAAAAAACGGGGCCTCCCCCGCAACATGACAAAATGTTATCATTTGGTGGGAATAAGTAATTTACTTAGAGTATGCTGATTGAACCGGGTTTTGGTCAGATCCAGTAGGATACAGATATCCACTAGAATGTCAAGACGTGTTTAACACCTGACCGGAAGTTCATTGGACCAGCTTTGAGCATGCAGTGGTCTTTTCCCAAAACTCTAGTATCATCGTAGCTGAAGATCCAACTAGCTTTGTTTCCTCGATAAAGGGAATCTGGTTTTGTTTCCCTGGCGATAGTTAGTAAGTGATATAGGAAGCATTTTCATCGGCTTCAGAGAAAAGACAAGAGAATCTATACGGTTTGTACTGATGTCTGAATCTAACCAATCTCAGACAATCTTAGACAGAAGGCAAATGCTTCAGACAAAGAATTAGAGTCGAACACTACAGAGATTCCTGAGATGAAAATAAATGGTTGCCTTGGTAATGATAGCTCCCAGTCTCTCATATGATTGGGGCCCTTTGGATCTGATTTGTTGTGCTTGTTTGACGTAGCACCGATCATATTTGTCTTATTCACAAATCCCACGACCTTACCCTGGACTGGGCGCTTGGGGAACCTTACAGCACATGCTTACCGACCACATTTCCAGAAGTTCCTTTGAATATACCAGCGGGGCATGGAGCTTCAAAAGCCTCCATGGCAGTGGTCTTCAAACTGGAGGGCTGTCCCCTCTACGGGGGCCTGAAGGATGTTCAGGCTGCGTACAGACTCTTTAAAAAGGGATTAAGATTACTATTTTTAATATAAACAAGGATTAAGGTGACTGATTTTAATAGAGAATGTAAGCAGTAGTAAATCTACTTATATTTTTAAAGAACAAGGGGCCCACATGGATTTTATTTCAGCCCCTTATGGCGGCAAACTCCCAGAAACAATATTTGTATTCACAAGGTGTGGGCATGCTCAGTATGAAAAAGTTTGAATACCACTGCTGTAGAGCAATCACAGATGGGGGGATGTCTTGCATTTGTTAAGGAGATTGGCATCTGTGGAGGTTGACAGTAATGTGGTTTTAGATCACTGCTGTTGTACCCCAAGGTTGTGTACCTTGTGGGATGGTGTGAACGGTTAAGGAGGAAATGAATTTGGAAAGTGGTGAAGCCGGAGAGGCGTTAGGGGCTGTTAGATAGATGACTGCCTTTGTAGAGGAGATGAACCTCACACAGTGAAGCGCCATCTAGTGGCAGCTGGGGAATAGGCAGGGGGAGATCCTCAGGGAGCGGGCTGAAGACCCTATAGGTGGATATCAGCCTGCCGATGGTGGATGTGTAGAGAGCAAAGAGCACTGGGCTTCGGGCCGATCCATGAGGGATTCCTAATGGGAGAGAAATAGGAGCAGAGCTGCCAACAGAGGCGTCCATAGGGAGGGCCTGGGGGTTGGGATATAGCCCTGTGTCTTTTGGTTGTAGCCCTGGATAGAAGCTCAGGGGCGGCAACCCAATGGCCAGCTAGCACCGAGCCTCGACAGTCTCGACATTAGCCTAGCCCCGGATCTTTTACAAACCTAGCACCAACCCTGCCTGCCATAGAGAAGGAATGTGAATGCACATATATAGATCTTACAGTGAAATAATATTCCACTTGTTACAATGTATAAATGTCCACAGGGCACTGGCAGGGTTATATGACAGTAAATCTTGGCCTTAATATTCTAACAATGTATAAAGGGCAGTGCTTTAAACAATAGGCACATAATAACCTGCATCGTCTTCTCTATAAAGCTGTTGGCGAAGCCGGGGTGACTCACTGTTGCTGGCATGGCACTCAGTAGGAACATGAGCTGAATATTCAAACCATCAAAACAAAGCACATGCTACCATAATGGATTAATCAAAGCGAAGATTTCACCTGAATACAGCAGACTTGTGATCAAATGGAGCTCCCTTCTTGTTCAGCGTGTGATGCTGTAAACTCAGATTGTAGAAATCAACGCATAGTCCTGCATCAGGAGTGGCACATGCGCGCGTCACGCAAAGCTTTCATGCAGGTGATTTAGACGGGTAATGCTTTAGAAAGTTTATAATGGGGTGGGATGATGTTATAATTCTTTCCAATGTTTGCAATACAACGCTAGTGGCGTTCAGAGCGATAGTGATTTGGGGAGTGTGTGATCATGTGTGTAAGGAGCTGTATCCTTTCCATGAACAAACAGTCAAATGCAAAAGACCAGTGCTGGAAATAGAAAACGTGTTTTGGGGGAACTGCTACTTCTTAGAAGGGGCGTGGCTTAGGAAAGGAGAGTGCATGGCCAAGGGGCGTGGTCCCCGACCAAGTTTGCGCAACACAGTGGGCCTCATTACAAGTGCAGCGGGAAGGGGCTAACGGCACAGTTAAGGGTGCCGGTGCCATTAACCCCTTACCGCCACATTCCGAGGTCCCTTAGCGGATCCCACTAAGGCCGGCTGGTAAAACCAGCTGTCCTTAGCAGGAGCCGCTAAGGGATCAGGGAGCTAATAACGGGCCCGTAATTAGCTCCCTCCCCATTCCCATTGAGCCCTATGGGGGCTCGAATGGGAATGGGGAAGTGTTTTTTGAATGGGGACTTACCGGGTCCTCCAAGGTTGGAATGACCCGGTAAGTCCCCATTCAAAGAACCCAGACCCGGACACGGCTTTGGAGGCAGCCATGGTGCTAATAACACCATGGCTACCTCCAAACTCGTAATGACCCCCAGTATCTCTATATAGAGCCCAATCCTGGTGATTTGCATAAAAGCAAAGAGTACTATGGGAACAACACAATGTAAACAATTTTAAATGTTAAACGTGTCTTATAGTGATTGATTAAGAAAACCTTTAAGAAAATAATGGACTCTTCTGTTTTGATTGGTCACAATATTCACCCTAATAACGAGATGTCTGTAAATGCAGGACATATATACCAGTTGGAACAGATTCAAAATAGTTTTGAGGCTTCGGCAGTTTCTGTATGCAGGCTCCAGTACTACATGCTCTGAATGCTAGCGTGTCGTTCCATCAAATCATTTCCATGAAAAGATGTTTAATCGAATTCCCATACGTAAAGTGCAAAGTGTTTATGCATCGAAACCCTTTAATCGAATAGGGTTTTGTTATATAAACACCTTACATGTTGTGCATGGGAATTCTATGAAACATGCATAACGTTATAACATTACAGGGAGCTGTGCAGTGCTGAAGTATTTCAGCACTGGCCAACTTCCTCTGACTTGTGATGTTTATTGTTTATAGGGGGCACCCTCCCACCAACTCCCCTCCCCAAACCCCCTCTCCAACCCCAATTTTCAAAATGTAACCCTTGTCCAGTGCTGAAATCTATAATGTATTTCAGCACTGGACATCTCCCTCTAATTTGTGGTATTTATTGTTTATTGGGGGAGTACCTCCAAACCCCCCAACCCCCAGGGGTTCACTCTCCCTAATACCCCCGTGACCCCCATTTTCAAAAAATAACCCATGTCCAGTGCTGAAATCTAAAATGTATTTCAGCACTGGACAGCTCCCTCTAATTTGTGGTGTTTTCTGTTTATTGGGTGGGCCCACACACCCCCCCTAACTCCAAGGGGCCCCCACCCCCTAATCCCCCCACCAACCCCTATTCCTCAACCCATTGAATTACCAACAAAATTAACCCTTTCCATTGAATTACCAACCCAAACATCCATACATCTATTTTAAAGGTCTGTTTGAGTTGGAAATCCATCGAAATTCATTCAATGAATGCTTTTCGATGGAAAAGCTTTTCAATGGATAATGAATTTTGATGGATAATGATTCAATGGAAATAAATTCGATGGAAAGACTGCATACCTGCAAAAGACATACACAACACAGGGGGGATAAAAGTGACCACGATGAGAACAGACAACACTGACCACCATTATGCACAGATACAATTCATCACAATATCCAAACAACAGGTGTGACAACATACGCACAATGCCGAAATACAATTTAATCCGACATGGTTACTCATACACTACATGCAGAACACATACACCATTGACTGCATGTAAAAGACAGAGATAACATGCTTGCATGGAACAATAGGCGCAGAGAGGGGATTTGTAAAGCACGTAGGGGTGATAGACGTGCTTTCAGAACATGATTGACGACAATGCGCTCACACAAAATGGTGGGTGACCACAGCATGATAAACACGCAGGGAACATGCGCACATTGGTGGAAAACAACTGACCAAAATCATTTCAGAAAGACCCAAAATGCAATACAGGTGATACGATTGGATAAAACTCACACAATATGCACACATATGTACGCCCACAATCATATACGAACAAAGCAACAGGTAGACCTCTTACACTAATAAAACCAGTGAAACGCAAAAACATCAAGTTACTACCTCTAAAAAACACACCATGGAAATGGTATAATTGTCTAACACTTGAAAGGTACCACATTTTTAAGTTAGCACATTTTGGCAATGCCAATGTTAGGTCACCAAAATGATGTGCAGATGAAGCAATTTCCTAATGCAAACATTCCTTACACTACAAATTTAACCTTAGCTCACAAAGCTTGGAGTGTGTGGTCTTCGACGGGATAACTGGCAACTTTGAGCCTTGGGATTTTTCTGACACCCTCCAACCTGGATTCCACAGTCATCACTACACTCAAACAACATTGACCCGCCTCTCCTCAGCTCAGCATTCCACACTGTACTCCATGCCAAATAGCCCCTGCTTTCAACATGGTTGAGTCATTCTCTATACCGCCTCCCTCAGCAAACGTACATGCTCCTTTGAATTCTAGATGTCATGATTAAGTTCCCTTTCTTCACCCCAGCCCTTTGCCCAAGGATTTCAACTGCCTGTTCACCACCCACCACTGGTTTGCACTTGCCTGCCCGATGTTCAACTCTTCCAAGATGAAGGTTATCTATTTCTCAGCCTCCGACGCCCCTCCACTTCACCTCTTACATTTTCTTTTTCCTCTGAAATCCTCAAACCCTCCCCAAAAAACACAACTTTATGGTACAGTGACTGTGATATCATTCTATCAATGCCACAGCGGGCAGGACACATCTATTTAACAACTGACACAATCAGTGACAAAGTATGTCTACAAATACCGGGACTGTCTCCTGCTTTGGGGATGCCTCTGTCACTGCTGCTCTCATTCTGCCTTTAAGCATAAAAACAATGCTCCCCTCTTCAATATATCTTTTTTTTTCCTCTGGTTGCACTGCTTTCAGCAACAGCTGGGGTGGCTCTAACAACCTAATGCACACCTAATAAAGCAGCACTTGACCAGAGAGAGACACAAACTCAGAGACAGAGAAGGAGAGAGATAAAGATAAAGAAAAAGAGAGAGCGATACAAAAACTGAGAGACAGAGATAATACATTAGTGTTTAATAACAGTTCAAACCTTAACGTTGTCCCAACATTTATGGGCATCACGTTTCTAAAGAGAGTACCCTTAACCTTTGTACACTTTTATCCCCCCACCATGCTCTGTTAATTTGTTTCATAAAGAGAGAATTGTCTAAAATATCAGTGAAACATGTTGACATATTAGCTTGGAGTCATAGGTTATTACTATGGGTATGCTGTGTTTCTCATGTTCTCATCTATTTGTGCATGCTGCTTATTTTGGAATGTCCTTAGTATGCACTTACCCACACATTATTTGATTGACATGAACATTATAATTTACAAGTGAATGAATGCAGTTCATGTAACACAGCAATGACGGGGAACACTTTTTGGCAATGTGATGCTATAATATTGATTAATGTTATAAGCAATTAAACTAGTTGATGGTCCATAATTGAAAAGTATGTTTTTTTTTATTCAATTCAATACGCATGGATTGTTCTAGAAGTGTACATAGGTGAATGTAACTTAATGTGAACTTTCAAGGTATAAATGTGACAGACAAGGGGGGGTCCTGGGAGTGTCTCTGTACCGGCCTATACCCCGGGTTAGAGTCTCAACCAGAGTCTTTAGCTCACAATTCCTTTCACAGAAGAGACAATTCCACTACATATCAGTATTTGTCCTCACTGATGAGGCCCAATCATGCTCCTTGTTTGTGCATAGTTGCGACAGGCCACTAAAATGTCCACCTGTCGTGGTGGTTGAGAAACTGAGGACCAGGTACAAAGTAGTAAGATGTAAAGGGTTTTGCTAAACACATTCTCAAAGAACAACGTGAGGTGTCTGGATGCCGGTAAAACTCAATAGAAGAAGGTTCCTGGATTATGGCAAATGTCAATAAATAAGGTGTCATGGTGCTACTTCCAAGAGTCGGGGTGTACAATGATGAAGGAGCTGGCACGATCGCAATACAGTGCACCAAGAAGCGGGCACTCCCCCGTCTTGTTACAAAGGGGTTCTTCTGTGAAGTGCTCAGGGTTCTAAAGTACAAAAATCCCAAAGTTCAGCTAGCAGGTACACAACTAAAGTTCCCAGAACTTCCCAGTTGCCAAGACACAAAGTCTTTCAAAGCATTCAACCAAACGAAGGAAAACCAAACGCAGATCTAAACAAATTGTTCCCTCAAGAAGGCTCAGAACTGTGTCCCTCCCTGCAATCCCCCTTCTCTTGGGCCAATGTATAACTGACCTTGCCACACATCAGTGTCTACTCCACGCTGGCTTCTGCCCTAGTGTCTGCTGCAGGACAGGGATTACAGCATCTCACAGACTATAATGATCCTCTGCTGCTAAGCCTCCCAATGGTTGGCTTTTAAAGCCTGGACTCTTGGATGGAGGTGGGTGGTACTTGTCCTTGGTGAGCTTCCCCTAGTACAGGCTGGTCACAGGCACAGAAGAGGATGACGCCTCTACTGGAGGAGGCAGACTAATTAATACATCTTTTAAAACACGCTGTATTCCAGAGACCAGTCTTTAGGCACAGGACCGGGACTGGAACCTGTTCTGTTCTGTGTTGTCTTGCTTCCAAGACACACGCTTTCCCCCTGAGCTATGCTCCTGGCCAAGCTGACTAGCTGCACATTCTTGTCTTTGGTGTTGACTGATTTAAGATCTTTGATGCACGTTTACAGTTGGATTTGTAATGCTGTAAAAACAGAAATGTTGATGGAAAACAAAGAGTGGGAATTGATTAGCAGGGTCTAATTGCAGGAGTGTTGCTAGGCCTGGAAAGGACCAGGGGCTAAGCTAATGTCGGGACTGGTGGGTTTCGGGGCTAGCTATATCCTTTTGGTTGTAGTGGCTGAGCTTCTATCTGGGGCTACAACCAAAAGACCCGGGTCTATAGCCCCCTTAAACACCCCCTAGCAACGCCTCTGTCTGATTGACTAAATCACTTACTGACAGCCTGGCACTTTAACGAGATTCTTTTGGTGTAACGTCCTTTCATCGACACCCGTTTTTACGGCAGATGTTTTTCTGCTGAATTTTTGCAGAAAAAATCTTTTTGACATTTTTTGGGGGGTGGGAAAAGGCATATAAAGGGTTTGGGTGGTCAGGAATAAAAAACATTGGTCAATGGCAGGGCTTGGGGGGCGGGAACCCTGCCCAAAAATAATCACAAAAAAATCGAAGGTTTTTTTCAGCAAAAATTCCATGGAAAATCACCTGTCGTGAAAAAATCGGGTGTCGATGAAGTGACACAGAACTGATTCTTTCTAATTCCCAAGTGTACATAGGAGGCCTTAATCATAGTAGAGGCAACTGAATTGTGCAACAGACAGTCGGCCTTGGAGCTCACTTCAAATAACCTTGGCAGATTGCACTTTGAAGTCAAGAAAAGACTCTTTGAAAGCGAATGAGGATTGAGACAAACACGTTAAGTGGAAAGACATGTGGCAAATGTATGTCTTTCTGCATGTCTGTGACAGCCTGGCACCTTTTTATGTGACATGTTCTAGTAATGTGAGCATGTCTTTTAACTCAGGGCATCGGTCTCAGCTGGGCTCATAAAACACAAAATTGCAAAAGGGAAAAGGAACGGCAAATGCCCCCTCTACATCCAGAATGGCCATGAACGGCCAGGTTCTGTAGAGAGGATGCTGGGAGAGATTTTTGTCACTATTAAATTATAGTGGGTTATGAACTAAGCCCTGGACTGAGCTGCCTAGAGGCTCTTAGTTATAGTATAAGTACCCAGGAGAGTTTTTTCAGCCGACCAGGAAGCTTGGAAGGTGGACTTGAACTGCCAGTATAAGCATGTGTTCCTTTCCTGCCTTTTGCACTACTCCCCCAAGCAGCCGTGCTACTTTCCTCATCCACTGCCCCGTGCCTGGTTTTCATTTCTCTACCGCATCTGCCCCCCAACAGCTCCCTTTCACCACTTACTATCTACTTTACCTCTATACGCTCTCTGCCACTGCCTTTTTCTTCTGCTTCCTGCCTACGGCTCAGCAATGGAAAGAGTAGACAGACTTCCTCACCATACCTTTTCTTTCATCTGCTGGCCATCTTTGTGTGAACTCATGCAGTGCCTTTTTTTGTTGGAAAAAAAAGTCTAATAGCTCCCCGGACGAAGCCCCCGATGTGCTAATTGCATAAATGGCTGAGCACTATGATGGGCTTAACCGCTAACAGCGCTGAGCACTCGCTAAGGCCTTGGCTTTGCTCAGGCCTACCTTGGCTTGGGCTGGCGGGCTGTTGCTGGCCAAGATTGCACCACTACAAGGTTATTAATGCTGTAGTGTGAGAAGGTGGAATTGTAGCGAGTACCTTGGGGACATGGTTGTCCATCTCCTCCATAATTGGCAAGGCTTGCAGAGGATGCGGGCGGCCACGCCGTCAATAGTTATGCGGTTAAAGGACAGGCACTATATGATGAGAGGTACTTAAACATTTTAAGCCAGTGCTGCTGAGCAAATATATAAGATAGTGGCCACATAATAAAATCTGGGCAGGGATGCATAAACCTTTTACCCTTCTGAAGATAACAAAATGAATCCCATATAGTTGGCCAATTTCTACAACTACTATCAAAAGCTATCAAGATATCGAACCGAGATTGAAAGACTTGAGCTTCAGGATACACAGTGATTCCTACTATAAGTGTCTCCCACACTGAGCTTTAAATGTATTCTTTTTTTTACCGGCATCCAGTGATGTTACCGAAATGATAATAACAAATTAAATATTACCAAAAAATAAAAAGGGGGTGGGGTAAAGGGTTACAAGGTGTTAGGGGGTTCAGACTGGGGTAACAAACACAGGGAAAGATCCCAACCAATATAAAGAAAGAATCGATATTTAATTTTTTTCGGTAATAATTCATTTGTTAGAAATAATTTCGGTAAGATCACATGGAAAACCTTTTACCGGCTGAAGATATTGTTTTCATTTCATGCATCTATTCAAATCCAAAGTCAGGGCAGGGGCATGAATTTTAGTTTCTTTTTTCTGAAACACTGTTTCTTGTGAACCCCACCAGACAGGAACTGCTCAGACCATTCAAACTGCTGCTTATTAAATTATCAGGGACTCTTGAAATGTGACCTGAATGCCCCTACAGACTGCGTTTGTTCCCCCAGACCAAGTTCTGAATGAAGGGCCTTAGATGTTGCCGTTTCACTTTCCTTTCAATTGCTTCTTTGAATGACATGACACGGCCAGCATCCTTTTCCTGTAAATGTCACCTAGACTTCCGGGTGCGCGGCTCTAGGTTGGAACCTATTAGCCGATAAGAAATATCAGTGGATTCAGCACTACCGGCTGAGATCTGTGTGTGATATGCAGGACGTGGATTCAAATCCCGCCAGGGCCGAATCAGCCCCTCATCTTTCCAAAGCTGATTATTGAGTACATCCTTCTGTTGGGTGATAATATTTGTATATTAAAATGGTCTATGTGCAGTGCTTTGGCAAATGGACTATATCATACATTATCATGTATACCCTCACAAACTGTTGACCTGGATTTCAGAGATTAAATTCTGTTTATTTATTTGCATTTTTAAAGCGCTCACACAGCCCAGGGGCATCGAGGCGCTGTTACAGGAATATGTCTCTTAGTTGCGTATTTATAACACGCGTAATACCCGGAGGTTTCTAAGCGCGGACCTGGGAATCAAACCTGTGTTGCTTCATGTCATCTTGTTTCCAAGGCGAGCATGTTGCCGCTGAGCTATCCTCCCTCTGTCTCACATCAAATTTGGGAAGCTTGGAGTTTGGCCAAACTGATTAACCCAATACAAAGCCTGAGACAGACTGTATTATTTTTCTGAATGGTGTGGCGACTTTATTCTAAGTTGACAGAGTCAAATTTGAAACAGTAAATGATCTTTCAAGACACAAAGGACGCCGTTTTAATGCAATGTGATGTCTAGCAAAGAAGCAAAGGTTTAACTTGCACGAATGCTGCAGTATGTCATGTTACCAAAATTGTAAAGGAAGGGTTGGAAATCCAAGCCTTTAAGCAGACCAGGTAGACTGCGTAATCCCAGACCCAATAAACGGAAGAGTCGAGGTAAATGACAAAGTCCTGTTTTATTTGTCAGTTATTTAAAACAGCGTCAGCCATAATTAACAATCCCCAGAGCTCTCAGCTTTGTGACGCATGACAATGGTTTAAAAACAGAACATTTGTCATCCTTGACATCACGTCACAGTCTTGGTTACAAAACCCTCTGAGGACCGGGTATTGGGTAAGGGAATTGTATACATATGGAAGCTATAGGGTTAGTCTTTTCATTGGCTATACTTTATCTGATGCGCCACCTGAGACCACCTCTAAATTGATAATAGAGAGTATGTGTCATTTCTTTACCTCTGGATTGGCCAGTGGATCTATTTGTGAGATATCGTGAAATGAGACTAAGTATTGGTCGGCATGGACTTTACCAGCCTTGATTACTTGGCGGGTCATCAACACATGAGTAACTGGTAGGGGGAGAGATATCGAGAGGCCACTTCCCCAATTAAAATGTACCATCTAATTCTCTAAGCTATGATCCAGGTCTTCCAGCTTTGAACTTAACCTTGTCCTGTATCGTAGTTCCGAGAACTTTCAAGGAGTTGGTGGCAGGTGCATTCCTGTATCTCGCCTTAATGAAGAGACACTGTTTTCAAGTCTAGGTCACGTGTGTCGAGACCACGTTTTGAATCATTCTGCTTGCCTTTTACTGAGATTTTTTTCTATTTGGTTATGGGTGTTTTTACCCTTCCTATCCTCTAGAGACTTGATCGAGCTACTTTTCTTCAATATTTCACCTAATTAATGAGAATCTAGTCTTCTATGAGGTGTTTTTCCTGGACTTAATCTAAGAGAAATGTTTTCACCCTTGGGCATTATCTTCTGTTCTCCTCGGTGCTTCCCTTTCTACTGTAACCCTGGCAGGGGTTGAGCAGCTGGCTTCTGTGTTGTTAGGCCCAGTGATTGTAGCTAATTCAGCAAGTCTGTTCTGCTTGCCGGCTCCACCTTTCGCCTAGTGCCTTCCATTCATTTGACGGTAGCCTCGCCGTCCATTTTGTTTTACATGGCTGCTCATTCTTGTTGCTCCTGTTACAGTTTAAGCAGGCTTTAATGTTTATTTCTCGTACGTCTTGCGTTTCAGCATATAGAGTGTATATGTTTTCTAACCTATTGGGAGCAAGTATGTCCTTCATGTCTAAGTGCAGTTTGACCTATTGTTCCTGTAGCTTCAAAAGTGGATTTATATCTGCTTCATGTCTAATGCGTCTACGTGTGTCAGCTTCAACGGGGACATCATTTGCTTTGACGCCCTGGCCACACCAGGTTCAGTTCTTCTTGATTCTGCACGTTCACCTTCTCTCCGTTTACTTCAGGATAAGGCTGCTACAGTTGTCTGAATGAATACCACCTTTTAATGATGCTCTACCGCCGTTCCTTCAATATGGAGGCAGGGTAGGGGCCGGCATTATATATGGCGCATTCATCTGTCTCTCGACCTAATGGTTGGTGTAAAACACAGGTACATGGTTGGATTTTGTGCTCTGGATGCAGTCACCTGAACACCAATTATTTGTCTCTTATTGATGTCCCATTAACTGCACAGCACGTGTATGCTGTCCATTCAATTACATTCCCGCCGGCGGTATGAGCGCAAATTTTCAGCGGATTTCCCCCAGCTCAGAGCTGGGGAGAAATCCGCCAAAGCCCTAATTTGGCGGACCCTTAAATCCTACAGTAACAGCGCTACCGCCAGATTTAAGGGTTACCGCCAAACTCGTGATGAGGCCCTTAGTCAAGTTACTTCTTATGAATTGAATAACTGTGTCCAGCTTTACGTTAGGTATCAGTCGGATTTGACTCAGTGAAAATAACCTCTTTGCATATTAAATAGCCTTTTCCAGGTTTCAGTGTGGATGAAGTCAAAGTTACTCAGAGTAACGTTTTTGTGAATTGAATAGCCTTCACCGAGTTTAACTAAAGGAGTAAGCCGGAGCTACTCAAAGTAACTTCCTTGTGAATTGAATAGCCTTCTCCAGGTTTGAAACAGAAGTAAGTGTTACTCGCAATAACTTCTTTGTGAACTGAATAGCCTTCTCCAGGTTTATGTCAGGAATAAGAGTTACTCAGAATACCTTCTTTGTGAATCTAATTGCCTTCTATAGGATTAAGTAATGAGAATGTCAGAGTTACTCACAGAAACATATTTGTGAACGGAATAGCTTTCCAGAGGTTTAAGTCAGAAGTAAGTCAGAGTTAATTCAGATTTAGCCTTAGTAACTTCCATGTGAATTGAATGACCTTTTCCCGGTGTAAGTCACGAGTAAGTCAGAGTTACTCACAGTAATTTCCTTGTGACTAGAACAGCCTTTTTCCAGGTTTATGCCCAGATTAGTCAGAGTTAATTCAGAGTCAGTCCCAGTATGTTCCTTTTTTTTTTTTTTTTTTTATTTTTATATGGTTTATTTTTAAACCTTTAAAAAAAAAAAAGAGGAAAAAAGCAAAAACACATTTAGGATTTTTACAACCAGCATGAGGCCACATCTCATTATTTCATTTGCGTAGCCTCGGGTCTGTGTGCAAGATTGTCAAGTTGTGTGTCGAATGACTCCTCCAGCTAAGATACCGCGAGACTGTCCAATCGATTTTTCACAGTTCGAAGAAAGATGACTAATGCGTATAGCAGTGGTCTTTTAGTTTCTACAAACATGGCTTTCCACCAGTCGTCCCTGGACAGGCACTGATAGTTCTTTGTCACAGGCCCGAAAAGGATGTTCCTTTCTTTCACTAGACCAGGACAATTGATCGTCAGGTGCTTGAGTGTTTCATGTTCAGTTTTACACAGACGACACATGGGGTCCGGAGCCAATGCCAGGTTCCAAAAACAAAGATACTCTTTGGTCGGAAGAACATTCAACCTAAACTGTAGGTATAGCTTTCTCGACCATGCGTCCGGGAAACAAGACAAGTAGGTCGGAATGGTGCCATACGCTCTTGCCTCAGGAGGAACTTCCCGGGTTGTGCGCGAAGTCGATCTTTGTTTACAAGTGTGTATCCAATCATTTCTCCATAGTTTCACTTTCGCAGCATCAGGGTTTTCTATTAGCATTTGGATTGAGATGTCATAGTTAATCAAGACATCATAGCACAGCTCATTCCATTGAGACAAAATAGTGGATGTTTTCTTGAGGTCTGAATTATGAAGAATTTCAATTTGTGGCTTTGGATTGGACAATTTAGTTTTTCTGAACAGACTTAGGAGGTTCCAAGCAACCCTGGCTTGCATCGAAATATATCCAAGCTCGTACCTTACACATGATGTTGAGGTCCCTTTAGGTAGGTGTAGAACTTTGGACCAAAAGATGTTTTCCAATGAGTTCCATATTTCGTTCCCACATCCAAACGCGTTTTCACCACCATAGATCAGGGACGGAACTACTTTCTGCTGAAAGAAGTTTATCGTGGGCTTTAAAGAGAATTTGCCAAATCTTTTGTTAATTAATGACGCTTGGCAAGCCAGCGTCCGACATTTGCTTTTTACAGATTCCAGCCAGGGCGCATCATTTCTGCTTGCGCTTAGTCTCATGCCTAGATATGTTGTATTTGGCACGAGCGTGATTGGATCTTTACTCAAGTACCAAGTGAATTTTTTCTTGTTATTTTTTACTCCACGCAGGTTCTCGAATATCATGATTTCACATTTGCCTTTGTTGATATTTAGGCAGTTTTCTGTCAGGTATTTTTCCACAGCGATGAGTTTACGTTGGAGACCTATCGGTGTGGAATCCAGGAGAATGATGTCATCCGCGTAGACTAAGTAGTCAATATGCGAGCCGTGGATTTTGGGTGGGAACGTAGCTAAGCCAATCATGGAGTCTTTGAGATCAGAGATGAACAAGTTAAAGATTGTTGCCGCCAGAGGACAACCTTGTTTGACACCTCTTGATGTCTCAATAGGAGCTGTTAACGTTCCCTTTGGGTCTAATCTAATTTTAATAGAGGTGTCTGTATGGAGTTCCATAATGGCAGCTAACAGGCTTGGTGGACAATTCCACTTGCTCATCTTTTCCCAAAGTAATTCTCTGTTGATGCTGTCGAATGCCTGCGATAGGTCAACTAATGCAAGGTAGACCTTTGAGTTTACTCGAAGGGCTTCCATTTTCAATAGATTTAATAGGAGTAAGTTGACACCGCACCCCACGCCCTTGACGAAGCCAGTCTGTCTTGGGTCAAACCGATTAGACTTGGTGCACCATTCGAGAAGTTGTTGCTGGAGGAGAGAGGCATACACTTTCCCTAGGACGTCAAGTAGGGCAATAGGTCTATAATTTTTGGGGTTTCTGCGGTCACCTTTTTTGAAGATGGGTATAATCACAGCCGATTTCCATGAGGCCGGGGTCTTACGACTCTTGAGGATCCTATTAAATAACGTCTCACAGAACGCTGCCCATTCTTCTGGATGCTGTTTGAGCGTAAAGTTCGTGAGCCCATCCGGGCCAGGGGCCCTAGAGGCATGCAAGTTCTTTATGACTCTCACGATGTCGTCGAAATCAAAGACGATGTCCCATTGTGTTAAGTTTGGCGAAACCCAGACGATGGAGTGTTTCGTCTTCTGAAAGAGGTCGGAGTAGAAATCTACCCATTCGGCCTCTAGGACTAGGTTTGCCTGGAGGGCATGTTGTGGAGACAGGTTATCATTAATGAGTCGCCAGTAATCGGTTGAGTTTGCACTCTTCATCCTGGACAACATGAGCTCAGCGTCATTCTGGAGCATGATCGATTTATGTGACTTCAACCAGTTCTTGTATCCCTGTTTGATCTTACGTATTTGGGTGGTGGAGTCACTGGACTTTGAGTTCCCTATATGTCTCAGTTCACGACGAAAGAGCCTTTTACGTTGGAGAACCGCAAGATCAAATTTGTGTTTTCCTGTAAATTGAGTATGTCTTGTTTTGTTCTTCACTTCGTGGTATTGAGTCAGGGTATGTGCATACTCTACCATTCCCGATGCTTTAAGGGACGACACAATCTGATTCATGTCATTAAAGTCCAGGTTTAGCCGAATGCGGCCAGATCCAATCCTGACAGCGTGAGGCCAAAGGGCTTGGCATGTATAGGCTTCCGCAGAGAACGTCAGGGTTACCATATCGTGGTCACTGTGGGTCATATACTCTACCACGAGGCTGCTGATTTTCTTATGAAGGTTACTAGATACTAAAATGTAATCCAATGTTGATTTTGACTCTCCTCTTCTCCATGTAGGGGCCGCTGGTATGTCTCCGGTCGTTTGCCCGTTAAGAGACGTCATCTCTCGAAGATCCATTTCCATCAGCCATTGCGTTGTTACTTCTTGTTCACGCTTATTTACGATCTTTTTATGACCGGAAGTATTTAAATGGCTAATGCAGTCAATATTGAGGTCGCCACAGATGATTATGTCTTGTGTGGGCTCTTTCACTATAAGGTCGTCAATGACTGATGTTATCTCATCAATGAAGTGTTTAGCCTCAATGGCCTTGTGGTTCCAATAGGTATTAATAATACAAAGGTTAGAAGCCATGACATGTTCGGCATCCGCCAAGCTGACCGTGGCCACCTGAATGAAGGGAGAGATGTTTACACAACTCGTGATTCTGTAGCCTGAGGCGATCCTGACGGCAACCACAAGCCCAGCCATAGGTCTTCCTTTTTTCTGCTTAATGGCAGGATTACATGCAATTTCGAAGGCTTCCATAATAGGACTTTCACATATCCATGTCTCCTGTAGACAGATAATATCCAGCCCGTCTGACCACGAGACGTTGAACAAGTGGCTAAAGCCCCTAGTGTTCCAGGAGCCTAGAGTGTGTGTCAAACAGTCCTTAGGGTCCTGGCGTTAACGTGATTTCTTTGAACTTATCGAGGCAGCGACCCACGACCAATCATTATCGTCCAACGCCTCGGTCGAGCATTGGGTAGTTAGTACCCCATTGGTCTTCACTTGAGCCGCTCCTTGTATTGTAATCTTGAGGCAATCTCTGCTTCTTGCTGCAAGTGAATTTTCTGGATCGGTGGTGAGCGGTGCAGAAGGTGTTAATGTTGCAGCAGTCCTTGTCAGAGATTTAGGCACTTGGTTTTTTGCGTCCATATTGTGTAGAGTGAAGTCATCTTGCATCGGGTTTTCTTTGACGTGCGTTGGTGCTAGGGATATGTCGAAGCCCAAAGACATGAGAACCGGACCTGCTTGAAGAAAGGTGTCAGCTATCAGCTTCGATTGTAAGTGTAGTAGCACGGCATCATTTTTGTTGTCATTTATAAATTCCACAATTTTGAGATCCTCAGATTCAATGTTTCTGAGGGTCGGTACCAGGTGGCATAGCCACAGAACGTTGTGCCGATTTAGAATTAAATCGTCAGTTGAGTCTATGCGTTCTAGGAGCACTTGATGAAGCGACGCGGCATTTCCTGATAGGCAGCCTTGTTTGCGATGGTTAGACGAGTTTTTATTGGCTGCGGAGGCTATTTGCAATCTTCTATTGTTTTTTGGCTGCAGTGGCAAGTGAGCTTTGGTGCTTTGAGAGGGCTCAGGTGTATGCGCCCGTCCTACAGGCCTGGTTGTAAAGATTTTGTTGACACAGGCCGGTTCTTCCGAAGCACCATACACAGTGTGTTGGCAAACACAGTCTTTTGCTGAAGCCATAATGTTGCAGCGTTTCTCTTCCAAGGTCAGGAACACCTTTGGTTGATTGACTAATCCATAGGATGGAGGAGGCACCGCCTGCGTTACTTCAAGTAGTGTGAAAACCCTGTCAGATCGGGGGCTTAACACATTTTGACATACGGTGGCGTACTGGGTAGAGGACTTGATAGGTGCGACACTGTCATCCGAAATAGGCCTGTCTGTACCAGATGACATCTGCGACAGATCTTTGGAATTATTACGGACCGTTGGGGGTCCAGTGCTGACGGGCTTAAACACTGTGGGGATGGCACCAACCGTAGAAGTCGCTTCAACATGCGCACCCTGGGGTTCCACGTCAGCATCTCCGTATACTGACATGTTGAGCAGAGTCTCATCAATGTCGCACAAATTTGCGATGCTGCTACTGGGTTGATCAAGCTCGATTACTACAGTGTTGTTCTCGGAGCCAACGGCTTCGTTGTATTCTTTCGTGATTGTTCGATTTACAGTAACATTCACAGTTTTGATGTTTCTCAGAAATTTTCTAGAATCATTGCCACGTCTTGATTTTTTTGATGGCAGATTCTTCGATTTCTTTTGAGGCCCCTTTCCCTTACGGGTCTTTGCTGTTGTGTCGATTGGGGCGGAGGCCTTATTGGCTTTGAATATGTCGAAAACTTGGGGGGACTCATCAGTTGTCTCTTTGTGTGAGACTGCAATCGGTTCGTCTATAAAGTTTGGACCTTGATTTTGATTTGGACCTTGAATTTGATCAGACGAGGTGGCCATTTGCGGGTCCAGAAGGGCCAAGTTCTCCACAGATTGGCTTACCAACAAAATGTCTTTGAAGTTTGGCGGGTTATTTGTGTTGGTTAAGTCCATAAGGGGAGTTTTCACTGATAATTGAACTCCAAGAGTGTTGCTATTGTTGTCAGGCACTAAAGTGGGAGACACACGGGTACAACTCGCATGAGCGGTTTCAATGTCATTGTTGTCATGAGAAGGGGAGCACAGCTGGTATATTGGATCAGGGAGGGCTTTAGGTTCCACAGCCACGCCTCTGTTCACGGCCAACCTGTTGTTTATGTGGCCAAGCTCTGTAGAATTACAGCACAAAGGAGCTACAATTCCTGTCACATCTACGGACTCAGTTCTGGATCTATTCTCGCGTTTTTGTTGGAAGATGTTTAGAGCTTGCTTTTCGACTTCAGCCAATAATTTTTTATCCAAGTTTGCGTTTTTATTAACGTCCATCAAAGATCCCATCGCCATCTCTGCCTTATTGTTGGTGTTTAACACCGCGGCCATATGCAGCGTATGCGTGTTTTCAAAGGTTTCAAATTTGGACTGCAAGCCTGCTACCATCACTGACAGGTCTTTTATGTTCTCGTTTAGGTGTTCGTACATTTTAAGGAATGGTGCGAGGGATAAAGTCATGGATGATAGAATAGTGGATTGAATGCCAGGCATGTATGGCGTTTGACTCGTAGTGTTGTTACATTCTTGCTCGTGTTCCACCTTGCGCTTTCTGCTCAAAGGGAGTCGCCTAATTTTCGGGTATGGGCGATCCATGATAGATGAGTCCGAGGATGATGAGTCACTTGAGGATACATAGCAGTCATGGGCTTTCGGTAAGCCTACGACTTCGTGACCTATTTTGGTATTCAGCCTGGCCGAGGGTTGGGCCAGAGCGGCAGTCCCTTGTTTCGGAATCTTCCTCTGTGAGCATTGGAAGCTCGGGGAAATACTCGAGTCGGCTCTTCTTCTTTTTGACGACCCAATTTGATGTACGTGTTGGCGATTAGCGAGGTTACTCAGCGCCCTACCATGTGCGCTAGCTGACGAGTCATATGCCTCTGTCCTATGCACCTGTCCTCCGTTAGCTATTTCTTTTGAGGTCGAAGTATTATTTCTCGCTTGGTTAATTTGTTTAAGGTCTGTTAGCAATTTGTTGACCATATCCAGTGAGTTTCTGCGTTGTGAGTCAGTTTTGGTGTCCAAGCACTTTGATTTGGACCACACCCCTTCGCCATTTAAAGGCGTATTGCAGGCTTCTGGGCACGCGCCATACTCAGATTCCGCCCAGCCCATGGTCATAGGTGGGGGGCCGTGAACTTCGCCTTCAGAGAGCCCGTTATACAGATTTATTGGAGAGGGTACCAATTTATCAAGGGCGCTGTAGAACCTCGGCCGGGGCGAAACACAGCTCGTGGCTTCAATTTTGCTCGGACTTTCGCTGTCAAGGACTACATTGCCTGGCTGGACTGCTAGTTCGTTTGAGGGCAGGTGAAGGGGCACTGGCCACGCAGCGCTGCAAAGGCTCCGGCCATTGGGGTTACTTCCAGCGTGTCGAGGTGGGAGCTCCTTGAGACCAGGGGTAGCCTCTGTCAACGACGGGGTCGTGATCGTGGGCAAAGCAGTTTGTGTTGCACTTTCACTTTCACTCTCGGCATTAGCACCCATATCTAACCCTGCCGTCATCGCTGAGGTCGTAGCCTTGCAGGATTCGATCGAAGCCTCAGGAACAGGACAAGGAGCGGCTGTCATGTCAACTCTATGTACGCTTTCTGTGTGACAGCCAGACGTCGTTGTCTGAGTAGAACAGACAGACGTTGCAGATGTGATTGTATGAGAGGGGGGAGGGAGGGTCACTACTCTTTCCTGACTTAGGACCCCCATTCTCATGGTATGATTAAAGTCGTACGAATAGGACACGGACCCGTCTTCACTTACTTGGTGGCTAGTTCTTTGCGTAGCTGTGTCCGTGATTTCACTTGGGAGGCACCTTAGTGACTGTTGCAGCTCAGCTGGAGTCTGTAAGCAATTTTCAGGCGACTCCAGCCTCTGCTTTCTTTGGGCACGAGTTTTCATGCAGAAACTGCCATTTTTCCCTTTATCGGCAGTGGAAGACATGGGTACCGGTAGTAGCGGGCCACACACACTTGGTCCGGTTAGTAGGGCACGAGGAGCTCGGATTTCCTCAGGCTCCGGCCGTACGCCAATACTCAGTGGCCGCGGCCGCAGCAAGCCGCCAGCAGCCAAACAGCAAAACAGCAGTTGCTTTCCAGTCACACGCCCTTCGCTCACATGTTCCTTTTGCAATGAATACCCATCTCAGGTATAAGTCAGGATTAAGTGGGTGACTCATAGGAGCATCTTTGTGAATCAGCACTACAGACCACATTTAATTTAGAAGTTTATGTCCTAGTTGGAATAAGCAGCCTCAAAAAAGATGAGCCACATTTCATTTGAAGGAAATACCTTGAGAATGTAGAAGTAAAACTATTTTTTAAAGCTCATTTTCTGATTCCAACATAATTGGTATTTTATTAAGGAGAAAATTGAGAATTTCCAAACTGATTTTACGATAACTGGTGTGCTTTATCGACGCAGACGTATGTTCAGCCGTATTTCACAATTATTCAAGACGCGGTTTAATGCGCTCTCTTAATGCGCCGTAGCTAAGTCTATAAAACCGCGCTCCATCTGACAGATTTAGACAACTGTTATATTGATATGTTTTATGACCAGCTAAAAAAAAATGTAAACATCAATACAATGTTTTAGGAAGTGTTTACACACAGAGCATTTACTACCACAATAAATATTATAGCGGCACCATTACAAGTCCCTTCCTGTAAAAATGTGTAGTAAATTGAAATAAAGCAATATAAACCAGAGCGAAGGGCTTTTCGCTCCCACTTTGTCCGCGGATGCCCTTGATTTACTCAAGCGCCACAGTGCACAATGCTTTCCCCACTGCTTTCCACTAAAAAATCCCCCGTCGCGTTCAGTACTCTTATTTATCGCCTTGTTTTTGTAAAGCACACACTGCTGAGAGAGACAGTGATAAAAATTGCTTTCACTGTAATCGTATTCAGAAGCCAATCGCTGCCACTTGCTTTTGCTGGCAATATTTGAGCATGATTAGTTCTCGGGGTGCTGTTGGAGAGGCGACCGGAGCATCGTTTAGCTAAGCTAGATCTCTGTGGCCATGTTCACAAGTGGCCCCTCAGTAGCCAATTTAGATATACACCTGCATTGTTAGGGAAGCTCAGGCCCAAACATGATTTCCTCAACTTTGCCATGACATTGTGCCCTGAGTCTCTAAAGATCTCAAGGGTCCATTCACAAAGAGTCACATTTTTGGCACACATTACAGGAACACATATTTACTGCTGTTGCAAAATGTGTGTAAGCCACACATCATTCACACAAAAGGCTGCTTTATACTCCCAAACTAGCAGTTTTACATGGAATAATCTTACTATGGAATAAGCTCCATGTCAGACTTGAAAATAATAGAACTTTAGAAATAACTTATATAAATTGTTTCTTGTCTCTCTCCCACGGTCACAAACGTGCTATATAAATAACAAATTATTACTGTTGATGTTGCTATTATTATTATTATTATTATTATTATTATTATTATTACGTATCCCTTCTTATGTCACGCATCCCGCAGATTTACATACACTTTGAATTGCTTTTACACAGCTGATCCAACACTAAGACCAAACCATCTACGACTAACTTAAGTGTGTTAACAAAAGGTTCTTAGATCTTTGAAGTTTTGGGGTGCAATTACAAATACTGGTGTCTACCTCATCAACATATACACAACTACTTGGTCTTGGCTACACCCAAATATCCTAGTCCTGTGAACTTCCTCTTTTGCTGGCTTGGTACTAAATTATGCATGCCTAAAGTACACAACTGTGCATAATGTATGTCATATGTAAATCCCCAAGCAGCACAATTATTTTTTGAGTTAGGTGTCAGTACCTTTGTAACAAGGTTGTAATTTACACCTACGATGTGCTCATGTGCCCGATGAAGAATGGATGTAACTGTACACTGAGAAGTTGTCATCCTATAAGAAATCTGCAGACCCAACAAGACTCAGCGATGACCATACTGGCTGTTGCTGGTCCTTGTGTTCACTGGACACCAGTCATCGAATCTAGTTAGTTTTCGTAAATCTGATAGAGCAGAACTGGATGTATCTGCACAACAAGAAGGTATCATCCAATAAACAATGTTAAACTCAAAGAGACACATGGACAACCCTTAACCCAATAAAGATTAGTAATAGGGCAACTCAACACAGATGACACTGCCAAGCAGGCAAAGAAAACCTCAAGACTGGTAATCAGAACAACTCGGTACTACACAGAGAATTTCTCTCGGAGAGCACATTCTCTGAACCTCTAAAATAGATACAGTCAGCTCAGTGGGCACTGGACGGTAATCAGGAATAGGGGTCTCCCACCAATCTGCACTGACACTGACATATACGGATATGCTCACTCTCTTCTCTACACCAACACACAATAGAATGCAGTTTTACGCCTCGATCAATTCGGCCTAGCTGCACAGATACCTACACACCTCCATGAACACCTCAACAGTCTTTAGAACGCAGCTATACCCCATGAAGAAATCGGCCTAGCTGCGCACATAATTTCATACAGAAGGTCCACCACTGCCAGAATTCAGACTCCGAGGTCAACGACCTTGCTGCACACATTCTACTGATTTCACACAACCACTGCACCATGCCTAGCATTACAATGCAGCTACATACTGCGTAAACCACACTGGCTGCACACATACTGAGTGCACCCAAGCATAATATACTACCCTACTCTCTCCACTGACCTGAACTATGGTCCCTGAGGGCGTTCAACCGACAGCACTTTGAGATCATACCTTTGGTATATAAGGCGCTATACAAATGCACAATAACATAACATTCATAAAGATACTGCTTGTTTCAGAAGAAAGTGATGTTTGTTCCTGGAAAGAGCTGTAATGTACACATTCCTGGTTTACTGCTTGTTCCATAATTAAGTTAAGCTTACTCCTGGAATTAGCTTTGTGAATCAGACCAACCAATCCTTACCAATCTGCACCAATTTTAGAGTGGCAGGTGAGGATATTTCTAGGGGATGATTCATAAAGGTAAAGTATTATGTGTCTTATGTATGCATACAATAGAGTTATATGTTTAGTGGCCATGAAGTTTGCAAAGAACCATGTATTAAGCATTCATGAAAAAGTCGATAATAAACAAAAGCAATC
This sequence comes from Ambystoma mexicanum, assembly GCF_040938575.1. Lineage (NCBI taxonomy): Eukaryota > Metazoa > Chordata > Amphibia > Caudata > Ambystomatidae > Ambystoma > Ambystoma mexicanum. The sequence goes on along the minus strand of NC_090940.1, from coordinate 124,495,734 downwards.
GTTTTGTGTAGGAATTCAAAGTGAAAGTGTACATACAAATATGTAATGTGTGTGTGTGTTTGTGTGTACAGTTACAAGCTAAGTTACAAAAAAACAAAATAGTAATTTCAGATTCAAATTGTTCTCATTCCTAAAAATGTATTTGTTATAAATGTCTTTTCCCACACACACATGCTGACATAATGACTCAACTATGAGCACTTTTTCACACTTACAGCACATCTTAAATTCACAGAGCTTGGGTGTAAGGTACGCTAACAGATACTGTACTTGATAGCAATATGTGGATACATTGCTCATTTCTATCGCCCTAATTGTCCATTTCATCATCACTTTTTGCCACCAAAATATCCCCAACCAATGGCTGATACAACCATTCAAGACATTGGCCCTCATTCCGAGTAGGGCAGTAATGGATACCGGGCACCGGTAAGGAGACCGGTGCCGGTAATGCCTTACCGCCCTACTACGAGGTCCCTTAGCGGGTCCCTTCCTTAACGCCTGGTCTGACCAGGTGTTAAGGACGGGACCCGTTAAGGGACCTGGGCGCAAAAAACGGGCTTGGCATACGCCGGCACGTTATTTGCACCCGCCCCATTCCCATTGAGCCCTATGGGGGCTCAACTGGGAATGGGGAATGGTTTGGTGAATGGGGACTTACCGGTCCCGCCAAGGTCTGACTAGACCGGTAAGTCCCCATTGCACCAAACTGGACACGGTACCATTATTGGTGGCAGTCATGGTGCACATAGTGCCGTGACTACCACCAACCTCGGAATGAGGGCCATTGTCTATTGGTATGCCACTAGTTGTCCCCTTGTCATTCAACATCTGTCGAAGCGCCTCCCCATACATGCACAGTCCACAACGCACACAGGTGCACCATTCTCATACACACAAGCATTCTTTGAAGCATCAAAGTTAGAGCATTGGCAGAGTGAAGGTTGGAACACTCCACAATGGTAAGTACACATCCAAAGGTGCTGGGTTCAAGCCTCATCGCTAATGCTCTGGTTTTAGTTTTGTATTTTTATTTCAGCCATATAACAAAGATGCATATGCAGGGATAGTTCCACTCGCTTGCTCTTAATCATAAGTCTTAATTTGGGGGTATTCAAATTGTTATTTTCCCTGATGAAATTCTTTGCAACTGATACTAGCTATTAGTTATTTCTTTAATCTGGTCAATTTCTTGTTGCAACCTCTATAAAGGCATGTGATCACCAATAGACTCAGAACATTCAACCAAAAATCGACTTCACAGTAACCAGTTCAGAATGTTGGTAATATTACTGTTATTTTTGACTCCACATGCTATGAATAATAAATATTAAGATGAGATATTTGAAATGTTCACTCCCAAGATAAAACTCCAATGTTCCCTTTTAATTATTTCTTGGACAGGCTGCAGAGGACACTGTGCTAGCAGGCAGTAGCCTCAGTGGCCTCGGTTAAAGTCACCTCTTGCCAACCATGGCTGTCTCCTTGCATTGCAGGCAGGTTGGGGGCACTGTAGTAGTTCACCGCAGCAGATATAGTGACTCAACTCTTGATTTTCACAAAATAAACAGCACATCTGTTGGGACAGAAAGTAGGAAAGCACGTTTCTAGGACTTTTTTCTTTACCTAGACATTTAGGGGCCAATTCATAGAATTCAGTGCACAAGTGGCGCACGCGGCTGGCGCACAGTGTGCGCGTGCGAATCCCTGCGCCAGCCGCGTGCGCCAAAACCCATTTCCGCGCACAGCGTATTCATGGATTCCAGCCACCAAAACCAGCCGTGGCGCACAGTGGCGCAGCGACCTTGCAGCAGCGCCAGTTACGCCCCCAAGAACGCCTTCCGCGCAGGGAAAAGCCATCAAAATCCCCAATCCAGCGCAAAGGTCTGCGCTAACCCTGTACCAGCACGGCAAGCGGGCTACGTGTATTACAGGGGTTCACGTGAAGTTTCTCACGCGAACGGGCCTGGGGGAGCGGGCTACGTGTATTCCAGGGGTTCGCGTGAACTTTCTCACGCGATCGGGCCTGGGGGAGCGGGCTACGTGTATTCCAGGGGTGCGTGAGAAGTTCCACACGCGAATAGCCTGGGCGCGTGTATTTCAGGGGTGCGCGGGAAGTTCCACACGCGAATAGCCTGGGCGCGTGTATTTCAAGGGTGCGCGGGAACTTCCACACGCGAATCGCCTGGGCGCGTGTATTTCAGGGGTGCGCGGGAAGTTTCACACGCGATTTCAGCAGGGTACGTGTATTTCAGGGGTGCGCGGGAAGTTCCACACGCGAATAGCCTGGGCGCGTGTATTTCAGGGGTGCGCGGGAAGTTCCACACGCGAATAGCCTGTGCGCGTGTATTTCCGGGGTTTGCGGGAAGTTTCACACGCGATTTCAGCAGGGTACGTGTATTTCAGGGGTGTTGGGGAAGTTCCACACGCGAATAGCCTGGGCGCGTGTATTTCAGGGGTGCGCGGGAAGTTCCACACGCGAATAGCCTGTGCGCGTGTATTTCAGGGGTTCTCGGGAAGTTTTACACGCGATTTCAGCAGGCTACGTGTATTTCAGGGGTGCGCGGGAAGTACCACACGCGAATAGCCTGGGCGCGTGTATTTCAGGGGTGCGCGGGAAGTTCCACACGCGAATAGCCTGGGCGCGTGTATTTCAGGGGTGCGCGGGAAGTTCCACACGCGAATAGCCTGGGCGCGTGTATTTCAGGGGTGCGCGGGAAGTTCCACACGCGAATAGCCTGGGCGCGTGTATTTCATGGGGTTCGCGGGAAGTTTTACACGCGATTTCAGCAGGGTACGTGTATTTCAGGGGTGCGCGGGAAGTTCCACACGCGAATAGCCTGGGCGCGTGTATTTCAGGGGTGCGCGGGAAGTTCCACACGCGAATAGCCTGGGCGCGTGTATTTCAGGGGTGCGCGGGAAGTTCCACACGCAAATAGCCTGGGCGCGTGTATTTCAGGGGTGCGCGGGAAGTTCCACACGCGAATAGCCTGGGCGCGTGTATTTCAGGGGTGCGCGGGAAGTTTTACACGCGATTTCAGCAGGGTACCTGTATTTCAGGGGTGCCGGGGAGTCCTACATGTGATTTGACAGTGTGGGTCCTCCCAGGTGTTCCCTGTACACCCTCCACGGCCCCTGCAGGCAGCCCACACCACAGGGGACTACCCTGCATCCCTGGTCATGTCCCGCAGGCAGCCCACCCAACATGGGCATGCCCCCCAGCAAAGGCACATGTCACCTTGAACTAATGAACACCAACTCATGTCCCCCACCATCCCCACCCCCCAGCACTGTGGGGCACCTGCCAGCAGGCCCCCACCCATGTCCAACTCATGTCCCCCACCACCCCCACCCCCCAGCACTGTGGGGCACCTGCCAGCAGGCCCCCACCCATGTCCAACTCATGTCCCCCACCACCCCCACCCCCCAGCAGTGCAGGGGCACCCACCACCAGGCCCCCACCCATGTCTCCCACCACCCCCACCCCCCCAGTCACCAGGGGCAGCCTCCACCAGGCCCCCACTCATGTCTCCCACCACCCCCACCCCCCAGTCACCAGGGGCAGCCTCCACCAGGCCCCCACCCATGTCTCCCACCACCCCCACCCCCCAGCCACCATGGCCAGCCCCCACCAGGCAGCCACTCATGTCCCCTATCACCCCCACCCCCCAGCCACCATGGCCAGCCTCCACCAGGTCCTCACAATCCCCAACACACATGCACGTCAGCGTGTAATACGAGGAAAGGGCCATGCGCGTAAGCGCACGTGGAAACTGCACGTCCGCGTGTAATACGAGGAAAGGGCCTATGCGCGTAAGTGACGTGACGCACGCAGGTGTTTCCCTCATTGCACGTGATGACAGAACACACGTGGATTTCCACCAATCGCGTGTGAAAGTTCCCGGCACCCCGGAACACACGTACCCAGGCCACTTGCGTGTACGCACACTCCCCTCCGATCACACGCGATGACACTCGGACCGTATCCGAACACGGGAAACACGCGCACGGCAAAAGACGTGCACAGGCGTCAACGCGTCTGCCACACGAAGGCAGGCGGAAGCGTCCCCGCGCACAGCATAAAAGTGCGCGCAAACAACAAACGCGTATATACAGCTACGATGAATGCCCCATTTGTCGCTGCACTGATCGTGGGACACCGCAGGAGGAGGAGAATAGCCAGGGCACGCATTTTCGCAACACGGACAAGCCTTTTTGGGATGCCTGACGACCAGGTCTATGGCAGGTATAGGTTTCCACCCCATATCATCCTAGACCTGGTCAGGGAGTGGGAAGATGACCTCACATCCCCCACCCTTTGCTCCCAAGCATTGAGCCCCTTGGAGAAGGTGCTCAATGTCCTGCATTTTTTGGCCACTGGGTCATTTCAGCGGACCACTGCCATAGTGGGGGGGGGGTCTCACAGGCCACGCAGTCACGCTGCCTACACCAGGTACTGGCAATCATGACAGCGCGCCCCTCAGTCCGCAGGCACATATACATGCCCAGAACACCCGCAGAAAGGCAGGCCGTTGTCCTGGATTTTTTCAGGGAGGCACACTATCCCCAAAGTGCTCGGTGCCATAGATTGCACCCATGTGGCCCTACGTCCACCTAGGGCCACTGAGCACATCTACCGAAACCGCAAGCACTGGCATTCCATCAATGTACAGGTGGTATGCGATGCAAAGGGAATCATCACCTCTGTCTATGCAAACTACCCTGGCTCCACCCATGACAGTTTCATATACAGAATGTCCGCCCTGAGCCGGGCCCTGGAAGCTGGGCAGCATGGCGACACCTGGCTCCTAGGTGAGTACAAATTCCCTTGCACATGCAGGCATGTCACACACACACACAAATAAACAAACCACAATAATCACAACCATTTACACCTCCCAGGGGACAGTGCCTACCCTCTGAGCAACCACATGATGACGCCAATCCGGAACCCCACCACACCACCCCAGGTAAGATACAACGCCGCCCATATTGCAACCAGGGGCATAGTGGAGCGCACATTCGGAGTGCTCAAGTCACGTTTCCGCTCCCTTGACCGCTCTGGCGGGCAACTACTCTATGCACCACCAGTAGTGTGCAGGATCATTGTGGCAGCATGTGTCCTGCACAATGTTGCAACACGGCAGGGCGTCCCGGTGGACATGGTGGTGCCCCCACATCCCCAACCACAGGCGCTGCCCATGGGAGGGGACAGGGCACGTGGCGAGCAAGCCCGGACCCAGCTTGTGGCCACATTTTTCACCTAAACTCCCACCCCTGCGGAGTGCACACAGGCCTGGCACATACCAGGTGACAATCGATGATGACAAAGAGACAGTCAACTGTCACAACCTTACCACCCTGAGATAGTTGCCATGGAAGTGCCACATCGTCTGCATCCCTAGCTACTTAAACACAAGCTATCCTGTGTGACCAAAAGGCACACATATGACATATGACATGATATGGGCCATACACAAGTATTCCAAGGCGCAATGAGGCAGGGAGGGGGGAACAAGGGAACACAGAGAACGGTACTACTAGGCCAGGTGTCATTGGGATCGTGCAAGTGCAGGGGTAGGGGGAATGGGAAAAGTGCAAGGGGAAGGGTGGGGGGGAGTCCAGTACAGGGGAAGTAGCCCGAAAAAATAATACATAGGTCACCTGGTGGCAACTACAAAGGTGAGTGCAGTCAAGTGCTGGGAAGGGAGGGCTGTAGGGATAGAGAGACAGTACTGCAGTGCAGGGGTTGCCAGGGAGGCAGTGCAAGTGGAGAGTGGCTGGGCCAGGGACCAAGGTCGGTGAGAGTGGCCCAGTTGCAGCTCCTGTGCAGTTCAAGTGGAGAATTCTGCAAGGGAGAGGCAGAGAGTAAGCAGAAGCAAAGAGGAAGGACATGAGGTGCTTCCAGAACTGGAGATGATTCCCCTCAAGTTCAAGTCAGGCCGGAAGTCTGTTCCAGGGGGAGGGCCCTGCTGCGGAGAGAAATCTACCCCCAGCTAGTTGCACTGAGAAGCGGATGACACGGACATGCAAGGTGTGCATCACACACACCTGCAAACCAGGCCATGGCCATCACTGTCATGTCACACAAACCCTCCCAAACATCAACATGTCATGGCACGCAATACCCATACACCAATGCAGTAACGATAAGGTACACATTGCCATGTCCTAAATGCACAGTGGCATCGGACACTGCTGGCTGACCCGGAATCAGATGAAATGACAGACCAACAACCTCCCACCCAAAATAAGTCATTTCAAAATGCATTACAACAGTCGTAGACGTAATATCACAATGAATGCCTGTCTACATGCACATCATGCATTGCAAAATCAACACTGCAGCTCATGTGTGCAGTGTCCTACTCCTGCATCACACTGCTCAGCGCACAGCACAGTGAACAGCCATTGTGTGTGATGCACACCCTGAGCATCACATCTAAGTGACAGACCACGTCAAACATCAAATCAGGCATGTACTGGATCCATGATCAGTCACAGAACATGTACTGCCGGGACACAGTGGGCACCAGAAGGCAAACAGTGTACATGTGTATATGCAAGGGTGGGAGTATATGTAATGCATCAGAGTGCAAGTGTGTGGTTCTGCAAGGACATGCACTCCACATATGCATGTGCACTCAAGTGACCATCAGTGTTCCCTACACAACACATGTGAACATCCACCATGTGTACACCCCAGCATGTCAAACCTCAACTATCCCCTCGCACCTGAAAGGAAAACACAACACATGAACAGGCATTGATCAGCAGAACACAACATGTACATGGGATACCACCATTACTATGTCAGAGTTCCCATCACACTGCAGGGCAAGGCAACAATCAACAACAACCCCCCCCTCCCTCACAAATGACCATGACCCACTGAACAACTGCACCTGGGTCATGGAGCCCCCAAACCTCAATTCCACCTGGCCACAGGATCACCTTTACACTCCGTCACCATCTCCCACCTTGTGTGTAAAAAGATGCCTGAACCCTCTGAATACACACTCATTTCCGAAACACAAAATCCAAGGCATAAAAACGAACCCAAACACCCTCCAGTAGATGACTTGACGTAGCAGTACCTCACAAAGGCCAAGTACTACCAAAATGATGCAACAACCAAGGTAGCACAGCAAAACAATGTCACGACAGGATGTGAGACATGTGTGGTACATGACATAGGATGATGCACCATGAATGGATGTGTTTTGTCACAGGTCCCCTGTACAGGCGCGGGAGTGCCATGAAACAACCACCCCCACCATGTCCCGGGTGCCTGCAAGGTCAAACTCACACAGGCCCCTGAGACCCTGGTGGGGAAGGAGGTTCAGGGATATGCAGTCGGGACAGGTGTTGACACACTGGATGACTGGAATGAGCGGCAGGAGAGGGGAGGTGGAATGACACATGAAACTAGGGAATGCACGAAAATGTACAACCTGCATGAACACATACACAATCCAAACAGACTTGGACATCATTGTCATGGCCTTCTGTAGTCCAGGCTCAGGAGTGGTGCGAACCCACCACCCCCTCTAGGGTTTTGGCGCCTGCAAGTTCGGGGCTTACACAGGCATCCGCAACCCCAGTGGGGAAAGAGGGTCAGGGAACGTTGCTTGGATAGGCACGGGAAGCAGGAACACCGGGTAGAGGGTACAGGTTTCAAAATTGCATAGGATCACGGGTGATTAGGGAGAAAATAACATACCAAATTGAACCACACATACATCCATGCATCAGTACACTCCCCAGCAAGCCTATGCAGAGCAGTTTGTAAGAAAAACAACAAGACACTCAGCTCTGGTTTTGAGTGCTGGCCTCCTGCCTGCGCACTCTCAGGTCCGGTTACAGGAGCACTGCAATGCTGCAAAGAGAGACACAGTCAACAACCTGTACGTGCCAATTGCACAAAAACACAACACCAAACATGCCCCATGGCAACAGACTACTCTACAAACAGACAATCTGTGGTTGATGCTTCGTACCCATATATAACATCACCCCTGTGACGGGTCATACACAGTCAATGCAGTAAGGCAGCCGCTGCTGGGTGCGTGGCAAATGGAACACCAATGTGTCACAATTCACACAACATGCAATGTTCCCTGGGTAAGCAGACAGACCCATATTGCAAGCCATGACTACAGAGCAAGTTGTGTACCACCATGACCAAAACAAAGTTGGCAGTGCATTTATCATGAAGTACGTGGAAAAGACATGCACTGCACCCGAGTATGTCCCTTGCTGCTTGTCCCTGTGAGCTGCCCCTTTCCATGTCTCGGAAGGCTACATGGTTGATACAAGTGGCTCAATGGACCTTGGTGTACCGGAGGGTATGTGCCACTGCCCCTGCATGTGTCCCAGACAACCCTACTATCAGCAGCCATCAGTCCACAAACACATCTGAGCTGCATTGTGTGCTTCAACACATATATTCGTCTAAGCTCACCCTCAGTGCTGTGACTAAGCCTGCATGTGCAACTCGCCTGGTGCAAGCTTTGCTTTGTCGTGGCCCCCCTGTGATGCTCACCTTGCCTGGAGTTCCTTGGAACATGTCAGCAGTACTAGGATGTGGGTCTGCAATCACTGTGCCTCTGCTCCTGCACACATGTGCATGTGGGCACCAACAAACGGGTCCAGAATTCCGTTGTCCAATGGGACATGTCTGCTGGCAAAGGTGCTCTGGAGGCTCATCCCCCTGCAGAAAGGGCATGTAACACATGATTAATGCTTCAAAGTCATCTGTGTGTGTCTCATCAGGCATCTCATTACTTGACCATGTCAGAGAGTCACATCACAAATCACACCATCAGTCCGTCTTTCACCTACAAAGTGTGGAACACTATCTACAGCATGAATAGCAACAAGCACATGTACAGGAAAGAAATGAAACATACTACACAATGCATAGCAATCAATGTCCACATTAATCATGATACACCCCATCTAGTAAAAGCTGAACAGTGGACAACGACACCTAAATCATCCCCACTAGGGGTGTCAACACAAGTCACACAGCACCAGACATGCCACAGATATGACAGTCCAATGCCCTTGTGTAAAATGCTGTAACACCGAACCATCCTTGCGAGCCCATGGATAAGGGAGGCAGGAGTGGCATATGTGAGTCAAGGAACCCAAGCAGCAAACACATACACAAGACAACCATGAAGGGCCCAGCTGGAACAGACAGTGGATGCCTTCAAAAGCCACAAAGCACCGCACCGTCACATGAAAGCACAATAGACTAGCAATTTTAAACTAACTCAACTATTAACTAATTACACTAACTATGGAAAACCTACATTACCTATTTAAACTAACTATGAAACAGAAACTTAACTAACTAAACTAGAAGAAAAATCAAAAATGGCCACATACGACCCGGGGGGGAGGGGAGGCACTCAGGAGGGGGGAGGTACAGGGTGCTGCTCAACATCCACATGCGATGATGCTGAGCCAAAAAAAAATACCTCCATGGGCTCAACGCCTGCACAGCACGACCTATGTGGGAGATAGATGGTCGTCCGAGTCTGGCTCATCCTGGAAAGGAGGACGTGGCACAGTAGCCTGGCCACGCCTAGCCGCAGCTTGCCCCTCGTCGGCAGCAAGTCTGCCGGACGGGTGAGCCTGGTTCTGTGTGGCGATGTGACGTAGGTCTGCATGCAGAACCTCCCGTGATACACGTGCTTCCTCTTGCAAGGTAGCACGTGTAACATGGAGTTCCTCCTGCAAGGCCTGGCTGGAGAACCGCTGCACCTCCTGGCAAGCCTGTAGCTCAGCCGAGATGGTACACTCAAGCTGTGCAAACCTCTCCTCTGCCCGCTGCCTCTGGGACATCATAAGGACACCCAGAGTGGATCTGAGGGAAGCATACTCCTCCCTCAAGGCATCCATGTGCGCCTCTGCGTGAGCAGCAATTGCTTGACGCAGAGGCGACATTTCAGCCTGGCGTGCCCTGTCTGAGGCCGCCATGCCCAGCCTGAGCGAGCGGGCCGTGGACCGTGCCGCCTGCTGCTGGAGAAGCACCTGCCTAGCAGGGGGGAGCACAGATCGGGCCACACGCTCCATGCTCTCAGCGATGTTCTCCATTGCTGCCCCCTGCCGTTCGGAATTGGCAGTCATGTCTTGCTCCCACTCAGTATACAGCGGTTGCGCGTGGCGACCGCGTTGCCGGGCTTGACCCCTGCGGGACCCAAGGACCGGGGGTCCTCGCTGTGTTGGCACCGCCTGCGGCTGCACGACTACATGCCCCCGTCGACGTGATGTCCCAGGCACATCAGTGACTGGTTTGGAGGGTGACCCTGCGTCCCGATCCACCACGGGCGGAGGAACCAAGACTGTCTGATCCCTCAGTGCAGGTGTCGCAGACAGAGGAGTGTCCACATCAGAATCACTCACCCCTGACACATGGACTTGATGGTCATCCAACTCAACATGGACGTCAGAGTCGTTATCAAGGCTGGACTCATAGGCAGCCAGAGACAAGATGGACTGCAGCACTTGGGGGTTTTCGTGGCCTACCACCCCACGACCCACACTAGTGCCGGGTTGATGTGGCGTTACCAACCCTGTGTCTGGCATGACAACACCATCCTCTGCCTCCATTGCGTCATCACCTGAAAAATAGAGGGGAAAAGGTCAATACACATGTCAGAAGCACACGACACACACACACACTGACAGCAAAGGCATCAGGCAGACATGTGACACACAACATATGACCTGGCATGCATGCTGTGTCTACTTTGAATAGCTTCTGTGATCAGACCTGTTGAAAGGTGGCAGTTTCCATGGAAGCGGGTCTATGCAGTGCAGAAAATGTGTACGCCACTCACTACCTACATGTACAAGCACTACATGGTGTGTGCCAGGAAATGTGAAGGCAGTGCAATGTCAAAATCAGACATCACGTGCATTGTGCATTCAATGTGTACCATGTCCAGAAGCCAAGCACCCCTCCACCCCAGTACCAAAGCAGGGATGCCTATCATGGTATCAAAAGGCTGACCATACACCTGTGTATTGACAGGCAGTGTTGACTGGCATCAACAGCTTCATGTGATTCAAATGACAACACTGCAAATGATGCTGGGACAGTGGGCAGGACACATGATGGAAACTCCGGAGGCCGCCCACGTGTGAAGAAGACACAACAAGAGTTGGACAGAGTCATTGGCCATTGAACAGGCTGAGGCCTGTGAGCCACACAGATTGTCAGAGCCTAAACATGTGTGCAACGCAGGACTGAGGCACAGTTGACATGGGAAGGCTGATGAGATGGCAGGTAATGTATGTAACCAAGGACTGATATTACAGTGATCATCCAGTCAAGGACACATAGGGGCATGCATGCAATGCACATGGAGCATGAATGGGCACTCATGTCCCTGCGGGACATCTGACCCATGCACAGTACAAGTGAGATACCCTGCATCGAGTACTAAGGCTGTACGACATGGCATATGTCTGGCAGATTCTACGCTGGAAGTTAGCATCTACACAGGACACATGGACAAGAAACTACACATTGGCAAGATTGGAGCAGACCAGTGCAAAGGTGGAACTGGGGTGCAGAGTGGCGGAGGAGGGGCAAGGGAGCATGCCTACATGGAGTCCCGCATGCAGGCAGAGGAGACATGCATGACGTTAGCATTGCATTACTTACACATCAGAACCATGTACACGTCACATGTAGCAGCAATCATGCACAACACATCCCACAAGTGAACCACACACGTCCTCAACAAACACGCATCAACACTCACTGGACTGGGCATCGAAGTCCAGCTTCTCTCCCACTCCTTCGACCAATTCAGGTGGTATGAACTCCGCAACGAGAGCCTCATGCGGAGTGAGTTCTTCCTCCTCTGGTGCAGGCCCACCGCCAGTCACCAGAGTCAAGTTGTAATTTGAGGCACGCTTGGCCTTAGTGCTGCGCTTGATGTCATTCCAACGCTTTTTGCACTCCTGCGCCGTGCGCACCTCATGGCCGAATGAACTGACATGTTCCGCAACATGCTTCCAGTGGGTGTCACGTTGGGCAGCCGTGGTCTGACTATTGGCACCCACTAGCATGTCACGGCTGTGGCCCCGCACGTAGTCCACGAGGAAGTCCAGTTCCTGCTTACAGAAAGGCTTCTTCCTCGACGTGCAGGAGGTCGTGGCTGTGTGTGGGGTCGCAGCCTGTGCTGCAGGTGCAACCTTCCTCCTCTTGGACTGTGGCGCAGACCCTGGCTGGCTAATGCCGCCCTGACCAGCATGGCCAGTGGGTTCGGTGGATTGAGCCAAGGGAGTGGCAGGTGGAGGGATGACCAGAGGCCTGACTTGTGTCAGTGGCAGCTGGGTGCCCACTAATGGACCCTGCGCAGCAACATCAGCTGTGGCAGGGTGCTTGGCCGCAACGGTCCTGGTTGGCAGGCTCACAACCGGGGTGCTGTTGGGTGCATCTGCCCCTGCACTTGCCAACACCCGGCTGTTCGGGGCAGCAGATGACATGACTGCCCCAGGGACACGTGTCTTGGTCTGAGCAGCCCAGCGTGCCCCTATGGTTTCCCCCCTGGCCTGTTGGAGATCTACCAAGGGCTCTTCAAGTGCCAACGCAGCCTGCGCTGGCAGACCCTGAGCCTGGGTGGTGGTGTCCACAGCTGCACCTGCAGCTACCACCACCCTTGGGCCCGTGGCAGTCGATGGAACGGACTGCCGGGTCATATGGGTGCCAGTGCCAGATGCAGGAGCTGCATCCCCCGGAACCACAGGGGGTGGTGGCATGGCTGCACCGACACATGGCACAACATTGTGCTCAAGTGGCGCACCCCTGCCTCTTCCCCCTCTGTGGCTGCCCTGGACACCCTGGAGTCCCCCTACTCCCTGGTCACCACGGCCACGTCCCCGACCACGCCCGCCACAAGGAGTACGCCCAGCTGAGGCGCCCCTCACCTTTGGTGGCCTCCCAACCATGGCACAGATGTAGTAGTGCTGGCACAGATGGAGTGGTGCCAATGGGAGGTGTACACCACAATTGACCCGGGCAATTGGGGTGAAGGGGGTGGGAAGCAAGATGTTAACAGCCCCCCTGCACCTCCAAGGCTGTATGTGACCCCGGTGATGTGGTGACGGGTCACGCAACGCTCAGGCACCCCAAAACTGCAGTAAAACCATGCACGCAACCCTGCAGCCTACGTGCGTGGATTGGACCTCCCGCAGTACGCGGTGGCACCCAGTAACACGAATAACGCGTACGCGTGGGACACGCAGGCTACTATGACATCAAAATTGGTGCGATACACAGGGGCACCCGCAGTGGGAAAAAGAGCGTGTGTGACTCACCGTCTGACTAGCGCGATGCAGAAAAACACGCGTAGCCAATACCCCCGCCAAAAGAAGAGATACGTCCTTGAGAGCTGTGAAGTTGTGATGGCGCGCGAAACAACAGGAAGCAGCAACACACGTCGGTCTCCACGAAAGGCACGTACAGCGAACTGCTGGGCCCGCTCACCTTTAACCCGTGCTGAGGGAAACGCACGCACGCGTCACGTCACTTACGCGCATAGGCTCTTTCCTCGTATTACACGCGACGTGCAGTTTCCATGCGCGCTTACGCGCATGGGCCTTTCCTCGTATTACACGCGGACGTGCAGTTTCCAGGCGCGCTTACGCGCATGGCCCTTTCCTCGTATTACACGCTGACGTGCATGTGTGTTGGGGATTGTGAGGACCTGGTGGAGGCTGCCCCTGGTGGCTGGGGGTGCAGGGTCACATGCGTTGGGGGGGAGTAGTGCAAGTTGACATGTGGGTTGGCTGGTGGGCATGGGCATGGTGGGTGGGGTGCCTGCATGACATGTGCTGGGTAGGCCCCTGTGGTGTGAGCCACCTGCAGGGGCCGTGGAGGGTGTAGAGGGAACACCTGGGAGGACCCACACGTGCAATTCAAGTGTGCTGCTCCCCGCGCACCCCTGTAATACACGTACCCTGTTGATATCGCGCACACCTGTAATACACGTACCCTGATGGAATTGCGTGTGTAACTTCCCGCGCACCCCCGAAATACACGTACCCCGCTCAATCGCGTGTGTCACTTCCCGCGCGCCCCAGAAATACACATACCCCGCTCAATCGCGTGTGTCACTTCCCGCGCGCCCCCGAAATAAGCGTAGCCCGCTCCCCCAGGCCCGATCGCGTGAGAAAGTTCACGCAAACCCCTGAAATACACATAGCCCGCTCCCCCAGGCCCGATCGCGTGAGAAAGTTCACGCGGACCCCTGAAATACACGTAGCCCGCTCCCCCAGGCCCGATCGCGTGAAGAAGTTCACGCGAACCCCTGAAATACACGTAGCACGCTCCCCCAGGCCCGATCGCGTGTAGAAGTTCACGCGAACCCCTGAAATACACGTAGCACGCTCCCCCAGGCCCGATCGCGTGAAGAACTTCACGCGAACCCCTGTAATACACGTAGCCCGCTCCCCCAGGCCCGATCGCGTGAGAAAGTTCACGCGGACCCCTGAAATACACGTAGCCCGCTCCCCCAGGCCCGATCGCGTGATGAAGTTCACGCGAACCCCTGAAATACACGTAGCACGCTCCCCCAGGCCCGATCGCGTGAAGAAGTTCACGCGCACCCCTGAAATACACATACCCTGGTGAAATCGCGTGTAAAACTTCCCGCGCACCCCTGGAATACACGCGCCCAGGCTATTCGCGTGTGGAACTTCCCGCGCACCCCTGAAATACACGCGCCCAGGCTATTCGCGTGTGGAACTTCCCGCGCACCCCTGAAATACACGTACCATGCTGAAATCGCGTGTAATACTTCCCGCGCACCCCTGAAATACACGTACCCTGGTGAAATCGCGTGTAAAACTTCCCGCGCACCCCTGAAATACACGCGCCCAGGCTATTCGCGTGTGGAACTTCCCGCGCACCCCTGAAATACACGTAGCACGCTCCCCCAGGCCCGATCGCGTGAAGAAGTTCACGCGCACCCCTGAAATACACGTACCCTGGTGAAATCGCGTGTAAAACTTCCCGCGCACCCCTGAAATACACGCGCCCAGGCTATTCGCATGTGGAACTTCCCGCGCACCCCTGAAATACACGCGCCCAGGCTATTCGCGTGTGGAACTTCCCGCGCACCCCTGAAATACACGTACCCTGCTGAAATCGCGTGTTAAACTTCCCGCGCACCCCTGAAATACACGTACCCTGGTGAAATCGCGTGTAAAACTTCCCGCGCACCCCTGAAATACACGCGCCCAGGCTATTCGCGTGTGGAACTTCCCGCGCACCCCTGAAATACACGTAGCACGCTCCCCCAGGCCCGATCGCGTGAAAAAGTTCACGCGAACCCCTGTAATACACGTAGCCCGCTCCCCCAGGCCCGATCGCGTGAGTAAGTTCACGCGAACCCCCGAAATACACGTGCCCCGCTCGCACAATTGCTGTATGTTGCCACTTTTGTAATGCGCAGGGACGCTACCGCCTGCCTTCGTGTGGCGGACGTGTATCGGCTTGTGCGTGTCTTTCGCTGTGCGTGGCTTTGCCCTATTCGGTTCCATGAATACGTGTGGTTCGGGTGCGTGTGGGCGTTCCCTCTGCTTCCCTGCAGTACATCCCCAGTTACGCCCTTGTTTTCGCAAGTTGTTCCCCATTCCGCGCGTTACGCCCCGTGTTCCGCCCACTTTCTGGTGTATGCGCAGAGGTTGTGCGCTTTCACTGTGCGCGTCGCGCACGTCTTTCGGGATGTTGCAGTGACGTGTGCGCCATGCACGGGTTTGGCGCACATCCCGAGGAAGACACGCGCAGGGACTTCCATGAATCGCACGCGTGCGCGTGCGCCTCTTTTTTTCCGCTTGCGCCTGCTTGCGCCTGCTTGCGCCTGCTTGCGCGTAGATTTTCGGCGCACGTTTGTTCCATGAATCGGCCCCAAATTTGGGTCTAGTGCAGGGGTATAATACCTGTGGCTCTCCAAATGTTTTGGACTACAACTCCCATGATTTTTGTTCATCCACTATGCTGGCTAGGCCTGATGGGAGTTAGTGAACCTAATCACTTCCTTCATGCTTTACCACTCTGCGGGATCCATAAGGCCATCTTCATAGTTTCATAACGCAACCCCTTGCCATGTCGATGGAGGCGCATTAGCAGGAGGCTAAAGCATTTCGACAGGTGAACGGTGCATGCACTCCAAATGAAGCGAAATGGGAGAACAAACTCTACATCTGGGAAATACGTAAGGCCTGAATTTCTGGAAACGGGTAATAGAACCATGGTGAGTTATGCTAAACGTCAGTCTCTTTTGTGCCCCTTATAACAAACATGCTTCCATCGGGGAGATAGCTAATGGGCAACATGCTCGCCTTGGAAACAAAACGACACGGAGCACATCAGGTCCGATCCCCGGTCTGCGCTTAGAAACCTCTGGGTATTAAGCGGGTTATAATATCATATCATCAATATTGTACTGAAGCTAGTGCATTTAGGCATAAGTCGTTTGTTAATACCCAATGCAAGTCACTGCTGCAAGGAGTTTCAGCATCATTTACATTGTGTTTACACATAAGTAAACCTTGTAGTTATGCAAGTCCATTTGGACTTGATGTTCCAGCGATTTGTAAACCCTAAGTTTGCCATGGTTTACAAATCATGAATACTTTGTAAACCCTAAATTTTGCCATGCTTTACAAATCAGGAATACTTTGTAAACCCTAAGATTTCCATGGTTTACAAATCATGAATACTTTATAAACCATATGTTTTGCCATGGTTTACAAATCATGAATACTTTGTAAACCCTAAGTTTGCCATGGTTTACAAATCATGAATACTTTGTAAACCCTAAATTTTGCCATGGTTTACAAATAATGAATACTTTGTAAACCCTAAGATTTCCATGGATTACAAATCATGAATACTTTGTAAACCTAATGTACACTTAATGTTTCATGCACAATTGAACATTTCATTTACAAAGACAACTTTTTTGTAAACCTTTGCAAACCTAGTGTACACCTCAAATTTGTCAATATTTGTAAACATTTTGTTTATAGAATTTAAAATGTTTGTAAGCCTTTGCAAATAGTGTTCAGTTCAGTCATGTTTTAAAGGTTCTGTATTAGGAGTTTACTAATGAAACCTCATAAATACAGACCTGGAATCTACTGCAGTAGCTGTTCTCCCCTCTCCACTGTGACTTAGAAAAGGCACATATGATTTGAAGAAAAGTTGATTGTGCATCACTGGCAGCACATAGTTTTTTTGTGTTTTTTGTATTTGCGTTAATCAAAAAAGGTTTTTACAAAGAAAGAAAGACGAAACATAGGAATGTCCAAGACTAGTCACTGCTTAAACTAGTAAAAGTGTTTTCAAGTAAACTGAAATTTTCCGGAGCTCTTACAAAGAAGGAGCAGAAGAGGTTGTTGCATTTGTCATAATGGGTTGCAGAATTTTTGATGTTGCAATTAACCAAGTACACCTGTCCCCACCAATCAACCTTGGCCACCAAGTCTCTTCGTCGATGAGTAGGGAGGGGGTTGGTGAAAAAATGGTTCAAATACTGGGTTCTTATCTGACAAGTGCCTGTACATGACAGAAGCAAATGGCGTATAGTCTCTTTTTCGTTATCCAATTTGCAAAAGCAGCAATTACTGGTAGAAGAGAGACCTCTTATTGCCAATATTTCCTTAGTTTCCAAGAGGTTGAGCCAAGCTAGCAAAAAAAATAAAAAAAGGTTATTCAAATATTTAAAGCCTGCCAACCATGTCATTGCATGCCAACATTACACTGCAGACATCACATAAGATGTAGATCCATAACAAAACATGCTAAACAATAGCAGCAATCGAAATTGCCAGGAATTATTTAGCAGGCAAGTGGTGCTATAGAAACACGGTTATGTAATATTAACTCGGTAGGTTTGGGTATGTGTATAAAGGAGAATCAAGGACACAGAGACATTTAAATCATATTGGATAATATATAAATGGACAATAAGTTAGAATTTGTGTTTTACGCAAAGGTTACATTTGATGTTCTCTATGCACTAGCTCCTGGTTCCCCCTGCGCAGCTCCTGCCTAGTTGGTGATGCCCGATACACAGGAGCTGAATTTTGCTCCTGGTTAAGAAATCCTAATTTCGATCCCTACAATTGTAACCAGCAATTTTCTCTAGGATGCTAGACTATTGCTACACCACACCTACATGTCTTTGAATTGTTGGTTAATCCTCCAATTATGGCTCTTTACTTGTTTTTTTAATCTAAATTCAACAGTTGCTCAAATATCAAAAATGTCCTCAGTGTGCGAGAGTACCAAAAATAACTTTCACAGGGCAAATTAATGTAAATAACAGCTACAAATCATGTTTACAGCCATGTGAACCAATAGGTTAGTGGATTTAAAAGATAAAGAGACTGTTGTATGCTGACCATTAGGCATATAGTGGCCAGTAGCAAATGAAATACAAAAATAACACCATTTGTGGCATAAAAGGCATTAGAGATAGTGATTTTGCCAAGATCTGAGTTTTGTCAAGTGGGGACTTAAAAATAAAGTCTGCTGATCCTCCAATTTATTGAAGCATGTCACATACTCCTTCAGAATCATGTGTCCACAACAATGTGTTCCTGATACCCACTTTGTAAAGTTTGGACTCTCCATTGTGAAAGTCTTACTTCTCTGCGCCCTCAACACGGAACTATGGTTCCCTTAGTCACTTTGTGAAGCCCTGTATCCCCCTTGTGAACGTGGGTATGATATTAGCATGGTGTGAATGAGCATGCATAGCTCAAATTCTAAAAAAGCAAAACGAGGACCATTAGCTAATTGTGACTTACTGCTTATAATGAAAAAGGAAGGAAGAAAGAAAGAGGGAGAAGGAGAAAAAGGGAGAAAGAGAAAAAGGGAGAGAGGGAAACACAACCATTAGCACAGAGTGGCAGACCGCTTATAGCGAGCGCCTCCTCCATGGCAGAAAGTAGGCTAACTATTAGCAATGAGTGGCAGACCGTTTGGAGCGAGCGCCTACACAGTGCCTCTGATTCAAAGAAAGGAAGAAGATGACCATAAGAATAGTGTGAGACTGCTTAGAGACAGATATTTATTTGGGATCCAAGGGAATGGAGGGAGGACAGAGAATCCCGAGCTGGAGGTGAGAGAGGGCACAAACAAGACCAAGCTTTAAATTCTGGTCTAAAAATTTTCACAATTTGGGACAGAGGTGCACTTTACCATCACTAAGCCCAAATGCCTATGCATTGTCAGACATTGAGCAGCCTTGTATTACAATAGCCGTTTAATTGTTTGCTTGCGTGTGATGTCTAAAAACGTCTAACCCTTCAAACAAATTCCCCTTAGCTCCTTCATTTCAAGAAGTTAAACATTCATCAATGAAAGATGTGTATATTGTGCTTTTAATCAACTACCAACAAACCCAAATTCGAACAGCCATTCCAAAATAAAGGATTAATTTATTACCAATCCTGGTTGGCATTAAAATACATCACCAACACAAGTCTGTCTGGTGCTGTTCGCTCAGACTTAATCAGACCTCCAGAAACCCAACTCATGCATGTAAAACACAGCAGGTGAAAACTCTGGCTTGCAACTATATTTCATCTTTTTCCAAGTACCCATCCTTACACTAGCAGCTGTCTAGCTCTCTTACCGAGAAGCTGGAATGGCATAGAAGTAGCTCCTGGAACACAGACTGGGTGAAAGGTAATGTGGCTTGTAACTCAAGTCATCTGACTATCTTCTACCTGTTATTACCAACAATGTGGTTATGAAATTGTGAGTGGGCACATGTTCCTACCAATCAAAACACAGATTTGATGGGCAGGAGCATCTAGAAGCAGCTCCAAGGTATATGGCATCACCTAGTATACAGGAAATATATCTGGAGAACTAGTCGCTAGTACATGGCATGCCACAAATGTAACTCATTTGAGATCCAAACTATTGTCCATTATATATGCCTCATTGTAATGTGATTGGAATTGTGTTTGATCATGTTTTTCTTTTTGTTATGGTGTGATTGTGTTGTGGAGAGTTTATTTTAAGCTATACACTAGGTTTAATATGCTGCATTTTACTTTTAAATGTCTTATATGTGTCATAATGCTCTATTATACACATTCCCAAAACGGGTTATTTTCACATATTTATATTTCAATGATGGCACTGGTTCGACTGGAAAGTCAACTGTAGCTCCTGGTATTGCTTGGTGTCAAGCTAACTGGACTCTTTGGGCCTCATTACACGGATGGCGGAGAACCATGGCGCTATTAGCGCCATGGTTCATGCCGGTAAAATACCGGCACCGCCTTGGCGGAAAGGGGAATTACCGCCCCATTCCAAGGTTGGCGAGGCGGTAATTCCCCCTTCCACCATTGCCCTTCCCCATTCCCATTTTTGCCCCATAGGGCATAATGGGAATGGGGAAGGTGCTAATTACGGTACCGCAAATTGCGGTACCGTAATTAGCTCCCTGGGTCCCTTTGCGGGTTGGTTTTTAACGCCTGCAAAAAGCAGGCGTTAAATTCCCCAACCCGCATAGGGACCTCGTAGTAAGGCGGTAAGGATTTACCGGTACCGGTAAAATACTGGTACCGGTAAACCCTTACCGCCATCCGTGTAATGAGGCCCTTTGAATCTACAAGCATGAGACAAATAGCTCCCAGCAATTTCACTTGCTGCATTCCATTTGAGGAGGACAAATGAGAACGTAATGGTCAGTCTTCCACATGGTGCCAGCATTTTTCATATGGCTCTAAGCTTTGCACTTTCCACAAAGCAAAATACATATTTTATTTATTGCTTAGTTATATAGCACCTATCCATCAAATGGTGTTTCAAAGCACCACAAGACAAAAAAGTGTGTGGGGGGACAAGGAAATAAACAAAAATGGTCCTACTAGGCCTTGTGTCATTCGGATTGTGCAAGTGCAGTAACAAGGAGTGCAGGGGGGAGGAGAGTGGGGAGGGGTGCAGGTGGAGGGAAGGGAACATTCTAGGGTGGGAGGGAAGTACGGGGTTAAGTTGCAGCATACAAGTACAGGGGGGAGGAGGGGAACAGGAAGGCCCATTGGGCTAGGCAAGTGCCAAGGCGAGACCAGGTGGGCAAGTGCAAGGGGATGCAGGGAGTGAAGACCACATGCTAAGTGAGAGGATGGGGGTCGAACAGGCTTGGTAGGGATACACACCCCGCCAGGCTAGTGATGGGAAGGGGGCCCAGAAGGGCAAGTGCAGGTTAGGGAGGCCGTAGTGCTAGGGAAGCCTGGGTGAGGAGGGCCTGATGTACTGTAGGACTCAGAAGGGTCCAGGCAGCCAGTCCAATGGGCAGAAGGGGGGCATTAGCAGGAGAGGGAGAGAAGAGAAAAGGAGGGTCTTGAGAAGCTTGTGGAATTTACAGAGATCCGGGTCAAGCCTGAGAGTGGCAGGGAGGCCATTCCACAGGGAGGTTCCTGCCAAAGAGAGAGATCTACCCCCCGCTCTATGCTTAGAAGAGCATCTGATCTGCAGAGGATTGGAGCTAGAAAAACAACAGGTTCTAGCAGGAAGGTAATTAGGATGTAGCATGGTCCCATGCTCCAGAAAGCCTTGTGGATAATGCAGATGGTCTTGAGGGAGCCAGTGGAGAGACATTAGGGCTGGATAGATGTGGTCCATGGGCCTGAGGCTAAGGATAAGTCTCACAGTCCTATTGTGGATTAGTTGAAGGTGGTAAGGGAGGATAAAGGTAGACTGAGGAAGAGGCTGTTGCAGTAGTCCAGTAGTCCAATTTAGAGAAGACCAGAGCTCTGGAGACACTGAGTTTCTGGGAAAAGGTGAGGAAAGGGAGAATGCCTCTGAGGAGGTGCAGCAGAAAGTGGGCCTTATTGACAAAGTCTGCAATGTGACGAGAGAAAGCGAGGAAGGAGTGGAAGATGACGCCAATGTTTTTAGACTCACAAGAGGGTTAGGGGAGGGGACACACGGAGGGTGGCCAGAGAGTAGGAGGGAAGGAGGGAGCAGTGAGAAGGGCTCAATCTTACTGGCATTAAGGCAAAGATCATTAGCAGCGCACCCATATGTGAATAGTAATCAGACACTCAGGATTGAGAGAGGAAGAACAGGAGGAAGTGGAGGGAAGCTTAAAGGAGAGCTGCGTGTCGTCCGCATAACACTGGAAGTAAAGAGAGAAGATGGAGATCAGGTGGGCCAGAGGATGAAGGTAGATGTTGAAGAGCCACGGCAAGAGGATAGAGCCCTAAGGGACACCGCAGGTGGAGAGTGTGGTGGAGGAGAGGAAATGGCACAGTTGAAGCTGGGAAGGTCAGTTAGATAGGAAAGAGGTCAACCAGACCATTGCCAGGTCTGTGATGCCAAGGATATCACAGAGCCAATTTATTAGGGTTGCAAAATCTTAGAAAAGTAGTTGCTGCACAAGTACTCACCAGAACTAAACAACAACTCCGCCTCCTAAATGAATCCAAGTGTAGCATCGACAATATAAACAATATTGACTCTGCATCCGCTCCAAGAAAAGAGTCTTTATCCATTCCTGCATCTCCGTGGCATCAAACAACACGGCCAAACTTTTCAAAGTCTGCAAGAAACTGGCCAATCCTGCAGCAGCCTCCTCCTCTGTCACATCCACCCAGGACCTTTGCTCGGCCCTGGTGGCACACTTCATAACAAAAACCAAAGACATCCTTTCCTCTTCTCTTCTACTGCACAACATACACCAACTCAGGAGCCTCCCTTGGACCCCTCTTACCCTCTCCTCTCACTCTTCCGTCACACCTGATGAGGCCACCAGGCAAGTCCGGTCTATGAAGGCCTCATAAAAACAAGTGGACCCCTGCCCCTCTAAAACCATTAAGGACTCCCTCAGCCCAGCCTTGGCTGATCTCTGCAATCTCTCCTTATCCACTGGAGTTTTCCCAACTGCCCTTAAGCACTCCCTTGTGCACCCCCTGCTCAAAAAATCCTCTGCCGACCCCTCCATTTTTGCAAAGTAGGGCCCTATCTCCATTACTCCTTTCTTGGGCAAACTCCTTGAGAAGTTGGCTATCACTGACCCTCGACACTGAATCTATTGGCTACATCCATGACCATCAGTCTGGCTTTAGAGCATCCCGAGGCACAGAAACTGCTCTTCTGAACACCCACGAAGACCTGCTCTCAAATCTTGACACTAACACTCCCTCTCTCCTTATTCTCCTTGACCTCTCATTTGCTTTTGACACGCTTAACCACAACATCCTGATTACACGTCTCCATGACACCCTGGGAATCACAGGTCAGGCTCTGGCGTGCTTAATCTCCTTTCTCTCCGACTACCCATCCCAGATGGAACTCAGATCTGTTCTCTCGACTATTGCTCTTTCAACCTGTGGCCTTCCCCAGGGATATAACCTCTCCCCGTGGTTTTTAAATGTGTATATGGTTGCATTGGCACGTGTCATTGCACTTTCACCTCTAATTTCCAGTGTTATGGGGATGACACGCAACTTTCAGGCTACCCTCAATCGCCTCCTCCTCCTCGCTCATATCCGACTGTCTGCTATTCAAACATGGTGTGCTGCAAACAACCCCTGCCTCAATGCCAGTAAGACTGAGATCGTTCTCAGTGGGACCCCTGATCCCACTTATCCACTTTCACTCTGGCCTGCCTGCCTTGGTCCTGAGTCCGCACCCACCTGCGAGGCAAAACAACCTCTGGGTCATCTTCGACTCCACTCTCTCCTTCTCCTCTGACATCTCTAAAACATGTAACTATCAGCTACCTACAACTCCTCAGAGGCACTCTACCTTTTCTCACTTTCCCCCAGCGGCTCACTGTCTCCATAGCCTTGGTTCTCTCTAGGCTGGACCATTAAAACAGCCTCTTTCGCAACATCCCTTCTTCGGCCCTGCACCCTCTACAACTCATCCAGAACAGACCCGCAAACCTTATCCTTGGCCTCAAGCCAAGGGACAGCATCTCTGGCACTGAAATCCCTTCCTTGGCTCCCCGTAGCTGCAAGGATCAAGTTCAAGACCCTCTGCATTGTCCACAAGTTTTTTGGGGCCTGGGACCTACCTATCTGCAAATACTGTCCCTCACGAGCCCTCCGCTCATCTACCTCCAACCTTCTGTGAGTGAGCCGGTTCTCCAAGCAGAGATTTGAAGGGAAATCCTTATCCTCAGCAGGTGCCTCCCTCGGGAATAGCCTCCCTGCCGCCCTCCGTCTTGAGCCTGACCTTTTTAAGTTCTGCAAACTCCTCAAGACCATCCTCTTCTACTCTTCCTTCACTCTCCCCCTACCCTGCTAACCTAGCTCTGTGCTCTCTCTATCTCTCCCTCCTCTTCCCAACAGCTTGTTGACTGGCTGCCTGGTGTACATAGAGTCTCACCGGTCCTGGGCACCCACGCTGGTCCTCTATCGCACTTGCCCCAGGGCCCTACCCCTACACCCACCCACCCTCACAACTCTTAGAAATAACCCAAGAGAGTGGCTCTCTCTGCACTTACCAAAGTCTCCACCGACTGGGTGCACTTGTAACTGTCTATGCACTTGCGCGATCAAAATGCAATCGTGCCTGAAGATCGTTTCTCTGTTCTCCCCTGTTTTCTCCCCTAATTGCACTAGTAAAACTGAAGAATCACCATCAGTCCCATTTGCTGTGTCTCAACTGTTAAATGTATTTTTACGCACGTACTCTGCCTGTACAGACTATTATTGCCTCGGAATGTCAAGGGCTCTGAGTGACTCGTATTTTTCCCCCTGTTCCCACCCCTCTTTGGGTGCTTTGAAACACTTTCCCCTGCATAGGTGCTATATAAATAAACAATACAGTCGAGATGGCCAACATCCATGTGGTGGATGATGCTCTCCAAATCATGGATAAGGGTGACTTATGCCTCCTCGTCCTCCTTGACCTTTTGGCTGCATTCAAAACCATCGACCCCCGCATCCTTCTCTCCCTCCTCACTGAGAGGATGCGATTCTCTAAATTGGTTTAACTCCTACCTCTCAGGCAGACACCATGTTGTCCATTTGAACTCATTTCATTCTAATCAACTCCAGATCTCCTGCAGAGTCCCCCACGGCTCCATCCTCTCACCCATACATTTCAGCGTTTACATGGAGCCTCTGGACACTCTCCTCAAATATCCCAATATAACCTTCCATCAACTCAGTTGTACATGAGAGTAAATAGCATGCAGGATATCATTCATCTCTGCGTATACCTAGCCATCATCTGATTCTGGATGTCGACGGTCTACCTCAAACTAATCCCATCCCAGACAGAATTTGTCCTCAGTGGCTTAGTGATATGCACCTAGAAGGATTTAATCCACATATCTAAGACTCCGCAAAATCCTTATGCTTCACAATTGACAGCAGCCTGTCCTTCCAGAAACACATAGCAAAGAAGGCCCAATTAGCTTGGCTCAGAAGCTCTACCCTTCAAAAAAATCAAACACTTCATACTGTCTGCTGTCGTAGTGGGAACTACATGCGTTAAAAGGCATACTTCAGTGCCATGTACAGTGTTATTGAAATGTGTTTCAGTAATAGTATGTCTTACTCAGCCCCATTATTATATGGGGTCTGCTGAATAGTAAAAGTTGGTGTTTTCTTCATTTGCGCACTAGGAATGCTGCAGGTTTTTGCATCTTTGCATTCTCAACTCTCACTGATTTCTCCAAGGACATGTTGCTCTCCTTGTGTCAGGTGTCAGTTATGTTATGGCAGTGAAGCATTTTAGGTCCTTTAAGACAGGGTAACACTCTACAGGGTGGATGGGGATGGAGAAATTACTCAAACATCAATAATTCAACCGACTCAGGAAGTTGGCAAAAGACTTTTGTCTGTTTTAATATCAATTATGTAAAATAGTGAGTACAATGTACATCATCCGACATCCAGCAGTACAGTCTTGTTCCCATTTCATAAAAAATATGATTATATAATAAATATTCATCTTCATTGACCTCGTCCTACGTGGCAAACTAAGAAATCTATGGAGGGTTGTGGTTGGGTAACAGAACCATCTAGGTATATTTTCTATGAGGGTTGGTGTTGTGATTAGATCTCTACCGTCAGGTGGACAACTCTGCCCACCCCTAGTGCAAGTCATTGTGAGCATCATAAAATACATGTCTTATTGGGTCTCTAAGCTATAGGGCTCTTTGGTACGTGGCCCTCTATAATTGGTTGGCACGCATGTGCCCTTCTGGAATATTCCACTCATTAGCAGCACACAAGCTGGTAACCCAGGGGCTGGTGGGTCGGACTTGACCATGCCTCCTCACCCAATTAGCCCATCATCCATCTTTACTCAAGCTATCTGCCATGAGAATAGTCTTTGTACTCAGCCTTGTAAAGTAGCATTGCTCCTGGGAATAAAAGGGAGTGTGGGTATGACTATCTTCTGGTCTCAGTGAAGCCTGCCCAAGAGTATATTTTCTTCTGACCATGTGACTGGAGACCACGTTTGAGCTTCCTCGCCGTATTTAATGGTATTAAATGAATAGAACTTGGCACCCAATGTCCTTCCGCCGCAACCTTAGCAGGAGCTCAGCTTCTCGCCTTCTCGTACATTGTATCATTCCATTAGAATTGACTAGTTTCTTGGTTGCTTCAACCTTTGACACTTGGCCAAGCAGGCTTCTTGATGCTCCTTATATTCTCAGCTGAGATTATCTTGCTGCGCCACAGTTTTCCAGCCCTTCTATTCACGGGATCCAGTTTGCTCAAATTCGATGTAGAACTTCCAGATTCCTATGCACATATATACCTTGGCGCATCGTATAGCCAGCCTTATGATTACTTTGTCTACTTGCATTACTGCATCTGTAAAATTATAACGTGGTTGTCATTTTCTTCTGTGCTTCTTTACACGTGTGATCTTTATTTCGCATGTGAATGTTTACTTGGTTCTTATTTAGTCATCAGATTCTACATGGTCTATTCATCTTTTCTTTTGTCATCTCTTCTGAGGTGTGTCACTTTCTTCATGTGAAGTCACCAGCCTCTTCTTTCATCAGTCTTCACATGTTCTACAGGAATCTGTCCCAAGAGATTCATTTCTTGGTGGGTACATAAAGAATGGACTTCTCAATGGATACCTTGCTTCAAAGGTTGCTTGTGTTACAGGCATCATTACAGGTGTCTTGCTTGTCACTATTTCCGACTCCCAACATATAGGCAATTTAGCGTTGGGACGCGCGGTAGAGTCTTTTGGCTCTTCCTCTACAGCACTCATGTAGGACACTGGATGACATGGCAGTGATTCCACCAGTCTAATTCTCATTTACTTCAGGAACAGCAACTTTGATACTCCAGAACTATCACCATGTTGTCATTGTAACATTGCAGGTTGGGTTATATGGCGGGCATTGGTCACCCACCCACTATCATGCACAAGTAAGCCCCTTACGCCACATCTCTGCATATTATAGGATAAGGCAAAAGCATTCGCTTACATCTTCTCTTCTGAAGCTGCTGAGTCTCAAGCGAAGAGAGATTGCAAAGTCAACATTTACCACACCCCTAAATTACATCCATATATAATCTCCAATCTTGAATTTCAAAGGGTATGCATTATACCATTTTAGCACAACAAACTTCTAATGAGCCATATAAAAGTTATTGAGAGCGAAGGTGAGAGAGAGATAGAACGAGAGAGAAATAAAAAGTAGGAGAATTCCTGGGTGGTAAACAATTGAAAATAATGTCTCCTCTTACAAAATTATTTAAGATAGTTTGTCCATAACAAAAATGTAGAGGTTATGCCATATACTATTTGCACAGTACCTCTTCTTGCTGTTGGACCCACCGCAACTGTTTGGATATGATGCAGTAACTGCAACTGAGACTGACTGAGATGGTGCAAGGCCGCCTCTAGCGCAAGAACGCAGGTTTGGCTGGGTGCCATGCAGAAGGCAAGCGTGCAGCATTGGGCTAGCCCATGGTGGTGCATGGAGAAGCCTGGGATGTGCGCATGATGGTTGGGGAGTGGAGTGGGAGATTTGGAATGAGGCGGCTTGATGGCTCTGCTGGGGAGCCAGTTAAACCAGAATTGAAAAAAGAACAAAGCAAGTACTCACTGCTACCAGGACTTTTGCTTTCTTCTTCTACCCAGGGGGTTGGAACATGTCAATATGTGTGGCCTTGCTCTATACATTTCTCTGTTACCACTTATCATTTATAAATATAGATGTATTTATACATTGCATCTGGGAAAGTACCAGTAAACTGAGGGGCAGAGATCTTTGCAGCAAATGTATTAACCGGCTCAACTATGCTATTCAGAGTTTATCCATACATAACTTTATGCATGACATCAATATACATGTTGCGTATATGTTATCTGAATGGTGCACAGCAGTCTCATCGACAGGTTATGTTATGTTGAATTATACCATGCATCACTACCACCCTAGAGCAGTCTCCAGGCGCTCACGTGGCTCTGCAAGAAAGAGGACAGAGTTGGTTAGTGGGGGAAGAGTGATAGGCTAGGTCCAGAACCAGGAAAAACTGGCATTTGTGTGTGTTGGCTTGAAGATGGTTGGTTGGGTGCCCTAGCTTATTGTATCCATATAGGTAAGATCCAATGCCTGGGGTGTTTCTATGTGACTTATGTAGCAGTGTATCTGTGTGTTTTATGTGTATATTGGATGGTGTTTCAGGTTGTGTGCACTGGCTTGTTGTATCCGTATGGGTAAGGTACAGTGTCCATATTTGTTGTTGTAAGCTTGTGTTACTTGTGTTAGGTGTGTGTAAGTGCATGGGTTGGCTAGCCCAGTGGCAGTGTAGTGTATGGTGGTGTGTTGGAGGAAGCAGGAGCGGGTTGATTAGTACATTGGCAACTCTCTAAGGTCTTCTATGTGTCTAATCTACACAATAGTAAATAGTGGAACGCATGGTTCATTTCACAGTCTAAGTGCGACGCATTGGCCAATCTTCACAATTCTCTCTAAATGTGATGCATGGGTAATCTTCACAGATCTATCTAAATGTGATGCGTGGCTACTCTTCACAAATCTAAGTGAGGCACGTGGGTGGTCCTTGCAATTGCTGAATGCAGAGTGTGGCTACATGACACAATTTGGCTAAAAGCAGAGGGTTGCTACCTGAAAATTTGGGCTAAATACATAATTTGGTTAGCTGGCACAATTGGGCTAACTGCATATAGGCATATGATATTAATCAATAGGCGAGGTGAGGTTTTACACAAAAGGGGCTAAGTGTGTGATAGGGTTGACCTACAAATGGGCTATAAACGAGGTAGGCTACCCTACACAATTAGGATAAATGCTAAATATGGGTGCCTTAGACAGATAGGCTGTATTTAAAATAGTTAATAAGAGTGGTGAGGTTTTAGTGAAATACAGTAATGGCTGTACTCCCACCTACAACTCACTTACCTTATCATCAGCTGCTGGTTTATGGCGGCAGGCTTCCCAGGTGAACATGAGCAAACACTGACTGGAGCTGCATCTTCAGGAGCTTCCCTTTGCTTTGTGGGTCTTAGCCGAGGACTGCCCTGGGAGGGTGTTTTATAAAGAGAATAGTGGGGCAATCAGTGGGTGGTGGGAGGGCTAAGAGGCGGGAGAAGTGCACAGCAAGGAAGAGGTTAGGAAAAGGGGTCCGGGAGGCGCAAGAAGGTGCACGAGAGCGCCGAAATACAGAATTTGCTTAAATATCACTCTCAAAGGGAGGTGGGCCACGGATGGATAAAGGTGAATTTACCCATCAGCACCTGGAGCAAAATGCGGTGCGCAAGGAGTTATTGAAGGGCTTCACCTTTGCTGGGAGTCATCCAGCAGTAGCGAGCCAATCACGGGGTGTAGGAGAGCTAAGAGGCGGCAGAAGTGCACTGGGAAAAGGGGTCTGGAAGGCTCAAGAAGTCACATGAGAGCGCCGAAATAAAGAATTTGCTTAAATATCACTCTCAAAGGGAGGTGGACCACAGATGGATAAAGGCAAACATACCCATCGGCACCTGGAGCAAAATACGGTGCACAGGGAGTTGCTGAAGGGCCTGTACCCTTGCTGGGATCGGCCTGCAATAGTGTGTCAATTACGGGGTGGTGGGAGGGTTAAGGTGCAGGAGAAGTGCACAGCAAGAAAGCGGCTGGCAAAAGGCATCTGTAAGGCACAAGAAGGCACACAAGAGCACCAAAATACACAATTTACTTAAATATCACTCTCTTAGGGAGGGGAGCCATGGATGGATAAAGGTAAACTTAACTGTCAGCACCCAGGGCAAAAGACGGTGCGCTGGGAGTTGCTGAAGGGCCTGCACCCTTGCTGGGAGTCGGCCTGCAGTAGTGGGCCAATCACTGGTTGGTGGCACTGCTAAGAGGTGGGAGATGTTCACAAAAGGAAGCGGCTGGCAAAAGGGGTCCAGATGGCACAAGAAGGCGCACAACAGCACCGAAATACACAATTTGCTTAAATATTACCCTCAAAGGGAGGTGGGCCACGGATGGATAAAGGCAAACTACCCATTGGCACCTGGAGAAAAAGACGGTGCGTGGGGAGTTGCTGAAGGGCCTGAACAATTGCTGGGAATTAGCCTGCAGTAGCGGGCCCGTCACGGTGTGGTGGGAGGGTTAAGAGGTGGGAGAAGTACACAGCAAGGAAGCGGCTGAAAAAAGGGGTCCGGAAGGCACAAGAAGGCCCACAAAGCACAAAAATACACAATTTGCTTAAATATCACTCACAAAGGGAGAGGGACCACGGATGGACAAAGGCAAACTTAGCCGTCAGCGCCTGGAGCAAAAGGGCAACAGCCAATTTCAGTAATATTGCAAGTTATGTGCCGATCCAATCCCTGCAGCTGATACAATGACCTGCCAATGGGTTGAACTCGTACCTCCTACAGGTTACAGACAGAGCTCCAAAACAGGGACATTCCCCAATCAACTTCTTCTGGTGACTTTATATCCTACAAGTTTTACCTTTTGCATATGAATGATTTCATTTAAGCATGTTCAACCTTTCTGGCAGGCGTGTCGTTCACCACCAACCTTGATCCTTCTATTTTCCCTCATCCCTGATATCCCTATAACCAACCCACCTCTCTGCCACGTTTCACAGATTTGGGTTTTATACTACTCTACCCTTTTCTGTCTCCCCATGGTTCCGTTTTTATGCTTCCTTCTCCCGAATCCCCAACACTCCTTTTAGAATGTCTGTCAAAAGTCTCACAATCAGTCTCACACTGGGTTTTTCTGAATACATTCCTCCAGTTGAAGTGCCTATATTTAAGCCCCAACTATGCAACACTTTTCCCTTTCTCCTCCACCCTCCATACCTTTCATAATAAGCTCTTTGGGGTCCAATAGGACTTCTGAAAGAATCCAGGACTATTCTTGATGCTTTTTAAGATTTATCCATTTAAAAACTGATATAGAAAGTATTTTCCCAACATAAAAACCAAAGACCAGTCAGCCACCAGGGACTCAAAGCATTTTGTGTGGCCGGACATTTAGCACAATAACATCCTAAACTTTGCAAATAGGTCCAACTTCATGTTTTGATACTCGCACCCTAGACATTTGAATTTTTATTTTTAGAGTGACATTCAGCAACTGCATTACTCTTCCTGTCCATCAAACGTGCAAAAATAATTGCATGTAGTGGCGCTGGGCAAGCAATAAAAATAAAAATAGAGGGCACAGCATACTTGTGTATTTCATCAGTCATGGAAAAAACATAAAACCTCACAAAACATGAACCAAGACCCTCTATGTCTGCACGCAAGGCTAATTTGTACTGTGCATCGTCACCAACGGAATTGGTTGCCAGGTGCTCTGGCGGATCTGAAAACAAGAAGGTGGGGTGGGTTAGTAGGGTGAAGAGGGTGTAGGAAAGTAAGAAGTGGTGTGCTGTTGGCAGCTTCAGTTCGGTTTTCACTGTGCGCTGAGCTTTGGTGTGAATATCGGACCAATGCAAGACCTTGTGTGCTGTTGGTGCGGTTTATGTGTTGTTTGTTTGCTGTTGCGGTATGGTGAAGTGGATGCGGTTTGCTGAGCAAGAAGATAGTTGTGTGGATTTTCATGTGAGTTTAGGTATGCAGAGATATGAGCATAGGGTTAGTGGGTTATATGAGATGATAACGTTAGAGGGGTCATTTTGTTTAACCAACAGGCAGGCTCTACACCATATTGGGAAGTGTCCGAGAATAGCCACTGAAGCTGCACTCTTAATGTGTTATTAAGCACGTAGTGAAATATTGACCGTGACCTGTCGTTAAGTGTGTGTCATTTATAAACCGCCTTCGGTCTCTCCAAGGGGAGGTCATGTTCCCCACAACAGGCAACTCACATCCAGTGGCAGGCATAGAGACCCCCCGTTGAGTCTGCAGCTAATCCCATCAGCGCGAGAGGAGGACTCTTGCGAGCTAGTGCCGCGCCTCAGCGTAAGCCACTTGTGAGGTCCCAGAGGGTGCAAGATGGCCAGTGGAAGGTAAATGTGTATACACCCAAGTAATACATAATAAATGGTATACAACATGCACATAAAAAAGCCCCCCTAAAGTGTGGGAGTAGAATAGGCCATGTGTGGCTAGTTCAGCAGAAATGGCCTATTAGCATACAAATATATAGGGACATGAGAACGCGACAAAGACGGCAAACGGTGGGGGTTTGAGGGGGGCGGGGAGGCACCCCGTTAGCAGTGTGTACCCGAGTGTATCATTGATTGTAGAGACTTTTTAGCGCAAGCCTGCCGTGTAACCGCTGGCAAAGAATAATATCAACCCCGCCAGGGAAGAGACCTGATGGTTTTAGGATGGAGCGAAATCCAAAATGCATTGGCAACTGTCACAGAAAACCCCTCCCTGTGGGCATTGTTAACCACAGCAGTTCAAATGTAACCCAAAGGAGACTCCCAAAAAATGAATTTTGCACAGATGTGTGCAAGAAAGGATGAGCCTGTATATACACTACAGGCCAGACCAGGCGTCTGGTCCTTTCTGTCGCATGTGAGTGGGTCTTGATATAGCGTTGCTTTTGCCATTAAACAGTGGGTTCACACACATATGACTGGTGAAATTCGGATAGCAATGCAATGTACAAGGTATAGTTTCTTTTTCTGATGGAGCTGCTTTTCATATTCATGGCGCAGAGCTAACTATTAGTACCAGAATACCCATCAACTCTTGGGCACCTTCTAAAGATCTGAAGTGGGCGCATGTCGCACGACCACGCAAGTGAGAGGGGCTTTGCTGGGGGTGCAGCGCAGGTCAAGGGTCAGCCACAACTGACCAAGGATGACCTTCTGACAGAATGCTGTAAGCAACTAAAAGGCCATTTACAAAATAATTATTAATAAAAACAAAAATACACCAGCATCCAGATGCCAGATGGCAGTGCCACGATTTTCTCAAGGGTCACACGTGTATAGACCTCCTGCCCTGACATAGCAGAAAAGACAGACACAAACACACACACTCTCTCTCTCTCTCCACACACGTACTGGTGATTTAATAATGCTGCTGAATGAGCACAGGGCATGGATATTTTCGAACTCCCTGTTACACATGGGAAAAGGACACTGCCCCTTTAAGGGCAGCCAAGGAGAAAGAGCGGGAGGAGAGACGGAAAGGGAGGGGCTGGGGAGAGAGGAAAGGCAGTTAGAGTTGAGAGGTGAATAAAGTTGGTTCGTAGTGAATTTGGCTCCGTGTCGTTTGTAGGCCTGAGAGCGTACGTACGAACGAGGTCCAACACTGGCGACGAAGCCGATACGACCCGTTGCGTGCCGGCAGCAGTTTGGAGGGCCTGTGAGCCCAGCAGTGCGAGGAGGGCCTGTGAGCCCAGCAGCGTTCAGGGAGGGCCCGTGTGCCCAGCAGTTAAGGAGGGCTCGTGAGCCCAGCAGACCAGGTGGGCCCGTGTGCCCTGCGGCATCAGGACCGGAGAGCCCAGCAGTGGTGGCCTGCCAGCAGCAGACCAGCCGACCAGAAGATCGGGGAGGACCGTGCGCCCAAGACTGGAGAACCCGGTGGCGAGGAGCCCGACAGCGGAGGACTGCCAGCTAACCAGCCGACCGGAAGATCGAGAGGCCCGTGCGCCCCAACTGCAGAGCCCAGCAGCGAAGAGCCCAGCAGCGGAGGCCCACCGGCAGCTGGCCAGCCGACCAGGTGATCGAGGGGCTCGTGCGCCCGAGACTGAAGTGCCCGGCGACGGAAACCCGCCAACAGCAGCCCAGCCGACCAGGACCGCAGCGCCCAGCAGAGGAGGTCCCGCGCCCCTCGACAAGAAGAGGACCGCGGACGCCAACAACGAGGCCCACAAGAGGAAGGAGACCACGAGGGAACTCAGCAGGCCCACACGTCACGGAAGAGGAGACCCGCAGGCTCGCGGCATCCACCCTCAAGTAAGGAGTCGGAAAGGGGTAGCGAGAAGGGAACCCCGAGTCCCCCACCCACGTGACACATCAGGGAACCAGTGAAATCACCCGAAGGTGACACCTGCAAAAGGGAACCCCGAGTCTCCCACCCACGTGACACATCTGTAGAGACACCCGAAGGTGACATTTGAAAGGGGAACCCCGAGTCTCCCACCCACGTGACACATCGGTGAACACACCTGAAAAACTACATTTTGCAAGAACCCGAAGGTGACATTGCCAGAACGCCACTCTGCACACAAAAAGCAGAGGGTGAACAACGTCCCCCAGTGGGCGAACATACACCGCAGCAGTTCAAGAGAACCACGGTGCAAAAGCCTACCAGAGCACCCCGAGCATCCGCGACGCAGCACTCCACGCTACACACCAAGATACCGCCATGTCATCTGCAGACGCGGCAGACCCTAATGCACCACCACCACCACCGGGAGCTCCCTCCTCTCATGCAAGCCTAATGAGGAGACCTGCCCCGTTCACGCTAAACCCACACCATGACCAGGGGCAGAGATGGGAAGAATGGATGTAGGAATTTGACGACTTCGTGGGTGCCATTGGCACACAAGAACCTCCCAACATACTGAGCATATTTGCAAATGTCGCAGGGAGAGAAATCAAAAATATTATACGCACGATCCCTCCACAAGATCGCACCACATATGCAAGACTCCTGCAAGCCATTAACGAAAAACTGGTCATCTCACCCAACCGGGACTATGAAAGGTACACTTTCAACCAATGTGGCCAGCTACCTCACGAATCAATAGGGGAGTTCGTAATACGCCTTCAGAGGAAAATATCCAAATGTGA
Organism: Ambystoma mexicanum; assembly: GCF_040938575.1. Taxonomy (NCBI): domain Eukaryota; kingdom Metazoa; phylum Chordata; class Amphibia; order Caudata; family Ambystomatidae; genus Ambystoma; species Ambystoma mexicanum. Next base: position 124,460,523 of record NC_090940.1, on the reverse strand, counting down.
CTTTGCTAACTTTAATGACGAAGAAGCCATTAGATTACGCATCATAGAAGGGTGTGTATCCTCGATGTTCCGGAAGCACCTCCTCAAGAAACCCCTATCCCTAAAAGAAGTGCTAGACCTAGCCAGGATATACGAAAGAGTGGACATTCAAGCAGCAGCCATTGAGAACCCAAAAAAGGGAGAAACCATAGCCGCAATACATCCCTACGCCCGCCAGCCAAACACCCAACCAAGGACCAACCAGAGGTACCCGACACAACGAGCACAGGGTGACCGCCAATGCTATCACTGCGGATTTGAATATCCACACAGAGGACCGTGCCCCGCCATTGGGCAACGATGCATGAGATGCGGAATGGAGAACCACTTCCAAGTGATGTGCAAAGAACTACTACCGGAAGGAGGATCAGCACGCCCACGATCTGCCCCTCGCACGATGGACGCACATAAAGAACAGCATCACCATGTGGACAGGAACGCACCTCTCGCGCCATCATATCAACGCCCAAACACAGTGAGAGCCTTGGAAGGACTTCAGATTGAACCAGACAGGAAAGACCACGAATTATACGATGCCTATCAGGATGACTTCATGCGGGAACTGGAACGTGAAGACACCCGCAGAGCGGAAGCACCAGACAACCGGGAACGTGACAGGGAGCCAGACCCTTACCCCCCACCACACTATCCACCAAGTGGAAACGAACAGCCTCAATATCTGCAGGACGGCTACGACCGAGAGTATGTATGCCTTCTCAGCGTGGAGGAGGAGGACACCGCGGCTCCCAGAGTAACAATTCAGATGGGAAGAACCCAAAATAGATTTATTGTTGATACAGGAGCGACGGTCAACGTCATGAACGAAGACATCTATCGTGAAATAGCTTCAACATACCCCATCCAAGAGTCTAGGACACACATCTTCCAATGGGGAGCAGCCCAACCCATGACATCAAAAGGGAAATTTCAATGCGACTTACGACACAGAGGCATCACAGTAACTGCCACGATACATGTGATAAGAAGCCCAGCTATTGGCCGCTGCCTTCTCAGTTACAGGACAGCTAACGCACTTGCCCTGATTGACCTACACTATGACCAGTCGGAGGTCATTGAAGGACTACCACTACCATGCGAATCCGTCAGGGCAATCATAGACAGACCATTGGCAAAAAGAGAACTCAAGAACACTTTCCCCAAACTGTTCGAAGGAGTAGGAATGCTAAAAGGGCCAGGCATCAAACTACACATAGACAAAAACGTCAGGCCAGTTCCACAACACCCACGGAAAGTGGGTTTCCACCTCCAGGAACAAGTGTCAAAGGAAATACAACTTCTCCTCCAGAACGACATCATAGAGAAAGCGGAAGGGCCAACACCCTGGGTGTCACCGATAGTAATTGTCCCCAAGGACAATGGTCGCCTTCGCATATGCGTAGACATGCGCATCCCGAATACTGCCATCCAGAGAGAAAGGCACCCAGGACCAGGATTGGAGGACATGCTAATCAGGTTAAACCAGGCGAGGTTTTTCTCAAAACTTGACCTCAACCAGGGCTACCATCAACTCGTCCTGGATCCAGAATCACGGCCCATAACCACATTTGCAACGCACGACGGCCTGTTCCGATACAAAAGGTTAAACTTCGGCATCTCATCTGCCGCAGAAATATTCCAAGAGACCATCAGGCGTCTCATAGCATCAGAGACGAATGCATTAAACTACAGTGATGACATCCTCATATTTGGGAAAGATCAAGACCAGCACGATAAGGCCCTCAGGAACATCTGCTCCATCCTACAAGATGCAGGGCTAACACTGAATGAGTGCAAGTGCGTCATTAACAGAACAAGTCTCAAGTTCTTCGGACACACATTCTCCAACAACGGCATATCTGCAGACCCAGACAAAATAAAGGCCATCACTGATCTTCGAGCGCCGACGAACACAGCAGAGTTACGCTCGCTATTGGGAATGGCGGGATATTGTGCGCGATACCTTCCAAACTACGCCACAACGACTGACCCGCTCCGCAACCTCCTGAAGAAGAACCAACCATTCACATGGGACGCACCCTGCCAGGAGGCATTCACAGCGATAAAAGAGGGACTCACCAACAACAAACAACTGGCATATTTTGATCCCAACTGGCACACCATCATCACAGTTGATGCGAGCCCGGTGGGGCTGGGAGCCATCCTAGCACAAACTGACTTCGCAGACAACGGCCACCATGCAATAGTCGCCTACGCCAGCCGAGCCCTGTCACACACGGAAAAGGCCTACTCTCAAGCAGAGAGAGAAAGCCTGGCCGCGGTATGGGCGTGTGAAAAATACCACCACTTCATCATTGGCCGAAAATTTACCCTAGTGACAGACCACCAAGCCCTCCTATCTATCTTTGGGAACCCCAGGACGAAGATGCCACCCCGCATAGAGCGATGGGGGATAAGACTACAGGAATACGATTACACCATCATCCATAAACCAGGAGGAGACGCAAACCCAGCGGACTACTTGTCCAGACACCCTCTACCAGACAAAGATGACACTTTGGCACATGAAGCCACTGAATATGTCTTGTACCTATCGTCAAATGCCATGCCGCCCACCATCTCGACCACGACGTTCGAGGAAAGGAGCAAAGCCGACCCAACGATCAGGGCCGCTATCACCCTCACCCGCTCCAACAAATGGAGGGAACGCCACTCAAATAGAACTGAAGAAGGAGACGTGGACCAGAAAGAATTAGACCGGCTAGCCAAAGTAAAAGATGAACTTATAGCAACTGACCAAGGGCTACTACTACGGGGAAAGAGGCTAGTAGCACCAAGAGACCTAAGGAAGACACTAGCAATGCTGGCGCACGAAGGGCACAGGGGAATGGACAACACCAAAAGGTTCCTCAGGAACTATGTCTGGTTCCCATATATGGACATGATAGTGGAGGACATGCTCAGACACTGCAGACCCTGCCAACTGGCAGCCCAAGGACAAAACCCAAACCCCCTCCAACTCACCACGCTGCCAACGAGACCCTGGCAAAAGGTCGCAATGGACTTTTATGGACCCGTAGAAGAGGGAGGGTATCTATTAGTAATAATAGACGAGTACTCGAGATTCCCATTTGTGAAGCAAACACCCTCGACATCCTTCGCTGACAATGCGCCCATAGTGGACGAACTTTTCAGCGAATGGGGCATCCCCAACGTCGTGAAGACCGACAACGGGTCCCCTTTCCAGGGACGGGAATTCGCAAACTTCGCAAAACACCTAGGCTTCTCCCATCAAAAGATCACACCACTCTGGCCCCAAGCCAATGGGATGGTCGAACGGTTTATGGCCACGATCAAATTGACCCGACAAAAGGCAGTAGCGGAACAGACACCCCATCCGAAAGCCATCTGCAGCATGCTCCGAAGCTACCGGAACACTCAACATGACGCAACTGCAAAGCCACCCGCTGAACTCATGGTGAGATACCAACCCAGGACACGTATCCCACGATGGGAGGACTATACACCGGAAGAAGACCTAGCCATCAGGGAACGTGACGCTGAGAAACGAAGGAAAGCCAAGCAATGGGCTGACACAAGAAGGAGAGCAAAGGAACAACAGCTGGAAGTTGGACAAACAGTACTGGTCCGACAAACGCAGAGCAAGAAAACGGACACTCGATACCATCCAGAGCCAAGAATCATCACAGCTATCAAAGGGCCCATGGTCACGGCAACCGGAGAACTAGGGGACATTACCCGTAACTCCTCATTCTTCAAGAAGCTGTATTTGGAAGAACCTGAACCACCAGAGATACCCGACGAGAGCCTCAATGAGGAAGAGGAAACGGAACCCCCAATAGAGTCAAGCGGCGAGAGCAGAGAATCACCAGGGAGACCCCCGAGGACGATAAAGAAACCGATGAGGCTCATCGAACAGATGTAGCCGGACTGTTATGATAAGCACAGGGGAGGTGTTACACATGGGAAAAGGACACTGCCCCTTTAAGGGCAGCCAAGGAGAAAGAGCGGGAGGAGAGACGGAAAGGGAGGGGCTGGGGAGAGAGGAAAGGCAGTTAGAGTTGAGAGGTGAATAAAGTTGGTTCGTAGTGAATTTGGCTCCGTGTCGTTTGTAGGCCTGAGAGCGTACGTACGAACGAGGTCCAACACTCCCCAGAGAGCCCCCATTTTCCATCCACAAAGGTTGATATTTCCTCACGTTTTCCCCATTCACATATCCACTGTCCAATGTAAAGCAACGCTGGAAAATCCGACTGCCCCTTGAGTGATGCCAGGGTGAGCCTGCCCTGTGTACTCATCATGCTCGTAATATTCAGTACTTTTAGACGCATTTCAAGAAGCCCTTTCCTTCCATCCATACTCAACCATGCAGTGTCTTGCATTAGTGCTGGCCTGGAGTTTGTAGGCCCTGGAAAGGTGCTGGCCAGCGCTTTGCTCCATGAGAGAGAGATGGAACGTCACCGCCATCTGCACAAGACTTTAAAAGCCTGTTTGGAGCAGCAGCAACTGTTCTTCCCGCGGCTCCTTCTTTTGATTTGTGACCTTAGGCTACACTACAGCGCATGTCTTGCACGTGCGCAGTAGAGGCAGCAGGCAGCAAGTAAACATAGGAGTTAGCTGTCTGTGAAACCATGCTCCTGCAGGTATATGGCCACACGCACTGTAGCGAGGACGGCAGCAGAGTTTCTATTGCAACTAAAAGAGGCTTAATGCCGTTTAGATTCTTCCATTATAAGCAACACTTGATGCAACTTCTAGCAAAAGGCTTATCAGCAAATTACTTTCTTTATAGGTTTTGGTTGTAGATTCATTCATGTGTTAATTTTATTAAAATATATACAATCTTTCTGACATAAAGACACATTTTCGACAGCACAGTTTCTGTCCACGGAGCCACTGCTAAGCAGCTTGCAATATAAAGGTACAAAATGAAGTCAGCAGATTAAGGACTGCATGAGGGTGGAACAACAGGAAGGCTGAACATTCATATGTGATGTACCGTTCCTATCATATTCCACTGCATTTATTTCATTTTACCACTAAACACATGTCATAGCAAGCATTGGCAAAGCCTATAGGTCTGGCTTTTTTTTTATATGTGTTAGTACTTATATATGGATGAATTGATGATTAAATGGGTGGTTTGAGCAGAACGGATTTTTGGGTTGGCTAGTATGACTTTTTAAATGGATAATGAATTTCCCTACTTGAATGGTTTGGTGGATGTGCTGGTTTGTTTTTGTGCAGCACATGGCAGTTCCATCACACTTTGCAGAGGATGCATATGCTGCACAGGGTTGGATTGTGTGGGGGAGAATGAGACAAGCAGCATAGCTAGTGCGTTGGGCCTGAACGAGTCAAACAGGTTTTGCATGAAGGTGGTTGCGAAGGTTCAAGGGCACATGGGACAGGGTTTGGTGTGTGTGGGAGAGTAGGTGGCTGTGTTGGGGTTGGCGGTCATTCCATAGGTGGTTCTACATACAGAGTTTGGGCATGCTGCTTGAGTGTGTGTCTATAAATGTGTGTGATTTGGCAAAAGGACATGCTGCATTGGAGACCAGAGCAGCAGCTAGTGTGTTTACAGACACTGGGGACCATATGAACTGAACTTGGCTTCATGGTTGACACTAACCCTGATGTTTACTAGGCCTGTGATGCTTGCAACTATAGACTTGGTACACTGTATACCAACATTCCACTACACATAAACATCTAGATACCTGCCTGCAATGAGATATAATTTCAATTGGGTAATAATAGTAATATATGTAAATATGTCCTATGTAAAGCGCTTTAGATCAAATTGATATATAAAAAAAGAATTATTATTATTATAATTTAAAAAGAGGTCAGGGCGCCCCTCTGCAAGAAAGAACAAAGCATGATAACCTGTTCTGTGGGATTGTGCCCACTCAGAGTCTGCAGCCACGTTTTACCTCACTGTACCTTTCACAAAGGAGGAATACCCATTTGCATATCAGTCTTTGTCTCGCCCACTTGAGCAGTCCAGCACCGAAATGCTAAGGCAATCCTCCTTTGAACAAGAGTACCAACAGCAACCCCAGACACGTGTTTCGGCCTAGAGAGGATTCATCAGTGAGGTGGAGCTGTGCCTCTCTGTGCACAGTGAGCAAGGGGTCCACATCTGGATAGCCCTAGGTATCTTAGGGTGACCAACCCCTTTTATAATTATAATTTACACTGCGCTTCTGTCAACTTACCCCTAATTAAATTATTTATGTGGCACCCTGTATTTCTGTCAAACCTGCTCCCCTCCCCTGGCCCTAACTTTGTGGATAATGGTGCCAGTTTTGGATCCAAGTGGAGCTTAAAGAACCCATTGCCTAACTCTGTAGGTAGAAAACACGTGTCAGAAGAACTGATTTGCATGCCCCGGAGACACAATTGTTGAATGTTGTGCTTAGGAAGGGCAGGAGGGGGGATTAGAACTTCTGACCCATGTGTTTACTATTTATGCTCTGTAGCTCAGCAGGAGCCAAGCACCATCCTGATTCATGAAGTATGGCACTCTTACTTAAACATTAATTACCTATATAAGTATATTAGGACGTATGGAAAGCTGACACTAACATGCCACTGCTATGATTATTGGGCAGAACATTCTAACTGCCCACCGGTATCCAAGGAACCCTAATTGCAGCGAGAACTACAAAGGTATCCTTTCTGTAAACTTCACATATAGGTGACACTATCACCAACTCAGTTTACAGGTTTCTTTATAGAAGTTATTTCAACAAAGAGAATCTATCCAAGTGATGAAAAAGGTTCTATGTTCATTCATCCCCAGTTTTTTTCCGCAGCTTTGTTTGCTAAAAATGTGTTGTTGAATAAAATAATCAAAATCATTTTGGTTTTGGTCCCCCCAAACCACCCCGTCCCTATTATTTATTCCTGATACCCCACCCCACCGTTTATATGCCCTTACCCCCTCTATATTCTTTGCTGATTTCTTGCAGCTTAAAATGTGCAGCAAAAAATGCAGCAAAAAAACAGGCCATGAATGAACATTGTACCGATGAAAAACAAAAAAGGAAATTGCACACTTGCATAGCAAATATATACTGAACCAATTCCCTTCCCACTCTCTCTTTACACTCTGCTCTCTTCCCCATTCCCGACATCCTACTCAGGCAATACCAAAATGCTCATCCATATAAGTAGCCTCTGCACATACGAACCCGTCATCAATGCAGTCCATGCAACCACTATGACTTCAACCAGCCAGATGCACTTTGTTTTTTTTTTATTTTCAGACCTCTGGCAAACTTGAAAGATAATACAAATGTAATTGTTTAAAACATTCAAAAACATCAAACATAACATTATTTGGAAGGTTGATATAATTCTGCAAAAAATAGTTTGTTTATTGGTTATTTGTAATGCACAACTACACAGCAGAAATTGTGTTTCAAGACGCGTCAAGACAGGGTGGAGGGATGGGAAGAGGAACAATTTGGAACATGCAAGTGCTATAGAAAGGGAGCAGGGGAGAGGGGGAGGACGGAAGTGCAGGAAGCGGAGGAAGGGTTGAAAAACAACAAAAAAAATGTTCCTACTAGGCTAGGAGGTGATTTGGATCATGCAAGTGCTGAGACATGAAGTTGGAGAGGGGAAGGAAGGGAAGTGAAGGAGGGGCAGAGATGCGAAAGGTACAAATGCAAGACAAGTTGAACAAAAGTGCAAGTACAAGTAGGTAAGCAGCATTGTTGGAAAAAAATAGACTCCAATTATGATATTCAGGGAATGCATGCAGGATGGAAAAGCCATGTCTCAGGAGGGGCTACATCAGGCAAGCAGAGATGCAGATATGAGGAGGCAGGTATGGCTGCATAAAGGCTGGAAAAGCTGCTCCACGTGGAGAGAGGAGCTTCATCAGGTATAAGGTTACAAGTCACTCAGAGGTTGCAGGTAGGTGAAATGTAGGGCACAGCAAGGTTCAAGTCATTAAGAGGTTGCATGTAGGTGAAGTGCAAGGCACAGCAAGGTTCAAGTCATTCAGTGGTTGCAGGTAGGTGAGATGCAAGGCACTGCAAGGTTTCAAAGTCAAACAGTGATTGCAGGTAAGTGGAATGCCAAACAGCGACAATCCAGTGTTAATGATGGACATGTGTAACACAGAGCAAGGATGAGAGGAGTGAGCACAGAGATACAGGGGTGGCTAAAGGGAAAAAAGCGCAGGGCTGGGAAAGAACAGCTAAGAGGCTGTGGGAGGCAGGAAGCAGTTGATTGGATGGAGGCGGCGAAGGAGCAAGTAAAGGGGGAGTGGAAGCATGAAAGAGGAAATACCAAAGACAAGGTATATCCGAGAGAAAAGTTAGGTCAAAAGGTAGCAGGGAAGATAATGCAACACATAGCACAGGGAAGATTAGGCCAGAGGTTACCAGTCATTTGGTCGAAAAAAATTGGTCGACTGGACAAATGGTCGAACCAATTTGGTCGAAAACCAAATGGTTGAATTTTTTATTTTTTTTATTTTCACGCCTTTTTGAAAAGAAATTTGGGGGGTCCCCCCCCGACCCCCTTGTCTTTCTAAAAAACCCTTTTTTTTAAAAACGAAAACCCAAAAAATAAATATATAGGGCCTCATTACGACCCAGGCGGTAAGTTACCGCCTGGGCCGTGACTTTACCACCATGGCGTAAACTACGTTTACGCCATGGTGGTTGGCGGACTTACCGCCCCATTCCGACCTTGGCGGGGCGGTAAGTCCCCAATCCCCATTTACCCTTCCCCATTCCCATTTTTGCCCCATAGGGCATAATGGGAGAGGGAAGGCGTTAATTACGCCACCGTAAATTACGGTGGCGTAATTAACTCCATGGTCCCTTAGCGCCATGGATTTTAACACCTGCTAAAAGCAGGTGTTAAAAGCGCCATGGCGCTAAGGGACCTCGTACTCAGGCGGTAAGGGTCGGCGCTGTTAACGCTGCCGTTAACCCCTTACCGCCTGGGTCGTAATGAGGCCCATAATTTTAAAAAAAATTCGACCATTTGGTTTTCGACCAAATTGCGTCGACCAAATGTCATTCGACCAGTTTTCAGTCGACCAAATGACTGGACACCAGGCCAGAGTTGAAGAAGGCTAAGGAGAAGCACAGCTCGGACTGGAAAAGACAGATCTGTAACTGACAGGCAGCAAGCAATAAGTAATCAACATATTGGCAAACAACGCCTGAGGGTGCTGAGGAAACCATAATGTACAGACTGGCAAGGGCACAGTAGGTAGGAATGAAAACACGCAAGGCCTCACCAAGAGCTGGGCAGACTGGTGCGGGGGGAATGCTGGGGACCACAAGGTGGGCCGGTGACTGGGTCCAAAGCGGCTGCAGAGGGTGGCGGAGCGGATAGCCGGAGGTCGCCAGCCGGCAGGGGCTCAACCGAAGGCGCGCGGTAGCGCCAGCCATCACTGGCATAGTGAGGGAGAAATGGACATGGGCAAGGGTAATCCGAGGCAGATGCTGCGGTGGGCTGCAGGCAGCAATGCGCATCAAGGAGAGTACGCAAATGAAGGAGACAGGAGGAGAGGGGTACTAAGGAACAATGAGGAGGAGAGAAAGGAGAATTTGAGTCTTACCAGCCAAGTGTGACAACATTGCCAGGATAGTAGCGAGGCAGTCAACTCCAGCTGATGGCAGAGAATGGGTCCAGGGCAGATCCCCTCCAGGCCCAGACAGGCCCATATAGGGAAGCAATACTTTCTCCAGGATCCTTTACACGCGACTGGCTTCGCCTGCCGGCTCACCGCCAAATGGATGTTTCAAGAAGTCATCCGCCAATCGGATGCAGGAACACGTGCTGAAACAAGCCCAATACTTGCAGCAAAGAGTCTTGGGAGGATAGCTCAGGGGCAACCTGCTCGCCTTGGAAGCTGGGTATTAAGCGCATTATAAATAACCCCTTACAAAGCACAGTTGTGTGCAAAAGTCTTCAGGAAAATGTTCACTCAACTTCTGTGGAAATAGAAATATTGAGTTTGCCAAACATTTTCCACATTGTACTAAAGTGTTGTAAATCGTGTTTTTGTGGTTTACAAACCTTGGAAAGAATCTTAAACCTTACCTTTACTATGGTTTACGAATATGCAAAATATTGTAAAAATAAGGTATGCTTATTGTTTGCATCCATGTTAACATTTAGTAAACACAATGTTCACTCATCGAAAATGTGTGTAAACATCAAGTAAACATCAAGTTTACAAAGAGTTTGCAACATCATGTGAAACAGTTGTAAATCTATGGTTTTGCTATGGTTTACAAATTCCAAAAAATGTGTAAACCATCGTTTTCATGCAGTGAGTGTGTGTGGGTCTGTGTGTGTGTGTGCGTGTGTGTGTGCATGTGTGGGTCTCTGTGTGTGTGTGTGTTTGACTGTGTGTGCATATGCATGCAGGTGTGTGCGTGTGTCTGTGTGTGTGTGTGTTTGACTGTGTGTGCATATGCATGTATGTCTGTGTGAGTGTCTGTGTGTGTCTGTGTGTGCACCTCAGAGGTGTCGTATTTCAACTCATTTTATTGACATGACAGGGTCATACAAAAGCCGAGGCTTTCATGTCCCTGCACCACATTCTTTTCCTGTTAGAATATGGTACATTTAAGAAATGTGTTGATCCGGCTTGGAACAACCCATTTCTGTTTTTACACGGACCGCTGAATCAGGCCCTCAGTGTGTATGTATGAATGGAGTGTGTGTATATGAATAGAGTAGTGTATATGAATAGAGTGTGTGTATATGATTAGCATGTGTGTGTATATGAATAGAGTGTGTGTATTTGAATAGAGTCATGTATATGAATAGAGTGTGTGTGTATATGAATAGAATGGCCCTCATTACAACACCGGCGGTAACCAATGGCGCTGTTAGCACCATGGTTGCGGCCGGTATTGTAACGAGTCCGCCAATGGTAAATGGGGAAATACCGCCACATTCCAAGGTTGGCGGGGCAGTAATTCCCCATTTACCATTGGTCCTTCCCCATTCCCATATTTGCCCCATAGGGCTCAATGGGACTAGGGAAGGCGGTAATTATGGTACCGCAAATTGCGGTGCCGTAATTACCTCGGAAGTCCCTTTGCGGGTCCCTACTTTAACAGCTGGTCCAGACCAGCCGTTAAGGTCGTGAGCCGCAAAGGGACCTCATAATCAGGCGTTAAGGGTTTAACGGCGCCGACACCTTTTACGGCGCCGTTAAACCCTTAATGCCAGGGTCGTAATGACCCCCAATGTGTGTATATGACTAGAGTGGTGTATATGAATAGAGTGGTGTATATGAATAGAATGTGCATAAATGAATAGAGTGTGTATGTGAATACAGTGGTGTATATGAAAAGAGTGTGTGTGTATATGAATAGAGTGGTGTATATGATTAGAGTGTGTGGGCCTCATTACAAGTATGGAGGTAGCCATGGTGCTATTAGCGCCATGGCTGCCTCCATACCGGGCTTGAATACCGGGTTCCTGCAATGAGGAATTACCGGGTCATTCTGACATTGGAGGACCCGGTAACTCCTCCTTGCAGGAACCCATCCCCATTCCCATTTGTAATAACGGCACATTACAAATGGCCCGTTATTAGCTCCCTCTTCCCTTCGCGGGACCCGGAAAGGACGTCTGGTTTTACCAGACGTCTGTTCCAGGTCCCGCAAAGGGAACCTCATAATAGGCGCTCCTGTAAAGAAGGGTGCCGGCCCCGTAACGGCACCCTTCATTATGGGAGCACCAGGGTCGTAATGAGGCCCTGTGTATATGAATAGAATGTGTGTATATGAATAGAGTTTGTGTATATAAATAGAGTGGCGTATATGAATAGAGTGTGTGTATATAAATAGAGTGGCGTATATGAATAGAGTTTGTGTATATGAATAGAGAATTGTATATGAATAGAATGTGCATATATGAATAGGGTGTGTATGTGAATAGAGTGGTGTATATGAAAAGAGTGTGGGCCTCATTACGACCCAGGCGGAGGACCATGGTGCTATTAGCACCATGGTCCATGCCGGTGTCCGCCATGGCGGAATGGGGAATTACCACCCCATTCCGAGGTTGGTGGGGTGGTAATTTCCCATGCTGCCATGGCCCTTCCCCATTCCCATTTTTGCCCCATAGGGCTCAATGGGACTGGGGAAGGCGCTAATAACGGTACCGCAAATTGCGGTACCGTTATTAGCACCAAAGTCTCCTTGCGGGTCCCTACTTTAACGGCTGGAAAAACTAGCCGTTAAGGTCGGGTCCCTCAAAGGCACCTCGTAATCAGGCGTTAAGGGTTTAACGGTGCCGACACCTTTTACGGCGCCGTTAAACCCTTAACGCCAGGGTCGTAATGAGGCCATGTGTGCGTATATGAATAGAGTGGTGTATATGAATAGAGTGTGTGTATATGAATAGAGTGTGTGTATATGAATGGAGTGGTGTATATGAATATAATGTGCATATATGAATAGAATGTGTATGTGAATCGAATGGTGTATATGAAAAGAGTATGTGTGTATGAATAGAGTGGTGTATATGAATAGAGTGTGTGTATATGAATAGAATATGTGTATATGAATAGAGTGGTGTATACGAATAGAGTGGTATGTAGGAATAGAGTGTGTGTATATGAATAGAATGTGTGTATATTAATAGAGTGGTGTATATGAATAGAGCGTGTGTATATGAACAGAGTGGTGTATGCGAATAGAGGAAAGGCTTTGCACCATCGCCATCTGACGCCCGGAAGAGTCCATTTGAACATGTTCATTGAGAGAGCGTACAGTATAGTAAACATGTTGCCAGCAACCGCTTTACACAAGAGGTGACCATTCTGTGCCTGTCCCGCGTGTAGAGACTGCTCACCGGTATTAAGCGCGTTGTAAAGGATTAATTAATCAATTAATCTCATGAGCAACAATCAATTACGGCTATACTGCTAGCCCGGAGGATAGCTCAGTGCTTTAAGCGATGTCCTCCTCCAAGTAACCAGCCAGCAATCTGTAAAATTGCACTCCCGGCAGGACTCATTCAGGCCTTCATCCTTCCAAGATCAAACAAATTGAGTACCATTACATTGTTTAATAATAACTTCTGTTGCTGCAGTGCTTTGAAGATGGGGTGCCATCCTATTGAGGATAACCCACTTTTGTTAAATATGTACTCACTCTGTCAGTAGTTAGTAGCCTTGGATAGTAGTTGTCCAATGTTATTAAATGCTGAGCCAATTCTGTATTTACTAACCCCCCCAAATGTCAATTTCTTAAATTATTTGGTTTACAGTACCTGGAAGCCTCACATTACAGTTTTAAATTCCAGTTTATGTGAATCCAAGTGGCCAAGCTGAGAACCGGGTAGCTATTGATTGTCAGTCAGAAAAGAAAACAAAAATCACAAACCCCTGTTTATTTATTTATTTATTTGCATTTATAAAGCTCACATCAACCCGTGGGCATCGTGGCGCTGTTACAGGATACTTGCTTAAGCGAACAACAGTTTGCATGTAGTTTACGTTACGTACGAAGGTGAAATGCGTTGGTTGCCGGAAAGATTCCACCTATGTGGCGTCCGCTCACACATGATCACCCGTGAACGCTGGGCTCAGCTTAAACAGATGAACGGGCAGCGGAAACAATATTCCATAAAATGGCGGGCAAAGCAAATCTTTCTTCCTGGTGTGGTTGCATCAGCAGAAACTGAAGTCTCCTGGCTGCAACACTCCTGCAAAAGCGAAGATTTAGCATTGCTGTAGCGTTGCAGCCACACGCCACCAACGTGCTCCTATTTAACCATGCCTGACCCCATGTCTATGAGCATCATATGCTTTTGAAATGTTTCATTTTGCTTCAAATGTGCAACAGCCATCATGTCTCCATACACGCTACAGGGAACACAGGAGGTCAGTGAACCGTCCATAAAGATGTTTTTTTTTATTGTTTTATTGTTATTTGGTTAACAAGTAACCTTTAACAAAACATAGAAATTCATTGACATTCATTAAAATAAGATTACAAAATACAGAATGCATGCTAAAATTACATAATACCATGCATATTAAAATACAGAGTTACAAGATACATGATGGGGCAAACTGTGTGTTCCTAAAATGCTCAAGTCTTTGAACATATACACTAATTATTTCTTCATCTTTGAAGTTGATTATTCAATCAATTCCATGCAATCCATGTTTTCACAACCGATTCCGAATAATACCTAATTACACTTATAATTTGATTGAAATAGGATTGGCAGACCATCAGGTCAACATTGCCTAGATCGTCGACATCGACTTGTTTAAAAAAAAATGTTATTCCAAAATGTATTTTTCCAAATACTTTTCAACCTTGCTTATCATCAAAATGATGCTATTGAGTACTGACCTGGGACACTTTCCCTGCTGCTCTTTGTCTAATATTATCAATCCACTATTGAAAGGACTTCCTTGAATGATAAAAACTTGCCGTTTTCATTGGATCGATACATCCTCTTGATGTCAATTCTTTTCGCTGAAATACAAGGCGGGAATGGTCAAGGGTCACCTTGAAGATGCAGCTCGGCTCTTGAGACCGTTTTTTGCGCTGAGGGGTTGTTTTGCTCACTTGATGAATGCTGAGAGCGCACAACATATTACATTAAATCAATGTAGACAGGGTCAGTCTTTCAAATATATATATCACTTTGTAGTGCAGACGGTCTTTACTGACCCCTGCATGTGTTGGTCAAAAATAGGGTAATCCATACTGCGATATATGTTTACAGTACCGGACTAAACCTATTGGAGGCCCCTAGGAAGTGAAAATGTAGCCCTGACTTGCAAATTACCTCTTAATCGTTTTTAATTTTCTGCACTGCTTTATTTTAATCCGTTGTTGCGAACCCTAAAAAGAGTGGGACTCATAGTCCAGTGCCTACATGGCCTGATTGGTAATCCGGCACTGTATGTTTACTATGTAAAACACGCTCTCTTCTGAAATATGCCTATGGGCCTCATTACACGGAAGGCAGTAAACCATGGTGCTATTAGCACCCTGGTTGCCGCCGGTACCATACCGGTACCACCATGGAGAAAAGGGGAATTACCACCCCATTCCAAGGTTGGCGGGGCGGTAATTCCCCCTTTCTCCATGGCCCTTCCCCATTCCCATTTTCGCCCCATAGGGCATAATGGGAATGGGGAAGGAGCTAATTACGGTACCGCAAATTGCGGTACCGTAATTAGCACCAAGATCCCTTTGCAGGACCCAACTTTAACGGCTGGTCTACACCAGGTGTTAGGGTCGAGTCCCGCAAAGGGACCTCGTAGTAAGGCGGTAAGGGTTAACGGTCACCGGTACCCTTACCGGTGACCGTTAACCCTTACCGCCTTCCGTGTAATGAGGCCCTATCTGTCATATAATGTTTATTCTTGGCCTTTTTACTTTTCATGCATTCATATTATAAGCAAACAAAATCAAATTATATTTTCGAAATGAATGTTGGACTAAATATCAATTATCAGTAGATACAGGGCCTGATGTTCAAAGCGTTTTTCAATGGGATTGCGCCATTGGAAAGCACTTTTGTAAATCAGGCCCATAAAGTCTACAAAGACAGTAAAGAGGACCATCTGTCAACTCATTCTAAGTCCCAATTTTGATACCGTGTCAGAGGTCTGCAACCTTTGCCTCTCTGGATGTTTTGAACTACAGCTTCCATCAGTCCAAGCCAGCATAGTTGATGGTGAGGGATCAGGGAAGTTGTAGTCCAAAACGCCCGGAGCGCAACGTGTTTCAGACCCTTGCTTTTAACTTGATACATTTTTTAGTATGAAGATAGTGTATCTTCACGGCACATTGCATGTTGGGAAGATATTGTTTTCCCCCCTAAATAGCAATATATGAGATGTTCGTTTTATTACATGTATTCAGCGATGTATGTGTTATAGCAATAAGCACCTGTTCTGGGAGTTCTAAGGGTGTCAGTGGACCATGGTCCCAAATTATAGTCCTGAGCGAAGCAAAGTTTATTGCTATTAGCACCCCGGGTTTTAAATCTGGAACAGCAATGTATTTTGTTTCAATGGATGGGATGCGGAGCCCCTCTTCCATTTCAATGGCAGAGATCTGGGACACGTAGCGGCAGTAGTGGGGGGAACGCTGCATCAATTAGGTAAGTGGTGCGGAAGGGGGAGGGGACTGGAGACCCGAGAGGGAGGGATGGGAGGGTGGGGGAAGATGCAAGGCGGGGCAAGCCATCAGGCTGATCGGCACGCAGTCCGTGGTCTGAGCAACCTGATTGGCTGGCTCCCCCACCCCAGGGCTAATTTTTAATGATTCAGGGCCTCATTACACGGACGGCTGTTGGTCCATGCCAGTAAAATACCGGCACCGCCTTGGTGGAAAGGGGAATTACTGCCCTATTCCAAGGTTGGTGGGGCAGTAATTCCCCCTTCCCCCATTGCCCTTCCCCAATCCCATTTTTGCCCCATAGGGTATAATGGGAATGGGGAAGGTGCTAATTACGGCACCGCAAATTGCGGTACCGTAATTAGCTCCCTGCTCCCTTTGCGGGTTGGTTTTTAACGCCTGCAAAAAGCAGGCGTTAAATTCTCCAACCCGCAAAGGGACCTCGTAGTAAGGCGGTAAGGGTTAACGGTCACCGGTACCATTAACGGTGACCATTAACCCTTACCACCGTCCGTGTAATGAGGCCCAATGAGTACTGAGAATTCCCATATTTCCGAAGATTGCCCTACATACTGGGTGAACGTTATCTCCATCTATACTGCATTATTTCACTTTTCAACACCTCAGTTTATGATCTATGTATAGAGAGACCATTTCCTTGCCGATGTCTGTGCCCATTTTTTCAGAGTGTACAGTCAATTCAGAGAGATTCATTCTTGACTTTGAGTGCAGGAATTGGAAAATGTATGGTTTTGCCAGTGTTCTGTGAAAGTACATGAATCCAAACATTGATACAAAAGTCTACACAAAATTCTACATTTCTTCAAAAAATGGTACATAATGGTACAAAAGAGCCACAATACAAACAAAATGTGGATGATTATATAAAAAAAACATGCCTGCACCACACAACCCAGAACAGTTGAAATAAGTATTTCTTCTGTCTCCATTGACGTTTGAAATATGTTTGAACTATGTACACAGCAGTTAAAATCAATATTTCTACAGTCTCCTTTGTTGGTTGAAGGAAGTCTTTCTTTTCTTTCCCTCTTTGGTAGACAAGAAGGACCTGGCACTGGCCTCCAGGGGGGGAGGGACATGGATATGACACAGAAAACATTTCAACTGACTTCCTTAAGTTCACGGACAGCACAACAATAGGCAGGATGTTGGGAATGGGACTAGGGTGTACAAAAGAGAACGTGTTATAATGGGAACATAGAAATGGGGAAACATTCTTTAAGGGGGAAAATAAGTTATGTTAATTCATGCTTTGACAGAAAAGGAATCTCTGTTTTTTAATTATTTTTGGAGAGACAAGCTTTAAGTCCATTTTTTATTTTTTTCATCATATGAAATGGCGTCCTGCTGGTTACAAAACAAAAATGTCCTGAAATGAATTTAAACTGCTGTTATGGCTCTCAGGACCAACACCCCTGTAGAAACCTAAATATATTTAGCAGTGCTTCATTTGTGGGGGTTGAGGGGCTTGTCTGAGCCCTGGCAATTATTTCTGATCCCAGTTTGAGTATGCTGCAGTATTTTGGCAACTTTATTATTTTAACTGTATGTCAATCCTAGTAATATAACAATCAACCATAGAGTGCACTGGCCGTGGCCTCTGCATACTGGTCCGGCTCTTTGTTATTCATGCACCTGATGACGCAGTTTGGCAGGGCAGGATATTTATCCATGTTCACGAATAACCAGTAGGCCTCCCAGCACAAGAATCCTACGGAGCCTTCTGCAAAGCCCTGAAAACCTGGCTTTTCAACGGAACCTTGCCCTATCTCCACCCCCCCCCCCACATATGTATCTCTAAGCACTGAATGTAACTGGTCTGCACAGCGCCCTGATGCCCTTGGGTTTAGGGGCTTTAAAAATGTAAAAAATAAAAATAAACAATGTGGTGGAAGCTGACAATGCTAGGCACTGACGCTGGCCATGCCCGTGCACTGCTCCACTCAGCCTACATGACATCACTGCAAGTTTTGTACTGTAATAACTGGCAGGGTGGGTTGACAGCAACGGGCCAGTCACCAGCCAGCAGCCCCAACACAGGGGTAAGGTCAGTGAAAAGGCCCATATCTAAAAGGAGTGCCTGTCATGAGTGGCCACCTCTACAGGAAAATCTTGCTGCAGTGTTTGACAGCCAAGTTCCTCAGTGTAGTAATGATGTTTCCCGCATTTGTCCATCAATTTACCATAGGAAGAAAGCACCTTAGCTCATGTATTCTGTGTATAAATGGTTAACACGTTCTGTCTGCCACCGATAGGATCAGACCATAATGTTAAAGATGATGTGTTTCAAAGAAACCCTTAAACATGTATTATATTTAAAGACACAACAAATATGTTACGTGGATTGATATTTGTAAATCGCACAGTGCATCAATAACTCTTAATGAACTCATGGGAGTTGCAGATCAAACCTTTTCGCAGTATGCAGCAGCTGTGTGTGGCGTCAACAGTGGGTGGGGCACGGTCGGCACTGTTTTGTCACGGGTGTGCTAGAACATATTTGGGCCCTGGCACTTATTTTCTAACAAATTAAGCAGTCATATTTATTTTGAACAGACATAGGAGAAGCGAGATGACGTAACAGCAGGTTGCCTTTACAATGTGTTCCTGTGTGCGTGGTGAACACAACAATACACTCGTGCCTTGGACTCTAACTCCGCCTCTCCAACCTCCCACAATAGCACCTCCCTCTCCGGTTCCCCCTACTGCCACCTGTCCCGAATCGACTCCATGTACCCTGCCACTGGAAAACACAGCTGAGTCAAAGAAATCTAATACATGAGTACAACCACAAGACAGATGTAGGGAAGCTTTAAAAACTGTGTTTAAAGATGAGAAAAAAAAGAATCTGGTCTTGGAATTAATAGACAATTTGGCACTCGAGGTGTAAGACTGTGCTGTACGCAAAGTCTCCATTGCTCGTTGAAAAGTCGCAACTTCTGTCTCTGTAATGAACCAATTAGCTTAGACACCAGTCAGAAATGAGGCTCTTATACACGAGAGTATGAAAGACTTTCCAGTACATTGACATTAGAAAGGGATTTATTTTATGGCAAGGAGCACCTCAGCCCTTCCACTATCTTAACCCCGGTAACAAATACGTCCAAACCTAACTGTATCGATATAGTGCCCCTCCGGCGCATTTTAATCTGATGTACCCTAAGTGTATAATGTAACCACTGTAACCAAGTCTGCATCCTATGTCGGTATCCTCCAGTAACATGCCACCACTGGAACTAAAGTTTGTATCCTACGATGTAAGCAACTGTTGTAACCTGCCATCCAAAGCAAAAAGCGGCTAGATGCCTACGGGTTCGGTGCACTATACAAATGTCAAAATAAATAAATAAAATAAACAACATAATGCCAAATTTCAGATAAAGCCGATAGGAAAGATCTGTGCCACCCTCTCACTTGGTTTTTACTTAAAGTATTCCTGACCTTCGACAGAAGGGCATTTGGCATCCTTAGTACTGCACGCGAAGGAACCCTGCATGCCAGAAATGAAAATTGAGTTAAGCACAATGCCAGGTAGTTGTGCATATTGTCAGAAACATTGCTAGAGTTTAATATAGAGCAGTGGTATTCAAACTTTTTATGCGAAGACCTCCTTGAGTAGGAATATTGTTGCCGAGCCCAACCCCGCTAGAGTAAATATATTGTTGTTGGGCCCCCTAGATGTCATTTCTGCTTTTATTTTCTACTAAAATCAGTCACCGTACTCCGTTTTGGAAGAACCTCACTGGACAACGTTCAGGCCCTCCAGGGGGGCCACCCCCACAATTTGAAGACCACTGATCTAGAGAGAAGGGCAACGGCGTACCTTCGGACGATCAAGCTATTTGTGCATCAGAAATGGCAGTCAAAATAAAACTGTACAAGGTGGCCCTTATTCTATATCCTTCATCAGCAGATGCATAAAGAGAACTTGCAGTTAATGCAATGGAACTCAGAAGTGGAAGCAATATTAAACAAAACCCACATTTTGTACCTAAAAGTGAGAATTACAAAAGACATGGCTCACCAAAGAAAGATACATGTGGGTACCCTGAGCGTATCTGTGAAAAAATGCATTCCCAAATGGGAACATTTGCCATTGACATTAATCAGAAGGGTTCATATAAAAGATTATAATCATTCAATGTTTCAACCCATCCTTCCCTCCATCGTACACTTCTTCAGGAAGGTCCTCTCACCAATCGCTGATCGCTCCACTGAACACTAATTCTCCTCCTCCTCCGCTTCCCCAATCACCTGCTCCTCCTATCCATCCTAAATCCTCTGCCATCCCCGTATCTTTACTTGTAACCCCCTGGGCGTGTCACCCATGTTCAGGGCTCCATTGCTTGCCAGCTACGATTGTGCTTTATGACTCCCATACATCAATACATCCATCACACATTGCACTATTTTCCAAGATTCGTAGGACACGCCCCTCTTTCACACTGACCTCAAAGTGAGAAGAGTCTTAAGAAAGAAGCCACAAAAAGACGCCAGAAGAAATGGGGTTGGACACCTACAGACAGGGGTGTTGCTAGGTCTAGAAAAGACCCGGGGCTACGCTAATGTTGGAACTGTCGGGTCTTGGGCTAGCTGGCCTTTTGGTTGTAGCTCCTAAGATTCTATCCGGGGCTACAACGAAAAGACCACGGTCTATAGCCCCCTTAACGCCCCCCGTATATTAAAGGGCAGTGCAACTTAAATCAACAAATCCGTTCCAATCCAAGAGATAGGTCAAAGGAACTATGAGGGGGGAATGTTAAAGTGCACAACAGACCCATGCGTCTGTTGCACAAGTACTCTATCGGATCCAGGGGTTTTCCTCGCTTTTCTTTCTCAGAATGCAAGTGTTCTTATCACACAAAAAGCATGGGGAGACCTCCCGCCTCTCCCCATTACATTCCCCCATGTATATGAAAACCAAACTTACTATGTGGTAAAAGAGAAGTGGTAAAAAAGTGGCAAACATTTTTTGGCAAAGTTGCACTCTGGAAAAGTGAGGAATACTCTCAAATCCACCAGTGGCCGCTGAGTTTAAGGTTTAGTGCCACCTCAGATGCAGATTGTTTTGAAAGGCAACCCAACCTGTGGGATGCACAGCAATATCCTCAACAACAGAGGAGCTGCTAGGAAACCCACTAAGGACATCAGGAGTCATGATCATCAGGAGTTTTGCCAAAACCGAGAATTGAGAAGCGAAAAGTGCTCCAATGTAAATGAGATTGGGTGAAATGGAAGAAAGTGGGTGCAGGAAGTTTGGGGATAGACTGGTGTTCGGTATTCTTGGGGCACTGTCTTTTAATTTTCTAATTTGCTCAAATGTAATGCAGTCTTTTTTGGAAGTCTTTTTAAGAAAATGAATGTTTTGTAGATAAGAAAATGAGTGGTAACAACACAGAGAAGCATTTAAATATGCCCTGTTGCAAAAGCTGGAATAAGAAATATGAAAGGTGCAAAAAGCAATCCACCGAAAGACCCATAAATGTTCGCCACAGCTTACAACTGGGCTCCGCAGCCCTTCTTTCCACGGGCACTGTCATCGGGGCACCACCTTCTTCCACTGCTCTTGGAAATCTCGGGTGGGTCCCTGCTCTAGCGCCCCCTACCTTGCCATTCTTGCTACTTTGCCCGGCACTCCTGCCCTCTTTTCTAAATGTGTGTTCCCGTTACCCTGCCCCGCTTTTCTGAATGTTCCTGGATGGGCTCAATGTGACATGCGATGTGGGGAATGCTGTCTTCCCCCCACTTTGTCCTTTCAGTGCAGTGCCCTTTCAGCATTTGGCTCCTGCTTTATCTCACTCTACCCCAATTTCCTGTTTTTTCAGGATCACCTTTTCCGCTGCCCCTAGTCTCATCCTGCTCTGTAAGGATACCATTGCGAAGGAGTGAGGTGGTTCGTGACAATGTGGACATGCTATATTGACCAGCAAAAGGGGTGTTGACTTTTGGTTTTCCCGGCAGGGTCCGGGGGGGGCAAGTGGAAGGGGGGGCAGCAAAGCATCTATGAGGGTTCATGTATTTTTAATAGGTGGCATGCCTTTAAATGAGTGCACCTGCATTTTTTATGCGTGTGCATTGGTGCATTTGTGTCTGTTCATTTCCATCTGTTTCGCTTTATTGTATAGGGAACACGCAAAACATAAGAATGGTACGCGGTATAGTAAAAAAGGGGGACAATGGGGAGCTTGCCCCCTTTTAAAAAATAAGGTAATCAGTTTTGCTCTTTTGGGGGGTAACCAGTAAAACAAATGTATAAAAGCGTAAAACGCATGGTATAAAGGGGAGTGAACAATTAAGGGGTATAAGAAAAAAAACGAGGAGAGGTAATGGGGAGCTTGCTTCCTTCTAAAAAGGGGACAAATGCATATTTTCATCATTTGTGCTCTTTTGTAGCGGAACGACCAAACAGATGTAAACTAAGAGTGAGGGCTATTGTAAAAAAGTAAGCAATTTAGAAAAAAAAAGAGCAGGCTCATTTAAGAAAAAACAAACATGATCGCATATAAATGATCCATGAAAAGGAGGATAGCTCAGCGGCAACGTGCTCGCCTTGAAACAAGACGACACGAAGCACGCGCTTAAAAACCTCTGGGCATTAAGCTTGTTATAAATATGCAACTAAGAGACATATTCCTGTAACAGCGCCTCAATGCCCCTGGGCTGCGTGAGCGCTTTCAAAATTGCGACTAAATAAAAAATAAATAAAGGCACTATGGGGCCAACGCAGGAAAGTAAATACATGGGGCCGTGTTTGTTGATAGGGAGCATACAATACACCTGTTTTGGGGCGTGAAGTCAGTATTTCCACTTTTCCCACCACACCACGCACGTAGTGCATCATGATCAGACCACTACAGAAGCAGGGAGTGAGGAAAGAGAGGTTCCACACACTTTATACCGTATCCAGTTAATATGTTGAATGCATTTTTTCGAATGACAATAATGTCGAAAACATTTGGCTGAAAAAAAAATAATTCGAATGTCTTATTTTTTAATTTACATGTTTATTTTTTTGGTTTCGTGAGTAAAAAAAGTGTTTTTTTTTTAAAAAAAAGGGAGATTAGGGAGGGACATTAAAAGAAAATTAAAAAAAAAAGACATTCGAATTTTTTTTTTCGGCCAAATGTTTTCAACATTATGGCATTCGAAAAAATGTAATTCGAAATACTGTAGGTAAACCACTTTGTACAGTTCTGGCCTGCTTGGGCCCCACTAAAGATCAGGTGTCTGCAAGTTCTAAACCCTAGAAACAAGCACCCCGACCCATGTGCTCCGCACCCCCTGCCTGTCACCCAGGGCCCTCCCCTAGAGAGAGCCCCCCTTCGGGATAACTTGCCAGCCATGAACATACCGATTCTTTAAATGAACGTCCCCATTCAAACATGCAGCCGCAGCCACATCTGAAATACACAAGGACATGTTTCACAGGTAAAGATCCCTTTGCTTTAGCAGGTTTATGCACCCTCTTCCTGCTGATCTGCTGCTTAATGAGCTGCACGTCTATTGTTATGTATTTTTAATGAAGTCGTTTGCTATATAGCATGCGAACATTATGTCATGCTTTTCCTTAAAGGCTCCCCTTTTTAAATAGAATCCATCATTGCCTGCAGACAACACACCTAAAATGTGTTCAGGCAGCTGGTTACAAATCACGCAGGATGTAAATTGGCCTTCACCTGCATCTGAGACACAGTTTAATGCAAGGTTGCCACAAATCCATGCCTGACTGTGAATATGCAGATCCAACACTCAGAAGGGAGTGGTGTGTTGGGGGGGAGGGGGGGATTTCGCACGTACAAACTAAAGAAGTAACGCAGTAATGCCAAAAGAAACATGTAGGGTGACCTCACGACGCAAGTATTTTACACCTATATTACACGTTGTGCACCACACGTTAGGGAGCAGGACGCTGCGCAGGTGCGCACATGCGCGAAGACACTGAACACATATGTGTTCTTAACTAGTGGGTAACTACTAATATGTGTATGTGTACACAGGACTTGTTTTATTTGTTTTAGTAGTATAGGTGAACCAGAGTTGTTTTTAGGTTTAAGTAATTATATATTTTTTGTTTTAACATCCGATGGCAAATACAGTTAGACTATTATATTGAGGTAAGTAGAGGCAAGGTTAGGAGTAATTTAGGAGTGTAGTAAGTTTAAAGGTTTTGGTATATTAATGAACAACAGTTTGCCCATAGTTTAGTAGGCCCAAGGCAGACCAGAGAGAAGCCATTCTTAGTTGTTTGAAAGGCCACGGCTGAGACTCACAGAAACACCAGATCAGCTCAACAAGGATGAGACACCAAGAGCCCACAGTATCTAATTAATTGTTGCGAGACGAAACATTTCTCATGGGGAGAGAACGGCAGCCAAACTCCAGGTGCAGTCCCACACGATAATTTGAAGGACATTGGGCTAGGTACCAAGTGCCCCGGCAGCGAGCACAGTAGTAAAAGAGAATTAAATAGGAGGAATTCCGTTCCTCCAAGAGTGTCCCGTACAGTATTTTCACCTTCAATAAATCTTCCTATGAGACTACCTTTTAATTTGAATTTCACTGATGATCTGCTCCTGAAGTCCGTCATTGTTTGGCTCCTGCAGCCCTCTTCCCTCTTGCATCGAGAGGAATTGAACCCACACCTTGGTGAACTCCTTTGGCAGTGCTCCACTCTGCCAAGGGGCTAAAGTGCAGAAGCAGTGGATGTGTCATTGACCACTACTTTATTTTCAGCCTCAAACGCTGGTAATATGAGACAGCCAGTGACTAAATGCTGGAGCAGCAAAGATAACTGTACAGCCTCAGGTGAAAGCGAGACTTTCACTGGACAATTAGGTATATTAATGTCAACTTTAACCCCAGAGTTCTCTTCTCTGAGACTAAAGACAAACAGAAAAGGTTGCAGAAGGCAGTAAAGGGTAGGGATAGACAGAAAGCCAAATTAGGGGGTGTGAGGCTTGTGCTTTATCTACAGGTGGAATTCAGCAGGTAAACGAGTTGGGTTGAATCGTAAGGTGTATGAAGAAAGAGTAGATGGCCAGGGCCAGTGGTCATATGTGGAGGAGACATTGGGTAAAATAAGGAACACCATGGGCGGATAGCTCAGTGGCGACGTGCCTGCTTTGGAAGAAAGAAGACACGAAGTAACACACACAGGTTCGATCCCCGGGTGCGCACTTAGAAACCTCTGGGTATTTAAGCACGTTATAAATGTGCAACTAAGACAACAACAACAAAAAAGACCTCTAACAGCGCCTCGATGCCCCCGGGCTGTGTAAGCGCTTTAAAAATGCAAATAAATAAATAAATATGACTAATTCATAAGTACATCCACTACATGTCACTTGGGTTACTCTGATTCAAGAGCAGGGCATGCAAGGCTAGAAGGACACGCAGTTTAAGCTGGACCAAACTTCACAGATCTCAAAGCTTCACCAGATAAGGCAGGTGATTGACTGTGAAATGGGTAAATGCCCATATCCTGCCAGTCTCACCAAGCCGAACCCAACCTGTCAGCATACAGGAAAGCCCTCAAAATACACAGAGCAGAGGGTGAGTGGTGTGTCGGTAGCAGCAGCGGGAGACTTTGTGAAGGATGGCAGTGGGCGTTTGTTTGCATTTGTTTTACAATTTGAGCAGATATTTTGAAAATAAATGTAGAAAGGAATGGAATTACAGCAAGTGAAGGGAGTCTCGGTTCCATGTAATGTCGCCACAAAAATATCGCCATACAAAAATAACGCTGAAAAATTGTCGTTTTTTGTGGCGACATTATTGCTTGGAACATGCGGGGGACACCCCCGCAACCCACAATTTATTTATTATTATTATTATTATTATTTATTTTTTTTTTTTGCCCCAATCGCCACATATATGGTCACCCAAATAATATCGCCACAACATTTTCCAGGCGAGATTATTTACGGCGACCATATATGTGGCGATATTAATACCTGATACCGGAGTCTCTGGATAGGGCACATTTGTTGTGGTCATTATGGGGCGAGGCAGCTTGTAAATATATCATGGACAGTATGTGACAAGAAAACAAACAAAGATATGATGAACTATTAGGACTTGGACCGCTACTTTCAGTTTAACAACATAGACTTGCGCAGTAGAACCAAGTCCATATAGGGCAAGCATGGTGGTCAGATGTGGAGGGAGTTGGGTTGGGGGGGGTAGAGGGTGCTCCCTCGCAGTCTAGCCGGTGCGGTCTTAAATAGCTCTGTAGATGGATTTGCTTTAATGATGGTGGGAGCTAATTCCAATGATGGGGTTGTTACATAGCTGAGTGTGCTCCGCAAAGAAGTCAAGCGCAAGACCTGGTTAAAAAAGGGTGTTATTCAACACAAAGGTTACTATTCCAGGTCAACTGCAACCCATAAAGTGCCAGGATAGTCTATTTGAATAGTACCAACAATGTGTGTGTGTGGGGGGAGGTCCATACACAGTTCATAAGGTTTCAGGATTCCCCCCCATCATTCACAGTATCTTCAGGTACTCTCCCTCTGGGCCTCCTCCTGTTTTCCTCTGGTTGATGGTGGGATATGATGATTTATTGTCCTCTTTGAAGCACCAGTAGACATTTCCGGGTCTTCAGCATGAGCTGTAGATACCAGTGGAGCTTTTCCTCCACTTTTAGATAGAGACAACGAGGTATGCTCTCCCCAGTTTACGCAGGAAGGTTTGAAATTGCCCTATCACTTCCTTCTCTCAGGATCCGGATTTCCTTCTCTCCACAACCTCTCTACTCCTGCTCCTCTTCAAGTCCATTCCATGTGCTCATTCTTCTTCTTAACGTGGGCTTAACCCCTTGAGATTTTAGTTGCACCCCTACCCTGGGTCAACCATACCGGGCTGGGAGGATAGCTCCAGGGCAATGTGTTTGTCTTGGAAGCAATACACCACAGAGTTATACAGGTTAGAAACCTGGTGCCTCGCTTAGAGACTGGTGTCCGGTATTAAGCATGTTATAAAAGATTAATGAATTAAAACCCTCTCCTTCCTTCCTGATCTTCCCAGGTACTACTTCGCCTGACTCCTGCTGTTCCTCCTGACCCTTGAGTCCAACCTCCTCCTGATGTCTCCAATCTCCTCCTGATGTTTCAACCAACCTCCTACTGATGTCTCAACCCAACCTCCTCCTCCTGATGTCTCCAACCTCCTGCTGATGTCTCCAGCCTTGTCCTGATGTCTCAACCCAACCTCCCTCCTCCTGATGTCTCCAACCTCCTGCTGATGTCTCCAACCTCCTCCTGATGTCTCCAACCAGCCTCCTCCTGATGCCTTCATCCAACCTCATCCTGATGTCTCAACCCAACCTCCCTCCCCCGGATGTCTCCAATTCTCCTCCTGATGTTTCAACCAACCTCCTCCTGATGTCTCAACCCAACCTCCTCCCCCTGATGTCTCCAACCTCCTGCTGATGTCTCCAACCTCCTCCTGATGTCTCAAACCAGCCTCCTCCTGATGTCTCAAACGGTGTCTAGTCAAAGGATTGAATCTAAAGGGTCGACAGGTCAAAGGATCGACACCAAAGGGTCGACAGGTCAAAGGATCGAATTTCTTTTTTACATTTTTTTTTTAATTATATATATTTCTTTTAGGTTTTCGTTTAGGTAAAAAAAGTGGTTTTTAGCAAAAAAAAAGGGGGTTGGGGGGACCCCCCCAAAAAAATAAAAATAAGTGAAAAAAATAAAATCGATCCTTTGACCTGTCGACCCTTTGGTGTCGATCCTTTGACCTGTCGACCCTTTCACTATCGATCCTTTGACTGGCAACCGTCTCAAACCAGCCTCCTCCTTATGTCTTGAACCAACGTCTTCTTGAAATACGTTAAAGAAGTGTGATTTCTCAAGAGTTGTAGGAGCAGGCAGTAGTGGCATAGGTGGGAGGGAGAGGAGGGTGAAGGAAACAGCCATACGATTTAATGATGGGGGTCAAGAGGTAAGAACTAGTGGGTAGAGCAGACATTAGCAAAGAGAAAACAGAGCAAAGGACATGACACACACCTCGCAGTATCTACCAGAGGACATGTTGAGAAAATATAAAAGCCACACAATACATACTGATCATTTCACATGGAAATGATATTCTTAGCATCATGCCAATATAAGTGAATTCATTAATTATTGTTAATTGTGTATGGATCTAAAAGAAATGTTAGCAATTTGCTCTTGGGCATCATGGTACATTGTGTCACACTTTTTCCAATTCTCTGATAACATGCCCACATTGTGGAAGTGAAAAGAGAACTTTGTGTCTTAGGACTTTAACAAATTCTAACCCCACGATATACCCTTATCATCGCCTCCAGCCATCTGATCCAACATGAGCCCTACCTGCCACTGTCTTCAACATTGAGAACTGTACCACCCCCCAGTCACATGTCTGCATCCAGCTTTCCACTGTTCAACTTGCCCAAGGCCAACATGTGTCAATCTTACTGCTATTGGTTTTGCCAAGAATTGTATATATGCATGTATATAGGTAACTCTTTATGTATCTGTAAACAGTACTATACTAATTATGTAAACCTTAAGACTGAGTACTCTGCAAACTACGCCGTGCTACCTCCGGTTTTGGGCGTAAAATAAATGCCATAAATTAAAAAAATTAAAAAATGGGAGGACATAGAATGTCAGTTGAGGAAACATAAAGAAAACTTTCAACTAGGCAATAAGCAGCTGTACATGTTACAAATACACTCAAAATTGCCAACAAGGTTCATACTTGATTGTGTGGAACCATAACAGCCAATGAGATCTTCAGTGAATGGGATCCCATGTGTACAACCAAACCCGGAAGGGGCTGCTTGTGGAACCTTCATGACTATTGCATGTTTGTGGCTTTCTAGCTTTGAAGCAGGTAAGGCCTTCCATAGGTGACCAGGTATAGTGTGATTGGCTTGGCCAATATGCTTCTATGATTTATGACACACACTCTGCAAACTCATTTGTCACTCTAGGTGCACAACAATGCAGAACGCAGTCTCTGGCTGGCTAGGACAAGTGAAACAAAAAAGGCGAATGCAAACCGCAAGGTGTCCATGGCCTTGTCAAAGGCCAGAGGGTTCATTGACGATTGGCTTCTCAGGCATTCAAAGCAATATCACCTGAGTGGAAATGATCCATGAAGCACCGTTTTTCAAAGTAGTAGAACATTTTTGTTGATGGATTGCAAACCTGTAATGGGGCTGCACGGCTGGAATAGCTGGGAACAAGACTGTAGACTCATCTGCAGGTGTAACATAGGATAGGAAGTACCCCCCATCTTCTGACTGGGGGCTATGGAGTTCCACAGGTGAATCTCCAATGCTCTTCTGATGTAACTCGATCCAGGGACTTGGTTACTCCAGCTTCCGATGCATCCAGACCCGGTACTTGAGAGCAACTTTGGGGTATGTCAGTCTTTGGGAAAGCCTAGAAGAAGGTGTGAGTTGAATGACTCTTGGACCAAGTGGAAACCTTCACACACAGGTGGGAGTGGAGAGAGGGCAAACAAAGCATCGTCTTTTCCCCAGCTACAATTCCCTTGAATGTCAGTGTATTGGGCTGGGAGGATAGCTCAGGTGCAACGTGTTCAGAGGACACAGCTTCCAATCCCGGTGGCGCTTAGATTCTGGTCTTTTATCATTATTATCCTTATTATTATTATTATATTTATTAATGATGGTATTTATTGAGAGCAGACCTAGCTTCGAGAAGCAAAGGAGTGCTTTTCTGAGGTATACAACAGTACAGATGGACAGCCAGGGGAGGGGAATAGTATATAGAGGGGCCCAGAGGAGAGGTACAGCTGTACCACAGAGGGGCCCAGAGGAGAGGTACAGCTGTACCACAGAGGGGCCCAGAAGAGAGGTACAGCTGTACCACAGAGGGGCCCAGAGGAGAGGTACAGCTGTACCACAGAGGGGCCCAGAGGAGAGGTACAGCTGTAACACAGAGGGGCCCAGAGGAGAGGTACAGCTGTACCACAGAGGGGCCCAGAGGAGAGGTACAGATGTACCACAGAGGGGCCCAGAGGAGAGGTACAGCTGTACCACAGAGGGGCCCAGAGGAGAGGTACAGCTGTACCACAGAGGGGCCCAGAGGAGAGGTACAGCTGTACCACAGAGGGGCCCAGAGGAGAGGTACAGCTGTGAGGTACAGCTGTACCACAGAGGGGCCCAGAGGAGAGGTACAGCTAGAGAGGTACAGCTGTACCACAGAGGGGCCCAGAGGAGAGGTACAGCTGTACCACAGAGGGGCCCAGAGGAGAGGTACAGCTGTACCACAGAGGGGCCCAGAGGAGAGGTACAGATGTACCAGGTGATGGGGAGGAGAGTCGTAGGCAGCGTCTAGCGAGTCAGGTGGCGCGAGGAGCGACGTGAATGTCTTGGGCATTTATTGCGATATAAAAGATGAATTAAATTTCTTGTTTTAATAGGATTTGAATGTATAAATTAACATTGTATTGATTGTTTTTTGATATTATAATTGGTCAGATCCTACTCTTAGGACAATTAATTGCATATTTTTTCATAATCATTCTTAAATGGATTTTATAGATGATTTTGTTGATGGTATTTATATATTCTCTCTGTTTTAATATGCATTATTATTTAATTGGAGGTCTTTTTGCTCAATGTTGGTTTAGTGAATGCTGTGAATGGGCATGCAATTTCTTTTATCATGTGATTTAAAGTTGTGTAAAGGTTTGTGTTAACCATAAACACACATAAATAAATAATAATAATTAAAAAAAAGATGAATTAATTAAATTCAACATTGGAAGTAAACAATTTAGGCTGCATGTGCATTCAGCAGTTTGTCTTTGAATTAACAGTATGAGGTGAAACTATTCCAAAGGCACATTCTTGTATTAAGGCAGCGTGGAGGCACCCCCCTTTCACTGTTGAGGTCAGTGAGGTGAACTTCGAGCGAGACAGAGGGCCGCAGTAAAATGGTCGCTAGTGCCCCCCTTCCGACATAGCGTCTGGGCATCGCATTTCTGGTGCTGGCCCAGGCAAATACATCAAGGCTTTATTGGACTAAGTCTGCAACGAGGCCATGCTTATAAGATGCCTTCTTTGTGAAAGCGTTGAAGCGTGGCACTTTTCCACAACAACCCCCACTGCTGCCACGCTGTGGCTTCCGGCAGCAAGCCTTTCTCAGTCTCAGAGTTTGTTCTAATAAAGACTTCTATCCAGCCGTCATTACTTTTCTGAACATTTAATGGCCATCTACAATTAACTTGTATTATAGGACCGCCAACTGAAGGTGAATGTTGGGCAGTTTACTCCTCTGTATTCTGGTTGGGATATAGTTCTTTATTTTTTTCCCAAATACTTAGTGAACTAATCACTTCTTGACATCGTTTGAAGGTCATATTCCCAGATATGACATTCTTTGCATCTTCAGCTGCTTTGAAGTGTTTGCATTGGGCCTCATTACGATAGTGGCGGTACGGCAACAAGGGCGCCGGTAGTGCTCCCGGCGCAGTTGTTACCATGCCGCCACATTACCAGTTCTGCTCGCGGGTGCTGAGCAGAGCAGGATGGTAGCAATGGTACCGTTATGGACGGTACTGCTGCTACCATCCTCCCCATTCCCGTTGAGCCCTATGGGGGCTCAAATGGGAATGGGGACGTACCGGTTCCGGGTCCCGCGCAAGGGGAATTACCCGGCATCGGAATGGCCCATTTATTCCCCTTTCGTGGGACCCGGACCTGAGTTTGGGGTACCTCCAACCTCGTAATGAATTGTCTCTTGCAATGCCCTATATCGTACAAAAAAACTATGTTTGGAGGGTCCCTTGCTTTTTTAGACTAACACCTTATTGCTCAGATATCATTGAGGCCTCTTAATTCTTTCAATGACTGTGGATATAGAAACATTTTTTTTCTTTTTACTATTTCCACCAACAGTTGAATAAAATAGATCCTGACTACTAAATGCAAATATATATATATATATATATATATATATATATATATATATATATATATATATATATATATATATATACATATATATATATATATATATATATATATATCTCTCTTTATTTTATCAGTATAAAAATCACAATTTGTATATTATATTTTTCTTTTTAAATAAAAATCATTTTGCATTGGTTACATTATTCAATACAATCAATCAGTTCCTATATTCTGCACAAAAAACTATTTCTTACATCGACTTTGAGCTCGATTCATCAGATCTTCAACCTCACAAATCAGGTAAGACACAGTGCAGTCCTAGTTCTTAAGTCTCGATCGTGAACGTTACTCATTCACCCAAATCAATCCAACACTCCTCAAAAACCCGACATGTTTCATTCCTTACTCAAACATTCTAATCAGGAAATTCATCAGGGGTGTACAGAAAAAAATGATTGTATGGATTCTTTTTTAGCCAGACTGTTCTCTTTAGTTTAACCAACGAGGGGGATTGGGTCTTGTTCCGCACTCCCTTCTTTCTAACTTCTGAGTCAGTGCAGGTGTCTGCCTATGAATTAACAAGTAGCCACTCGTATAGAAAAAGATTATTCTCATGATACAGCCGATATATCCTTAACGGCTTTGGTGTAGAATATCGCTGGATTATTTCAATCCTCTATTTCAGTCCAGACCACATTTTTACAACGCTAATTTTATACGTGGCAATTTTCCTGTGTTCTCATGAGGTAGGCTTTGCTGTCAGGCCTCGCTCCGCAGCACTTTCTCTATCTTCAGGCACTTATTGCATACTGGTAGTGTTGAATCCATTGTCACAACTGCTGGACGTCTCGCTCGGCGTCCTTCATCCTCGGTGGTGCACTTGATCCGCCTGCTTCTGGAATTTTTACTCTCCCTACATCCATGTTCCTAACGTGTAAGGCCCTCTGCCTCGCTTGAAATTAACCTCTTTCACCTCAACAGTGAAAGGGGGGGGGGTGCCTCCATGCTGCCTTATTACAAGAATGTGCATTTGAAATAGTTTCACCTCATAGTTTTTTCGTACGATATAGTGTATAACTTAGAGAGCTGTTTGGAGTGGTCCGGACTAATATTCCCTCTTGTCTCCCAAGTGTGTCTGACTCTTGCAATACCCACCACCTCCTGCAGTGCTGAAGCCTGAACGTTAGACATGCTACCAAATGGTGAGCCAGGAGTATCTTAAAAGTCTTGCCCTCCAAAATCTCCAAGGCTGAAGCCATTCACAGAGTTATGCTAAGGCCTGTTGTAATTGGATTTGCAGGCCACCTACATCTAAACGGGTAACCAAATCGTTTAGTGAGAACAGGGTGTAATGAACAAGGCATGCCTCACTAACATTATGTATGTTACCTATGGAGTGCAGTACCCATGCACTTCAGCCAGGCACCTGGGATCCTGAGCATTGAACTTGCTGATACAATGTTCCATGTGCAGAAAGGATTAACTGGAGTAGTGATGTCTCCTAGGACCAGAGTTAATGGATAAGTACGCGGGTCAGGCGTGGGGTTGGGGAGGGAGGAGGGGGAAGGGAAGAAGTTAATAGATCTCTTTGGTCATTTTCTGGAAAAGATCACTGGCGCGTTATGTTTATTTTAAAAAAACATCAATTAAAAAGCACATCAAAGAACCACGCATTGCAAGGTATTTCAAAATGTCAAGCGTCTACCTATGGGAAGCATCATAGGGGTTATACAAGGTCTGTAGTGCTGGGATATTATGCCTGCCATGACTACCTAATGCAAACAGGCTATTTATCTCCCAGGGCAGCCTTCAATAAATGTCCTCCTTGAATGTGCTTCACAGTTATGCCTGTCAAAAGGCAAACCACTTATCTCAGAATGGATGCATTATGTATAAAGCGAGATAGACATACTTCTGTACTACCTGTGCCCCCTATAGCATTGCACACTGCAATAGTATGCACCAGTCAGCCAGCTATTCAGGGCGTTTCATTCAAATGTATGTTTCATGCGACGAAGGTAAAACATCTACTTTGGTCAATATTAAGGGACAGGTATGCAATGAATACGGTATTTGCCCCACAGGTGTCTGATGACTCATTCCCCGGGCTGCGCCTGGGGCACCTCATTGATTAAGTAGGCTGGCCCCTGATAAACGAAAACTGCAATGGTTGAAATACAAGTTCCACGATTTGCACCCCATGACCTATAAATATAGCTACTACCAAGTGCACACACAGGCCGGCTATGGCCCCCTCTTATGAGCCACGCTGTGAACAAAAGTGAGGCTCGAACCCTCATTGGTATTGAAAGGCTCACTAGGGTCCTACTGTTCCCCTTTCAATTTGTGTGTGTGTGCAGTCTTCGTGGGGTATCACACACACATGCATGCTCACACAAACACACACGTGCACATGCACAGACACACATAGACACAGACACACACCAATTATCCATGTGTGTTAATCCGAACAACATGTAGATCCATGGTGCAGGTGAGTGTCGTGCCACAGCTGCGCCGCCCCATTTTGGGCTTTTTTGTAGTAAATGTGGCCCCCGGCCAACGCAC
This sequence comes from Ambystoma mexicanum, assembly GCF_040938575.1. NCBI lineage: Eukaryota > Metazoa > Chordata > Amphibia > Caudata > Ambystomatidae > Ambystoma > Ambystoma mexicanum. The sequence continues at coordinate 124,425,837 of NC_090940.1, read as the reverse complement.
GCTCACCCGTGCCTGCGGGTCATAGCCCAAGTGTTTCCTCCTTTACTCCCGCCTCCCAACCCTCCCACTCTCCCAGATTGGCCAAGCTCTGTGTGTAAGCACACAAGAGTGTTTCCATAACATTCTCGGCACCCTCCACACCATTTAGGTCCCTGGTGCAGGTGAGTGTTGTGCCATAGTTGCTCCACCCTATTTTGGGCTTTTTTGTAGCAAATGTGGTCCCCCGGCCCCTGCACGCTCACCGATTCCCTGGTCATAACCCAAGTGTTTCCTCCTTTCGTCTCACCCTCCCTGATTGGCCAAGCTCTGTCTGTAAGCACACAAGAGTGTTTCCATAACATTTGCGTCACCCACTGCACCATTTAGGTCCCTGGTGCAGGAGAGTGTCATGCCATAGCTGCTCTCCCCCTTTTTTTTTTTGTAGTAAATTTGGTCGGCCATCCCACGTGTGCTCACACGTTCCCCCTGGGTCATAGCCAGAGTGATTCCACCTTTCCTCCTACCTCCCGTACCTCCCACCCTCCCTGATTGGCCAAGCTCCGTGTGTAAGCACATAAGAGTGTTTCCATAACATCTGTGACACCCACCGCACCATTTAGGTCCTTGGTGCAGGGGAGTGTCATGCCATAGCTGATCTCCCACATTTTGGGCTTTTCTGTAGTAAATTTGTTGTCTCAGCCCCGTGCGTACACCCGTTCCCCCTGGGTGATAGCCCGAGTGTTTCCTCCTTTCATTTCTAGTGGCAAACTCTGCTTATTCCCCGAGCAGGAGCCAACTTGTTCCTCGCTCCCATCCCTATCCATCTAGGTGGTTGCTGATCGCGACAGTGTCCAGACATGCCGAACAAGGATTAGACAGCCGTCAACCAGCGTCAACGGACAAGGTAGGCACAATTACTGGTAGTGATAACTACATTAACATTCACCACACCCTTCACCACCAGCACCTGCAATGATTACACCAACGACACACACCTGTCATACTCTCTAGGAAATCCACTGGGAAACAAGCTCATTTAAATGCATATTGTTTTATGAAACCTAGGCCTTTCTTCCACTATACAGGAATCTCAAACCTAAGTGTGCTTTCCTTATCAGCCTACTGTATTGTGAAATCTAGGCCTTTCTTCTGTTATGCAGGAATCTCAAACCTAGGTGTACTCTCCCTTATCAGCGTACTGTATTGTGAAACCTAGGCCTTTCTTCCATTATACAGGAATCTCAAACCTAGGTGTACTCTCCCTTATCAGCCTACTGTATTGTGAAACCTAGGCCTTTCTTCCATTATACAGGAATCTCAAACCTAGGTGTGCTCTCCCTTATCAGCCCATTGCACTGTGAACCCTATGCCTTTCTTCAACTATACAGTAATCTCAAACCCAGGTGTGCTGTCCCTTATCAGCCTATCGTATTGTGAAACGTAGGCCTTTCTCCCACCATACAGGAATCTCAAGTCTAGGTGTGTTCTCCCTTATTGGCCTATTGTATTGTGAATCCTATGCTCTCCTTCCACTATACAGAAATCTCAAACCCAGGTTTGTCCGCTCTTATCTGCCTTTTGTAAAACCTAGGCCTTTCTCCCACTGTAGAGGAATCTCAAATCTAGTTGTGTTTCTCCTGTATCAGCCTATTGTATGGTGAAACCTAGGCCTTTCTCCCACTGTAGAGGAATCTCAAATCTAGTTGTGTTTCTCCTGTATCAGCCTATTGTATGGTGAAACCTAGGCCTTTCTCCCGCTGTACAGGAATCTCAAATCTAGGTGTTGTCCCTCATGTGTGCCACCTTGAAACCCAGGCCTTCCCCACTGTCCAGGTTCACCCAGCTAATCGCTGACAGCAATTACATATAGCTAGGTCACTTCCTCAGTTAAGGGCAAACCCGTCGTTTAATCCAGAAAAAGCAACTCTGCTACCCTCCTCCAACACTTAGTACCCCAACACTGCCCTTCTCAGACGAACCACCCATGGAAGGAAGAAGACTAAAAGAGTAACCCGCTAATTGGCCAACCGCCCTGAACCCTTAGCTAACTACCCACACCCTAGAACAACCCAGACCCAGAACCCCCAACATCTGCAACTCATTCCTACGCAGACACCCCAGCCAACCTACATCAGCAGCCTCAATATCACCACCACCTCCGGATCATAACCAATGTATAAAGACAAAAGCCCACAGAATGCACTCTGCTATCACAGCACAAGAGGATAAGACTCAACACCATCCAATGCACACAAAGTCCTACAGGCGAGCTACTGCCCCTGTAACCCAAACTTCTAACCTTCCTACCACCAAGGACCCCAAGATATTCTGACACAGAGTTGGACGCTGCCAAAGAGAGATGGAACAAAGAGCAACCCAAATGGATACATACGCTCTACCAGCAGAAACCGCCACAAATACAGAGCACACCCCTAAAAATACCACAGCCAACAGAACAAACATCCCAAGAAAAGAAAAATCCTGATATCTAACACTGTACATTGCAACTGCCCCACCAGCTCGACACCTCAACACGACCAACATGTCCAGACGTGCCAAGAACTCACTAGAACCACGTAAAAAAAGAAGAGAAGACCTAAGAAGAGAAAGGAAAATGCCCCCACCCCTTATTTCACAAAAGCACAAGGACAACGGCAGCCACTACATCAAAACACAGAAGATGAAGAAGTAGAAGAAGGCATTGACCCAACAATCTATCTAACGGATTGTTTTGGTGAGGGAGTAGACTACACCGACCACCAACAAATTTGTGATGACAACACAGAAGACCTCCAACAGAACAACCACAAGACAAAACAAGGAATAAAAAACGAACCCAACCATGTAAAAAAGATCCTTTGCAACCTAAGCAATGCTAGATCAATGTCCAAACATGTCACATAGATCTTCGACCTCCTGTCCGACGGGGAAATTAACGTCTTATTCATAACCGAAACATGGCTAGATGACAACTACAAAATCACACTGCATAACTGAATCCCTGACAACTTCAAGTGGTCACAAGCAAACAAGAAAAACACAAGAGGAGGAGGACTGGCGGTAGCATAAAAGGAACACCTAGAAATCAAAATGGATGAACCGCTAAGCATGAAAAACTGTGAATCCCTAATACTTCACCTAACAGCAAACACCAAAACAAACCTCACATTTGTTCTGGTATACAGACCACCAACATACGATGCATCCTTTGTTGATGCTTTCATGGAAGCCATCAACAACCTAGCCATCGAGCAGGAACACCTGATAATCCTGGGAGACTTTAACATCTGGTTTGATGTTAATGTTAATGTTAAATGATATTTGTACCATGCACTATCACCAACGTAGTGGTCCCCTGGTGAATAAGCTGGAAAAGTGCAAGAGAGCAGTGATGTGCTGTTGGCAGCCTCAGCCCGGTGGGTCCGTTGGCTGGGCTTGGGGTGTTTTACAGTCTGTAGTCATCGTGTGCTGTTGTGCAAGTCTATGTGTGGTTTGTTTTGTTGTTGCAATGTAGTGAACTTTGTGCGGATTGCTGTATTTAGGCTTGTGGTTGTGTTTGTTAGAGTTTGAGAGGTGTATGCGGAGGGCTGCAGTTGTTAGTGCATTATTTAGTTGGCATTGCTGTCCTTGCAATTGTGTCAAGGTGTGATGCCCGCTATCATTCGCTATTCCATCCAGGTGTGGAATTTGTCATCCCTCACAGTTTAATTCAAGTGTAGCACATGCTAACATTCACAACTCCGTCTAGAAGCGACGGAAGCTAGAATTAAGGATGACATCTAAGTGTGGCACCTGCTAACATTCATATTCTATCTAGATGCGATAAGAGCTGAAGTTAAGGATGACATCTAAGTGTGGCACATGCTAACATTCATATTTCTATCTAGATGCGATGAGGGCTACAGTTAAGGATGAAATAAGTGTGGCACATGCTAACATTCATATTCTATCTAGATGCATTGACGGCTAAAGTTAAGGATGAAATCTAAGTGTGGCACATGCTAACATTCACATTTCTATCTAGAGGTGACGGAAGCTAAAGTTAGGATGACATCTAAGTGTGGCACATGCTAACATTCATATTCTATCTAGATGCGATAAGGGCTAAAGTTAAGGATGACTTCTAAGTGTGGCACCTGCTAACATTCATATTCTATCTAGATGCGATAAGGGCTAAAGTTAAGGATGACATCTAAGTGTGGCACCTGCTAACATTCATATTCTATCTAGATGCGATAAGAGCTGAAGTTAAGGATGACATCTAAGTGTGGCACCTGCTAACATTCATATTCTATCTAGATGCGATAAGGGCTAAAGTTAAGGATGACATCTAAGTGTGGCACCTGCTAACATTCATATTCTATCTAGATGCGATAAGAGCTGAAGTTAAGGATGACATCTAAGTGTGGCACCTGCTAACATTCATATTCTATCTAGATGCGATAAGAGCTGAAGTTAAGGATGACATCTAAGTGTGGCACATGCTAACATTCATATTTCTATCTAGATACGATGATGGCTACAGTTAAGGATGAAATAAGTGTGGCACATGCTAACATTCATATTCTATCTAGATGCATTGACGGCTAAAGTTAAGGATGAAATCTAAGTGTGGCACATGCTAACATTCACATTTCTATCTAAAGGTGACGGAAGCTAAAGTTAGGATGACATCTAAGTGTGGCACATGCTAACATTCATATTCTATCTAGATGCGATAAGGGCTAAAGTTAAGGATGACATCTAAGTGTGGCACCTGCTAACATTCATATTTCTATCTAGATGCGATAAGAGCTGAAGTTAAGGATGACATCTAAGTGTGGCACATGCTAACATTCATATTTCTATCTAGATACGATGATGGCTACAGTTAAGGATGAAATAAGTGTGGCACATGCTAACATTAATATTCTATCTAGATACGATGATGGCTACAGTTAAGGATGAAATAAGTGTGGCACATGCTAACATTCATATTCTATCTAGATGCATTGACGGCTAAAGTTAAGGATGAAATCTAAGTGTGGCACATGCTAACATTCACATTTCTATCTAGAGGTGACGGAAGCTAAAGTTAGGATGACATCTAAGTGTGGCACATGCTAACATTCATATTCTATCTAGATGCGATAAGGGCTAAAGTTAAGGATGACATCTAAGTGTGGCACCTGCTAACATTCATATTTCTATCTAGATGCGATAAGAGCTGAAGTTAAGGATGACATCTAAGTGTGGCACATGCTAACATTCATATTTCTATCTAGATACGATGATGGCTACAGTTAAGGATGAAATAAGTGTGGCACATGCTAACATTCATATTCTATCTAGATGCGATAAGGGCTGAAGTTAAGGATGACATCTAAGTGTGGCACCTGCTAACATTCATATTTCTATCTAGATACGATGATGGCTACAGTTAAGGATGAAATAAGTGTGGCACATGCTAACATTCATATTCTATCTAGATGCGATAAGGGCTGAAGTTAAGGATGACATCTAAGTGTGGCACCTGCTAACATTCATATTTCTATCTAGATACGATGATGGCTACAGTTAAGGATGAAATAAGTGTGGCACATGCTAACATTCATATTTTATCTAGATGCATTGACGGCTAAAGTTAAGGATGAAATCTAAGTGTGGCACCTGCTAACATTCATATTCTATCTAGATGCGATAAGAGCTGAAGTTAAGGATGACATCTAAGTGTGGCACATGCTAACATTCATATTTCTATCTAGATACGATGATGGCTACAGTTAAGGATGAAATAAGTGTGGCACATGCTAACATTCATATTCTATCTAGATGCATTGACGGCTAAAGTTAAGGATGAAATCTAAGTGTGGCACATGCTAACATTCACATTTCTATCCAGAGGTGACGGAAGCTAAAGTTAGGATGACATCTAAGTGTGGCACATGCTAACATTCATATTCTATCTAGATGCGATAAGGGCTAAAGTTAAGGATGACATCTAAGTGTGGCACCTGCTAACATTCATATTTCTATCTAGATGCGATAAGAGCTGAAGTTAAGGATGACATCTAAGTGTGGCACATGCTAACATTCATATTTCTATCTAGATACGATGATGGCTACAGTTAAGGATGAAATAAGTGTGGCACATGCTAACATTCATATTCTATCTAGATGCGATAAGGGCTGAAGTTAAGGATGACATCTAAGTGTGGCACATGCTAACATTCATATTTCTATCTAGATACGATGATGGCTACAGTTAAGGATGAAATAAGTGTGGCACCTGCTAACATTCATATTCTATCTAGATGCATTGACGGCTAAAGTTAAGGATGAAATCTAAGTGTGGCACATGCTAACATTCACATTTCTGTCTAGAGGTGACGGAAGCTAAAGTTAGGATGACATCTAAGTGTGGCACATGCTAACATTCATATTCTATCTAGATGCGATAAGGGCTAAAGTTAAGGATGACATCTAAGTGTGGCACCTGCTAACATTCATATTTCTATCTAGATGCGATAAGAGCTGAAGTTATGGATGACATCTAAGTGTGGCACATGCTAACATTCATATTTCTATCTAGATACGATGATGGCTACAGTTAAGGATGAAATAAGTGTGGCACATGCTAACATTCATATTCTATCTAGATGCGATAAGGGCTGAAGTTAAGGATGACATCTAAGTGTGGCACATGCTAACATTCATATTCTATCTAGATGCGATAAGAGCTGAAGTTAAGGATGACATCTAAGTGTGGCACCTGCTAACATTCATATTCTATCTAGATGCGATAAGAGCTGAAGTTAAGGATGACATCTAAGTGTGGCACATGCTAACATTCATATTTCTATCTAGATACGATGATGGCTACAGTTAAGGATGAAATAAGTGTGGCACATGCTAACATTCATATTCTATCTAGATGCATTGACGGCTAAAGTTAAGGATGAAATCTAAGTGTGGCACATGCTAACATTCACATTTCTATCTAAAGGTGACGGAAGCTAAAGTTAGGATGACATCTAAGTGTGGCACATGCTAACATTCATATTCTATCTAGATGCGATAAGGGCTAAAGTTAAGGATGACATCTAAGTGTGGCACCTGCTAACATTCATATTTCTATCTAGATGCGATAAGAGCTGAAGTTAAGGATGACATCTAAGTGTGGCACATGCTAACATTCATATTTCTATCTAGATACGATGATGGCTACAGTTAAGGATGAAATAAGTGTGGCACATGCTAACATTAATATTCTATCTAGATGCGATAAGGGCTGAAGTTAAGGATGACATCTAAGTGTGGCACATGCTAACATTCATATTTCTATCTAGATACGATGATGGCTACAGTTAAGGATGAAATAAGTGTGGCACATGCTAACATTCATATTCTATCTAGATGCATTGACGGCTAAAGTTAAGGATGAAATCTAAGTGTGGCACATGCTAACATTCACATTTCTATCTAGAGGTGACGGAAGCTAAAGTTAGGATGACATCTAAGTGTGGCACATGCTAACATTCATATTCTATCTAGATGCGATAAGGGCTAAAGTTAAGGATGACATCTAAGTGTGGCACCTGCTAACATTCATATTTCTATCTAGATGCGATAAGAGCTGAAGTTAAGGATGACATCTAAGTGTGGCACATGCTAACATTCATATTTCTATCTAGATACGATGATGGCTACAGTTAAGGATGAAATAAGTGTGGCACATGCTAACATTCATATTCTATCTAGATGCGATAAGGGCTGAAGTTAAGGATGACATCTAAGTGTGGCACCTGCTAACATTCATATTTCTATCTAGATGCGATAAGAGCTGAAGTTAAGGATGACATCTAAGTGTGGCACATGCTAACATTCATATTTCTATCTAGATACGATGATGGCTACAGTTAAGGATGAAATAAGTGTGGCACATGCTAACATTCATATTTTATCTAGATGCATTGACGGCTAAAGTTAAGGATGAAATCTAAGTGTGGCACCTGCTAACATTCATATTCTATCTAGATGCGATAAGAGCTGAAGTTAAGGATGACATCTAAGTGTGGCACATGCTAACATTCATATTTCTATCTAGATACGATGATGGCTACAGTTAAGGATGAAATAAGTGTGGCACATGCTAACATTCATATTCTATCTAGATGCATTGACGGCTAAAGTTAAGGATGAAATCTAAGTGTGGCACATGCTAACATTCACATTTCTATCCAGAGGTGACGGAAGCTAAAGTTAGGATGACATCTAAGTGTGGCACATGCTAACATTCATATTCTATCTAGATGCGATAAGGGCTAAAGTTAAGGATGACATCTAAGTGTGGCACCTGCTAACATTCATATTTCTATCTAGATGCGATAAGAGCTGAAGTTAAGGATGACATCTAAGTGTGGCACATGCTAACATTCATATTTCTATCTAGATACGATGATGGCTACAGTTAAGGATGAAATAAGTGTGGCACATGCTAACATTCATATTCTATCTAGATGCGATAAGGGCTAAAGTTAAGGATGACATCTAAGTGTGGCACCTGCTAACATTCATATTTCTATCTAGATGCGATAAGAGCTGAAGTTAAGGATGACATCTAAGTGTGGCACATGCTAACATTCATATTTCTATCTAGATACGATGATGGCTACAGTTAAGGATGAAATAAGTGTGGCACATGCTAACATTCATATTCTATCTAGATGCGATAAGGGCTGAAGTTAAGGATGACATCTAAGTGTGGCACATGCTAACATTCACATTTCTATCTAGAGGTGACAGAAGCTAAATTTAGGATGACATCTAAGTGTGGCACATGCTAACATTCATATTCTATCTAGATGCGATAAGAGCTGAAGTTAAGGATGACATCTAAGTGTGGCACATGCTAACATTCATATTTCTATCTAGATACGATGATGGCTACAGTTAAGGATGAAATAAGTGTGGCACATGCTAACATTCATATTCTATCTAGATGCGATAAGAGCTGAAGTTAAGGATGACATCTAAGTGTGGCACATGCTAACATTCATATTTCTATCTAGATACGATGATGGCTACAGTTAAGGATGAAATAAGTGTGGCACCTGCTAACATTCATATTCTATCTAGATGCGATAAGGGCTGAAGTTAAGGATGACATCTAAGTGTGGCACATGCTAACATTCACATTTCTATCTAGAGGTGACGGAAGCTAAAGTTAGGATGACATCTAAGTGTGGCACATACTAACATTCATATTCTATCTAGATGCGATAAGGGCTAAAGTTAAGGATGACATCTAAGTGTGACACCTGCTAACATTCATATTTCTATCTGGATGCGATAAGAGCTGAAGTTAAGGATGACATCTAAGTGTGGCACATGCTAACATTCATATTCTATCTAGATGCGATAAGGGCTAAAGTTAAGGATGACATCTAAGTGTGGCACCTGCTAACATTCATATTTCTATCTAGATGCGATAAGAGCTGAAGTTAAGGATGACATCTAAGTGTGGCACATGCTAACATTCATATTTCTATCTAGATACGATGATGGCTACAGTTAAGGATGAAATAAGTGTGGCACCTGCTAACATTCATATTCTATCTAGATGCATTGACGGCTAAAGTTAAGGATGAAATCTAAGTGTGGCACATGCTAACATTCACATTTCTATCTAGAGGTGACGGAAGCTAAAGTTAGGATGACATCTAAGTGTGGCACATGCTAACATTCATATTCTATCTAGATGCGATAAGGGCTAAAGTTAAGGATGACATCTAAGTGTGGCACCTGCTAACATTCATATTTCTATCTAGATGCGATAAGAGCTGAAGTTATGGATGACATCTAAGTGTGGCACATGCTAACATTCATATTTCTATCTAGATACGATGATGGCTACAGTTAAGGATGAAATAAGTGTGGCACATGCTAACATTCATATTCTATCTAGATGCGATAAGGGCTGAAGTTAAGGATGACATCTAAGTGTGGCACATGCTAACATTCACATTTCTATCTAGAGGTGATGGAAGCTAAAGTTAGGATGACATCTAAGTGTGGCACATGCTAACATTCATATTCTATCTAGATGCGATAAGGGCTAAAGTTAAGGATGACATCTAAGTGTGGCACCTGCTAACATTCATATTTCTATCTAGATGCGATAAGAGCTGAAGTTAAGGATGACATCTAAGTGTGGCACATGCTAACATTCATATTTCTATCTAGATACGATGATGGCTACAGTTAAGGATGAAATAAGTGTGGCACATGCTAACATTCATATTCTATCTAGATGCGATAAGGGCTGAAGTTAAGGATGACATCTAAGTGTGGCACCTGCTAACATTCATATTTCTATCTAGATGCGATAAGAGCTGAAGTTATGGATGACATCTAAGTGTGGCACATGCTAACATTCATATTTCTATCTAGATGCGATGATGGCTACAGTTAAGGATGAAATAAGTGTGGCACATGCTAACATTCATATTCTATCTAGATGCGATAAGGGCTGAAGTTAAGGATGACATCTAAGTGTGGCACATGCTAACATTCATATTTCTATCTAGATACGATGATGGCTACAGTTAAGGATGAAATAAGTGTGGCACCTGCTAACATTCATATTCTATCTAGATGCATTGACGGCTAAAGTTAAGGATGAAATCTAAGTGTGGCACATGCTAACATTCACATTTCTATCTAGAGGTGACGGAAGCTAAAGTTAGGATGACATCTAAGTGTGGCACATGCTAACATTCATATTTCTATCTAGATACGATGATGGCTACAGTTAAGGATGAAATAAGTGTGGCACATGCTAACATTCATATTCTATCTAGATGCGATAAGGGCTGAAGTTAAGGATGACATCTAAGTGTGGCACATGCTAACATTCATATTCTATCTAGATGCGATAAGAGCTGAAGTTAAGGATGACATCTAAGTGTGGCACCTGCTAACATTCATATTCTATCTAGATGCGATAAGAGCTGAAGTTAAGGATGACATCTAAGTGTGGCACATGCTAACATTCATATTTCTATCTAGATACGATGATGGCTACAGTTAAGGATGAAATAAGTGTGGCACATGCTAACATTCACATTTCTATCTAAAGGTGACGGAAGCTAAAGTTAGGATGACATCTAAGTGTGGCACATGCTAACATTCATATTCTATCTAGATGCGATAAGGGCTAAAGTTAAGGATGACATCTAAGTGTGGCACCTGCTAACATTCATATTTCTATCTAGATGCGATAAGAGCTGAAGTTAAGGATGACATCTAAGTGTGGCACATGCTAACATTCATATTTCTATCTAGATACGATGATGGCTACAGTTAAGGATGAAATAAGTGTGGCACATGCTAACATTAATATTCTATCTAGATGCGATAAGGGCTGAAGTTAAGGATGACATCTAAGTGTGGCACATGCTAACATTCATATTTCTATCTAGATACGATGATGGCTACAGTTAAGGATGAAATAAGTGTGGCACATGCTAACATTCATATTCTATCTAGATGCATTGACGGCTAAAGTTAAGGATGAAATCTAAGTGTGGCACATGCTAACATTCACATTTCTATCTAGAGGTGACGGAAGCTAAAGTTAGGATGACATCTAAGTGTGGCACATGCTAACATTCATATTCTATCTAGATGCGATAAGGGCTAAAGTTAAGGATGACATCTAAGTGTGGCACCTGCTAACATTCATATTTCTATCTAGATGCGATAAGAGCTGAAGTTAAGGATGACATCTAAGTGTGGCACATGCTAACATTCATATTTCTATCTAGATACGATGATGGCTACAGTTAAGGATGAAATAAGTGTGGCACATGCTAACATTCATATTCTATCTAGATGCGATAAGGGCTGAAGTTAAGGATGACATCTAAGTGTGGCACCTGCTAACATTCATATTTCTATCTAGATGCGATAAGAGCTGAAGTTAAGGATGACATCTAAGTGTGGCACATGCTAACATTCATATTTCTATCTAGATACGATGATGGCTACAGTTAAGGATGAAATAAGTGTGGCACATGCTAACATTCATATTTTATCTAGATGCATTGACGGCTAAAGTTAAGGATGAAATCTAAGTGTGGCACCTGCTAACATTCATATTCTATCTAGATGCGATAAGAGCTGAAGTTAAGGATGACATCTAAGTGTGGCACATGCTAACATTCATATTGTATCTAGATACGATGATGGCTACAGTTAAGGATGAAATAAGTGTGGCACATGCTAACATTCATATTCTATCTAGATGCATTGACGGCTAAAGTTAAGGATGAAATCTAAGTGTGGCACATGCTAACATTCACATTTCTATCCAGAGGTGACGGAAGCTAAAGTTAGGATGACATCTAAGTGTGGCACATGCTAACATTCATATTCTATCTAGATGCGATAAGGGCTAAAGTTAAGGATGACATCTAAGTGTGGCACCTGCTAACATTCATATTTCTATCTAGATGCGATAAGAGCTGAAGTTAAGGATGACATCTAAGTGTGGCACATGCTAACATTCATATTTCTATCTAGATACGATGATGGCTACAGTTAAGGATGAAATAAGTGTGGCACATGCTAACATTCATATTCTATCTAGATGCGATAAGGGCTAAAGTTAAGGATGACATCTAAGTGTGGCACCTGCTAACATTCATATTTCTATCTAGATGCGATAAGAGCTGAAGTTAAGGATGACATCTAAGTGTGGCACATGCTAACATTCATATTTCTATCTAGATACGATGATGGCTACAGTTAAGGATGAAATAAGTGTGGCACATGCTAACATTCATATTCTATCTAGATGCGATAAGGGCTGAAGTTAAGGATGACATCTAAGTGTGGCACATGCTAACATTCACATTTCTATCTAGAGGTGACAGAAGCTAAATTTAGGATGACATCTAAGTGTGGCACATGCTAACATTCATATTCTATCTAGATGCGATAAGAGCTGAAGTTAAGGATGACATCTAAGTGTGGCACATGCTAACATTCATATTTCTATCTAGATACGATGATGGCTACAGTTAAGGATGAAATAAGTGTGGCACATGCTAACATTCATATTCTATCTAGATGCGATAAGAGCTGAAGTTAAGGATGACATCTAAGTGTGGCACATGCTAACATTCATATTTCTATCTAGATACGATGATGGCTACAGTTAAGGATGAAATAAGTGTGGCACCTGCTAACATTCATATTCTATCTAGATGCGATAAGGGCTGAAGTTAAGGATGACATCTAAGTGTGGCACATGCTAACATTCACATTTCTATCTAGAGGTGACGGAAGCTAAAGTTAGGATGACATCTAAGTGTGGCACATACTAACATTCATATTCTATCTAGATGCGATAAGGGCTAAAGTTAAGGATGACATCTAAGTGTGACACCTGCTAACATTCATATTTCTATCTGGATGCGATAAGAGCTGAAGTTAAGGATGACATCTAAGTGTGGCACATGCTAACATTCATATTCTATCTAGATGCGATAAGGGCTAAAGTTAAGGATGACATCTAAGTGTGGCACATGCTAACATTCATATTTCTATCTAGATACGATGATGGCTACAGTTAAGGATGAAATAAGTGTGGCACCTGCTAACATTCATATTCTATCTAGATGCATTGACGGCTAAAGTTAAGGATGAAATCTAAGTGTGGCACATGCTAACATTCACATTTCTATCTAGAGGTGACGGAAGCTAAAGTTAGGATGACATCTAAGTGTGGCACATGCTAACATTCATATTCTATCTAGATGCGATAAGGGCTAAAGTTAAGGATGACATCTAAGTGTGGCACCTGCTAACATTCATATTTCTATCTAGATGCGATAAGAGCTGAAGTTATGGATGACATCTAAGTGTGGCACATGCTAACATTCATATTTCTATCTAGATACGATGATGGCTACAGTTAAGGATGAAATAAGTGTGGCACATGCTAACATTCATATTCTATCTAGATGCGATAAGGGCTGAAGTTAAGGATGACATCTAAGTGTGGCACATGCTAACATTCACATTTCTATCTAGAGGTGACGGAAGCTAAAGTTAGGATGACATCTAAGTGTGGCACCTGCTAACATTCATATTCTATCTAGATGCGATAAGGGCTAAAGTTAAGGATGACATCTAAGTGTGGCACCTGCTAACATTCATATTTCTATCTAGATGCGATAAGAGCTGAAGTTATGGATGACATCTAAGTGTGGCACATGCTAACATTCATATTTCTATCTAGATCCGATGATGGCTACAGTTAAGGATGAAATAAGTGTGGCACATGCTAACATTCACATTCTATCTAGATGCGATAAGGGCTGAAGTTAAGGATGACATCTAAGTGTGGCACCTGCTAACATTCATATTTCTATCTAGATGCGATAAGAGCTGAAGTTATGGATGACATCTAAGTGTGGCACATGCTAACATTCATATTTCTATCTAGATACGATGATGGCTACAGTTAAGGATGAAATAAGTGTGGCACATGCTAACATTCATATTCTATCTAGATCCGATAAGGGCTGAAGTTAAGGATGACATCTAAGTGTGGCACATGCTAACATTCATATTTCTATCTAGATACGATGATGGCTACAGTTAAGGATGAAATAAGTGTGGCACCTGCTAACATTCATATTCTATCTAGATGCATTGACGGCTAAAGTTAAGGATGAAATCTAAGTGTGGCACATGCTAACATTCACATTTCTATCTAGAGGTGACGGAAGCTAAAGTTAGGATGACATCTAAGTGTGGCACATGCTAACATTCATATTCTATCTAGATGCGATAAGGGCTAAAGTTAAGGATGACATCTAAGTGTGGCACCTGCTAACATTCATATTTCTATCTAGATGCGATAAGAGCTGAAGTTATGGATGACATCTAAGTGTGGCACATGCTAACATTCATATTTCTATCTAGATACGATGATGGCTACAGTTAAGGATGAAATAAGTGTGGCACATGCTAACATTCATATTCTATCTAGATGCGATAAGTGCTGAAGTTAAGGATGACATCTAAGTGTGGCACCTGCTAACATTCATATTTCTATCTAGATGCGATAAGAGCTGAAGTTATGGATGACATCTAAGTGTGGCACATGCTAACATTCATATTTCTATCTAGATGCGATGATGGCTACAGTTAAGGATGAAATAAGTGTGGCACATGCTAACATTCATATTCTATCTAGATGCGATAAGGGCTGAAGTTAAGGATGACATCTAAGTGTGGCACATGCTAACATTCATATTTCTATCTAGATACGATGATGGCTACAGTTAAGGATGAAATAAGTGTGGCACCTGCTAACATTCATATTCTATCTAGATGCATTGACGGCTAAAGTTAAGGATGAAATCTAAGTGTGGCACATGCTAACATTCACATTTCTATCTAGAGGTGACGGAAGCTAAAGTTAGGATGACATCTAAGTGTGGCACATGCTAACATTCATATTTCTATCTAGATACGATGATGGCTACAGTTAAGGATGAAATAAGTGTGGCACATGCTAACATTCATATTCTATCTAGATGCGATAAGGGCTGAAGTTAAGGATGACATCTAAGTGTGGCACATGCTAACATTCATATTCTATCTAGATGCGATAAGAGCTGAAGTTAAGGATGACATCTAAGTGTGGCACCTGCTAACATTCATATTCTATCTAGATGCGATAAGAGCTGAAGTTAAGGATGACATCTAAGTGTGGCACATGCTAACATTCATATTTCTATCTAGATACGATGATGGCTACAGTTAAGGATGAAATAAGTGTGGCACATGCTAACATTCATATTCTATCTAGATGCATTGACGGCTAAAGTTAAGGATGAAATCTAAGTGTGACACATGCTAACATTCACATTTCTATCTAAAGGTGACGGAAGCTAAAGTTAGGATGACATCTAAGTGTGGCACATGCTAACATTCATATTCTATCTAGATGCGATAAGGGCTAAAGTTAAGGATGACATCTAAGTGTGGCACCTGCTAACATTCATATTTCTATCTAGATGCGATAAGAGCTGAAGTTATGGATGACATCTAAGTGTGGCACATGCTAACATTCATATTTCTATCTAGATACGATGATGGCTACAGTTAAGGATGAAATAAGTGTGGCACATGCTAACATTAATATTCTATCTAGATGCGATAAGGGCTGAAGTTAAGGATGACATCTAAGTGTGGCACATGCTAACATTCATATTTCTATCTAGATACGATGATGGCTACAGTTAAGGATGAAATAAGTGTGGCACATGCTAACATTCATATTCTATCTAGATGCATTGACGGCTAAAGTTAAGGATGAAATCTAAGTGTGGCACATGCTAACATTCACATTTCTATCTAGAGGTGACGGAAGCTAAAGTTAGGATGACTTCTAAGTGTGGCACATGCTAACATTCATATTCTATCTAGATGCGATAAGGGCTAAAGTTAAGGATGACATCTAAGTGTGGCACCTGCTAACATTCATATTTCTATCTAGATGCGATAAGAGCTGAAGTTAAGGATGACATCTAAGTGTGGCACATGCTAACATTCATATTTCTATCTAGATACGATGATGGCTACAGTTAAGGATGAAATAAGTGTGGCACATGCTAACATTAATATTCTATCTAGATGCGATAAGGGCTGAAGTTAAGGATGACATCTAAGTGTGGCACATGCTAACATTCATATTTCTATCTAGATACGATGATGGCTACAGTTAAGGATGAAATAAGTGTGGCACATGCTAACATTCATATTCTATCTAGATGCGATAAGGGCTAAAGTTAAGGATGACATCTAAGTGTGGCACATGCTAACATTCATATTTCTATCTAGATACGATGATGGCTACAGTTAAGGATGAAATAAGTGTGGCACATGCTAACATTCATATTTTATCTAGATGCATTGACGGCTAAAGTTAAGGATGAAATCTAAGTGTGGCACCTGCTAACATTCATATTCTATCTAGATGCGATAAGAGCTGAAGTTAAGGATGACATCTAAGTGTGGCACATGCTAACATTCATATTTCTATCTAGATACGATGATGGCTACAGTTAAGGATGAAATAAGTGTGGCACATGCTAACATTCATATTCTATCTAGATGCATTGACGGCTAAAGTTAAGGATGAAATCTAAGTGTGGCACATGCTAACATTCACATTTCTATCCAGAGGTGACGGAAGCTAAAGTTAGGATGACATCTAAGTGTGGCACATGCTAACATTCATATTCTATCTAGATGCGATAAGGGCTAAAGTTAAGGATGACATCTAAGTGTGGCACCTGCTAACATTCATATTTCTATCTAGATGCGATAAGAGCTGAAGTTAAGGATGACATCTAAGTGTGGCACATGCTAACATTCATATTTCTATCTAGATACGATGATGGCTACAGTTAAGGATGAAATAAGTGTGGCACATGCTAACATTCATATTCTATCTAGATGCGATAAGGGCTAAAGTTAAGGATGACATCTAAGTGTGGCACCTGCTAACATTCATATTTCTATCTAGATGCGATAAGAGCTGAAGTTAAGGATGACATCTAAGTGTGGCACATGCTAACATTCATATTTCTATCTAGATACGATGATGGCTACAGTTAAGGATGAAATAAGTGTGGCACATGCTAACATTCATATTCTATCTAGATGCGATAAGGGCTGAAGTTAAGGATGACATCTAAGTGTGGCACATGCTAACATTCACATTTCTATCTAGAGGTGACAGAAGCTAAATTTAGGATGACATCTAAGTGTGGCACATGCTAACATTCATATTCTATCTAGATGCGATAAGAGCTGAAGTTAAGGATGACATCTAAGTGTGGCACCTGCTGACATTCATATTTCTATCTAGATACGATGATGGCTACAGTTAAGGATGAAATAAGTGTGGCACATGCTAACATTCATATTCTATCTAGATGCGATAAGAGCTGAAGTTAAGGATGACATCTAAGTGTGGCACATGCTAACATTCATATTTCTATCTAGATACGATGATGGCTACAGTTAAGGATGAAATAAGTGTGGCACCTGCTAACATTCATATTCTATCTAGATGCGATAAGGGCTGAAGTTAAGGATGACATCTAAGTGTGGCACATGCTAACATTCACATTTCTATCTAGAGGTGACGGAAGCTAAAGTTAGGATGACATCTAAGTGTGGCACATACTAACATTCATATTCTATCTAGATGCGATAAGGGCTAAAGTTAAGGATGACATCTAAGTGTGACACCTGCTAACATTCATATTTCTATCTGGATGCGATAAGAGCTGAAGTTAAGGATGACATCTAAGTGTGGCACATGCTAACATTCATATTTCTATCTAGATACGATGATGGCTACAGTTAAGGATGAAATAAGTGTGGCACATGCTAACATTCATATTCTATCTAGATGCGATAAGGGCTAAAGTTAAGGATGACATCTAAGTGTGGCACCTGCTAACATTCATATTTCTATCTAGATACGATGATGGCTACAGTTAAGGATGAAATAAGTGTGGCACATGCTAACATTCATATTTCTATCTAGATGCGATAAGAGCTGAAGTTAAGGATGACATCTAAGTGTGGCACCTGCTAACATTCATATTTCTATCTAGATACGATGATGGCTACAGTTAAGGATGAAATAAGTGTGGCACATGCTAACATTCATATTTCTATCTAGATGCGATAAGAGCTGAAGTTAAGGATGACATCTAAGTGTGGCACATGCTAACATTCATATTTCTATCTAGATACGATGATGGCTACAGTTAAGGATGAAATAAGTGTGGCACCTGCTAACATTCATATTCTATCTAGATGCGATAAGGGCTGAAGTTAAGGATGACATCTAAGTGTGGCACATGCTAACATTCATATTCTATCTAGATGCGATAAGGGCTGAAGTTAAGGATGACATCTAAGTGTGGCACATGCTAACATTCATATTCTATCTAGATGCGATAAGGGCTAAAGTTAAGGATGACATCTAAGTGTGGCACCTGCTAACATTCATATTCTATCTAGATGCGATAAGGGCTAAAGTTAAGGATGACATCTAAGTGTGGCACATGCTAACATTCATATTCTATCTAGATGCGATAAGGGCTAAAGTTAAGGATGACATCTAAGTGTGGCACATGCTAACATTCATATTTCTATTTAGATGCAACACAGCTTTTTTACGAACTTTACAACTTTATAACATTTTTACGAAACCACTCTTTGATGTGCTTGACTATCTGGGTGTCTCCTACACCAACTATGCGGATGACACCCAGATACTCATTCCCATCTCAGGTGATTATCTAGCTGACACCAAGGCCCTCAATGATGACTACCTGGTCATCCAAGCCTGGATGGCCCAACACCAGCTATGCCTAAATGACGATAAAACGGAACTCCTTATCTTGGGTACCTCACAACGCCTGAGCAGACTTGAGCCGTCTTATCAGTCATTCACCATAGACGGTAATACCATACGAGTCTCGAAAGACACCAAAATGTTAGGCTTTTACCTTGATGCCACCCTATCCTTATCTAGACAAATAAATGCAGTCAGGTCTGCCTCTGCATACACGTGAAAACTTATTGCAGCCTGCAGACCGTTTCTTACCACCCCTAACAGTGTCACACTAGCTAGAACCCTCATTATGGCAAAAATTGATGATTGCAGTGCTCTTTACTTAGGTACCAGCCAAGAGAACCTGAACAAACTCCAAACAGCCCGGAATAATGCCATTCGAGCGGCCTTGAACATCCTCCGCAAACACCACATTTCAGAATCTAGAACCAACCTAAAGTGGTTGCCTGTCAAGCAGAGAATTTCTTTAAAAACACTTGCCCTCACGCACAAATGCCTGGCCAACAAGGCCCCTATCTACCTCTGCAGTCGGCTGTCTCGGCACTCAACCGCCCGACCACTAAGAACTGCCCAGACTCATTGTCTATCGATCCCCAGGTTTAAGCTTCAAAAAGCGGGGGGCACTAGCTTCCCTGTCCTAGCCTCCAAACTATAGAACACCATCCCCGCTACTATCAGAGCGGAAGATTCTTTCAACACCTTCAAGACCAAAACCAAATCTTGGATTTTTGACCAGCACTAAGACATGCTCTGCGTCTCTGTCTTACATACTCTGGCCCGCTTCCTCTGATACTATTTCTGGGCCGCTACCTCCGGTACTATTTCTGTACACCCCAGGGTATATCCTCTGTTAATCCTACTGGCACTGTAATCTCTGTAATATATGTAATTAGTAAGACTGTTAATATGTTGTTAATGTAAAGTTTGTAATATCATTTTGTCTGTATATTATTGTAACTCTGTACAAACCTGAGAGTAGACCTGCAGACGTGAGAGTTAAACAAACACACCCCTTTTCGGGCCCCATGTCCAGAAGAAAGCAAGACTTCTCTAACAAGACTAGAAAGGAAGTCCCTAGATATGGTCTCTGGAAACACGGGCACCTTTATTTAAAGAATACTCCTGAGTCCAATCCCATGTGCTTGATTCATCTATTGTTTAAACTGCATTATTATGCTGATACAAACACATTTCCCACTAAGTGGGAGGGGCCAATCGCCATCCTACTAAATGCAGTTTGAACTGTGAGCACAAAGACCTAAAGAGCGCACTGAAAAAACTCCTTTGAGGAATTGAGACACCATGCTTTAAAATGATCTCCATTTAGGACCAATTCATTGATAATATAAAATATACGCTATACAGCACGGCCGCAAAGACCGACACAACGCAGGCAAAATGGCGGACAATTCTCTCTATGATCAATAAGGGGCATACGTGTCAACGCATACGAAATTCAACCTCTGGGAAACTGCAAATAAGATCATTAAACAATGTGAGTGTCGAGACAAGTAGGACGCCTTCCTGAAGCCAGCATTCGAATATATCCCACCAAACTTTCAACTGTCCTGGCAGGCCATTTGGTCATATAAAACCATGTTAATCAGAGTTGATGCATCCAAACAGGTGCCCTGCTTTCAACAACCTCAGGGGCACAAGGGTGATAGTCAGTGCAGCAGTAATTGTATTGTGTGTTGCGCCAGCACACACCCACAGACGTTTTTATGGGAAGGCAAAAGGGGCACTTGCCCCGGGCCCCCATCTTGGAGGGGGCCCCACAAGGCTGCCTGATCTGAAGAAGTAAGATTCCATTGTTCACAAGACTTAAACAGCACATGTCGGGATATTTTATGGCGTGCTGCTGAGGCTCTAAACTCGTTTCCTTTCTGTTTTGACAAGTACATTCTGCCTTGATCAATTCATTATGTAATGCTTTGTGTTCACTGTGGTATACATAGTATGTGTGTTCCTTATGGCACAACTCTGTAGCATTCTTTCCTTCCTGATGGAATTAAACTGATCATGTGCAATAGCCAAAGTTGAAATGCATATTGAGTTCCACAACGGTTCAGAAGTTAGCTTAGTCTGCTAAGCACTCGTTGCAGAGATCTGTGTTCATATGCAAGATTAGAATAGCCCATTCCAGCAAGGCTGACTGAGACTTTCCTGTGTTTGAAGTTTATAAACCTGCCTGCATATGTACTTGGTTTTGCAACACAACAGGTTCTATTATCAGCAATGTACCTGCACCAGATGGGGGTTGCTATAAAAACGATCATGTCATCCTTATGGTGAAGGTCTAGAAATTGGTTTGTTCAGATGGGGTGTTGTAAATGCTAGGCAACACTCCCAATGATGACTATAAACGTTTAGACCAAGTGGTGAATAAGTATTCAAATCCAAGACTGTGGAACCAAAGCGTTCATGCTTGTATCGTGGCTTTGCCAGCATACGATATGGTGATCCTGGTCAAATCATGTAATATCTGTTACATTAATCTGCTGTCGTCTTCTGTGATGTTTGCCTTCTAGCATGCTGTTCAGGGACGTCATTTCACCAAAATGCCAGTGCTAGCGGTAGTGACATCACATGACCCTTGAGCTCAGATGACATCACAGAAAGTGATGTCATTTGAACCAACGGCAAAGTGATATCACGGGAAGTGATGGAACACGACCTATCACCCTTGGCAAAACAGGAAGTGGTATCACATAGCATTGTTCCTAAGTACAGTATGAAAAATATGGTTATGATGGCACTATAATGTTGTATACATTCTATACAAGAATGGATCACCATATGTATCATTAAGATCAGTGTGTATAGGCCCATATTACTAAATTACTGTGAATGCACGCAGACGTCCATGGCCAAATGATTATGATGTGTTATTACATAGCACTTACGCTCAAGCGCTTTATATAGAATGCATACATATCACCCAACCTGAGTTGGTACTCATTTATCAACCGCAGAAGGATGAAAGGCTGAGTTCAGTTGTTTAAGAACAGACCAAATCAGTGACTCACCCCCTGAAGTGTGACTGAAATAAACCTTTAATGAGTTTAGCAATTATTGTATAGAATTCCAGAAAGACAAGTGATTTGATATTCCAATTCTTTCTTATTTAGGGTCACTTCTGAAAGTGTTAGACTTGTCGAATCCCTGCTCTTTTTTGTCTTTTTCTTTGTTTTATAAGAGGCCTGAACAACAAAGCCAGCCACTCCAGAAGCAAAGACCCAAATGACACTGTTCACAGCCTAGGAGCTTGCAATTTAAAAAAACCAACAAAAAACGCTTTGTTCTCTTTTTTTTTTTTAGGGTTAGCAAGGGAGATCACAGGGGTAGCAAGGGAGACCTCAGGGGTCACAGTTGCGACCCCTGGCGACCCATAAATGATGTCCCTGATGCTGCGGGCATCGTTTAGCCCATTACCAGTGGTCGAAGTGTATGAAAAGAAATAGTGGTACTATGTTCACTGCTGGCCTGCCCCGACACCCGACAAACCCCATCGTCAAGCTCCGTCCCAAGCGCAATATAACCCCACAAACAAACGTGCATGCTGTTTAAGTGAACGTTCGGTGTACTGCAGTGCATGCTTCAACTTCTTCCTACACTTCCATTCCGAAATGGTTTCTTTTTAAAATAAAAGTATAGGAACAGTAAATCTTAATTAAAAAAATAAGTAGAGGATCAGCGCCCCTGCTCTCTTCGACTACTGGCAATTAGTTGATCCTTTTCTTATGTAGGACATTTGAGTGGAAGCAGTGGTAGACAGAAGAGAACAGACGAGATGTTACAGGCCTCAGACAAGCATATTTTAAGGTCTGCTCATTTCATACAGAAACGGTTTGCGTTTTTGTAAAAGTCAATTTTTGGCACATTTATAAATTACAATTTCACAAATCAGTATTTTGAAAGTAAATAATGCTTTAAAATACAACAGACAACCCCAGATTAAATCTGTTAAATCACATCAATTGGTATTCTGGTACTTATATGATGGAGAGAATGAAGCTAGAATCCTTTCCATTTTGCGTAACACCATTCCATAATATTTCATTTTTAAAAAATTGTCATGTTTGGTAATGTGATTTGTGTACTTTCCAAGTCCGTTCCATAAAATTAGATTATTTTAGTTTATGGTAAGAACTGAAAAAGAAAGTGTTCAAATGCAGAAATTGCAGAGTTGGCGCACATCACAGCTTCACCCCTTAACCAATGTGTGATCCTGGGCATCTCATTTAATATTGTATTGCCTAACATCTCAAAATTGCCAGTCCCTAAACCTTTCATAATTGTGAGCCCTGCAGAGTTATTTCCTTTCAGGATATGATCTTCAAAAAAACACACTCATGGTTTCACCTGCCACAGTGTTGCTTACTCTATAATGGTGAGCATTGATAAATTGTACACTATAGGCACATGTTGTTTTGATCTTTAATGACAACACTATTTGAAAACAATGTCCCACTTCTAATCTCAGTCTGTCTGGATACAGACACCATCCAGGTAGCTTCTACTCTGCATCCATGCTATGGTATGTGTAGCTTCTTAATGCAAGTTCTCTATTCTGGGTTAAATGTACCTTTTACGTACGGTCCTGCATTAATACTAATACTACAGGCTGCATACCTTCCTGGATGTTATTTATAAAAAGTCCCCTGTGTCTATACTAGAATCGAAGTAACCTCTTCGTAGACTGCTAACGTTGGCCTTCAAATGCTACTTGTTTATCATTCTGATTAGAGTAAGAATGAAGAGGGTAACAGGATTTAAACGGAGTAAGCATGCTTATTTTGAATCACTTAATTTCTTTGGTTTGGTGGATGGGGGCCCCAAAGTGCTTAAGAGGCCCCTGCACACACCAAACTCATACCTTCCATATTTTCCCTGTGCATATCACAGCTGCGCTTGCATAAACCTACTGAGCAGGTCCTTGCAGTATTTTTTTGATACTACACAGTCCACGCAGCTTGCCAACCGTTTGTACCTGGCGGTGCCAAGGAGAAGTCCCCATTCATCCACCTTGGAGAGTCACCCCAGTTTTATTACCCTGAAGAGTATCATACGTGCTGGATGCAAAGTTTATCCGAAACTAAGACAGAAATGCATTCATAGCTTACAGCGGGCCCAATAATATCTCAGATGTTAATTAATTCCATTGTTCGCTTTCAGCACATGCCTCCTGTGCACTGCTCTGTGAGGTCCGTTCAAAGACTGGCGATAACCCGCTAATTATCCTCCCTGACAAGTATCCCATTTCCGTGTGTTATACCTCAAGCCAGTCCTGGTTTTTGCCTCCAATTGCATCCTGGAACTAGTAGTTTTGTTTTCTGCATTACAAGTGTGGGCCTACAAGTCCCAGCAGGCAGTGCAAAGAAGAAAAAAATGACTGACTCGAAGAGTCCGCATGGAACTGAAAACCTTGGCAGCTATATATGGTCCTGCCCAGCGGTTTTCCCAGAGCTCCCCGGTAGAGTCCCTATATCTCTCCTGAGAGCAAATCTCTATCACGCCAGGACGTCCTGATGTGCTGCCCCCACCCTTGGGCGCTTGCCAATCATGCTGGTCGGCCGCCCCCCAGCCCAGCGGGGGGCCGGCCCCTCTTCTGATGGAAAAGCTCTATTGCACCCCGTCCAGAGCCCCAGGACGGCACCCGTGGACACCTGCCTCCCACGCGGTTGGGCCAACACCCTGCCCAACGGAGGTCCTTGTGTGCCCAGCGAGTTCCTCATCCCTCCCTTGAGGGAAAAGCTCTATCGCCAAGCTCGGACAGGCCTACAAGGCAAAAGGGCAATGCCCAAGCCAAAAACGCCAAATGCTAGTATGGGCCTGTTTTTTTGGATCAAAGTGGCCCACTTTTTTGGCCAATTTTGGCCCGTTTGATGAGTTACTTCACTATGTGGTTAGCAGTTTCGACCATTGTTGCTGAATAAATAGTCTTTAAACTGCACAATTTGCATCATACGTTATCAAAAAACTCCCCTTGGGTACTATTCAAACTGTCTGTCACAAAAGGAATGAACTGCTATTTGAAACTGTGGGCCATTTTTTCATTGGTGCACAAGACAATGTTATGCCCCAGTCCGACCCTGCCTATTTTGCCCCGGCTAAAGCTCCAGGATGGCTGGATAGCTGCTGTCATGCTTGGGCACTTGTCTCACATGTAGGTCGGCCACCCCTCTGCCCAGTGAAGGTCCTTGCGTGGTTTGGTGGGTCTCAATTACTCCCCAGAGGAAAAAGCTGTGACATGCACTGGGCAGAGCTCCAGGACAGCCAGGGACGTCTACCTTGAATGTGGGTTGGGTGCCCCCTGCTGCCCAGTGGTGGTCAAGAGGTGCCACAGCGAGGTCCCTGCCTCTCCCTGGAGGGAAGAACTCTATCACTCCTTGGCCAGAGCTGCAGGACAACCAGGAGTGTTGTCCTCACCCTTGGGCAACTGCCACCCATGGGGGTCAACCAGCTGCTTGTCCAGCAGGGACCTCGCGGGTGCCCCAGCAGATTCCTTGTCCGCCCAGGAGGGAAAAGCTCTATTGTGTCCTGTGTAAAGCACCAGGATGGCTGGGCCTGCAACCCCCACCCTTGGGTGCCTGCCTTGCACATTGGTCAGCTGCCCATTTCCCAGCAAGGGTTTCAGGGTGCTCCGGAGGGGTCCCTTTATCTCCCTTGAGAGAGCAGCTCTGATATGTCCTGGACAGAGCTCCAAGAAGGCCGGGGTTCTGCCCCCTCCTTTGAGTGCCTGCCTTGCATGTGGAACGAGAATCCCCCTGCCCAGTGGCGGTCCTGGGGGGGCCCAACAGGCTCACTGTCTCTCACTGGAGGGAAAAGCTCTAACACACCATGGCCAGAGCTCCAGGAGGACAGGGAGTGCTGCCCCTTCCTTGCATGTGGGTAAACTGTCCCGCCTATCCAGTGGCAGTCCAGGGGCTCCCCAGCATGAACACTGTCCATCCCTTGAAGGAAAAACTCAGACCCCGGCAATAGGTTCACAATGGCCTGGGATGCTGCTCCCTCTGGGTGCCTGCCTTGTATGTGGGCCAACCATCCCCCAGCCCAGAGGTGGGCCTGGGGTGCCCCTGGGGTGTCCCTGTCTCCCCTGGAGGGAAACACTCCAATGCACCCCGGCAAGAGCTCCAGGATGGCCAGGGGTGCTGACCCCTCTCTTGAGTGCCTACCTTTCACGTGTATTCAATGTCCCCCAGCCCAGTGGTGGTCCCGTGTGCCACAGTGGGTTGCCCATCACTCCATTGGGGCAAAAACCCTATTACTTCCCAGCCAGAGCTCTAGGACAGCCAGGGTGCTGCCCCCACCCTTGTGCGCCTGCACAGGGTCTAACTCCCCCTACCCAGCAGAGGTCCCGGGGTACCCCGGCAGGGCCCCAGCCCCTCCATGTGGGGAAAAGCTCTAACACGCCCCGGCCAGATCTTCAGGATGGCTAAGGGTGCTACCCCTCCCTTGGGCACCTGCCTCGCACATGGGTCGACCATCCGCATGGCCAGCAGCAGTCCCAGGGCACTGCAGTGGGGTGTCCACCCCAACCTGGAGGGAAAACGGTCTAAGGCATCCCAGCCAGAGCTTCAGGACAGCCGGCGGTGTTGGCCACTCCCTTGGGTGCCTGTCTTGCACATAGGTCAACCATGAACACAGCCCAGCAGCAGTACCGAGGCATCCCGGTGGGGTCCCTGTCCCTCGCTTTAGGGAAAAGCTCCATCGCTTCCCGGCCAGAGCTCCAGGACAGCCAGTGATGCTGCCCCGACCTTGCGCACCTGACAGAGCTAAAGGAATGCTGAGGGTGCTGCCCCCTTCATTGGGCGTCTGCTTCGCATGTGGGTTGACTGTTCCCCTGCTTAGCGGTGGTCCCGGGGCAACCTGGCGGGTTCCCTTTTCCTTCCTAGAGGGAAAAGTTTGAACACACCCCGGCCAGAGCTCCATGATGGCCAGGGTTGTTGCCCTCTCCCTGGGGCGCCTGCCTCGCACATGGGTCGACTAGTTTAGGTCTACTTGATCAAAAACATTGGACCTTTTCCTATTTGATCAAATTGTTTTGGGTCTTTTTTTGGTTCTAAAACGTGGGGGAGACCCCCGGGGCTCCCCTCACTCCCCCACCTTAACCTATTCCTTTACCCACCCCATATATATATTTCATTAAATTTAACCATAATTCCCCAAAAATACTCAAATAAATGTGATCAAATTTTAAAGGTCAATTGTATGCTAATACTGGGTCGACTGATCCCCTGCCCAATGGAAGTCCCCACGCGTCCCGTGGATCTGCTGGCACAGGGAGGCAAGGGCCCTTCCCAAGCAGGCCCACTCAAATAAACGGCACTACCAGATGGCCCTTCTCAGAGCCCGTCCATCTGGTAGTTGGACATAGGAATGAATTAAAGGACCAGGTGGCCGTGCTGCTCTGGAAGTCCGAATGGCAGCCAATTTGAAATGTGTCTCCAGTTGGGACTATAAGGAGGAGCTGGAAACAAATGAAGCGGGGGAAGCACTATAGGCCGCCTTAATGCTGTTGGGGTGATTTTGTGTGAGAAGCCCCCCCTGGAAGGCCATTGTTACTCCTTCACATTGTTGGATACATTCCTATGTTAATACAATCTAATACCCATTGGCAGAATGCAAGAAATGAATAACTTGACACATAAATTGCATTAAAAAGTAATTTACTTAAAAGCTGTTTATAAGCAAATTACCAAGGCTTGTATTTATACTGAATGCAAAGTTCCGACAATAACCAGTACAAACCTAACACAAATTCTTCTAATCTTTTACCATGTATGCGCCTCAGGCCACCTACCACCAACCATTTCCTTGGTCTTTAAATGATGTGCTCAGCACATACTGATCCTTGCATGCATTTAAAAATGCCAATCGCCTGCGACTGAACCCTTGGACCTCGCACATGTACGGCGTAAGCTCTGCATCGCGAACAACTCCCTTTCTGGGCCCCGCAACAAATGGATGCTGGCATGGAAAGACCCTGCCCACGAGTCCCACAAAGGTGTTCCATGTGGTAAAAATTGTGGCAAAAACGGCCGTTTACACAAAAAATCACAGCAAAAAGGCTGTGGTTTTGCCACCGCAATCCATGTAAAGGATGCAGGGGACACCCCCACAACCCCCGGACCCATTATACCATTTAAGGGGAGCAGGGGACACCCCCACAACCCCTAGACCCATTACACCATTTAAGGGTAGCAGGGGACACCCCGCAACCTCCGCTCCCCTTAAGTGGTATAATGGGGTACACCTTTACCGGGTCAAACCACAGCATTTTTGCCGCGATTTTTTGTAAAGACGACATTTTTGCCGCAATTTTATTACTGCATACCGACAAAACGACCTAAGCCTTAGCTAGCAGCAATCCAAATGAAGATTTTCATGACTGATTCCTTCTGTTTTTGCAAACAGCGGATATTCTGCCCTGCCATTGGCCATTATCCACTTGGGCGAAATAGCCCCAGGCCACTCACAGCCCAGAGTCACGCCGCACACTGTGGCCCCATAACTCCTTCCTTTTGCCAACGTAAGTACATACTCTGTATGATATGATATGATGTGCCATTTATAACGCGCCTGTACACAAGTCTTTCTAGGTGGGACAAGACAAGGAGGGGGAAACAAGGGAGGAGAAAATAGCGATCTCACTAGGCCTTGTGTCATTCAGATCGCGCAAGTGCGGGGAAGAAGGATGGGGCGTGCCGTTGTGCTTATGTTATATTGATTTAAACCGCGCACCGCTACCACCCAGGGCAGTCTCCAAGCGCTCATGAAAAAAGCAGCAGAGAAAATGTGCATGTAAAGAAGACAATCCCTCCTCCATTAGAGCGACCATGGATCCTGCTGCAGTAAAATGATGCGCACGCCCTTAATTTGATTTTTATTAGGGAAGAAAAACTGGCACCAACTACATGATACCTCAACCTCGCGTGCTTGCTGTTCCTGCGCTACACTTATCTGAAAACAGAGCTTGAAGCACCCATTTAGAAAATGTAATTTAATGGGTGCACAGACCAAAGTTCCCCAGAGCAGTTCTCTAACAGACCCCAGGGGGGTCCCAGAACAAGGCGAATAGGAGAATGAGAAAAGCCATGAACTGTGCGGCAGATGCCCGGCCCTATTGCCCTTACATGAGGCTGCCCCAAGTTATGTAATTTCCGGCCCACCTGCCTGGAAAAAGGCAGTGATTAAAGTGATGGTTTGGCCGTGCTTGGTGATCCAAAATGGCTGCCATCCCTAATCCTCTTCTGTGGTGTCTTCTCCAGTCTCTTCAGTGAGCTTCCACGCTGTGCCTGAGGGCGGCATCAGTATTATGTTGTCAGCAGGACTCATAGGCTCATTGGACAGGGCCTCAGGACAATGAAGGCCATCACAGACTCAGATCACTCTGCCTGGGTGCAACACTGCTGATTGACACATCCATTGTAAAGCATCCATTCATTGGCACATATATGCAGAGGGCATCTGAAAAGAAAAAATAGTATCTCAGCGGATTCTTGCTGGAGCATTTTAGTTGCCACGACAACCATGTTTTCTCTTATCCCAGCACCCTTCCCTACTCTCTCAACTGTAGTAATGGTTTTGGCCATGTGGTGGCGCAAGAGCCACCAAATGTGGCAAAACCAAAAATGTGGTCCCTGCACAAGGTCTCCATTTCAGGATGGAAGTGCGTGTTGAAAATGGGATCATTGACCTTTGCTTGTGGTCCAGGTTTTTCTTCTTTTGTATGAACAGCAATCCACCGGGAAGAGTTTATTATTTATGGGGGTCAGGAATTTATTGAGCCCTTGAAGCAGCTGTAGTGACCTCCGGGAGCGACCTATTATGCACCTTCCTGAGCTGTTGTAACATTGATCGTAACCTCTGTCGTTTTAGAGGAGAGTATATTAAGCTGCTGATCTCATTAAGCTGCACGGTGTGGTCGTCCATGTCGGAGAGAACCCGCGCAAGCAGTGCCTGCTGGAGCCATCTGGTTCCTAGCGGGGTGTCAGAGAACTGATGGTGAAGGCCAGCATGCCTTCTTCAGTGGATCGCTGCCAGAACCCCATTATTTAACCTTGATCTACAGGGGATCCATTACCGCCAGTCACGTGCCGCACTAATGACCTAGAGCTGGAGTTAAAGTAAATTTGTAAGACAACAGCCAAAGAAAATCATTTTTATTGACACAGTCACACCTGCTGCCTGAGACCGCTGAATGAACAAAGGTTTTGAAAGTTATGGAATGGAGGATTCCTATTGTGTATCATCCTTTTTGTATTTATTTCTTTATTGAGGGATACAGAACAACTGTTACTCCCAGCATTCCTTGCGCCAAGCAAACCTTGTTCACGGCCAATAATCGCCAATAATCCTTGGCTTTTTGATGCATCTTTCTCCTCCATGGTTCTTGATGTCCTCTTTTCTTGTTGCTCATTGATATATGAGGTGGTTGTATGTTAGAATGTGAATTGCCCCGTTTGTGACTCCGTTAAAAATAAACAAAATGCTTAGTTCGTGCCCATACCTCTCTTCCCTTGCCCTGTACAGCTTATCCCTCACATCCCTTTTTTTACACACTTTGGGCCTTATGTCAAGTTTGCCGGTCCTTAAATAAGGGTGCCGGTAAGCTCACCGGCACCCTTGTTTCCGGACCGGAAAACTATGGGTTTGCCTGCCAGAGCTGCTGTGCCTGACAGGTCTGACCCTGCCGGTCATGCATTGGTCACAGTAAGCAAACCTGTCATGGAAGCACCGGCACCGTTAAGAATGGTGGCGGTATTTCAGTGTCCCCACTCCCATAGAGTCTACAGGAATGGGGATTAACAAAATTACCGGCGCCTAACTTTCTGGCTGCTGGACTCGTAATGAGCCGATGGCACCAGGAAGTCAGGCGCCGGTACATTTTTATGGGTCCGGCAGCAACCCACCGGTAGCACCGGCAGGGTTACCGCCGGACCCGTAATGAGGCCCTTTGTATTCTCCCACTTAAACCTACTTTGACTAATCTTTCCATATAACCATAAATATGTACCGGCGTCAGTACAGAAGGCCGTCACAAGCAGATCGGTACATTTGTATTATCAAAAAAAATTTGGAGCATCTGACTACATGAGAGGTGTTCCTTTTTATTCAAAGTAATCTTCAAGAGTATTCATAATTTGCTTAGCCATGTCGTGTGGAGCTTAGAGGTGGATGGCAGCCGTCTCCACTGGGAGAAAGGAAGTTTCTCACGGGTTGCCGGCATCACGTTCACGTTCAAGAATCCGCCACAACAGTTCCTCTGGTCGAAGCAGGTAGTAAGCTGGGTGAGGCGTTTTCAACAACTGGTGCGTCACAGCTACTGAAAAACAGGGAACACACCTAATCGCGTGTTGTCCCAGGTTTTTCAGGGAGGGGTGAGAGCAAGAGTTGATAGTCGATGTTGGTTCTTCGTGCTCTACTTCTTCGATGGAAAACACCAGCTATAAAACAATTGAAAGTCAATGCTACCCAGGACGAGTTCTAATTGGTTATGAAGCGTTGGCACAAGGATTTCCATCCATCAATTTTTGATTTCATCACCCAGTCCCTAAGTGTATTTTTGCTTGCTCGCTGTTCCCAAGGCTTGAAGTTGCATCGCAATGCTGAGGTCCAACAAGGTTCAAACATGTCTGGATTTGCTTGCAACCTGTGCAGAGGTAACACAGGGCATCCTTTTAGGCTGGGCTATGTCATTTGAGGAAGAGCTTAGGGCTGAATTCCATATTTCTGGCTTCCATATTTTCATAGATGAGATCAAATGATTACATTCAATGCAAGCGTGCAGGAGTTGGCAGTGGTTGTGAAGACAACTCAAGTAATTTCATCTGTCATGTTGAGAGGCAGATGAACACGTCATCCATAGCTACTGCCCCTCCCGCGGCCCAATATCACACAAGTGAGAAACATTACTAACTAAGACAACCGTACCGCCCATATCCCAGGCAGGTACAGCAGGAGATGGACGCAATTTAAGCTGAAGATGGCACAAGTGAAACCAAGTTAATTATGCAACAATACATGTGCTTGCATTAGACATGAAGCAAATGTGGTCCTACCATGAAGAATCCACGCACTAGGTCAAATATGCACTTATACATGACGAATACTAACATAAGCAATGTATACGCTGAATGCAACACGAACGACATGCAAATATAACTCACTAACATAGAAACGCAACAGTAATGGGCAGCCATCTTTTCCGAAATGGAAGCCACATCACGCTTTTAAGTTAATGAAAGGCCTCAAGACTTTTTAAAAAAAAAGATTTGATTGAATTTTACAAACAACCAAACAATACAGACCAAACAAACAGTGCATGTTCCAACAGTTTCATTACACTTCCTTAACTTCTAACCACTACTTGCCCTAACCCACCCCCTTTACGAGTCTATTGCATTAAACCCTCAGTTTCCGCAACCTGTGGTTCGGTCTCCTCCTCTACAGGCTCCGCCGGGTCAGCTAATGACCCAAACAGTTCGGCTATCAGTGATTTCCAGGCCATCAGGGACTCATTCTCCACCTCCCCCCTGTGCTACTCGCTTCTTGCCATGCCATGGTTTCGGCATCCGCCAATTTTTGCAAATCTTTCCACCACACCTCTATCTTTGGCACATGGCATGACTTCCATCCCATGGCAATCCTTCTTTTTGCAAGCACGTAAGCCAGATCCCTCAGCTTACTTACATGCCTGAGCTTCTGTGGTCTGGGGACCCCACCAGCAGGCAGGCCCACACTGTATCCACTACTATCTTGACCCCTTTTTCTTCCAGTTTCTCTTTCACTCCCCTCCAGAATCGCTCTATGATCGGGCATGACCAGAACATATGCACCATGCCTGCGTTCTCCTCATCACACTTGGGGCATGCTTGCCGCCCTGCATTTTCAAACCTCAATATCCTCCAAGGCGTCATATAGGCCCTGTTTGTTATGTACAGCTGAGCCTGTTTCAGCCTTGCATTTCTAGACACCTTCGTATGATACCCCTGCGCAAGTTCCCACATCCCGTCTCCCATTGGGACCCCGACCTCCATTTCCCAGTCGAGTCTCAACAGCGTGACCTCCTTCCCCACTTTAGACATCAGCATTTCATACAGTCTGTAAATCTCGTGAACCCCCTCAGTTATGTCATATATCACGTCTATGGTGGTGTCTAATTCTCCCTCCAACACAGTTTCAGGCCATGTTCTCTTAATCCTCTGTGCCACTCTATGATACGTAATGTACTGGCCCTCGTGCAACCCAGTTTCTTCCCGCAGCCCCTCAAAAGTAATACTAGAGTCCTCCTGCCAAATATCACCCATTTTGCCACCACAGCCGGTTCCCAGTGGTTCCTGAGTATCATTCGTAGCTGAGCATCTGCCCCCGTCAATACAACCAATGGTATCTGCGGTGAGCATGGGGACGGGTCCTCCATCATTTGACATGCTCTGCGCCACACCTTCCACCACAGAAGCATCATTTTAGGGCGCCCCACCATTTCCGCCCTGGGTACCCACATCATCTCTTTCAAATAAAAAGGTGCACAATCACGCCCAAACAACCTAAGTTCAGAGGTCTCTTTGTCAGAGAGCCATTTGGCAACATACTGCAACTGGCTTGCCACATAGTATGCCTCATAGATGGGCAGCTTTATCCCTCCTTTGTCATGGAAGTTCTGAAGCTTCCATAACGCCACTCTGTTTCGCGTGCCATGCCACAAAACGTCCCTACACATGCTATTCAATTTGGTGAAGAACTTCTTAGGAATCAGGTACGGTATGTTCCCGAAGTAGTGTAGGAGCCTTGGCAGGACCACCATCTTTAGCATTGCTCCCCGCCCCATCATCACCAAGGGCAGCTTTGCCCAAAAATGCATGCTCTTCTCGATTCTCTTGATGGCTACTTCTGTATTGCACCTATGCTCTTTCTCCACGGTGTGATATATGTCTATCCCCAGGTACCGAAATGTGCTAACCGCCCACGGCACCTGCAATACAGGTAACCGCTCCGCTGGAATCCCCATGTACCCCCCTAATAGACTTCTGGGGGTTCACTGCTATGCAGGACAGCACAGCGTATCTCCCGAGCACTTCTAGAATGTACTGGAGGTTTTCTTCTGGGAATCGCACGTACAGCAGCATGTCAGGGAGACCAGATGCCGCTCCCCTTTCACCTCGATGCCTATGGTGTCATATTGCTGCCTCAGATATATTGCTAGAAGTTCCAGGGCCAGTATGTATAGCAATGGAGACCACGGGCATCCTTGTCTAGTACCCCTGCTAAGCTGCCACCTTTCCGATATCACAGATCCTGTCTTAACTCTAGCCAGCGGTTCCCTATATAAAATTTTCGCCCACCTTACATATCCAGGCCCTAACCCGTAGTGCTTCAGGGCCGCCAGCAGCCATGGCCATTTAACGGAGTCGAAGGCCTTGATCGCATCCAAGGACACAATTGCCATTTCCTCATCTCTTGCTCTGCCAAACTCAATGATTCTCTGGAGTCGCCTGTGATTATTGGTAATGTTTCTATGGGGGACGTAGCCCGTTTGATCCGGATGTATTAATTTGCTAATAACTTTCTTCAGTCTATTTGCTAAGACAGCAGTTAATAGTGTGCCGTCTTGATTCAGCATTGACAAGGGTCTATAGGAACCACAGCTGTGCCCAGGTTTATTAGGTTTGGGGAGAGGTATTATGACAGCCTCTCTCAGTGACTCTGGTAAGCGTCCCGTCTCGAACGCTTCGTTTATCATCTCTAGCAGTGGGGGGAGGACCTCTTCTATGTATACTTTGTAAAATTCACTTGGGAGCCCATCTGTTCCTGGGATTTTACTAGTAGGCAGCTGCCTCGCCACCTCCCCCAATTCTTCCAAGGAGATCGGGGTGTCTAGTTCCTCTCTCTCCTCCTCGCTTATCTTGGGCAACCACATATCCTCAAGCGTTTCTTCCAACGTAGCGCGGCTATTTCCCCCATCATCTCCGTATAATACTTTATAATAATCCACAAACGATTGATTAACTCCCTCCTGGGTGTCCTCTACGCTACTGTCTTCTCTCTATGGTTCTGATTGTGACTCTGGGGGTCTCACTCTTATATAACCACGCCAAAAGTCTCCCCGGTTTATCACCTCCCGCATGCTGTCACTCTATGTATTTTTTATAATTAAGGTTACACAATCTCTCCCAATATTCCGCACATTTTTACTGTAGCCTAAGTATCAATTCTAGCTTCTCCGCTGTGAATCCCAGAGGGATGAATTTAGATTGGGATCTGAACTGCTATTTATAGACATTTTTTCTTGAAACTGAAATGGACAGTGATGTTCTGACTAATGAAATGTGATGAGTGTCCTATATGTGGATTTTTTTTGTACGTAATGTACCAAACATCATGGTAATGCCCAAGTAATATGACTGGCAGCATTTTAAATACATGGGGACCCACCTGTCAACAAGGAGAATTGTGAATGCGGTGAAGCCTTGAATATACCTTTATATTGACAAGTCACGTGATGCATTAACACAGAGAGTCATATTTTGCAGGATGAATTATTGCCGACAGTCGGATCAGTAAGGGTTTAAAACTAAGAATCATATGTGAAGGCTCTAACAGGACCTCCCATCTTGTAAATTTAATAAACCCAAATACAGTACGTATAGCGTTAATCATCTAATTTGTTAATATTCCGCACAATCTGAAAAGCTTTTGGGATTTATAACAGCAACTGAAGTTTGAATTAATTGTCAGGCGCCCTGGTTAGTAGATACACCTATTAACAGTGAGTATTAGCTCAGTTTAAACTACATTATAGTTCTTCCAACATGGCGCTGTAAATAGCCTGTGTTGTTACAGATCTAACTTAGATCTAACCAAAAGCTTTTCAGATTGTGCGGAATATTAACAAATTAGATGATTTAGCGCTATACGTACTGTATTTGGGTTTATTAAATGGTGAGTTTTATATGGAACTCTTCCTATTATGTATCATTTTTTAGAACTCTCATGTATCAGGTGATGTGCAGGGGGACCCAGCGCTAAGCACAGCGACTGTTCCCTCTGCACATCGCCGCTGCTTAATAATAAAGATCACCTTCGAGTGAAACACACTTTTTATTCTTGTTCTTACAGCCTCTGAAATTTACCCTATTTGGGCAGCAAGCCTTTCTGGAAAGGGAGATACAAATTCTAAAGGTTAGTTTAATCGGAACTGAGCTATTACAAGTGTAATTTTTTCAATTTTGAATAAATAGATTACTAGATAAGTAATGGAAATATATTACCTTACAGAAAAGAATCCAATATTCTTATAAGCCTGAAGAAGGGTATTAATTACCCGAAAAGCGTAGTTTAAAGGATAGGAAATAAGATTGGAAACCTATCAAGTTTATTGGATCACGTGAACAAATAACATTTGGCAACATATGAGAACAATATGTGAAAGAAATGTGAAAGAAATGTGTATTGTTTTAAAAAAACACATATGAGTAAATATGTCATTCTTGTTTACGATGCACAAAATTGATTTATCTTATGAAGTAATGTTCCTTGCAAAAAACTAAAAATAAATGTCTTCTTTCATTTGAGAGATGTTGAATATGAATGAATAGAAACCCATTGAACAACGAATTACATGCATGTACTTCTGGTAATAGAACAGAATCTTCAGCAAGACTTGTTTTTGCCTCAAGCGGTGCCCCAGTTTGTACAAGAAGGTTTTTTGTTGTACCACTTACTTATCTCCGCTGTATCGTCTCCGCCCTTTAAGGCCTCTTCTAATTTTTCTTCTGTCTCCTGCAGTTCAGCCAAAACACCACCTTGTAGGCCCTTGGATTTCGCTATGGCCACTCCCCTCATGACAACTTTGAAGGCCTCCCATAGTGTTCCCGCAGAGTCCACGCTCCCAGTGTTTGTTTCAAAATAATTTACGATCTCCTCCCTCAAGTCCTCTCTAAAAAAAGGGGTCCCGCAACGCCTCCGCTCGTAGGCGCCATGTCGGGATCCTCGCTCTCGGGGGGCAGTATTGCCATGCGAGAATCAGGGGCGAGTGTTCCGAGAGGACCATGGCCTTATACTCTATATGTGCAATCTCCGCTATCATTTCAGGCGATGCGAAGACATAATCCAGCCTCGTTGATAACTGCTGTGGGGCAGAATAATGTGAATATTGCCTTTCCCGTGGGTGCCACGCTCTCCATGCATCTTCCAACCCAAAGTCATCCAGCAATGTCTGTAATGCCCTAGCTGCAGGGGCCGGTCTATCCATCTTCCCATCCGATCTGTCCACCCTCGGGTTCAATACGCAGTTGAAGTCCCCTCCCCAGATCACTGCGCTTCCTACGCATACGCTCAGGTTCGCACTCAATGTCCTAATGTACGCCGCTGTGTTCTGGTTCGGGTCATACGTGGTAACAATGCTTATCTCCCTGTTCTCCACCAGTCCTCTCAGCAAAACCATCCTTCCGTCTGACTCAACCACCACTTGCAATCGCTGAAAAGGGACATGTGGCACCACCCATATAAGCACTCCTCTTGCATAGGCAGAGTACGATGAGCCCACCAGCACCCCTTTCCACTTCCCTGCGATCGTGTCCATCCTCTCTCGTGTAAGGTGGGTTTCCTGCAGCAATGCAATATCTATTTTCTGCCTGCGCAGGTACAACATAACTTTGTTCCTTTTTAAGTAGCTATTGAGCCCCCACACGTTCCATGTAAGTATCTTAAGGTCCCCCATGGCCTGTTACAGTTCCGTTCCCTCTCCCACAGGTGCAGTTTGACTTTGAATTCCAATCCAATCTGTATAGGCTCGCATCCCATTCTAAATTCCCTTTAACAAAAAACACACCAAACTTCCCGTTCCACCTCCCTCCCGCCTCCCGTCCCTTCCCCAACATCACACCCCCCAAATGTTGCCTAGCTCCATCCCAGGATCTCAGGCTCCCCCGCATCTAGCTCTTTCTGGCTCTCGCCTGTACTCGAAGCTCCGCAGGGTGAGGCCGCCCTAGTGGCCAACCTACTACTACTACAACTATAATTCGGGGGGTAGGGTGCTTTCGCCCTGCCGCTCCTATGGCGCATTGGATTGACTACACATTGCTATACATTTTGAATATATGTACACGCCACTATATTCCAGTCCTTCAAGTCCATCCTCCTACAGCCGCGCCCATTGTTCTTAGTCTTCGTCTAGGCACCCCTGGGATGCTCACTCGATGCCTTAATAATATGCATACCGTATCCCAGTCACTTATCGCGTCCCTCTTGGGTCTCTTCCGTGTCTTGTTCCGGGCAGCCCTGCAGATCCAGCCACGTTGTTGCTTCTTCCGGAGTGTCAAAAAAATACATTTTGCTCTTGTGCACCACCTTCAATTTCGCAGGGTACAGAAGCATATATTTTATCCCAGCCGCACGCAGCCTCCTTTTGATGGTCACATAGCTGTACTGTTTCCTCTGGACCAACATAGTATAGTCCGGATACGCCGTGATGGTGCTCGAGGCCCTTTCGATTGTTCACCTTTTCGGAAGTACTCCAGTATTTTCTCGCTGTCTTTGTAGTTCAATATTTTGGCGAATATCGCCCGTGGAGGGGCCCCTGGTCTCGGCTTCCTCATACGGGCTCTATGTGGACGCTCCACTGCGAATCCCTGTGAGAGTTGGCCAGCCCCAATTCCTTGTAGGAGTAGGTTCTCGACGTAGTCTGTCGGGTCCTGGCCCTCCTCACCCTCCGGCAAGCCCACCACACGAATATTGTTTCTCCTCGCTCTCCCTTCTGCTTCTTCCGCTCGAGACTCCAAGTTAGCCACCTGTTGTTTAAGGACATGGATCTCCTTTGCATTGTTAGTGCTGGTGTCCTTGTTAGTTTTCACCGCACCTTCCAGGCTGCTTGTTCGTTCCACCAGCCCCCTGACATCTTGCCTCAGCAGGGAGACTTCAATGCCCACTGCTTCTATTTTAGCCTCCAGGGAAGTGCGCAGGTCCAACATCGCAACCCCCCAAGAGTCCTTCAGCTCCGTGATGGCCTCTAAAATCTGATGATTATCAGCTGCTGTGGTGCCCTCCGCTGGTACCATTGGGCCTTTGGGTGCGATGGCCGCAGGAGAATGTTGTGTTTTGGCAAAAATATCCATTGTGGGTTGTTTATTCTTATTCTTGCCCACGGCCCCTCGCGCCGACATTTTGCGGCCTTCGTTTGAACTCTCTATCGTGATTCAGCGTTCGCGTGCCTCCCCGACTGTCTTTTCCACCCTTATCAGCTGTTGTAGTGATCTTGAAGCAGTCGCACCATCTGCCGCCTCTCGCCGCAGCTTGCTGCTCATCAATGCTCAGCGAGCGCTTCCCGTGCCTATCATGGTGCGGCCTGTCTGTTTGTACCCCCGCTACACCCGGGCTCCTGCCTTCCGGGTCAGCACACAAGCCATCGCGACACAAGGCTCACTGCCACAGGGGTTTCGCTCCGTCTCCACTTCGCCATCATCATTCTTTCCCCGCGGCTGCCATCTCTATTCTGCCGCTTCGGGTGCTCCAGTTTTGTTTCCTTTGTTGTCGGCCATCTTGTGTGACAATGGACCGAGCAGCCGCCGTCGTTTGCCGAGCAATTGCTCCAGAATCCCACATATAATTCTCTCGGTCTTTATACAGGGAGCAGAACACACATTCCCATGCATGTGTGGTCAATCCTGGAACCAGTGGCGCGTTTTTAAAGGTAGTTTTCACGGATCATATGTCAGATCCTCCGGAGCTGCTCAGGAAGCACGTCCGACTCCATGGCTGCCCAAGCCACGTCACGCCCCCAGGCCTCAAGACTTCATGTGAATTTAAGAAGCTTAAATCACAGAAATACAGATATGTGTAGAGCTCAGGCTGGTAATCAGAGCCAAGGTTACTGAGAAATTAGGGAGGGTCTGAACGCTGCAGAAAAGGCACTAGATAATTGTTCCCTGGACAAATAAAGTTTGGAAGAGCACAACCGACCATTGTGAGTCAGGTATGAGCAAACGATAAACCTAAGAAAATGCCATAATGAATAACTCAAGAGTGTTCGCAGTGGTAAAAGGAACCATAACACGCACTAATATTAGCTAAAATCTGAATAAATGCAAGGTAAAATAATTACAAATGCAGTCTCGTCACAAGTGACCCATAATTGAAGAACAGTGTCTATTCATTAGCAACAAACACAGATGGGACATCTGCCTTAATCTTCACTCATATTCTCTGACACGAGATAGCGCACAAGGCCAACTACAAAGAGATCACCCTTGCTCATGATCTAGGAATGAGGGCTGGTATCATTCTTTAATTAAAAGGAAAGCAGTCCGTGGACCTCTCTCCGCCTACTCCTGTCTGGCTCATGTCTTGATGACCTGTCAGTTGCCCAAGGTTGGTCAGTACGGAGCCAACCAATCAAAACCCATGATGTTACGGCCCACAATACGTATTATGCCAACTAATAGTCAATAGTATAAATTATGTTTTATTATTGTTATCAATTTAGAGGTGGTTGTAGGAGGAGCCATCACATTGCTGTTACACAAACAGAAGTATAACACTTATAGAATGTATATGTATTGAATCCCCTTAACCAATCCAATCACCCTGTAGGTTTTGGTACAGTATGATGCTAAGTATAACAAAGGATCGACTTACAAGCTGTGTTTTTCAATAAGCATATTGAGAGTTTTGTGATTTGTATTGTATGCTGTCCCTGCTTTATTTTGATGTCAATAAATCTGGGTTTTGCCTTGCACTTTGTCTATTCCTGTTATTGTGTTCGGTTTGATCTAGCATCAGAACCTCTGTGTAATTTTGGGGACTTCCCAGGCCGTCTTTACAGTCACATGTGCTTTTCTTGCCTCTTATAGAACACCTTGTGCGTGATAACGAGCACAGAGCTACTAAACACGACATTTGTGCAGCTCTGGCCCTTGCGTGGCATAAGAACGTCTGCTGGTGTCTCACCAGGCTTTTTGGCATGTGGACTTGAACTTGGCAGCTTGAGCTTGATCTTGACTTCTGGTTCCGATCTTTTCTCTGGCTGGTTCTTGTGTACTGGATGTCTTTGGCATTCTATTCCCAGACTGCCCTATTTCTCTGCAAAGCAGTACGTTAAACATCTGGCTGTCACAGCCACACTGTGAGCACAACATGAGCGTGTCAACTTGCTACAATCGACTCGTCTCTTTGAACACGTGGCCCTCGCCACATTTGTTGCATCTGAATGTCTCTAATTCTGTCTGGTTCTTGATGGTACAGGCAGGAGACACATTCTGCCACTTAAGCATATGTATGGCGGAGAAGACTGCAGCTATTGCGGAAAACCCTGGTGCCTATGACAAAGTCCATGTTTGAAGTTTTATGGGAACATTATAATGCACATTTAGTGTCAGAAGTAGCAGGCTTTGTTGTCAAAGGGTTATCATATTTAGTCGAATTTGGTCCTTGTGAAAGGGAACTGGCGGAGCCGCATAATATGATGAAAAAATGAAGTTAATCATGATTGCTTATGATCAGAGGATTGACAGATAATTATATATCATTTAAAGATTTTAGTGACATATAGAGGGACAGAGAAACGGTGCCTATTTATTATCAGATTTCCCTTAGCTACACTGCTTCTAAGATTCCATCTAAGCTTCATGCCAACTTGTGTTGAGTATGGTAGGGCCGAGATTCGGAGTGGACAGGGACAAAATGTGGTGTCGCTTTTGTAGGGGACTAGAATTGGAATCCATCAAGAATCTCCTAATTGACTGTGAAGGCACCAGGGAAGTGAGTTGTAAGCATTTAGAGATGTGACTCATCATTGAACAATCATTTTGTTTTGGAACAGACTAGCATCAACGGCCTGGCAGAGTCCCCACCTGTTAATGTTGGGCATTGCTCTTACAAAATTACAACAGGTACTATCGAAAACAAACATCAAAAATATTAATTGCAGTAAGGACCTTTCTTCTTAGCACATGTAAAGAACAATAATGACTAATATAGACATTGTTGTTCATTTTATACAATGAGGATGTTTATTGATACATTTCATAGATACTGTAATTTATGTTATTAATTGTGTTATTACTATTGAATGTTATTGTAATGTATATTGATGTATTTTTATATTGTGTCTATTTTTGTATTTATTCATGGAGAAACATTTATTTTAAACCACAAACGCCAACAAACAAACAAAAAAACAATGGTGTAGGCAGAGGGCGTGTTACTGTAACAGACTTTACCATCATATCAAGTTCTTGACTCTTTCCTTGTAGGTTTTCTTGTATTCAGCTAATGTGATCTAATGGGCATTTGTATTTTGTATAGCGCCTTTCACCATTGGTATGGCCTCAATGCACTGTACGTTGAACGCCCTTGGGGGCCGAAGTCCAAGTATGGGAAATTCATCAGTGGGTCATAGAATGTATGTGTGCATTTTAGCCAATACGAAGGTAGGTAGGGGTGCCAAGTCCTTACTAATGACCCATGTTGAGCAAGCATGTGGGTGGGTTCAGAGAGGTATTCTGGAGAGTATGCGCAAGTATTAAAGCCATGAGCTGTTTGTGTTTTCTGAAGGCTGTGGTCCGCAAATGTATTCAGAGAATTCCTCAAGTGCAGAATACAGAATTCAACATTTGTCATGCTCTCAGAGTTTCGTTACTGCTACCCTCAGTGATTCAACAATTGCTAATTTCTCCTGAAACGAGCACACGCACAGGCGTTCAATTTTTCTTGATTTTTATGGATTTATCTGGACATCAAACAGAACAATTCTTATTGAAACTCCCACTAAGGGATTTGATGGTTTTCCATATTTAGGCCTTCTGTAGAAG
Source organism: Ambystoma mexicanum (assembly GCF_040938575.1). Lineage (NCBI taxonomy): Eukaryota > Metazoa > Chordata > Amphibia > Caudata > Ambystomatidae > Ambystoma > Ambystoma mexicanum. Next base: position 124,382,604 of record NC_090940.1, on the reverse strand, counting down.
CCCAAGTCTGTAGCATTTGTGATGAATCGAGGGAATTCATCCCTTCTCCCCAAGCGGACGTCCCCCTGTGATGGTAGGGAGGTGAGCCCACTCCACAACACCCTTCCTATGGGATAGGCAAGCAAGACCTCACAGGGAGAGACCTCCAACTGTGGGAACTAGGACTCCCGAGAATCTACAAGTGGTGGCATTACCATGAAGAAACTGAGGTGGACCGGAGGTACCTACAACAATGTTGAGGCAATGACATGGATGAAACAGCATGATGTCCCAGTATATGGGATACTGGAAAGCTGTCCGAATTACGAAGAATGAGAAACTGAAGGCGGAAACAAAGTCAGGCAGGCAAAGGCAAGAGCTAGACCCGAACGAAGGGAAGTCCCTGTGACGTGTTCCCTGAGGTTAACAGGTAACGGGCAAAGCAAGAGACCCAGAAAGGAAGTGAAGGAGAACCATTTCAAGACTGTTCATACTTATCTCAGTTATGATAAAGAGGGGATAAGAGAAATGAAGGGGAATAATTATAACAATGTTCATACACATCTCAGTAACGATAAAGAGGTGATACGAGAAGTGAAGGAGAATCATTATAAAAGTCTTCATACTCATCTCATTCAAGATCATAGATGATCCCATTGGAAGTAATAGACATTAATGAGGATGTCCATTCTCGGTCCAGTCAAAATAAAGAGACGATAAGAGTGGAAAAAGAGAAGGACATGAGAATTACTATAAGAGCATTCACAGTCATCACAGTCCAAGTAAAGAGAATATCAGAAAGAAAGAGGAGCAGATTATTAGAGAAAACTTGGAGGTGAAGGATAAACTGAGATATATGTTCAAAGGGAGATATAATATAGAGGAAAAAGGGCTTGAACTGTATAAGAAGGAAGATAACTTTAGGAGAGAACATCTGAAAGGTGGGATGACTATACAACGGGAAAAGGAACGACGAAAGCTTTGTAACAAAAGAAAAGACAACAGTGTAAAGCAAAATAAACCCTTTGTGAAGGGAGAATATATCAATACAGAGACAACAGAATTCCAATGTGAGAAGAAACCAGGTCTTAAGTAAGTCTTGACAGAACTGTGTTAACTGATTAAAGAAGTCTCAAGTGACTATTTAAACATCATCTATTGAATACATGTTTAGTAAAGGAAAAAACAGGAGAAGAGAGTAATTCCCATGTCTTTAGTTGTTAGAATAGTGGTAAGCTTACTTTGGACAGCGGATAGATTCTTTTGAGACATTCACTGATGACTGACGAGCACCTTAGCTAGTTTTGTTAGGAAGGGCAACCCCCATGGAATTAGGGAAAGAGACATTTTCCTTTTCTTTAATAACGATACATTTGAAATGTCTTGCAAGAGTCCTTGTCCTTCTTCTGATCCGTCACACATTTCTCTTAGTTTTCATCAGTGATGACCTTGGGAAGGCATCGATAACAACTAATGCAGCCCCAATTTCTGCTTTTGATGATGTCTAACCCAAAATGTTGCCAGCACTGCAATGGAACATATAGCATACTGTTATGCTCAGCAGCAAATAATGTAAACACTGACCTGAATTGTGAGTGATCTGTCAAAAAGAAGATAGAGAGGACTTCCCGGTAGTCCCTTGCACACTGAAAGACTAGTCTTACAGAGAAACAAGTAACTCCAGGGAAACCCTTTTGGGAATAAAACCCTATTCAGGATTAATGCTGCTGGATGTCTTTCAGAGTCAGGTAATGTCAGAAATCTCACAGGAGCACGGGGCTCTGCAGCTCTTGTTGTCAGCTTGGATCACATGGGAAGTAGTGAAGACGAAGAGCAAAGGGATCAGGACACCAAAGGAAGGATTGGGTCATCATGGGAAGCAGAGTGCTCTGAAGGAGATGCAGGCAAACGGTTAGAGGGATAACATAGGAAGCATTCACACAGTCTCATACATTACCAAGTGCTTTAGGAAGAATTATTCACAAGGACCAAGTTAAGTGGGTAGTGACAAGCCGTCTCCCGGGTCCTTGATCTCTTTAGTATACAGCATTTCCACCTTCTTCCTGGCAGCCGCATCACCGTAGAACATTGACATGAAAACACCAGTGCAGTACAGCATGCGCAGTGAACTGTGGCACATACTGCAGTGGCATAGCCATCCTGAATACTGAATTAGACACAGTGCTCATGTCTCCTCTGCAACCCATACTTCTGTCTCCTGTCTCTGTCCATTATCCCTCAAGTACATCTTATCCAAATGGTTCCTTTGATTAAGGATGTTGGGAAAACAATGTGTTGGTGGTGTGAGGGGTCAGAAATGAGAGACGGACACATAGTTGTATTTTCCTCAACTTCCGACATGTTTATCAACATTAAAAGGGATGGCATAAATACCCATCCATCCCTATCCTGACCAGAATGTTCCGACCTAATAAACAAAAAGTTAAAGAAAGATGGCCAGGTGTCCAAATATATCTCACACTGGTACATACAATCAAAGTGCATAAAGTAAATATGTCTGTTTTTAGTTTAACCAAAATGTGCAAAAGTTCAAACTCAGATTTCCCATAAAGTAATCCTTGTGACCAGGGTTCGATTTCCTTCCCCTGAATCAATTCAGGAAGACCTTTACAAGAGTTCTGTTTTGATAATATTCTATTCAGTTCAATGAAAAAGGTTTCTTTCATCCAACACTACTTTCAAATGTGTAAAGAAAATGTCTCTTCCAGAAAACACTTGTTCAAAACCAAGGCACCTGTTTCTTACACAAAGTGTTCTTTCCCGGTAGCAAAAATGATTACTTAGAAACATGTCACAACCCTTCTATCCATAGGATATCTTTGTCAGTGCAGAACAGCAAATCTCTCTTGTTACACAATAGTTTGTCAAAATAATAAAGTAATGATAAGGTAAATATATTTGTTTCCTCAGTACTCTTATAGCAACAGTTTTCTCCTTGAAGACAACTGTTCCTTTCCTGGTTCACTCGCCTGCCAGGAATGGTTTCAACTTTGCACACAACCCTTTTATGATAGCACAGCTCTGTTGTTGAAAACAACTGTTCTTTTCCTGGTTTACTTGCCAGCCAGGAATGGGTTTCAACTTCAAACACAAACTTCTTTATAGCCATAGAGTGAGTTTTCTATTTGAAAGCAATTGTAACAGTTCCTTTCCTGGTTTACTCACCTGCCAGGAATAGAATTTAATTCATGCAATTTGTTTCTCTGCTTATTTACCCGCCTGTCAGGAATTGTTTTAACTTCATATAACTCACAATGGTTTTGCTGTTTGTAGCAATGGCAATGTGGGTTCCAGGTTTCCCCAAACTGGTATCCTCTGTGAGGAGACATACACCCTTTCTGCCCTTCTTTCTCTTTCTTACAGTCTTTTGGCTGGTGGCAATATGGGTTACATGTTTCCACAAAATGGTATCCCATGTGAGGAGAATTGTACCCTGTTTACCCTTCTTTCTCTGTTTACTTGCTCTTGATTGGTGGCAATGAGGGTTTTAGGTTTCCCCAAATTGACATCCCATGTGAGGATAATTGTACCCTGTTTGCCCTTCTTTTCTACTTAGTCGGATTTCACAATTGTCTTTAAATTGTAATTGTCCCTTACGGAGCGCCCCGGTGTTACATCTTTCCCTAGTTAAACTCAATGGCTTCCTTCGACATCTGTGGGTGATTTTATGGGCTTGCAGTGTGACTTTAAGGCAGGCAGGACCTCGGGCCACTGTCAGACCCTGTCCGGTTTGCCAGCGCTGCAGGCAGTTCTCCAGTGGGTGCTGCTGCTCACGCGGCACTTCGCGGGAGCTCGCTAGGCTCCAACAGGTCTTCAGGTACGGCAGTCTACTGGGACAGCCCTCCATCATCTGGGAGCACTTCTCCCTCTCTGCTTAGCCTCTCGCCCCCGGTGCTCTTCCACGCCTCTGCTTCCCACTGTGCACACACTGCAGAATCCTGCACCTTCTTCTCTGACTGCGACATCTGCTGTGGTCTCCACTTCAGCTTCTGCTGCGCCTGCCACTCTCCTTCTCCTTCCTCTGCCCATCAGCTGCGGCTGGGCTTTAAATATCCCACTCATCTGTTTAGAATTTAAGCTAGACTGCACAGTCTGTTTGACATCACGAGTTATCCTCATCAACTGTCCCCTGCTCTTCCTTGTCCCAGTACCGTAGGCATTCTGGGTATTGAAGTCCATACTGATTCTAGGTTTCCCAAAGTCACTTTGTTTCAACTGGTGTCTAGAGGAAACAGCAGATGCCATATGAACATTATGTGTAATAACCTTTCTTGGTTCCACTTCACAATATGCCTTCAGGGTTTTAGAGCAAAGAAAAGAATCATGTGTTAATGGAGTGACCACTTTTCCCTTGATATGGGGTTCCCCGTACATATGATCCTCCGTCATAATACCGCCCCCAAGGACATGATCAGGTAGCGGCTGCCTTCCCCTCGCCATATGAGAGGAGACCAATACTGGGGCTTTTCTGATGATTTCACAGGATTAATCACAGTTTGTGGTCACATAGTACCCCTTTCTATTCACATTAAGAGAAGCCCTTACACTATTGTAGTATTTTTGTCTCCCCACTTTTGCTTTACTTTTTCTGCTCTTTTCTTTGAAACACATTGTGTATCGGCACTACATAAATAATCAATTCAATTCAATTCTCATTCGCCCCTTTCCACAAGCATCCCACACTAATTCATCCCACACTTCCAATGTGTGCTCCACTAACACCACTGCATCAGGAGATTTCTGGTTCATGAGTCACTGCATATATGTATCAACGTGTGCGTCCCTTGACTTCCTGACCGGCTGGCCTACACTGACTCCTCACCTTTCCACTCGTGCATGTTCAGGAGCTGGATTTACTGGGCTTCAGACTTTACTCACAACCTCTGACCTTTACTCACTTAGGTGCTGTTCCCTCCCTTTGCTGTAGTCAGGTGCACTTCAACAAGGGAGAAATGGCACACAGATATGGGGATGGTCTACACGCCAGAAAAGTGGGAGGCCCTCCTGCGATGCAGCGACCCAGGGGCATATGGTGCACTCCTCTTCATACACTCCCTGGTAAAGATCCTCCTGCACTACTTTGACAACAGAGGTTAATGGTATGCTCCTTTTCATCCACTCCCTTTTAAATCCACTCGTCCCCCATTTTGATCTCTGAAGAATTGCTATTCAGGATTCACACCAGTGGTGCCACTTAAGCTTCTGTGTGGTTGGCATCCTTGTCCCTGAACACAGAGAAAATGGTGCCTGCCTCTGTGAAGTCCTAACAAAAAGGTGTGTTTTGGGTTCTATGAGTTTTTAATGAATACAAAAGAAAATAATTAATTTTGACTGTAAAAAGTCCTCCACCAAGCCATCCATTCCCCCATGATTAAAACCCCACCCTAACCCCCTCCCCACCAGATTTACTTCCTTACCCCACTCCCACATATATACATATATATTAAATTCTGCATGTTTTCATTGTTTTTGTTTCGTTTAAAACATTTTAAAAAATGTATTAATTTAAAATCACTGGATACCATTTTTTTGGTATACTGCAGGCTGACACCTAACCAGGGTTTTGACAAAATGTGATGGTGAAGTCATAGCCGGGCTTCAGGACCCAGGTGATTGCCCAGGTCGGTTTCATTCAAGTCTTATCTTTTATTACTGGGGCTGGGGCAGACACAAGTGTGAAACGGAGAGTGATAATGATAGCCTCTCTGTGAAGTCACAGCTCACTGGCAAGGGGCCATTAGCATTCCAAAGCCCCTCACCCTGTGTATACTCGACAGTGAATATCTCCACCAAATTCTTCTGTTTTTTTTTTTTAAATGTTGACTAGTCTGTGATGTGCATACTTTGTTGACATGTAATCAGCGTATTAATAGTGCACTGCATCCTTGGACACTTTATTCACAAGATACTTGTGTGAAACAGTGGCTTTTGTGTTTGGATAATGGAGCAGCATGCAGAGATGTTTGGTTATCTCTTGGAACGTGGGACATCATACTGACTCCTGGATTTCGGGAATAAGGGGTCTTTAAAATGAATGTTGAAAACAAGAAAGGCGGTGCTTTAAAGGCATGGAGACGAGCATGGGTTAAACTTTGTTACAATCGGGGGGGATTTACAGACGTGCCAGATGGTACCTCCGCAGAGGTCAGAAAGAGCGAAGTTATTGCATTGATGGCTCTTTGCACTTGCAGCCTATTCTGAGCCTCATCGAAGTGCCGCGCGACCAGATGAAGAAGACGTGGGAACATTGCCTGCGTCATGCTGTTCCTGCTTCTCCCTCTTCCCTTGCTCCTATAAGACCTTAATTTTTTTTTTTTTTTTTTTTAATATTATAGTTGTTTATTATCAACTTTTTATTAATTACACAACACAACCAAGCGAATCACATGTAGCGCTACACAAAATGTCCTCGTTAATGGACTTCAGGAGTGCACACGTGGATTCACTGGAACCATTATTTTTTCCTTAACCTTTTCACAACAGTTCATCGCTTGGTAGAGTTTTTTCTAGAAAATTTATCACCGCACAAGTTAACTGAACATTATTACTGATTAACATTCTAAACCACCATTCTTCTACGTTTCCATTGAGAGGTGCATATTTTCCTAACATTATTAAGCGTGCACCTACTATTGCTTCACATTCCGTGATTAAGTGTCTCAACGTTTCATCAGTTTTTTTGCAAAATCTACAGATGTTATCTATTGTATTAACGTCGTGTCTTGTCCAAAGCACTTCCTTGGTATGATAGACATTTAGACGAAGTCTTAGGAACTTATTCCAATGGTATCTGGATGGAAATTGCTTTAGATATTTGGGTAACTTGTCCAAGCTATTTTCTGCGGTTCCTAGAACTAGTGACGTCTTCAACATCTCACGGTCAGCTACATTCTGTATCCAACTCCATTGACGTAGTTTTTTTTTTAGCTAGTTGTGGTGTCGCCATCACCAAATCCCACTTGATGTTTGCAGAGTCAACAATGGTTTTTATTTGGTCAGGGATTGTGAATGATCTGCACCCTCCTCCCTGCTCTTTGGGGGTTCACAAAGTGCGCTTACTTGCTGCTGCCAGTCTACACATCAATAATAGATAAATGCATAAATAAATAAATAAAAAACGCAATTATGTATTTCTTTAAAAGGCAGGATAGTGGGTCCACTAAATCCAGACCAAGCCCAGCGGGAGCAGGCTAGGCCTAGCCATCTGTCTTCAAATTAATGACTTTTCGGTTTCTTGGAGGTACGCAGAGCACCGGGCTCAGATATTTCCATAAGTTTACATTTTCCAGGAATAATCAGCTTCATTGAATAATTGAGAACAGGCCTCGCGCTCGAGAAAGCGAACGGCCAATTCCCTTTCTCTGGGCAATGGTAGTGAAGGCGTATTTGCCGGTTGCTCGGTGCCCGGCTGTATCAATTTGGCTTGCTATCAAGCACCTATGAAGATTCATTGTTTCACAATAAGAAATTCTGGAGGTCAACTGGTTCCCCGCCAATGCGATATGGCAATAAAATTCTGACATATAAGTGGTCATTAAGGTGTACAAATAACACTTGCAGCAGTGTTGGGTATCGCCTTCCTATCGTTTCTGTTTATTTGCAGCAACGTGGCAATGTTATTTACATGCAAATGAGTTGCTGTTAAATAGATGTCATAATGGGGTTTTCTGTTTGCTACAGTCTGGCTTTACTTTTTCCTAATTTAGCTTCAATATGCGGACATGGGCTCTGGCGGGAGAAATGACAATATGGTGGCCGCCATAAATCAACAACACTTGTTTCTCGAACAGAGACACTCCTGTCCCAGGGACTTAACAACTGTTCGGTGAAGGCTTTGGCACACGCATAAATCTAACCGTATGCACATGTGAAAATAACAGTACCTTTCATCGAGGATGAAGTCAGATGTTTTTGAGGGTGATCCCATTGAACTCAATGCAATAATTTGTTATTTGTAAAGCTCAAAATATGGGGATATAATAGGTCTGTCTGAATGCTTGTCTATAAATCCCCACATCTGACGACAACAGATGTACGCGCGTTTCCTGATTTCTTTTACCGAAAGACACGTTTGCCGATTTTTGCCACTTTCAGTTATCGCTAAATGAGGGGGAGACCCCTCACACCTCCCCTTCCAACCTACGCCCTCCTCTTCTATATACCTTACCCCAATTTACCATCTGCATTTTTATGGAATAAAGTGATAAAACAATGTTGCAAAGAAATGTCAGCAAAAGCGTATTCTGGAAAAAGTGTGACTTCATGAACTGGCCTCACAGGTTTGATACAGAGTTGCTGACACTCTGAACGAGCTTGGTATAATGCTGTCTCGGCGGTTGTATACGAATTGACCGAATTACAATTGTCCGAATGACAATTGACCTTTTGCACAATTGACCGAATTTAAAAGGTCAATTACGATATATATGCGTGGGGGAAACCCCCCACAACCAGCCACCCAATCCAAACCCTCACCCCGCAATCCCTCACCCAATCCCCTTATATTATTAAAAACCAAAAACAACCAACTTTATATATAAAAATAATGAAACGGTCAATTGTACAAAAGGTCAATTAGGACCACTATAATTCGGTCAATTGTGTCATTCGGTCAATTGGATGTTTGCATTAAAACACCCATGATTTTCAACCACAATGAGCAACCATCATCAATTAAATTTCAGTAACATCACTGGATACCCTTTTCAACAGCACCAGTCCCTACCATAGTGGTCTAAAGCGTGTAAGCTTTGAGTGGGTTGTGCCTGCGCTAAAGGTATTCTGTAGTTGCAGATACTTTATGACCATATTTTAGCAAATCACCATCATTGATGTACTGTGTGTGGTTCTACTATGCAGGGTTGGCAGAAACCAAAAGCCCACAATAAACACTAAACCCACTTAGGTAGCAGGGAGTTATCAGCGTTACACTCACTGTGCCATAATCCGGTTATTTCAGTAAGTACACAGTCACATTTCAGTCAAATCCTTGATAACAAGGCTGAGTGATGACTCCTTCAAGGACAAAGTGAAAATTAACATATGCATGAAGAGTCCCATGTGATATGCGGGCTCACACACATTATTAGTATGAACGGCACCCCTCTTATTGCACCAAATCACTCTGGCCAAATGTTCGAGAAAGGAAACGTGTCTTAGTCCACCGTAGCATGAAGGGACTGTACCTTACGTATGTTAAAGGCCATCTCATTTTAAATAAGGGGTCTGCCACTTTTGTCTCTCCAGATGTTTTGGAATACAACTCCCATCAGTGCTAGCCAATATAGTCAATGGTGATAGATGATGGGAGTTGTAGTAGAAAACATCTGGCAAGCCACATGTTGTTCGTTAATACCGATGTCAGTGCCCCTAGAGCAGTGATGCTTTTGCCATTTATGAGAACTGTTTGCATACAAACTCAGTTTGCCTTGGGCCTTCCATGGACCTTCCATGGACTAGGCTGTCTGGGCTGTGCTCCCATACCTCCAGAGACAACAATACGAACTTATAGGGGATGTCAGTGGGTTCTCTGCATGAATCAGAGACATAATGCCATCACATTATGTCCCTGCATTGTTTTATTTTCTTTGCATTGTTGATGTTTATTCCAAGATGAGTGCAAGACCTGCACTTGCCAAAATGCAAAGAACAAGATGATCTTGACCACACAGCTGGCATTGATCAACTTGAATTGTGTGTTCTTTCCTCTCAATCTCCACTTTCTCTGCCTCACTGAAACCTGGAATTCTTCCCCTGACACAGCCACACCGACTCCTTCTTTTCTCCTTTTACTCTTGTCTCTGATTTTCCCTGCCCCTCGAGGACCGGTGGCGGTAGCTGCATTCTCTTCCATTCCTCCTCTGCCTTCCTTGCATCTCTAACCTCTGCCCCTCATTTCTCTCCTTCGAATAGCACTATACAACATTCTCCAATCCCCACCCCAATTGTTTTTTCATTATCTATCATCCCATTCTGGTTCCCTATCCCCTTTCTGCATTGACCTGCCTCTCGTCTCTCCATGTTTCTTACTCTTCTCTTTTTTTTTCTTTCCTTTTGGTGACTTCAATCTCCATTTCTCCACTGCTCATATTTCCTACTATTTTCTCCCTATTCTCCAATCTTACGATCCTATTCAATACCCATCCCCTCCAACTCATACCTCAGGGTCTTCTCTGAATCTGATGTTTTCCCTTTTTCCATTTCCGTCCCCAATTTCAACCTCCTTTTTTTATTCTTCTGATCAAGCTCTCCCTACTTTCCCATTTTTCCATCATTCTCCCTCTCGTCTCTTCCTCATTCCCTCCTCATCCATACCCATCGTAATCTTAAAAACGTTGGTACTCTTACTTTTATCTCTTTGCTAACCTTCTCTGACAACCCTTTTTCACTCCCCCCCCATTAAAGCCCTGGCTCTCCTCAAATCTACACTTGCTCCTACTCTTGACTTGTTAAACCTCCCTGTCCCTTCTCCCTGCTGCAAAAATCTCCCCAACTTTGGTTTACTCCTCTGAGCCATTCCCTATATTCCTCGTTTTGACATGCAGAGCATAGATGGAGGAAATCTTGTTGTACTGGTTACCTGCCACCTACTCTCATTACTTCACTCTTCCTATGACTCAGCTCTTCTTCTTTTCCTATCTAAAGGTTAGAGGTGATTTGTCTGTTCTGACATCTCCACATATCTTGACTAGCACTATCTTCTTCCTCTCCACCAATCCGGTTTCCACCCTATGCACTGAAATTAAACTGCTCTACTCTATGTCACCAACTCTCTACAACCAGCCCACCATAGTGAACTTTAGTCTATTCTAATTCTATTTGACCTTTCTGCCACCTATGATGATGTTGATCGCTCTGCTCTCCTTTATACACTGTCCTCGCTTTGATCCTCTAACACTTTGTTCCACTTGTTCTCCTCAGACCTATCTGACCTCACCTTCACTGCCTCCTGGGCCAGCACCTGCTCTTCTTCTCTTCCTCTCCAGTTCAGTATATCTCAAGGCTCTGTGCTTGACCCTCTCCTTTTTTCTTTCTACATTTCCCCCTCTCTGCTATTATTGCTAAATTTGGCTTTTCAAACTCTTATGGCATTAACTCTTGCATTTTGTGTCCTGTTATGACTTCTCAGATAATCTTCCCTCCTCTCTATCCACTTTTCTTCTTGAAATCCAACATTGGATGCACTCTCACTACCTTCACTTAAATCCCTCCAAGATAGTTCTCTTTTTCCCTTCCTCCTCGAATGTCCCCCTCCCCTTATCTTCCGTCTCACTCCTTCCCTCCTGTTCTTCTTCCCTCCTCTCTCACAGCTCGGAACCTTGGTGTCCTTTTTTACTCTTCTCCCATTGTGTCTTCTCACATTTCTAACATTTCTCGTATCTCTAGTTTTCAACTATCTAACTTTTCAAAAATCTGCAATCTGCTTTCTTTCTCTGCTCCTTACACTCTTATCTCTGCATTTGTCTTCTCCCACCTCTTGTAATTCTCTACCACGCTCATAGGCCTTCCTGCCTGTCAGCTTGCACCTATTTCCATCTATAACTTATCAGTTCGTATATTCTCTTATATTCCTTCCCGTTCCTCTATTTCTACTTCCCTACTTACTCTATACGGCTCTCTTTTGAATCTCATTTTCTGTTTTACTTCCGGTCATGCTGGCTGTGCCCATATATTTTCATGCTGACTCCACCAACATATGCTAGTATTCCCATATAAGAACATACTTATGTTCGCGTTGAGATGTTTTTATAGTATCATTACCAGCACCAGGCACAAATATGGCGCTGCCAATATATGTCAGTACTCCTATGTAAGAAAATACTCCTGTTGGTTACCTATTCTCTCTTCTGTTCCTTTGGTCCTAACATTTAGGTCTTCCCTCGTTTGAAACTCACAGACTCAGTGGATAAACCGCCACAGCAGTAATTCAGACACTCGGTTGAGGAGCTCACTAACCCCGCCTTCCGGAATCATTGCAGTGGTAGGAACATTTCCCTTTACCTCCCCAACAACATTAGCGTTCCCTTTATTCTTATACTTTCTATTCTCTTCAGAATACTCCTGAGCCTTCTGAGTCCAGTCTGTTCCTGCGTGTCACGGATTCCTCAACCCTTACCAAACAGAGAATTCATACTACGCTGAAGGGTAATAGACCTTCCACTTGCCTTAGCACTTTCTATCTGCCCTCACTAATTGTACCCTTCTTATTACAGGGTAATCCTCCAACTGCAATAAGACATTTTACCTAGACGAGAGTCCCCGCCCAGATCACTCCAGTGTTCAGACTCCAGAACAGGGTTTCATTCCCCAGAGGGTTTCCTTGAAAACCTTTCTCCTTCAGTCAAGCTTCACTGGAAGGTGAAAGGTGACCAGTGCATTCTCAAGACATCGAATTGATGAATCTGCTTCAGGTTGGTGCTCAGTATTCTCTATTGTGCATGCAATAAGTGGTTCGTCATTACACAAACATACTTAAATGAAATGACAATTGCCCTCAAATACGTTTCCTGCCAGGTTCAACATTCAACAAGTCGGACAACCAACATTGAAGAACAGACAAAAGCACACAGAGAAGAAGAATTCGCACAAGCACAGCTCCTCTACCCAGGGGACAAAGTGCTAATCCATAACGTTGTACAGAAGTGGCAGGAGCCAAGGTTCACTGGCCCTTATGGAGTTGTGGGTGCGACACTCACAGGTGTGAAAGTGATGAAAGGAGGGCGTAGACACATATCCCCAACGTCCGCAATGTCAACAGCAGCACCACCAAAGGAGAAGAGTGAACGGCAACTTGATGGGAAGTATAAGAGAATTATCACTGACATGTTGTACAGCTATCAGACTTTACTGAAAGTCCACAGAAGGAGAAGGATGTGGACAGGAGAGAAGTGGGGGGAATTGGAGACGATATAAATAATAATAATAATAATAATAATAATAATAATAATAATAATAATAATAATAATAATAATAATAATAATAATAATAAGTGAAAAATATAGGGATAGGATTGCTTTGTCTCCTTGTTTCTCTTTTCTTTCATTTCTGGTTTCCTACCATATAAAGAAAGTAGGGGTGTGCTCACTGACAATGGAAAGGAGACATACACTAAAAGAAGTACATTGAGCACTGAAAAGTTATATGTTTCCATTGGGGAGGGGAGATACAAGGCATGAATGTGTGGTACAATGAAATGAAAAGGGTAGGGTCGAGAGAGCACTAATGGCTGTTGCTATGTGTGCTCACTAATCCCACACGTTATAGGGACACCAAAACAATTCTTGCTGCAAGAAGTAGCAGCAGAGATGAGGGGGTGCCTGATGCATTTGTCCCTATGCAGAACTCGCTTTCTTTTTCCGGGGCACACACTAGAAGTGCAATGGATAGACGAAGAGGAGGAGGTATATGCAGAAATTACATACAACTTGAATAATGAATGCAGGGGAGTATGAAATACTAATGGCACCACCCATCATTGTACGGGTCTGCAGCTGACATCCACGTGGGGCACTGCTATAGCCTTGTGTATGTTTTATTGTGTCATAACTTCCTATTTTTGAAAAATTGTAAAATCGTCAATCTCCTGAAATTGCCTATACTGATAGCACAGGCTGGACCCTGCTCCACCCCTGTGCAGGTCTAATGGGTTGGGTTGGTCAAATGTCTTTATCGCCAGTACATCCAGACTGGTATGCCAACCGTGTGTCCTAATTTCCTATCATTGGAAAAGTTGCAAAATCGTCAATCTCCCGAAATCGCCTATACTGATAGCACAGCTCCATACCCTGCCCTGTGCAGGGCGAATAAGTTAGGTTGGTCAGATTTCACTATCGGCAGTACAATCCAGACTGGTATGCCAACCTCGGGCAAACATTTCAGCCCACCAACTGTTGTTGGGCTGCAGCCAACAATCGTGAAATCGTCAATCTCCCGAAAACGCCTACACTGATAGCACAGGGTCGAACCCCACCCTGTGCAAGGCATGGGTTGCATTGATCAAATTTCACTATCCCCAGTACACCCCAGACCGGTATGCCAAACTTAGGCCAACATTTTAGCCCATCAACTGTTATGGGGCTGTAGCCAATCCCAAACATACAAACACACTTTCACAAATATATATAGATAGATGAACATACATGCCTTAACATGGATAGATGAGAAACACTGTGGAGGGTCCATCAAATGACTTACACAGCACTCTTTATGTTTCAGTGCAGCTGGGAAAACCAGACTTGGGATGAATGCTGGCTGCGAGAGGACGATGTGCATACCAGCGTTGCAGAAAGGGACAGCGCTGCTGATGGATTTCTGGTGGGCATGTGGATCCAAAGCTTATGCCCAGCTGCCTCCAGGCAGGGGAGTGTTATGCACACTTTTGACCTGTTACCTTTCAACAAACTTTCTACAACATGGCAACATGACAGAGGACTAAGCAAAAAGAAGATTTGTTATTGATTTAATGACTGCAATGGATGGGGGGTCTGCCACAAAGTTTAAAGCAGCTGTTGCACAGCAGTACCCACCAACGATGCTGCCAATGGAACTCTCACGGAGCCTGTTGAGGAGATATGTACAATACATGAACAAATAGCAAAATAAACACATGATACCACCTCAATCAGTTGGCTGGACTCATTATTTGTCTGGCTGCCAGAGTGGCTGGTGGCTATGTTCAAAATAACTGTCCCTGTGCTCGTCATGATGCTCGGTGCCTTCTATATCGCCCTTTTGGATCATCAAACGATACAAATGTTGCAAAGGAAAAGTACAGTATATAATGTTTGCTAATAAAATTGGTGATGAAATAGCAAGTTAGAAATGCAAACGCCCAGGGTGAAGGAGGAAGAGGATGGCGTATGTGTGCTTTTTGCAGTACCCCCACCAAATGCAGAAGACTATGATGCTTTTTGGGTAGCTCCTTAGATGGATGGGATTGTTTAATAATTGGTAATACATTGGAAGGGTACAAGGAAGAAGGAAGGGACTTGGACAGGGCAACATGGCTATGGATGCCCAAGGAGCAAAGTAGGGAAATGATCTGGAAGGAAGTGTCAATCGAAATATCGATCGAAGGAGGGAATGTAAAAAAGGTGCTGATTAAATCGCCAGACAGGGGGGCACACCTACCAGTTGCAGAAATAAAGGGGATGGGCTGCAACACCTTCTAGGGGGAAGCAAGAGAGGCCTCAAGAAGCTGTAGCCAGCCCCAATAACCAGGCAGGGAAGGGAACAAGGGGGGGACATTTTGTAAATAATACACCATGGACCCAATGGAAACAGCTGCTCAAATGCGAGATCGGTGAAGCCTCCGGTAAGCGCTCTCCATGGGGGCATCTCGTAGCGCACTTTTTTTTATCACATGGCCCATGCACCATGGCCTGAGGGAGGGTGAAGCGGAATCCAGGCTGCTTGTCTCCAGCAGACCGCTTTCACTGAACACAGCACCAAATGATGCAATCAAGGTCGGTGAGCCTGTCCCACGGCTACTCGTGGGAGCTGGGGAAATCGACCTAATCCAGAGAAGTACTTGCATGGCACCAAGGCGATTTCAAATTGCCTGTTCGCCAGCAGGCATGGGAACGAGGAGGTGGAATGGAGGAGCGCTTCGAGATGAGCCAATCAGACAGTATGCTTTGGTGTCCCTGGAAAGAAACAAGGCGAGAGAGTGTACAAAAACAGTGTTTGCAAGTCTCCCTTCCCACTAGTTCAGGGTGTCTCATGTTCCTTCCTTTTTGGTGCTGGCCAATGGCAGATGAATATAGACCCGGCGGTCTGCCCAAAAATGTTATTACTAATTGCAAACTGTTTGCGGGGTGGAAGGGGAAGTAATGTGGTGCCACACGGGGAGAAGATGGGCTGAAAGGGAGTAGGTCTGTTTGCTCCAATCATGTCTAATATATGTCTAGCTATAGGGGTATGACAAAGTTTAACCAGTAAGTTTCTCGGGAATCGAAAAGACGCGAAGTCTGAAGCACAACTGTACATTGTATTAACAGTAAAAAAATACTGTCTGTTGTGAGCCAGTTTGTCAGCTCTCATCAATCAGTTCTGATCCACTGTTCTGTTTGATTTGTGCTCGCCCAGCTGTAATAAACAGTGTTCTTCTTGCCCGGTGTGCACTCCTTTTTGGACTGCTGGTGGTGACTTATTTATTGCTAACCCTAGAGGACCCCAGATACAAAGCTATGCAACAAAAGAATCTGGCTATGCAGTTATTACTCTAGCAATGCAAAGTCAAGGGTCTCAGGTGTTGTCACGTACATGATATTGTGACTGTGCTTTGGGTCAGAGGAGTAGCAGGTGCAGGGCTTGGGCACCGAGCAAATAGGCAAACATGCATCACCCTTTGCCTATGCTCTTTGCAGGGCGCACAGCCAAGACTGCCATGTGATGCTCGGGTTTGTGGGGAGCTAATGGGTGCTTGGCAGAGGAGGGATCAAAGGCAGGGAGTGGACGAGAACAGGGGACTGACAGCATCTCCTATAGAGAAACATGGTGCTCACCGGAGGCAAAGAGTTGCATGTTCACTGCAGGGTCCTTAACTGTCAAGAGTACAGCATTAGTGGAGCACTATAGCAATACATGTTTCTGAGGTTCCTCGGCTTCCATGTTAGGTCATTTGACCTCCCAGGAGAGCCAATCTCTGCATAGGAGAGGCAGAAGAAAAAAAACAGGGAGGGGAATGGACCAATGCTCTCATGAGGCAAAACGTAGCACACTCTCCGCAGCATCGTTAGTCCTTTTGAGTAAAGTAGGAATGATCTGCTATTGCAGTTTGAGGTTCTGTGGCTCCCTGGTTAGTTCATCTGACCCCCAGGAGAGCCAATCAGTGCACCGAAGAGGCGGGAACAATGATGGAAGGAGAAGGGGTCAAAGGGAAAGAGTGGGTGAGGTGGAAACAGCACTTCCTTTGCAGGAAATTATTGCTCGCCTCAGGCAGAGTGTAGTATACTCTCTAGGGGGTCCATACTTCTCTGGAGTAGAGCATGAATGAAGGGCTATTGCATTCTGCTGAGGTTCAGCGGCGTCCCGGGCGGTTAGGTCAGGCGACCCCCAGGTGAGCCAACTGGTGCACAGAAGACACGAGGAACAAAGGTGGGAAGGGGAAGGGGCAAAGGGGAGCAGGCAGAGAGCAGCACACTCATTGGAGGGGCTGTACTCCTTTCAATAGTGACATCTCATACGCTGCATGGTATTTGGGGTAGACGCTGAAAATAGTAAGTCGTGGGGTTAACATAGTATTTTTGTGCATGCTACTTTTGAAACGTGCACTTTGCTCAGAAGGTCTTGAGGCTGTACACAAATACTGTGTGCTCACACAGCTCGCACAGATGGTGCACGCCTTCTGCGAGAATACTAATGAAGTCACGTGCTTATTGATACGGATTCAGTTTGTGTCAATCACCCTCACACGCTTTTCGCGACCGGTCACAGATGCAAAGTGCAAACTTTTCAGGGATTCTTTTTGACAGGGGGCTAATAGGTGAACTGTGTTAAACAACAGCGACCATTTTGGCCAGTGTAAAGTGTTATCCTGAGGCAAAGTGCCTTGATTCAGCGAATCTGCAGTCTAGTTGTGCCAGGGCACCCAGTCCACAGTTACCCGCTGGCAATAACTCATTCTGCAGTTATCGCACTGTGGCCTGTCCGTTCACTTGCTGGGCTGAGGAGGGTGCTTAATATAAAACAAATAATATTTGCGGAAATGATAGACCCCCATGAGTAAAGCCTGCCACGTTTTAATTTAATATACCAAAAAAGACAAACATTACAACTGCCTCCGTGTATTCATAGAGAACGGGTAGAAATCTTTCAGCGCTGTGCTGACAGCGGGATAAAAGCCATTTTGTCCGGAGCCTGGAGTACACAGTTTGGCACAGCCATTTGTCTAGAGAATAAAGTATTTTAGTTTTCACTGTGGGACCATTTGTTCTGGAAACTACTAGTTTTGACATAATAGATTTTCCACAAAAATGTCATTATTTTCTATATCATATCCCCTTCTGAGAGAGCCTTCCCATGCTGCCAATGGCGCATAAAAGACCTTAATGTTCCATCGCAGTGTATGAAAGGGGCTCCGGCTATCATGTTGTTTGAAATATTACTTACTATAAAAACTCAGTTTATCCACAGAATGGGGTTTTAAGTACACACTCTGAGTGCCCTTCACATACAGTGAGCTGATTGCTATATCAAAGGCGCGCGCACACACGCACGTGCACGCACGCAGACACACACGCATACACTCACGCACACGCGCACACACACACACGCCCACTGATGCACACAGACATTCATTTACACATACTCGAAAATAGATATACGCAAGGTTCAGAAAATAATCTATCCACCTGCTTCAGAAAGATTTGCACTGTGGGACATAAGGACATCATCTCAGATGGGCTCCTTTCACTGTACCCCTGATTTACAAAGAATAAAAGCAGAAACGGTCTGGAGATGTGCGGAGCACCTTTGAGATGCTCGTGTGCAAATGCGATTCACAGAGACTCGGATCTGCTTCAGGTATCAGTCGAGGTGTTCCAATTTTAGACTTTCATGGTCGTTTTGAAAGGATTGGAAATTGCATGAAGGTGACCTCCAACATTTCCACTTATTTGCTGTTGGGTCCTGTGCAGTGACGTCATATGGGTGTCACTAGGGGTCAAGGCTGCGACCTCTGCTGTCTCCCTTGCTACCCCTGCTGTCTTCCTTGCTACCACTGGCTCAAAACAATATATATATATTTTTTAACTGGCTGCAACCAGTAGCCAGTGGGTATTTGTCAAGGTCCATTGGGCAGGGGAAAATGGCACCATCCCATTTGGGGGTCACACAACTGAAATATCCTGGTAATATGGGCCTGTACAAACTGATATTAATTAATGCTAAATATGGTGATGAAATGTATATCATATTAAAGTGATATAACCATATTTTTCTTAGTGTACTGAGGAACTATGCTATGTGATGTCACTGCCTTTTTTGTCAAGGTGTGAAAGTTCATGTTTCACCACTTCCTGTGATGGCACTCCGGGGCGGGTCAAATCACATCACGTTTAGTGATGTCATCAGAGGTCAAGGGTCAAGCGATATCACTTCTGCTACCCCTGGCATTTTGGTGAATTGACATCCCTGGTCCTGTGCATGCAATTTCAAACATATACAAAGCGTATTGTGAGTTAGGTGCAAACAGAGATGCTTTTGGGCATCTCTCCATTTGCTCCAGTGCACGTCTGTGTGAACCGTGCACGTCTGTGTGAATCGCGCATGTCTGTGTGAACCGCCCTTTTATGCTTAAAAGTGCTTATAGTCTGACTATTATATACTAAGGATGAACACATTAGGCGCTTGGAAATTATGCAAATATGTGTGAAAAAGCGTGCCTACCCACGAGAATCTCAAGGGAGACCCGCCGAAAGGCATTGCGAGTGGAGGCATACCCGCACAAAGAGCAAGTACCGCAATAGTCACAACTAACGATCCCTAAGGCATGCTCCTGTGCTTCCTGGTGGTACTGTCTCGGAGTCTAACTTAGTGCCAGTCTGGAAGTAGGGGAATAGACTAATCTAGATTCTTGAATTATGTTTCTTCAAGGAAAAAGTGAACTTTTATAAAAGCAGGGTACTTTTTGTTTTCACCCTTATAACATGGCCAATCACATTTTAGTACTTGCGACAGGGCCTAAGACCAAAACGCTCTCAGGTTTCTGAATCACATATATTTATGGGAGAAAAACTTTAGAACATTGCAAATATCAGAATCCATATTATAGGAATACATTATGAATGGCATAAATCACATATATGTTTCTGTAACTTTGTGAATGTCCTCCATAGTGAGTTCCTCTTTAAAATCTTTTGGTAAGAATGAAATCATGCACCAATATAAAGCAAATACATTAAAAAATATATATGTATTTGAAACTCCGAACTAACTTACAATATTTCATGTGCCCATTTTCTGTTGGAATTACTGGCTGTTTTTGGTAGTATTTCACCTTGAAATACTGTCAAATGAACAATGGCATTTTTGGGGCTAATTCCACCACAGGAATTAACACTGGAGGAATTACCCCCAGTTTTTGGGTACCAATTGCTCTTGCAGAAATAACGATGGTGTAATGGCCACCGGTTTGTGTAACCTGTAATCTGTAGAAGTGGTAAAAGTGGCAGTGATTCTGTTACCCCCACCTTTACTGCTTACTGCAAAACTCGCAATGAGGCCCATTTTGCTGCAATTTGTACCTCGAGTGAAGGTTCCCAAGTTGAGGGCAACAACCATTGAACATTGAGAGGGGAAAAGGGAAATTGTGCAGCAAACTGAACCAGTACTGAAGGTTCCCAAGTAGCCATTCCGCATTCTGAAGGAGAAACCTGTTGCATTTGGACACTTGGCGTTAGACATGGAGCAGACCCCAGTGAGCATAAATTAGAGATAGAGAAACCCTGCTGCACTCTGGAACGTGGAGTGAAGGTTCCCAAGCAAACACAAGTGCGTATTCTCTCTATTTGCTTGGACTCTATTAATCCTGCACTCTCCTTTCTGCACTGACACTCCTTCCACTCTCAACTCAAGTTAAATTTTCAGTGTCTCGTCTTTAAATCTCTTTACAATCTATCCCCTCCCTATATGTCTTGACTTGTTTCCTTCTATTCTTCTACTCGATCTCTTTGATAGCAATCTTTATTTCTCCTCGCTGTTCCTCACCCCATCTGTGCCCTATCCCGTTTCTGCTCCTTCTCTCTGCTTGCCCCTCTTCATTGGAATGTGCTACCACTGATTCTTCGCTCCCTTTCCTCCTATCCTCCAGTCTGAACTCACCTGAAACAACATCTCTTATCTTCCTAGACTTCATGGTGTTCTCCATGTTGACATGTGTTGTACGGACCTAGCCTTGTACGGCACTTTGGCATAAAGTGCTGTATAAATACAAATAAAATACAAAAATACAAATGCAAGTGCTACCAAAGGGAGAGTAACTGCGCTGAATACGGGAACCTTCAGCAAAGTTCCCAAAGCAGACCACACCAAGCAGTCCCTAAGACCTTCTGAAACAAATAGCCACAATTATATTAAGTTTCATGCTACAAAAAAGGAAAACAAAAACATTTGCACATTCAATGATCATGGTTATGACTCTTTAGTATGAAATTGCTCAAGGTGGTGTCAAAAGCAGGATCACCATGACTTGATGACACATCAAACTTCTTAGACATGCACAGACTTCAAAACCCCCTACAAGCAGGTTTCTGCTCATGTCACTCCATGGAAACTGCTCTTGTGAATGTCTCCAACTTATTTGCCTCTGCTAAGCACTGTCAATCACTCTGATCTCCTTAACTGTCTTTCATTTTGGGATTTGTGATCAAGCCTTTGCCTGGATTGAATCCTACCTGGCACCTCACCAATTCTTTGTTTCTTGGACTAGCAACACCTCTCAACTGACTCCTCTAACTGTTGGTGGTCTACAAGGCTCTTTCTTGGGTCCGCTTCTCTTTACACTCTACACCTCTTCTCTTGGGGCACTAATCTTCTCCTTTGGGTTTTTGTACCAACTCTTCGTAGATGATACCCAAACGTTCTTCTCTTTTCCTGAATTCTCCTAATGTCTCTCTGCCATTAAATAATGGATGGCTTTGCACTCTCTGATGTTAAGCTCAACCAAAACAGAGGTGCTCTTTTTCCCTGCCAAATGCTCTCTTTCATTTCTTCCTCTGCCTATCCAGTTCTCACCTGACACCATCCTCTACTCTTCTTCCTCTAGAAACATCAGCGTCATCTCCGATCTTTCTCACACATTATCTACTTTCATCTCCAAAACTACAACGGTGGCTAGGCTCAACCTCCTAAATATTAGGAAAATCAGGCCCACCGAGCATCTCTTAACCCCTCCTGTCTTCTCTAAACTGGGCTACTGTGTGTATTGCTCGCCAAGAGTGCACAGACAGTTATTTATCACCAGTACATTTGCAGAGCAGAGCAAATATTTTGAACACAGGTAGACAGAAACATTGACTCACATCCACACACGCAGTTAGAGGATAAGTGCTCTTATACGGCTATTTATTCATAGTTAAACATACATAAAGCAATAAGTGATAACACAGAAATAAATCACAGAAAAGATAATAAGCTAACAAGAATACATCACCATGGACGTAACTGAATTCCTCATCTCGCCAGAAGTGGCTGGAAGTCCCTGGTAACACCCAGGTCGAGAGCACAACAGCCCACAGGTATTTCGGAACAAGGCGTCCCTCCTCTGACTGAGGTCTTTGTGCTTTTTCCGCCTGACCTTTCCAGAGCCCCGCATTATATGCCCTCCTCAAAAGGGGTGGCAATTTCTCAAACCTTCTGGCATTAGCGCTTGCACATTGATGAGTGACCGTTGGTTGCTGGCCTGGTCGACTAACGGTAACCCCAAGGAACAAAGCGCTTCCCTCTCCTAAAGCACCACAGAAAATAATTCCATAACTCATCTTCAACCTTGGCACGTGGCATAACAAACCTTATTGGGTACCAGGCAGAACCTGCGTATGCTAGCCTCTCCGAGCTCCGTGTCCTTGGATGAGCTATGCAGACCAACACAAGCAACGAATAACGTTGAAAACATGTTTTTCAGTGAAATACTGCAGAAAATCTGTGTTCAAGTGCAGCTTCCACTGAGGCATGGAATAAATATCCATTATGGCTCTGAGTGCCCCCGGAATGCACTGCGCACCAGCGCCATATTTTAGCTCAAGCATCACAATCCACCCTTGGATATTCACCTTCGATAGACCAGTGTCAGAGGAGCGGGTCTTTGAAACTGACGAAACATCAGAACTAAGTTGGGAATGCATTGAATAAAACAACAACCAGCAATTATAATAGCTAATATAATACAAATGCAAGCAAAGGCGTAACGCAGTGTACCCCCAACATCAGGAATCCATGAAAATAACCAATCCCACCAATTCCAAGTATGATCTTGAGACACTTGGGATATTAAGTCCCTCAAACCTCGAACACGACTTTTAATGGATTGTGAATGACCACTTAGATTAAAACAACACATACCTTCAACTGCGTTACAACCCAAGTTATGTTTCAGCAGTAGGTAATCAACGGCAGCCCTGTTTTGCAAAGCCGCTTTTCTAATAACTTTGCTATCAAGGAGCAACTCTTGTAATGCTTGAGAAGTATGATTAAGTCCTTTTACTACTAAACATGCTAATTTGATTAAAGATGTATAACCTCCAGCAGCTAAACCACAAACTCCCACTAATGACAGGGCCAATGATAATACCTCGGTCTCTGATAACAAATGCACCTTTGAATCACAATTTGGGGATAGACCCACAGATTTGAAAGTTGATCTTTTGCTTCGATATATTGCTGGGTGCAGAGGAAATATCATCAGCCCTAATCGAGTTAAGGCACATGGACCTCCAGGAATGTTAGCTGGAATGTATGTGTATGTGATATTGCCACATGAGAAAAGCCATCCTATTAGATGTTTCACATGATTGAAATGACTGGCAGCTACCACTGTGTGATTGCAGGTCAAGGTGTTATTCAAATTGGCACATGTGCTTGGAGCTCGGGCACACAATCTCTTCTCAAATACAGTTTGATTTTTCTGTTTGGTTAAATTCAGCTGTTGGCATTTGCCAATTTCTTTCGCATTTCAGGTCATAAAGTAACACACATCGCCTTGAGTTATATTGTAGGTTATAATTTGTGTCAAGTTTCTCCACTTGCGATCTGTTTCCTGGCAAAACCGGCAATACTCATAGACTGAAAAGGATTGTCTGACATCGGAATCTTGAACCTCAGAATCATTGTGCATGACGCCGAAATTGTGCCTTAAGATTGGAGCCGGCGTCGGCACTGCTACTAAACTGGTAGTCAGCAAAGCTTCTGCATGGTGCACGTCAGTTAGGCAAAAATGGGAGATGTTCAGGTCGTACCGAGCGAGATACGTCCACATGTTATCGGGTTGGGCGATCATCGGTGCATATCACCGCCATACAGACATCTCTTGCATAGCTGGCATCAACGTTGTTTGCGCTTGCACCTGATGTGTTTTCCGCATTCCACAAATCCGGTTCTTTGGTCTGGCTGGCTTTCGGCATCAGCATTGGGCTGCTTTCGGACATCATTGCTCATCATCATCCGTTTCCCATGGATCACTGGCACAGATGTGACATTTCTCATTGGTAGCAGCATGCCGTTTGACTCTCCTGAAGGGAGTCCATTTAGTCCCACAATTACACCAGCCAGACACAGGATCTACAAGGCAAACCCAGAAAAGAGATATCAGAGTTGAAAATCACTCTCTTAGGTAACATTTGTCTGCGGGCACATATTGCCATTTTTCTTTGCCGGGTTCCATTACTAAGACTACCTGGTCTTTGCCTGATGCAATAACATCTGCGGGCACCGGTGGGCCACTTGGTCTTTCGACCCACACCTCTGCACCCAGTACCATACTGTCTGAAGAGCCAAAACCACAATCCCCACAGGTAGATAACACTGTTGGAGGCTCCCCTTTTTGATCATGGAAAACTTAACAGGGACAATAATCAGCTGGCCCACTCGAATCCCACACCTTATGAATCGGTAGCACTTGGTCTTCACTATTCATTAAGATGACTTTGATCTCGCCTTGGTAATCGGCATCAATGACCCCTCCTAGCACTTGAACTCCCTTCAATGCTAATCCAGAACTAGGGGCAATCCATCCCATATGTTCAGGTGGAATCTGCACTCCAATTCCTGTTTCAATCACAACAATCCCTCTCGGGTCTAATCTGATTTCTTCATGAGAATGCAAGTCTACCCCTGCTGATTCTGGAGTCGCTCGATAGGGAGCTAAAGAACCCAGGGTAATATCGCAGTACAATGGGGTCTCTCTAACTGAATTGGGTTCAATCTGAAAAGCAGGAGTCATTAGTCGCAAGAATGGAGTCTCATGATTATTCACTGGCCTATTGTTTAGCACATGCACCGCATCAAACACACAATCGCGCCAGCCTGCTAAACTGCCATCTCCAGATTTGCTGTTCTTTCAACAACCCATTTGCTCAGTACTGACAAGGGCCCAATAACATGCCAGCAACTGCTTCTGGAACGGAGTGTATGCGTTACCAGCAACGGGCAATTTATGACTCCAGAACCCGAATGGCACACGTTTCCTGTCTTATTTCTGCCACACACTCCAGTTAGCATAATTGTCTTGCACAGGCACATTCAATTCCACTTTGCCTTCTGTCAATGGCCACAAATCAAGCACCTGCTGCACGGTGTCTTTCGCCAAATCAAATGCTTTTTTCTGCTCCTCCCCCCACTGAAACTCATATTTCTTTCATGTCACTTTGTATAGGGGGGCCAGTATCTGCCCTAAATGGGGAGTGTGCTGTCTGCAAAACCCAAACAGCCCTATGAACTGCCGAGCTTGCTTTTTGTTCATTGGAGTGGTGAATTCAAGTATGTTCTTTCGGGCCTTCGGCACCATCTCTCGATGCACATTATGCCACTGAATCCCTAGGAATATCACTGTCTCAGCTGGCCCTTGAATTTTGTTCGGGTTAATCTCCCACCCTTCCTTCATCAATCCTTCCATAATACCTTCTGAGTTTGCACACTTTGCTCATCCTTGCCCTGAATCAAAATATCATCAATGTAGTGAGAGATTTGTATGTCAGGTTTACACGGTATCTTATCTCAGTGCTCTGCCACCAGCAGGTGACAGATTGTCGGGCTATGTATGTACCCCATAGGTAACCTCGTGAAGGTGTACAGACGCCCGTTCCAAGAAAATGTGGACTGCTCTTGGCACTCTTCAGCAATTGGCACAGAGAAAAATGCATTGGCTAAATCTACCAGTGCATACCAGGTACCCTCAAACTTTTGGACATTCTCAATCAAGGTAATGGCATCTGGGACTGCAGGCACTAAGGGAGGAGTGTGTTTATTTAACTTGCGGTAATCCACGGTCATCCTCCAAGACCCGTCACATTTTTTGACAGGCCAGGGCGGGTTGCTCCACGCGGTAGTAATAGAGCGTAACACACCCACCTCTACATACCGTTTGATGGTGTCTGAAATTTCCTTGTGCCCCCTGGGAATGCGGTATTGTTTCATCGCTACCTGCTTGGTCGCCACAGGCACCTGCACTGGGGGCATCTTCAATTTGCCTACGGTAATGGGTGTGCAGGTCAATGCACTCACCCCAAACTGATACGTTTTACCTCCAAGTCCCAAAGTCAATCCTTTTAAAATGTCAAATCCAATTATGTACTCGGTATCGAGACAATCAACACTTGGTATTCTACCTTGTCAAATTGCCTATTTTCATCTCCACTTCTGTTTGTACTGCAGGGGTTTCCTTCCCCCTAGTCCTGTAATGGTAGAATGTCTGCCTTTAAATCGTGTTGGATTTCCATGAATCAGAGAGGCCTCCGCCCTGGTTTCTATCAATGCTCGCACCCCTTGCATATTTCCCGGCCCCCAAAAAATCTTAACATTAACATGGGGCAGCCTATCAACTTTTATGCGAGCAGACGCTGCCGGAGCTTGACCGTAACCCTAGTCAAATTTTGAATGAGTGTAACCTGACTCTGCCTCTAACATCGCACTCACCACCTTCCTTAAATCAGCATATGTTGGCTGATATGGGGAGGGAATCCCCATAGACCCTTCTTCCTGTTCTTCCTCAGGAGGGGCGGAAGGTTAGGTGTTCCTCTGTGTCTCAGTCGCCACCTGTTTCTTAACCTGTTTATAGCGCTCTTTGACTACAAGCCCTCTCTTTTTATATTGTTCATACATTGCCCTGGTTTCAATGCCATCAATTTCTTCTCGTGGCACATAATCTTTTAACAAGGCCAAAAACATGTCCTTTCTGGACACTCAGGAGTCTCTACTATCTTGCCTCCTGCCTTCAGTTCTTCTTTAACTACTCCCCTATCTCTCCTGTGGCTTGTCTTCACTCTTGTCACATTCCCCTAAGTCTGCCAGTTGCCGGATGGCATCCACTACCTCATCAGTGGGTTTGCCCGTCATAACTATGAGCAAAGTCATAATGACACTTTTGTATGCAGGTGGGGCAGTTCCTATCACCATATTCCTGGTTGAAACTGAAAGCGGCACGGCCCCCATGTATCCTGGTGCATCTACGTGAATTGCCTCCTTCGTAGCATGCTCTCTGACCTTTTGAATCACTTCTTTCAAAGTGCACCACTTCTTTTGCTCACTAGGCCAGTCTGTGGTCATAGGATACTTGCGGTTACATGCTTTGCCACTAGGTGCAACAAAGACACCTGTGAAGCTTGCTCATCATCCTCAGGGGGCAGCCCTATCCTTAAGACCTCCTGTATACTGGTGTCAGTTGACAAAGACAGGAAGAGCGGTGAGTCTGTCGCGTCTACCAATAGCCCTGCTGTGCCTCCATCCAACAATCTCACCATTCATGTCAGTAAAGGTTCCCCTGACTTTTGCCTCAAACGATGAATGATTTCCCCAACCTCCTGCTGAGTGTAATCTTCAAGCGTGGTTAAATCCACAACCCCGCCTGCATGATTCTACGGGTGGGGTCCGGCACGCCGTCTTCTAACCGGCTTAGCCATCACTGTCTTTTGATTGAGTTCTGCTTTAGAGTCTGACTCACCTTCCGAGCTGCTCTCAGTGCTTGTTGAGTCAAAAATGTCTCCATCCCACCTATCGGGGTCCCAATCTACACCTGCTGTGGCAATTACAGCTGACACTTTTCTTTGGTGGCACCCCCTCGTCTTTTCCTATATTTGTAACAAACCACTCTGACTGCTGCCCTCTCTGCCACGGTCTGATATTTATCAGCCTTTTCTTTAAAAATCTTCATTTGTAATTGCTGTATTAATGCAATCTGCCGTTCTGCAGCCAATTCCTTCTCTAATCGCAAAATATTCTCTTTCAACTCCACATTTCCCTATCTTTCTGTAGGCATGCAGCAGGACCCAACCCCGCCTGCCTAGCGCAGCACATTCCTTTGCTCTTTCCACTGAAATCTGTTGTAAACAAAACGTTACTTATGACAGAGCAGACTCCCCTAGGCCGTCGTCCCATGGTTCACTTAACCCCAAACTTGGGTCAGCTTATCATATGGGCCCTTCGCCCACCCTGGGATCATAACATCGGGGCATACACCGCCACCGGGAGTGCCCTTTTTTCTGAACAAACTATTCATCATCACAATAATTTGCAAAACCTCTTTTTTTTTTCTTTTTTCTCTGCAGTCACTCCTTCACTCGGGCATGCATGCACACAAAAAACACAGATTAATACAGTCTGACTTTCACTGCCACATGAAAACAAACTTTCTCTTGCAATGTAAGTGGAGCCTGTCTGCGTTCAAGCACAGATTCTTTAATATTTGGAGCTATTCATCACAAACATCCTGTTTGTGACGCCAAATTATGTATTACTCGCCAAGAGTGCACGGACTGTTACTTATCACCAGTACATTTGCAGAGCAGAGCAAATACTTTGAATGCAGGTAGACAGAAGCAATGACTCACACCCACACACGCAGTTAGAGGGTAAGTTCTCTTATACGGCTATGTATTCATAGTTAAACATACATAAAGCAATTAGTGATAACACAGAAATAAATCACAGAAAATATAATAAGGTAACAAGAATACATCACCATGGGCGTAACTGAATTCCTCATTTCACCAGAAGCGGCTGGAAGACCCCGGTAACAGCCAGGCCGAGAGCACAACAGCCCACAGGTATTTTGGAACAAGGCGTCCCCCCTCCGACTCAGGTCTTTGTGCTTTTTCCACCTGACCTTTCCAGAGCCCTGCATTATATGCCCTCCTCAAAAGGGGTGGCAATTTCTCGAACCTTCTGGCATTAGCTCTTGCGCGTTGATGAGTGATCATTGGTTGACGGCCAGGTCGTCCGACGGTAACCCCAAGGAGCAAAGTGCTTCCCTCTCCTAAAGCACCATGGAAAACAATTCCATAACTCATCTTGAACCTTGGCACGGGGCATAACAAACCTTATTGGGTACCAGTCAGCACATGCGTATGCTAGCCTCTCTGAGTTCCGTGTCCTTGGATGAGCTATGCAGACCAACACAAGCAACGAATAACATTGAAAACATGTTTTTCAGTGAAATACTGCTGAAAATCTGTGTACAAGTGTAGCTTCCACTGAGGCATGTAATACATATCCATTATGGCTCTGAGTGCCCCCAGAATGCACTGTGCACCAGCGCCATATTTTAGCACAAGCATGCTGAAAATCTGTGTACAAGTGCAGCTTCCACTGAGGCATGGAATAAATATCCATTATGGCTCTGAGTGCCCCCAGAATGCACTGCGCACTAGCGCCATATTTTAGCTCAAGCATCACACTGGGCTAACATCCTCTTTGGCCTCCCAACTATGCTTTCTCTCCTCTCGACAAGATCATTACCTTCGCTAACTGGACTTTCTTTGAACTCCCTCACTTCACACCTACTTCCTCGGGCTGTCACTAGGCTGGATGGCTGATTATGCAAAACAGGGCTAGATTTAAATGTCTTCATCCGGTTAACAAATCTATCCATGACAAGGCACCACAAAACTTCTTGTAATGACTGCTCTGCCACCGTGACTACCCTTGTGACTCCTCGCCCTCCCTGTGTTCACTCTCGCTCTTTGTCTCTTCTTGCTCCACTTTCTTCCACCAGCCATCTGAGAAACAGTCCACATTGATTGGTTCCAAACCAAACTAAAAGCCTACCTTCTCACCTCTGAATAACCCTCTTAACTTATCTCTCATCTGGCTTCCAGTTAACATTGTTCCCTCAACTCTAACCTGCCTCTGTCCCTCACTTGCTCTGTCACCACTTCATCCATAATGGTATATCCCGAGCACAGCTGACCGTACTGCCTACCTGCACTTAAACATATCTAATGTTGGTTATTCTTAATCTATGTATGTCCACATATGTATTGTCCCCGGTGACTGTTTCATTTACTCCCCTCCACAACCTGGTCAGAATGTCCCTCAAACTCACCCCATTGTAGCAGCTCACTGCTTCCCATCAAATCTGATTTCTCTATTGTAAGTTATTTTGTGGTCAAAACAGCATTGTTCCTCCTTGTTTATAAATAAATAAACAAATAAAAAATGCATTAAAAATATACATCACTGAAAAATCATGAAAAAGATACGTTTTTGGCAAGAAGTGCTTGGATTTTCCAAAAATGAAGGTATAAGGTTAAGTTAAAACACCCACATTTACATTTGTATAATTGATATAATATGATATTTTATTTGTATCGCGCTCGTACACAAGTGTTTCAGAGCGCTACATGGCAAGGGAGGGGGACAGGGGAGAACAAAAAAATGATCTTACTAGGCCCAGTGACATTGAGATTGTGCAAGTGCATCAGAAAGGGAAAGGGGAAAAGTGCATGGAAGGGGGAGAGTGGAAAGTGCAGAGCAGAGGATAAACAGATAAATAATAATAAATACAAATAAAATATATAATCTAGCAATAAACAGGGGTAGTGCAGCCAGAAAGTGGCAAGTGCTGTGTTTACGGCAGCAGAACTGGGTAAGTCTTATAAGTGCATAAAAAGAAGAAAAGGGGGAATGGGGGACTCTATGGGTACAGATACAGTCCCCAGTGCAAGGGGTGGCCGGGAGGCAGTGCAGAAGGATGACAGGGTGAGCAGGTAACTGGGCCAAGGGGTTGGAGGGTGGCCAGATGCACAGAGCCAAGAGAGAGCCGATCAGCAAAGGAGAGGGGGAGCAAAGGCAGATTCAAAGAGGAATGTCTTGAGGTGCTTCCAGAACCGGAGATGATTCTCCTCAAGTGACTAATTGACTAATTGACTACCAGTTGCAATTAAGACACTGCAAGAATAGTTTTCAAAGGTGGCAAACATTTTCTTTTTTTAATTGTGCATTTAGTTCCAAAATACAAAACTTTAAGCACATTTAAGAAAATTAATTTAAAAAAAAGAAAAAAACGCACCAACCGGTCATATCAAATTTCTACATAATAAAATGAGACTGTTTACACAATATCATAAAAAAGGAAAGAAAGGAATACACTAATATCATCCTTACTAATCTTAGTTTCATTCAACCTTTCCCAATTCATTGTAATACCTAAAAATATCATTACATCTACACTTAAGCTAATCTATTTCCACAATTATTTACTCAAAATTCCTGAAAAAAATAAATTAATCTTTTACTGCACTTCCCTCCATTTATCAAATACAGCTGTACTAATGACAGCTGATATTGCCCCAAATATACTAGACCCAAATTGATCTCCTGAACAATCTTTTAACTTAGTGACAACATTTGCATATCCCTGGACATAGAGATGCTCCAAAGTCTTACAGCTTGTCAGAACGTGGTGACAGGTTTCAAACTCACTGTTACAAAACCTACATAATATTTCAAAATAAGGAATTTTTAACCAGGAGACTATAAACTCCATAGTATGTAGTATGTTCATAAGCAAGCATAATAAAATTGTTTAAGATCCATGCCACTTAGTTTCGTCAAGTAAGGAGCCCGTGTGTGACTGAGCCATCCTTGTGGAGACAAATCTTGATAACGGGATTTCACGTGGAGGTTATTCATGTTCTTAGATATATCCACATTTCTTGCTTTCTTCTTTATTTTAACCTCATAATTGGGGTCTTGTTCTAGTATATCTGGTTCTAAATTTAGCTGTTCAATAAAAGTTACTGGGGACCTTTTGAGATCAGCCATAAAACTATTTTTATGTTGATTATCACTACTTTTGCCCATTATCAAAAGCATGAAATTGGACTCCTGGTTACTACTAATGAACTTGGCATCAAGTAGCATTCGTTGAACATACCACAAGGTATTTAGTGATGTCACACCATACTCCAAACATAATGCCTCCACAGGTACAGCTCTCGGTACATATATGATTGATCGTAACATTTTACCTTCTAGCTGTTCTAACCATGTGATTTGTTAATGGCTCAAGGCCACCATACCGTAATGTATTGCAGATATTATGCTAACCCTGTATATCTCCAGCAATCCTTCTATATTATAATCACCTCAGTAAATTATTAGTGTTTTATTGCCAACCACTTTCTCCAAACTTCATCCATCACCTTCTCATGGTAAAATTTCCCACTAAGAATGGCAGTTATGGAAAAGCCCAGATAGTTGTATTCTGTAACTCTGATTAGTGGAGTGTCCACCATACGCCAGAGAACATTTTCTCTGACAATATTTTGCAGATTTAAACACAGGGTTTTTGTTTTAGCTATGTTGATTACCATAGCATTGCCCTCTGTGTATTTTACCAGCGCATTTAACGATCTTTTCAGACCAATTTGCGTACGATCAAAAATAATATTGTCAGTGTATGACAACCATGGTATTTGAAGGCCATTAATCCTTGGTGGGAAATATTTTGTTTGTTCAAACATTATTTTCATATCTGCAGTAAAATAATTGTATAGAATTGGGCCTAAAACACAACCTTGTTTTAGGCTACTATCGGTATCTTAGAATTCTGTACAATGTCCTGCAAGGTTCAAAGATATGGCAATGGATGTAGTTGTGTAAAGTAATTGTATATAGTACAACAAGTTCTTTTCTATACCCCATTCTGCCTTTTTTTCTAAACAATAGCACGAGGGATGAGGTCACAAGCCTTAGAAAAAGTTAACACAACAGCTATAGAGGTACAAGCGATTTGCTTTTTCCTTTTATGCCCTCAAGTATTGTACCACACATATGTTAGTCAAGGTATTATGATTTTTTCTAAAACCTGTCTGGCAGGGGCTGAATATTTCCTTTTCCTCCACCCATTTGTTAAGTTTCCTAAGTAATATACCAGCAAAGATCTTGTGGCTCATATCCATTAAAGATATTAATCTACAGTTTTGTGGGTCGTTTCTATCCTCTTTCTTAAAAATAGGTACTAGAATAGCTTTACCCCAACTTTCTGGAATAACACAATTTCTTTCTATATGTTTGTATAATGTCGGGGGGAAATTCTGCCGGGGTCGGCCGGGCCGTCCGCAGACCCCAACTCCTCCCGTATATCCCAAAAGAGATAGAGTATGAGACACACGCAAGAAGCAAGGTGACTCTGCTGTTTATTAGACAAAATGGCAGGGATGGGTCAAGGAGCATACGCGTCCGTCCTGACACACACACAATCGTGGGGCTCGCAGGCCCTTTTTACCTTAGTATGACGCGCTACTTGCGTCATCTTACAAAGTTTAATAAAAAACCTATTTCCACTCTGGATTGGTTACTCGAGTGGTAGGGTTAGTATAGCGCACATATAGAGAACGGTGTTAGTGGCTGAGGGTTAGTCAGGTGGTATACCTGGGCTGTCCCTTCAATTTGATACATGAAAATTGTTACATGAAGACCTCTGAGGATTGGTCAATGTGAATGGCGTCAGTGATAAGAACCCCATGTTCCAATTGGTCCGCTCGCGAGCCTCCCAGTCTGGGACTATCGCTGTTCCCAGCTCGCGGTGCACCTGTCATTTGCAACAATGTTTTAATATGAGTAGGTGTAAACAATGTGAGGATTTATTCATATGTTGGGAGGTCGAATACTCCCACTGCTGCAGATGTCCAATGAGTCTTTTAATTGTATCTGCCTGTGTCTTGAAATGTGGGATTCAGGCGTCTCCTTCCTTCTGGGCTTGGCATCTTGTCAGGTTTGGCTTTGTCACGTGAGGTGGGACCGTGTTTGAGGCAAAATTCAACACAATTAATATTGTTTTTCCTACTGTGTGCCTGTTTTATCTTGCAGGTGCGACCTTGGCGTTGGCTTGCAGCGTGCGAGATTGCAACATCGTGCCATTGGCGGGGTGCCTTCGCCGGGCTCATTTTGCAGGGTCAGCAACCCAGTTCTTGCTCATTCAATGTTCATGGAAGCTTTTGCCTGCGGCCTACTTGGGCCTGGTGCATAGGTGGAACCGTTTGATGCAGGGCGCTTTAGGTTACGGTATCATATTGCTTTATCCTCAGTATCGTGTCCCCGTTATATTCTTCATTATAGTACATGGCTCTTAGAAGAAGCGTGAGCAAGCCTTTTATATAAGTTCATGATGCGTCTTGCGTTTCTGCATTTTGAGAGCCTATGTGGAAAATAATAAAGATGCACGTCCGTGAGTATGTCTGTCGCCTACGTCATAGCACTGAGTATATTCTTCGTGTAGATTGGTGCGGGAGTGTCCGGTGTGTATATTTGCACAGGTGTGCTGACCGTTGGCTAGGTCGTCATGGCATCTCTAACGACGTGTAGGTTTAGTCGAGTTGATCCGTGCCGCAGGTGTCGGCATGGACAGGGCGGGCTGCTGGGCAGGTAGATGGACACATCTGTATGTTCCTGTACCAGGGTATTTGGTCGTCCGGTAGATAGGCAAACTCCTCTCGTGGCGGGTGTCTGGGCTGTGATCCTCTAGGCCAAGCGCGAGAGGGGAAGGGCGGGAGCCTGGTCTTCCATTCTCCCACTTCAGTCCCCCCTCTGGTCGACTTGTCGACCACAAACATATCCTTTTCGTTATCTCCTCTTACTCTCCATATCTTAGTTATTCCTCCCAAATGTCCATAGTGGTTAACATGATCTTCAAATGACCAATACATATATTCACAGGTTCCTCCAGGAGTACAGTATACCCATTTCCCTATGTAGCTCCTGGGGTTTCTTGGGTTCTCGAGCTTCACAGATGGTGGGTCCAGGTGGTTGGTGATGATCTGGTTGCGCAACTTCTCTCTCTCTTTTATTATTGTGCCTGTGTGTTGGCCGTCATCTGTTGGCATCAAGAGGTGTATACCAACCATTTCGATCATCTCGTCCGTGGTGCGTGCCTTCCGGGCTTTCCAAAATCTTATTATGATCAGTGTAGCTCCAGCCAGAATAGTGCATCCAACTATAATCTTCAGTCCATCTGACAGCCACGATGGCATCCATGACCATAATATTGAAAACCAGCTCTCATCCTTTTTCACACCTTTACTTTCATCCATCATTTTTGAGTGCATCTGGGCCAATTGTGATACAGCTTCCGTGAGTGTACCATTGTCAGCATCGTTAGCAGGAATGAATGTGCAGCATGATTGTCCTATCTTTGCACAAACGCCTCCTTCCATTCCTGTGAGGAGGTCCAGTACATATCTATTCTGTAGTGCAACCATTCTTACTGCTCGCAATTCCTCTTTTATTGCATTGAATCCATTTACTGTAGAGTTGATTGTCATCATTAGTTCCCACCTAGTTATCTGGAGCCATTTTGCGTTTGCGTAAGCCTGCAGTCCAGGATGTATTATTGAGGAGAAGAACATAGCTGCTCTGCTGAATAGTCTGTGTTCCGGCGGTATTGAGGTCAGTGCTGTTTCCGACCTTCCCCACAGGTAATTTCCTGTCAGAGGTTCTCCTTGTCTTTTCCTTCTGTTGAGGACAGTGTTGTTGCCGTTGCCTCTGTTCTCTGGCCCTTTCCGAGGCTGTGCAGATCTCTTCTTCCTTTTGTTTCCTTCATCCATTTTGGGGAAATTCGCCATATTCACATGCTTCTGGGGTACCACTAGTGATGGTACATTAACGTGTACTATAGTGCATACACCATTCCACAAAGGGGGCAGTGTGTGATACGCCTTGTCTCCACAGGCCCAGTAATGGTCCATTACTACTGCTGTTCCTGCTCCCCCCTCAGGTAACTCCATCACGCTTTCACAGTTGGTATTGTATCCTACATCCACCTCTCCTTTATGTTGGTAGCATACCTTAGGCGCAGTTAAAGGCAGTATTGTTATTGGGTCTTCATCCTTCTCCATCCACGTGAGCATGGGTACGTACTTGATCCAAGTCATCCAACATCTATGGTTATGTCCATCAATAGTTGAAATATTTTCTCTTGTTACCATGTTGCTGCCAACCACTCCTATGTCCCATTTGTTGTCCATGTATACCTTCCCTGTTATTATCATCAGTGGTCTTTCCCAACATCCGTTTATACCAGGGACTTCAGTGGCGTACCAACCACATGGTAGGTACTGCAGTGTTACCTTCTTTGTTTCTCCTTTTTCAGGACCACTTGTTATGTATCTGAATCCTTCAGCATGTAAACTGCTCTTGTGGTAACTCAAATAAGTCTTAAGGAAGTTGTTTTCATATGGATATGTATCTCGTGTTTTCCACACCAGATGCACCACTGTCCCTTGAAATCTTCCTTTCGTCTGGAACAGTGCCAGGTATATTATACATCGTGCTGATTTTCCATCTATCTCCGTAGCAACAAATGTTCGAGAAGCGCTCATGGCGTATGGGATCAATGAGCAAACGTAGCAGCTGTCTCCTGTTGTCTGCTTGCCTATTTTGGTCATGTGTTGGTACCACATGTTGTTAGAGACGTGTGCTGAATCTTGTACATAGTTGTCAATGCCTTTATTATCTGAGTATGTGCTGCGTTTAACTCTATTTTCCTGGTGTAGGGTTTTACTAGTACCACCTGACATAACACCTGTTGCAGCTGGGGGTGGGGGTATATTAGGTTTGGGTACAGCAATAATATCAATAGCATAGCTGTACTGCCATACAGAGGCAGCCAAGAACCCGGTGATCATTAAAATCCCTATCAATTTTATTACAAATGCTAATTTCACCGGCATTTTGCTCTTACCTTGCTGCAGTCCGGCAGCTTATTCTTGCGACGTTACAGTTGCCCGCCTGAAAGTTCTTAATATGCTCGTTATTAAGGTTAGTTGTTGTTATTAAGCTCTCCCTATCAAGTAGTCATTCAGTGCCCAGGCGAAGAGCTGTTCCGACGCCAATCTAAGCGATCTATCTCTTAGGGCAGGCAAGTATGGTTGGAGGTGGGGCATTGAATGTTCTATGGCCAAGAGGAATGCTGTGTAGTAGACACGTACCCTCCTTCCTTTCAGGTACGTTGGCCATTTTATTTCATATACAAATTGGTGTGACAATTCTTCCAGGTAATTATCGTCTGAGGGTACCATCTACTCCTGGGCAGTGAATTAGTTAGTTATCTACTTTCTTAACAGTACAATAATACGCTTTACCTGCATGTGCGAGAGAAAAGAAAGAGAACATTCAGGTGTTTACATGTGTATATGTGCAAAAACAGTGTCCTTCAGTTCAATTGTTACTACAGTGGGCAGGGGGTCAGTGGGCAGAGGGTTTGGGCTTCAGCTGGCGGAAGACTCTTTACCCTTTGATCGTGTAACCATAGGGTGGGCGGTATGGGGATCACCCCTTTTTTTTCTAATAGTTGTCTCTGGGGAATCTGGGGGGTGGCAGGGTATAGGGACACTCAGGCCGTTAGTTGTGGTGGAAGTCTGTTCCTCCGTTGGTGACGCTGTCGTTGTTCTTCCAGTGGCCCTGTCGGTGGCGCTGGGGCGGGTCTGGAGTTTGTAGATCTTTACGTCGTGTAGGTGGTTCAGGGCACGTTTGTCCTGTAGCTTTACTGCTCTCGTTGATACCTCCTCTACCAGATGGGGGCCAGTGAATCGTGGACTGTTCCACTTTCTGTTGAAATTGCGAAGTAGTACGTGGTCGCCTTTAGCAACTTTACACAGTCTTTCCTTTTCCAATTCTTTATCCACGTCTTCTTGTTGGTTGCTGTTAGACCTGCCCCGCGTGCGCTCGAGCTGTTGAGACACAAACACTAAACTAGTAATCAAAGAAGACACATATTGGTACATTTCATCACCAAGAACACTCGCAGTACTCTCGTGGTTGGTAAATGCTCTTGATGTTGGCGTTAGGGGAAGGCGCATTTGACGTCCGGTAACCACCTCGTGAGGGGTGAGGTGGTGGTCGGACCCTGGTCTATTCCTTAGCTCAAATAGGGCTAATGGAAGGCAATATAACCAACTCTTCTTTGTTGTTTGCTGTATCTTTGCAATTGCCTCCTTTAATAGGCCATTCAGGCGTTCACATACACCGTTGGCCTGTGGGCGGTATGCACATGCAAATTTATGCTTGATGTTCAGCAAGGATGTGATGTGCTGGAACATTTCGTTTGCGAAATGTGGGCCATTGTCTGACCTTAACACCTCGCACACTCCCCACCTGGGGAAGACCTCCCTCACTAGGAATTTAGCTGCTCTAAATGCATCTTGGTGTGAACAGGGCCCTGCTTCAATCCACCTCGAGAATGGGCATACTACTACAATCATATACCTATTTCCTTGACATACGTTGATCATGTAAACATAGTCAATATGGAGATGCCGGAAAGGTCCCTCTGGCCGGGGTATAGTACCTCTTATCACCTTCAGAGTGTGACCGGCCGTAAACTGTTGACATGTGAGACAATTGCTGATAAAATTTGACACATGAGAATTTAACTCGGGGCAGAACCAGTCTTCCCTAATTCGTGCTGCAATTACTTCCTTGCCTGTGTGGGCTGGGTAATGTAGTTGGCTCAGGGCGGTGTTCAAAAGTGCCAATGGTATTACAACCTTTCCAGTGTCACCCTGGCGCCATAGTGCGTCGGTTGGTGACATTGTGCATCCTCTTTTTACCCATATTTCTTTTTCGGCCATTGGTGCAGCCGCTTGTAGCTCCATAATCTGTGTGGCTGGGAGATGGGTGTACCCTTCTCTTATCAACATCTCCTTAGCCATTCCCCTCCCTCTCCCTCTCTGTGACTCTGGGGGGTTCCATATCTCACCAAAGTATGCAGCATACTTCGCATGTGCGTCTGCTGCTGCATTCCCTTTTGAGATGTGGTCTTCACCATTGGTGTGTGCGGTGCATTTCACTAAAGCTAATTCTTGGGGGTCATTTATTGCTTCAATTAGTTCAGCCAATAGGAGGGCATGTTGCACTGGAGTGCCATCAGCTCTCCTAAACCCTCTTCTTCTCCATTTCGACAGCCCTGAGTGGACAGTGGATGTAACATACGCGCTGTCGGAGTATATGGTCACTCGTTTGTCAAAGCTTTCCTTCAACGCCAAGATCAGTGCAACTAATTCCGCTGCTTGAGCGGAGTAATGCTGTGGTAATTGTACACATTTCATCGCCACACACACCGGTACCTCCATCATTTTTACCACTGCTGCCCCAGTCCTCCTTATACCATCCCTTTGGTCGATAGTTGATGACCCATCAATGAACAGGAGCTCACCTCCCTCTAGTGCGTTTTCTTCAACCTTTCTAGTACATGAGTACATTTCAGTTATTTGCGTACAATCGTGGGCATAATCTCCTTCCTCAAGTACTTCTGCTAGGAACCTTGCAGGATTGACCGTGCTACATCTAACAATTGATAGTTCAGCTCTGGATAGGATGATCTCATAACCTGATGCCCTCTGCGTGGTTAGGTTGGACTTAGGTTTGTTCAATATTGCAAATAGTGCATGTTCCACAAACAGTGTAGTTGGGCACCCCATGGTTATTGCTGATGCTTTTTCTACCGCAAAAGCAGCTGCGGCGAGACCTTGTTCGCAAGGGAAATGACCTAACATCACAGGATCTAAGTGGCCACTGTAAAATGCTACTGGTTTGTAGCCCATGCTTGTTTTTTGAGCCAACACTGCTTTCATTACTGCTGAGTCGCAATGTGAAAATATAAAAAATTGTCGCTCATAGTCTGGGGATGCCAGTACCGGAGCAGTTGATATCGCATCTTTCAATTCATCAAAAGCCTCTTTCATTTCCATCGTCCACCCCAGCTTTTTCTTCCCTTTATTAGCTTCCCTTAACGCCTCAAACAGGGGTCCTATGTATGAACTGTAATCAAATACCCATGCTCTACAGTAGTTGCACAGCCCCAGGAACTGGTGCAGTTCCCTCACTGTTTGTGGCATTGGAGTGTTTGAAATGGCCTGTGCTCTTTGTGGTGCAATCTTTCTTCCATGTTGGGATATAAGCTGACCAATGTAAAGTACCTGTTCTTGACAGTACTGTAGCTTTTCCATGTCTACCTTGTAACCTTTCTCAGCCAATATTGTCAACATCTTTAATGAGTCCTCTCTGCATGTTCTTTCGTTTGTACTGCAAATTATGTCATCCACATACTGCAACACTGTGCTTTCCACTTCAATGTTACCCAAATCCATCTGTATTACTCTGTTGAAAATTGAGGGTGATTCGCAATACCCTTGTGGCAATCTGGTGTGCTTCCACTTTGTGTTTCTGTAAGTGAAGCTTGTCAGATCTTGTGAGTCTGGGTGCAATGGTATTGAGAAAAAAGCATTTTTAAGGTCGATCACTGTAAATCGTGATGCTTCTGCTGGAATGCCACACAATATTGTGGCCGGGTTTGCTGCTATGGGATATTCTGCTTCTACTGTGTTGTTCAAGGGCCTGAGATCCTGTATGAAGCGTCAAGACCCCCCTTTAACCTTGCGCACTGGGTATACAGCCGTGTTACATGGTGATTCTAAGGGGACCACTATGCCATTATTTATAAGGGCTGTTATGGTTTCATATATGCCCTCATCTGCCTCTTTTGATAGTGGGTACTGTTTCACTCTGGGGAGTATTGCACCTTTTTTCAATTTTATCCTTACTCCCCCTATACTTTTTATGCACCCCACGTCATAGGGGCTAGTAGTCCACAATGATGTGGGTACCTTTGTCATATCCTCCTTAAAGAAGGGGACTCGGGTGCATGCGGGTGCCTCAAGTGCCATTGCAATTTTCTGTGCTACTTGTTTGTACGCCACTCTTAGCCATATTTCCACACATTCATCATAAACACCATTTCACCTTCCTCCTTTTCTTCTGAGAACAGCTCCTCATCTGACACCTGGGTGAGCCTACATCCTTCTGCTAGTGCTATCACTGCCCTCCATGCTCTTCCTTCTCTGTCTTGGGCATGTACAGCAATGTAATCAGCTGTTGCTATCATGCTCTCAATGTCCACTGGAACCACCTTTCCTTCTGGTTCATTAACAGGTGTTTCTGGTCTGAACAGATAGGCTGCTGGCCTCCTCCAGATTTTTCCTTCTATCCCTGGCATCCATGCAAATGCCATGTCTGTCCGGTACTGGAAGAGTTCGCCATCTACTGGCTCCGCCCTAATCACCGTCTGTCCGCAGTATGCTTGCATAATCTGTCGTGCTGTGAGCATGTTAATCCCTGGAGTAGAGCAAATTATGCCGTCCTCAGTAAAGGAGATTGTCATATTCAACCTGTTCATTATGTCTCTCCCCAGTATATTTACTGGTGAGGCACTATAATATAGAAGTGGAACTGACAGGTCATAATCTCCTATAGATAAGGGAATGTTATCAGTAAAAGGAACCAACCCCCTAGCCCCAGAGAATCCTTGGGTGTTCATGGGTTCGCCTGACATCTTAAATTTACCTTCGCTTATGCAAGACCGGGTCGCCCTGGTGTCAACAAGGAATTATCATTTTTTGTCACCTATCGTTACCTCTATGCGTGGTTCCTCCGCACTATTAGGTGTTACTGACAGGATGGGACACACCAAGGCCGTCTGTGGGCTGTCCTATTGAGGGTACAACGATTGGCCATTTCCTGTGTAAGGGTTGTGTCCCAAGACCGTCACCCTACCCAGTTGTGTTTGTTGTACTTGGGGTTGTTGTGTTATCGCTACCTGTTGTTGTGGCAGTGAATATGTCTGTGGCTGTTGTTGTGTTATTAGTTGTTGCTGTTCATTTCCCTGTTGCAACGTCTGCTGTTGCTGTATGCCCTGCTGTTCCTGTGAGGGCCTTGGTTGTCCCTGTTCTTCCATGATGGTGTTCCTGGTCTAACTCTACACGTGCGTGACATGTGCCCTAATAATCCACAACTCCAACACACCGGTGGTTCCCTACTCTGCCATGGAAAGCTCCCTGTGTTGTCCTGGTATACTGGTTGCTCTGTGGGGTAGGAATTTCTAAGTCCTCCCACCTGCTCTTGGGTGTTATATCTGTATCCTCTCCCTCTCATAATTCCTCCTCTCCCCCTGTTATAATTATAATACCCAGCTCCTGGCATTGGGTATCCTCCTCCCATGTTGGTCGTGTATGGTTGGAGTGGCGGCACCTGTTGTGTTATAGTCTGTGAAGGTGGTATTTGGGAGGAATCTTGTGCAGCCACTACTTGTGTGGGGCTTTGGGTCATTGTTGTAGGCGTAGTTATTAGTGCCCCTTCCATTGTGTATTTAGTAAGCTTTTTCTGTACTAGTTTAGCCTCTTCCGTTTTCCTGTCCTCTTCCTTTTGTTTCATTTTTCCTTGCCATGTCCTGCAATGATGCACTATAGTCAGTTGTATTTCTGGCCATGCTTTTGCTTCCATTCCCACTACTTTCTTTAGTTGTTTCTGAACTCCTTCTGGGAGCCCTTGTACTAGTTAATGATAAAATATTGCTGGTGTTTTGTCCCATTGTTCTCTAGTTTCCATGCGCCACTTCTCTTGGATTTCCTGGATATAATCAACAGGATCTTCGTTCTCACGCATCTTGCGGGAGGTAATTGCTCCTATGTCTGATGTGTCTGGGTACTGTACCCTCAGTGCCTGCCATAGTGCATTTCTGCAGTTTGCGAATGGTGCCCCATCGTGCGATGTGTTTACTATTGTTACCCCAGGGAATCCCGCTCTCTTCCAAATGTCATCTGCTGCATCCCCTAATATCGATATTAGAAGGCCCTTTACATCTCCTACTGCCAGTTTCTGTCCTGCGGTGTGTTTTTCCATTTCATATATCCACTTACCCGCACCTCCACTTAATGATGGGTGCCTGCATTTTATATTTTCTTTGTCTGTATGCTTCCAAGGGACATACTGTGGTCTAACCCCTCCTCTCTCCAGAAGTGGCATTAAGTTATGTCTCGTTTTACCCTTTGTGTTCCATAAGATCGAGTCCTCACACCCCTCCTCCTCTTCCCTTTCTTCTACATCGTCAATTTCATCCGTATTTCCCCTGCTCGTAACTCTTTCCTCTCCATCTTTTCCCCTTCTTCCATCATTTCCTGTATTTAATGTGGGCATGTGTATTCGTCTTTCCTGCCTGCATCTAGGGAGGTCCCTAAGCCGACATGCATAGGGTGTCAGTTCGTCTGTGAAGGGCGCACGTTTTATTGTGCGTAACGAGCGTGAGGTGGTTGAGCATGTAGGGTGCGATGGGAGAGGGCGTGATGGGGACGGTGCGGCCTCATGTGTCTGTCTTTCCGCTATTCCTTGCTCTCCCTCCTCACTTCTCTCCAGCTCATCCTTTCTCCTACGGATCCATGGTGAGTCTGTGTTGGTCCGGGTGATGTATAGCTTATATAGGCTTTCCCTTTCACTGTTTCTTCCTTCCTTCTCCACTCCTTCTTCTTCCTCACTACAAAAGTCAGTCATAAACGGCACCCCCCACTCGGTCTTTTTCCCCTTGATTGTTACTGTTTGTAAGTCTATTAGGTCCAGTTCTCCTTTTTCTCCTTTATCAACCGCTCCCCTTTGCGCTGATGTTGTTGCTACTTCTGTGTCTCTATGCACATCCCCCCATACTTCACTCTCCCTTCTCCTATCTTCTCTTTCTCCTTCATTTCTCTCCTCCATCTCCCTACCATTTTCCTCCCTTTTCCTTTTTAATTCCTCCATTACTTCACTACTCATCTGTTCCAGTATTCTTTCATCCTCTTTCTTCCTTTCCCATTTCACCCTTTCCCTTTCTAATATACTCTCTATCACCCTCCCTTCTTCGTATTTCTTAGTCGTTTCTGATAGTAATCTCCTCTTCCACATTGCCATTTCTCTTTCTTTCTCTTCTTCTTCCCTTTTCTTTTCTCGCAGCACTACTCTTGATACCCTTTCTGCTGCTGCTTTTACCCTTTCAGCTTCTCTCCTTTGCTCCTCAGTTCGTTCCCTTATTTTTTCCAATTCGTTCTTACCTTCTTTCCTTTTCCTCGCTCTCTCTCTTTCCTCCCTCTCGAGCTGTTTGATCAATTCATTCTGCTCATCCCTTAACTCTGCTAGTTGTTCCTCCAAAATCTCTTCCTTTTGTCGTAACAGCTCTTCCCCCCTCATTTCACTCTCCCTGGTATTATCCTCATCTGTTTTCCTTACTACCTCCTTCTCTTCTCCTGTTAATGAACCTCGTAATTTTAATAGTATCTGTGCAGCTACCCACTCATCATTTCCTACTTCCACAGTTTGTTCTTCTCCAGTCCTCCCCTCCCCTGCTGGCATCTTCCTATGAGCCACATATGGTGGAGGGCTGTATGCCGGGTTCGAGTACCCCTCAGCCGCCCTTAACTGACCTCTTCCTATTTCTCCTAACTCCCTTAAAGGGTACAACCCCCTCCCTCTGTTTTCACTCCCTTTGCTAGGGGTATATCGTTGCTCAGTTCCTTTTTTATTTCATCTGATGTATTATTCTTTTCTCCTCCCTCTTATCCGTTCCCCGTGTTCTTTGGGTCTTCACCCCCCTTTTTCCCATCCTCTCCTTCCTCCTTAATCTCTTTTTCTTCCGGTATTTCCCCCACAGTGAACATTCCATTTGGTCCTGGACGGGACCCTTGGAACATCCTCCATAAGTTAAACACCTCCACGTGGTTTGCCAACTTCTTCCCTTTGTATGTATTATGCAGATGGTTTAGTAGTGAATGTTGGGCATATGGATCGAAGCTACCATTAGGCGGCCACGGTGTTATCATTTTGTTATCGGTCCCCTGGGTCCATTCTATGCTATACTTAATCAGCTTCTCCCTATGGGGTGACAGTGTTGTACATATGT
Organism: Ambystoma mexicanum; assembly: GCF_040938575.1. NCBI lineage: Eukaryota > Metazoa > Chordata > Amphibia > Caudata > Ambystomatidae > Ambystoma > Ambystoma mexicanum. The sequence continues at coordinate 124,337,918 of NC_090940.1, read as the reverse complement.
GTTGTAGTGGGGTAGTGAGGGTGTTCCCCCACCCTCCCGATCCTGTCCCGTATGACATAGTAGCGTTCCACTTGTTACCCTTCCCCTATCTGGTAGCGGTTATCTCACTAGCAGTTTACAATATACAGCCTTATATCGTTACCTGGCCCCGTAAGTTTGGGGACTTGCGATAGTCTGCTAAGGAAAATTATAAAAATATAGTATTTTACATTTGTATATTTTCTTCTGTCTTTCTTTCTTCACACGACACCCTTACGGCCCCCTGCGGCCGAAGCGCACGTAGCCCCCTGCGGCTGCGTACCCCTTATGACGTTCTTATACAGTCGTCCTATTTTCACTTGCTCCTCCTCCTTCTTCTACACTTGCCGTGGCCGGCGTTCTCCGTGCGCAGCCACGTCCCCCTTTTCACCTTTCCCCGATCAACTCATTACCGTTTATCTCCGTTTCCACTCCCTTACCACAGTTCTCTTCCCCACCACTCTCAGAAAGGAAGATGCCTTGTGCTCGGGATATCCTATGAAAGCCCTACTGGTGACGTCACCGATCTCTTCGAGCTACTGGTAAGTTCTTCATATATTCTTTAAGTTCAAAATACACTTGCAATCTACCCCCGTTAACCTCACAGCTGTCTTCCTGTCACTCCTGGAACAAGGTAATCAATAATATAATCGGACTGCGCACGCTGCGTCGCCTCGCGTGTGATACGCCCCTCGACAGGAGGGCTTAACCAGCCAATTATCTTCCGTATTGGGCAACTAACTAGCTACCGTCTACAGGGAAACGTCATCTACCTATCGAGTTTCTTGCTCGAACAATAGGGATCCTCATCTACTCATTGATCAATAAATGCCAAATCGTAGGAAACCACACACACACACACCCTTACACGTAGTCGCGACCTAGGCCAATCAGTGTCTACGAGCGGCCGCACGTGATGTTTTCGTGCTCCACCCCCCTCTCTCGCGCAACGTAGCCGACTGCTCTCGCACTCGTTCGGCTACCATTCATTTCATTGCCAACACTAAATTGTCAAACCTTCGCCGCGCACCTGTGCAACACCTCCCACCTCCCGTATTTAATTCCTCCCCCCTCCCTCACAATTTCACATTGCTTGTTGTGCGTGGCATGCTCACCAAGTTCTCTTGATGCGGGGCCGCTCGACTGCGTGCACCCCTCCAAGCGGCTCGCCACCTCCCCTCGTCTGGACCACGTCTGGACACTCGCCAACCGCGGCCGGGATACTTCTCAACCGGCTCCCGAGGGCCAATATCCGGATTGCGCTGTCCGGTCTTCTCGCAGCTCCGTGATGGTCCTGTAGTCCTCAGAAGGGGGCAACGGCAGAGGGGGCCGCGCCGCCGGGCCTCCTCGCAACACGATTACCTGGAAAAAGTAAAAATAAAAAAGCAGATCTTAAACAGATCTCAGCAGTGCCTCCAACTTGTCGGGGGGAAATTCTGCCGGGGTCGGCCGGGCCGTCCGCAGACCTCCGGGCAGGGAGGCCCCAACTCCTCCCGTATATCCCAAAAGAGATAGAGTATGAGACACACGCAAGAAGCAAGGTGACTCTGCTGTTTATTAGACAAAACGGCAGGGATGGGTCAAGGAGCGTACGCGTCCGTCCTGACACACACACAATCGTGGGGCTCGCAGGCCCTTTTTACCTTAGTATGACGCGCTACTTGCGTCACCTTACAAAGTTTAATAAAAAACCTATTTCCACTCTGGATTGGTTACTCGAGTGGTAGGGTTAGTATAGCGCACATATAGAGAACGGTGTTAGTGGCTGAGGGTTAGTCAGGTGGTATACCTGGGCTGTCCCTTCAATTTGATACATGCAAATTGTTACATGAAGACCTCTGAGGATTGGACAATGTGAATGGCGTCAGTGATAAGAACCCCATGTTCCAATTGGTCCGCTCGCGAGCCTCCCAGTCTGGGACTCTCGCTGTTCCCAGCTCGCGGTGCACCTGTCATTTGCAACAATGTTTTAATATGAGTAGGTGTAAACAATGTGAGGATTTATTCATATGTTGGGAGGTCGAATACTCCCACTGCTGCAGATGTCCAATGAGTCTTTTAATTGTATCTGCCTGTGTCTTGAAACGTGGGATTCAGGCGTCTCCTTCCTTCTGGGCTTGGCATCTTGTCAGGTTTGGCTTTGTCACGTGAGGTGGGACCGTGTTTGAGGCAAAATTCAACACAATTAATATTGTTTTTCCTACTGTATGCCTGGTTTATCTTGCAGGTGCGACCTTGGCGTTGGCTTGCAGCGTGCGAGATTGCAACATCGTGCCCTTGGCGGGGTGCCTTCGCCGGGCTCATTTTGCAGGGTCAGCAACCCAGTTCTTGCTCATTCAATGTTCATGGAAGCTTTTGCCTGCGGCCTACTTGGGCCTGGTGCATACGTGGAACCGTTTGATGCAGGGCGCTTTAGGTTACGGTATCATATTGCTTTATCCTCAGTATCGTGTCCCCGTTATATTCTTCATTATAGTACATGGCTCTTAGAAGAAGCGTGAGCAAGCCTTTTATATAAGTTCATGATGCGTCTTGCGTTTCTGCATTTTGAGAGCCTATGTGGAAAATAATAAAGATGCACGTCCGTGAGTATGTCTGTCGCCTACGTCATAGCACTGAGTATATTCTTCGTGTAGATTGGTGCGGGAGTGTCCGGTGTGTATATTTGCACATGTGTGCTGACCGTTGGCTAGGTCGTCATGGCATCTCTAACGACGTGTAGGTTTAGTCGAGTTGATCCGTGCCGCAGGTGTCGGCATGGACAGGGCGGGCTGCTGGGCAGGTAGATGGACACATCCGTATGTTCCTGTACCAGGGTATTTGGTCGTCCGGTAGATAGGCAAACTCCTCTCGTGGCGGGTGTCTGGGCCGTGATCCTCTAGGCCAAGCGCGAGAGGGGAAGGGCGGGAGCCTGGTCTTCCATTCTCCCACTTCAATAACAATACTAGTATCCGGGCCCAAAACTGTGGTTGTTCTTTTAGCACAATGTTGGGTATCCCGTCTGGTCCCGGTGCCCGCAAACTCTTTAGTCTCAATATAATTTTACTAAATAGTTCCTCATCTATCCCAAAAGAGGTCATGCTAAATTCAGTTTGTTCAGTCTTATTTTGAGGATTGATGGCGTCTAAATCATAATATAGCTCAGCGATATGTTCTATCCATTTTACTGCCGTGATGTGGTTGAACTCTATAGGTGTTTCCTCTTATAGTTGTTAAATCTTCACCAGAAGGTTTTACTGTCATGGGTCCGTAACCACCCAAACAGAAGTAACCAATTACTGATACCCAGTTTGTGTTGTTTGTGCCAATTTTTATATCTTATAGCTAGATTCCTTATTTGTAGCTGCTTTTCAATATTATCAATTCCTATATTTTCTTTTATTAGGTTTCTCTCTATTCGATATGCCTTCTTTTTATCGGCAATCTTGGCATCTATTGTTGCCTAACTTTATTTCTAATATTGCTATTGGCCTTTTCTCCACTGATCATTATACCATGAGTCTTAGTGTGAATTTGTATCAATTGAGTAATGTCCCATTTCAAGCTAGCCAAGTCCTCAAAAATATCCTCTTTTTCTTTCCACATTATCTCATTAATGGTCTTAATTATACTAACTGACCAATTTACATGCAGGCCTTGGGAGTCGCTACCCATATCTTCAATAATTTGTCTAAATGTTTTTTTAACATGCCTTGCATTTTCTAATTCAAAGTAGCATCATCACTCAGCTTGTTCGCAATAATCACAACCTCACCACACTTTGTCTTTGTGGCTGGGTCAGTAAATATGTAATTGATATGTGACCTAACCTTGCCATTTGACCAAGTGTATATGTCTTTGTGCCCTTTCATGGCTTTACAATGCAGCAAGACTAAATCATGTCTTAACAGGAATTTTACCCAGTCACCTGCTTGATTTTCTGGGCGGTTATTATAATAGTGCACATTTTTAATATTCAAATCACCAGCTATAATGATAGTACACTTTCTGAACTGAAAAAAACCACTGTAGTGGTACATGAGCTATGCACTGAATAATCTGCTTTGTGTAATGACCCCCCCCGGTAATCATATATGTTAATTAACAAAATAGGTCTTAAATCATCTCCTAATCTAAGGATGGTCGGTAAAACATATGAAAGTGGAATGCTCCTGTCTTTTACCAATAGCGAGACCTCCACTGGGTCGGCCATGTACAGACTTCTTTGCCAAATTGTGTAATATCTGATAGACGTCTAAATAAAAGGGCATTGCACACCAGGTATCTTGGAACAAAAACATGTCACTTGATCTAACAATATCAAGACCTTCTGGGTGAAAAAGTAATGAGTAATAACCTCGGGTATTCTAAGGTTCTCAAGATAGTAAGTCAGTTGAGGTTGAATATCAGTTGGCTCCATTGCTAATGCGTGTAGGCTGCCTATGTTCTCCTTCGCAAATGATTCTAATAGCTGAATCTTTTTCTTTCTGCAAGGCACGTAAAGAGCCTCTCTTTGTAGTGAGCTCCTGTACAATCTTAATACTGCTCTTTTTCATGTATCTTCCGGCATTCATTTGTATCGTCCTTTTCTTCTTATGACAAAGAATCAGTGACAAACCCACCTGTGTCAGAAGTTGGCTACCCACCCTAGGTAGTTCAACGCATTTCATATCTCATGAGGCAATCAAACTTAGTTCTGGTATTTCCTGAAAAATTGCCAACATTTGTGTTCGGTTTAGAAAAGGGCTTTCAGCAACTGGATTTATTTCCTTGAACAACGCCCAGGTACCAAGGACCTTACGTGAGTTGCTCTTCATTTTCCTCTGTACGCTCTTCAGCGTTTCCACTTTACTATTATCGATTGTCACAGGAGATTTTAAATCTATGAACAATTTTTGGGAATGGTCAACATTATGTTGACCTTTTTCCTTCTCAGAAGTTTGTATCGTTAGAAGTACTTTTTTTTTCCTGAGGCCCTTTTAATGTAGTACTGCGTACAGATCTGTCTGACAACGTGTTTATTAGTTTATTACCTTTGTCAGTCCTGGTCGAATGGGCACTTTTTAAATACTTGATGTATCTCTGTATTTATGTGTTGCCAGTGCTTTACCAGCTTTATTGAGAGCAGCCTTAGGCCTTCTGCTTTGTAACATGTCATCTGGATGTGCTGTCATTGACTTATCCATGTCAATTATCTTTGTACGAGAGACAAATATTTCTTCATAGTCCCAAAGAGGCTTTGCAGGGTTACTTTCTGTGGATGAATCAAAGGGCATCGGGCTAAATTCAGAGAATCATCATCACGCATAAGAGTTGAGGATGTCCTCATTGGTTTGACCAATTTCCTTTTAGGTGTGCGTTTAGATGTCTCCCTCATTAATGCAATTGCATGCAGTCTTTTCAAGGACCATACTAGGGTTGTCTTGATGTCCACTTGATCTTTAAGTAAGGTGGGTGTCAGTAGAGACAAAGCTTCCACCTTTGCCATGATGCCGTCCAAGCCTCTAAGTATCATCGCTTCACAACTTATATTGAGTGTTTCCCTATTTCCGTCATTTTTAATTATGCGTCACTACTAGTTTCGAAGGAGGTTTCTTCTTACTCCGATGGGATAAGAGCCGCGAGGTCAGGTGAGTTTCAGAGATTTATGTCTATTATATGCTGTTGATTGTGCACCCTGTGTCCCTCCCAAGGAAGCATGCCTCAAACCAACAACCAACTTGATGAGCGAATTATTATTATCTATTGACCCAAATTGACCAAATTCCACTGAGTCTTTGGGCGACAAAGGCTGCTCTGTGATGTCCGGTGTTATTTTTGTTCTTTTCCACAGACAAAAAAAAAATCAGAAATAGCAGGTTGTTGATTTGCGTTAAAGTTATTTTGAGGTGAGTGACATTGCTTTCGTTTATTAGAGATATTAGATAAATGATCTCTTACTCCATGTTTGGCGCCAACCACTGCACTACGTAGGGTAGCACTACAATTTAATTGTGATTTGTTTTTGGTTAGTGCACAAGCTCATGGGCCCATTTTGTATGAATACAATATCAATCTTATCTGTCTCCTTAGATAAATCAGGTGTCTTGTCGAGTAACAAGCAACAAGCGACAAGATCACAAGACAGGACACTCCTGAACACTCACGAGCACGAAGCACGTGCTGACGCGCTCCTGTCCTTTTTTTGTGTGCCGTTCCTCAATAGGGAAGGTAGCTGCTCCCTGAGCACTTCAAGCTGATTCAGTCAGTTTTTCAGATTGCCGATTGCCGGATTGCAGCTGCAGTTTCACACAGGTTCCCAAACCACTATTATCTCCAAGGAAAAGGTGAGCACCACACTGGTTCACAACCTTTTTCAATATTTCCAGCAAACTGCCACAGTAACACCAGACACTCCTGAATGCTTACAAGCATGACGTGGCAACAAATAACTGTGAAATATGCAGATGAAATGAGGGAATATGCGAAAGACACTGAACCAACTGACCTACTAATTGAAAGGATGCTTCTCAGACTACCCATTAAATCATGAAATGACCTAAATACTTTCTGCACCTTTGTCACATGTCTAAGAATTAATGCTTTAATGTATCTTGGCAGTACACATTTGATAATAAACGGACAGAGACAGGCATAGGGTCTCATTCCAAGTGTGCCAGTTTGGTAAAAATGCTGGTAATTCTGACTCTGGCATTTTTACTGGACAAGCTCACTTCAAGGTTGCTGGTGGGGGCCACGGATCTTTCGGCAGGCCAGACCTTCCAGGAGTTCAGGCCCCTACCAGCAAACAAATGCCTGAATCACATGCGCCATTACTAATGGTGCCGGTGATTCAGTAAATTAGTGATTCAGTAAATGGGAATGGGTACTGACCGTCACTCCGCTGGCCTCAACATCCTGCTAATACTGGGATATCGGGCGACGCAGATGGTAAGGCAGGGTTGCCGGTATCCCTCTGGAACTTCCGGCGGGATAGTGACAACCCTGTAATGACTCCCATAGTGTTAATAATATTTTGAAATGTATGTTTTATATAGGATTAATGTGATTAAAATGTTTTTAACACCAAAAAAAGTCTTCCCATTTGCATCAATTCCTCTATGGATACATGAACAGGGCAATTTTATAATAAATGTAAATTGCAAGCAGGGACGCACCAATATTAGCAATTACATGGTGTTGGGTTCCCTGCATGCAATTTTAAACATTCCCAAGGTGGAAGGGAAAAGAAAAGAGTTAAGTGAGATTAACTCACTTTAACTCTTTCATTTTCCTCTCCATCTTAACTTATCAATGGCACATGCAAATTAGTTTGCAAGCAGCATTTTTTTATGGATTCCTACGGAATCTACATGGTCTTTAGTGGGTGCAAAACGGGGGCAGAGTCCATAGGAAACTATTGGGTTGATGCCTGCATGAAAAATTCACACAGGTGTAAAATGAAATGCACTGACAAGAAGGAGGAGGCCAGAACAGCAAAGATCTTATCTCCAATCCGTGCCCCTTATCTGCATTGTATTAGTAGTAGTAGTAGTTTGTCATTTATATGGCACCATTATCCCATTAGTGCACTTGTGGGGGGAATGCCCCTGGGGGTCCGTAGTCCAATGTATGAGATTTCTCAGAAGGAATATTAGGTGTGTGCACATTGGGCCGAGATAGGGAGTTAGATGTTCTGGCCATTTCCCAGTAAGCTACCCATGATGGTCAGGCATGTGGATGGGTGCTGGGGGTGGTCAGGAGAGTGTGCAAGTGCAAGACAGAGATTGTCCTCATCGGGACCCCTAGTCCCGCTTTCCCTTTTTCTCTCTGGCCGGCATCCCTTGGGCCAGCGCCTCCACCAACCAACGAGGCAAAAAACCTGGGGGTCATCTTCGACTTCACTCTCTCCTTCTCATTGCACATCACAGACATCTCTAAAAAGTCCCACTATCAACTGCACCTTCTCAGAGGTATTCTACCCTTTCTCACATTTCCCCAGAGGCTCACCATCTGCAGAGCGCTGGTCCTCTCTAGGCTGGACTCTTTCTCAACCTCCCCTCTTCTACCCTCCATCCTCTTCAACTCATCCAGAACAGAACCGCAAGACTTATCCTTGGCCTCAAGCAAAGGGACTGCATCTCTCTGGTGCTGAAATCCCTTCACTGGCTCCCAGTGGCTGCAAGGATGAAGTTCAAGACCCTTTGCATTGTCAACAAGGCTTTCTGCGGCCTGGGCTCACTCTACCTGCAATGCTCTCTTCCTAAATACTCGTCTTCCCAAGCCCTCCGCTTGTTTTCCTCCAATTCTCTGAGGGGCGCCACTTATCCAAGCACAGACTTGGGGGAGATCTTTATCCTCTGCAGGTGCCTCCCTCTGGACCATGCCTCTCTCTGTCTTGAGCTGGATCTCCTTAAATTCCAGAAATTCCTCAAGTCCTTCTTCTTGGCCTCTTCCTTCTCTCTCCCCCTCCCCTGCTAACTACCTCTTCTGCTCTCTTGCTCTCTCTCCTCTACTTCTGCTAAGAATCGCTGACTGACTACTTGGTGTACCCTCAGAACTTCACAATTCCCATCTTTCCTTGCCAGTCTCCTGCACTTGCCCACAGGCCTTTCACTTGCTGCAGCATTTCTGCACTTTTGTTATGACCCATGAGAGTGGTATCTCTCTGCTCTTAACCCATGTTCTGATGGGACTGGGCACACTTGTCCCTATTGCCACCCTCCCCAAGTACTTCCTCTCTATTCACCTGAATAAACTGAATGTACCATGCCTAGTAAGATTGTCTGTCTTGTCTTCTCTATGTCTTCCCCTCCCATGCAAGGTTGCGCTTTGAAAGACTTGTGTATAACTGCATAATAAAAAAACAATCAATTAATCAAGAGACTCGCTATGTGTCCAGCTAGACTGAATATGCTGTTGTAGGTTGTAGCTGCATTCTAACACAAAAGATGTGTTATGTGTCCAGCTAGACCAAAGATGTTGTGCTTCATGTATTAGCCTGGTGTATGGAGGTTAATGTGGGTGAATGGGCTGACATGCCTGTGGCTGGTTTCAACTAGGGTGGTGCTTGCCTGTGTACTTTGAGTCTCAGATTGGAGCATTGCCTTTGGTGTGGCTGAGTGTTCTGAGTAATCCAGTCTGCTCCAAGATTTGCACTTTACCTTGATCTGTAAGGTAAACTGTGGTGACGTCAATAGTGACCATGTCTAGGTGTAATGCGGTAAGTGAGAGAGGAAAGTTCTTCAGGTTGCTGCATGGCATAACCAGGTTTTGAGGGCCTTCCTGAAGGATAGGTAGTCCTCAATGTGGTGGATGGTCAGTGGAAGGGAGTTCCAGAGTGTGGGAGCTTCAACAGAGAAGGAGGATCCTCCAATCTGGTGTAATTGAAAGGGGGATCACAAGGGGAAGTGCGTCTAAGGTTTCTGATGGGTTGGTAGCGTGTAAGTTTGTCTTGGAGGAATTCTGGGTCAGTCTTGTGGATGGCACCATGTGTCATGCACATGACCTTAACATTTGCTTGTCAGCCTATTGGAAGCAAGTGTAGTACTCTAAGGGCTGGGGTGATGTGTTCTCTCGGTGGGAGGGAAAAGAGAAGTCTGGCAGAATTTTGGATTTGCTGGAGTTTTCTGAGATGATAGGCAGGAGCACCCAAATAGAGGGTGTTGGCACATTCTAAGTGGGATAAGATGATAGCGTGGATTTCTAAGACTCTGTAAGGGTAGGAGAGATAGGGGAAGATTCGCCTGAGGATGCGTAGGTGGAAATGAGAAGGTCCTACACAGAATTGATATGATGGGAGAGTGATAGGTCTGAGTCCAAGGCGCATCTCAGGTTTTTTATGTAGGCGGATGATGTGAGCTGGGCTCCTAGGGAGGGTGGCCAAGGGGTTGGTTGGGGAAGGAGAGCAGATTGAATGGGGTGGAGGAGGCAGTTGGATTCTGAGTAGAGGCAGAGCTGCATGTATGCTGTGTATGCTGTGCGATCTAGGAGTTTGGCAATGAAGCATGTGTTGGAGATAGGGTGGTAGTTGGAAGTAAGAATGTGGTTAACGGTGTGCTTTTAAGAAGGGAATTTATGTGGGAGGTTTTGAAAGCCTCAGGAAAGATGCCTGATGTAAGCAAATGTTTAATTATGGATCACACAACGTTGCCTGCACAGGTTGTGGATAGGATGTTCTCAAGGAGTGAGGGGTGCAGGGATCTCTAGGGGAACCAGAGGGGTGGCATTGGGATAGTAGTTTCAGGACTCCAGGCTGAGAAATGGGAGTGAAGGAGGCAAGGACCAGCTGAGTGGGCAGAGAAGGGAATTTAAAAGTATATTTCACATAATACCGCCTGATAATGAACATTGGCCTAAGCACATTCGCATCACACTGAAAATCGCATTTGAATGAACCTGAATAAAGCTGACTACGCCGCCATTTTAAAGTCATCCGCTATTTTGATTAACTCCTGCTTTCTGTCTCATGTTAAACTTTGTGTAGTTGGTCCAGCAGAGAAAAATGAACTTTGTACTGTGTCAATTTAGATAAACATGTTGAGGCTGCTGAAAGTGGATTGTTTGTCCTGCATTAAGAAACCTTGGAGCTAAACTAGAGTTGAACTGAACAGTAATTTAGATGTTGTCTGTATCAATAGCGTTATTCTCGTTCAAACAGTGGAACAGAATGTTGAATAGCTGAAACCGTGTGCCTTTGAAGAAATCTGTGTGTTCATTCGTTGAAACTGGATTAACTTTAAGCTTGTAAACAAACATTACCATTGTATTTTATGTGCAGAAATACATGTCTAATGTTTGAGGAAAACATTGAACAATGTATAGTTGTTTAAACTTGTATTAGTTATGTGAACTGGCTACAAACCGTAGTAAATGTGTAACACAAAGAGAGGCTGGACGATGTGCCCAGGATTATGAGTAAATGTATAAATACTGATGTTTTTCAGATGTCCAGTACTCTCTCCCCTCACAGTCTTTTCTGGTACACACTGTGAGGCGTTGGGAGCCAGATAGCTATCTGACCAATGAACTGTACATGTACTTTTGAACTACTGACTGGTGTATTGCATTTTTGGTGGTATTAAGCCTCAATATTTCTTTTGATCATTCAGGAAGGGGGGCTGAGTAGGGGAGGGTGAGACAAAGTGAGGCGAAGAAGAAAGTGGGAAGGATGATGATAGTTTGGTGGTGATTCGGCGGTGTCTTTCAATAGCAATGTCGAAAAAGGCATCAAAGAGTGTTTGGTAGCAGGGGAAGGAGATGCTGAGCAGCTTGGAGTCTTTAATGCTGCGATGATCCTGTGGAGTTCCCTGCTAGAGTTCCAGGAGTTGCAAATTCAGTTTCCATAGAAGGATCTTATGGCGTTCCTACTTTCCATCCTGTAGGTCCTGGTCTGTCTGGCATAAGTGGCTCTGTTTTGAGGTGTTAGGTTGGCCCTTCAAGTACACTCCAGAAGATGCTTATGTGTTTTAAGGGTTTTGAGGGAGGGTGTTTACCATTTGGGATTGGGGCGAGATCTCTGGGGGCTGCATCTCATCAGTGTGAGCAGGATGCAGGCATTGGAGAGCCATCGGTAGAAAAGCTAAATATGGAGAGGTTCTTCATGGCTTGTGAGGGCTGGGAGAGAGCAAAGAAAGGAATTGGCCCGGTCAGAATTCATAATGACCTTATTCCAGAGAGGACAGGGGAGGGACAGGATGGAGAGGTGGGGCTAGAGAGAGGAGGGGCAGGAGGCGAGGAGGTCAGGAGCGGAAGGGTGGAGATAAAGTCTGTGGAGCTGAATAAAGCATCATGGGTGTGTCCTCCTATGTGAGTGGGGTGTGATATCAGTTGGATAATGTTCAGAGCTTCCTTGTTATCAATGAGTGGACAGGTCAATTATGTGAATTGGAAGAAATATTGCAGGAAGTAGAGATAAACAATCACTTTATCTACCAGTTTTATACAAAAGTGAGAACTGATAAAAGAAAATAATGGCATAAAGTGCAGGCAGACATTGAAGGTTGGACTGGAGTTACTGAACAAGATAGGGAGACAATATTGAAACATTCACACAAGATGGCCAGAGCTATCGCACTGCAGCATAATCCATTCTTCCCATAGTCACAACCGGTAAAGGGCTCTCAGCCAATCAGGTGGATGGAAAAGCAAGCGAGAACACACAGTGTACCGTCCGCATTTGTCAGCCCCCAGAGCTTCTTCCCCAGGGGCCACCATCTTGAATGTGGGGAGGCAACAGGGAGCCTCTTAGAGTATATTTCCCTTCCAAGTATCTTATTTAAGTTTATTGGAAGACCGTCCGGCTCCCCAGCCCCACCCTTGCTGACACTCAGAATAGCTGTCTTCATGACCTTGTGGTTATAATCGAGTTTGAACTTTCTGTATCCTCATGCAACACAATAATGAGATTCACACTTGAGTCAAATTGTAGATCTGTCTCAATCTTCAAAGAAGTATTGATTTACAGTAAAAAAACATCACAAGTTAAATGCATCAGTAATAGTATTACCACCACATTTAAGGGCTGGCCATATCATGAGTTGGGCACTAAATTGGCTGTTTTACCTCCAGCTTTTTTTGGAGGTGAAAATCCCATTTAGCAACCTGTTTTCAGCGTAATTGCTGCTGGCTGTATTAGTGCACTGTATTTGCGCTGAAAAATCCTCATTTGGTACAATGGTACAATGGACCCAATGGGGAATGGGGATTTACCGTTAACACCCAACCCGTGATCCAGTAGTAATACTGTCGGACTGGTTGGTGCTAACACTTTTACAGTTGGGTGGTATTACAGCCAGGATAGCACCCAACTCGTGAGGAGGCCCAGTATGTGATTTGGGTTTCAGTCACCTCCTTGAAGTATAAGCAATTTTGTCAAGTTGTCACCAGATTCTCTAGGAACCAGAACAATAATGCAAATGGAAAATAAAGAAGTCGAAATTATTACATTTTACCACCATGGATGTAGGCTGCAGGTAATAGAAAAAGACATGTTCAAATTCCAAACAGGCACATGTGCAATAAAATAAAAAAGGTTCAAACAACCTTTAAAAAAATGAAAACTGGATTGTTGATAATGCAGATATTCATAGGAAAGTTAAGGTAATCATTGGTAAGGTCATTAATATGTTGGGGTGTCACTTGTAGGGTGTCAGAAGGGGCATACTGCAAGTTCCTACATTATCACCTCTCCCCATTTCCTGGAATGGGGACACTATCCTCAGTGTTAGGGGGCTTCTGGATGATTACTAAAAATGTACACCATCAATCCATGGAACCCTCCAGCCCAGATCACATGGGAGTCACAGAGACGACATTGCCCCCGTTAATCCACGAGTCGGGTGAGAACTATATTTTGTCATAAATAACTCTCATCATTAAAAGAGGACAGGTCCTTGCGGGACCCGTCAGAGCTGCCCTCTGTCCCCATTAATTTTTGCGATAACCATTGAACCGCCAGCCAATTCTATACATTCCAGAGAAAAAATAGAAGGCCTCCCATTAGGGGATATGGAATATAAGCTGGCCCTGGACGCAGACAATATACTGGCATATCTAGCGCTTCTCAATGCAGTTTCGGAATATGGGAAACTATCCAGATTCAAAATCAACATAAGAAAGACAGTTGCAGTGGCCCTGACAGACACCCCCTCTCCATGGATAGAGAGTCTGTCCAGTCACAGGATACAGACCCAAAATGACAACATAAAATACCAACGTCAACATAAAATACCTTGGCATCCACATAACCGCGAACCCTGGTAAACTAATTGCCCCTCCCTGTGGGAGAGACTTTAAAAAGTCCTTCAGAAATGGTCCAAGCTCTCACTGTCAATGGCAGCACGCCTCACCACGATACAAATGAATTTATTGCCACGTCTACTGTTCCTATTTCAGGCACTTCCTTTGATTGTTCCTACCCCATTCCACATGGAAATAAAGAAGACCCATCTCACTTTCTTATGGGCAGGAAAGAGACCCCGAATAGCTTACAAAACATTGATTTTACCCAAAGACAAGGGTGGGGCCGGGTGGCCCAACTATAGGGCTGCCCAACTTTGCGCCTTGGTTGACCATCGGAGATAAAAACAAAGAGAAGGTGCAGGTCAGCACAGAAATTCACCTCTGGGTTCCTCACAGCCACATGCCGGCAAAAGTCCAAAAGCACCTAGTGCTTGCTGTGCTCTGGCACCTTTGGAGGCAATCTGAAGGAATGAAGGGAGTCACATTGTGGTCATCATCCTTTAGTTGCATATAGTTGCATATGCAGATAGCTGGAGGCAGCTAAGTGGCTAATAGGTGCAAAAATGAAAGTTCAAACACCTATATAATCTGGTACAAGATTTACGGCTGGTCAGAAATGTGTAGGCTAATCGTGCAAGACAGATATATATTTATATATATATATTTTTTTTTTTGATTAGTTTTGGTATACCTGAATAGCGTAAATGGTTATGTGTTTACCTTGCCCCCATCACCTTTTTCTTTCATTTTTGCACCTATTAGCCACTTAGCTGCCTACAGCTATCTGGCACTATACATAGACATTTTTTACATTTTTATGTCTCTTTCACCATCTTGACCAACACTAATCATGTGTAGCATTAAGCTACAGGTGAGGAGCATTACATCACAATTTAGGGTTGACTACATTAGCAATTTATTGCCCAATATGATGTTGAAAATTGAAGACTTTAAGCACTTGCACTTTGAATAGTTTCTGTATATATACTGTGGCTTGCTGCATAAGATCATTAATTGAATATTGTTCCTTTTAGCATTTACGAGTCACGTCCAGTAACTATAACTGCAGTGGTAAATACATGTTTTTATGTAAATAAGATTGAGCATCCAAATGGATATGCATTTTATAGACATATGCAATCACAGTGGAAATTATTCCAAAGCATGTGAAAGCTTTATATATAAGATAAAATCAACACAAATACAGCTTTCATCCACTAGAGGGCACTAAGTCCTACATCCACAAAGGAGTGCTTTGGTGTTTAATGAATTTGGTGTTGTGCCGTACTTGGCTTTTAGAAAAACACACTACAAACCCAGGGACGTAGTGGGTGAACTCTTGTCAATGTAGATAAGGTTTACCCATGTTATAGAAAGGCGCACTAGCGCAACTAAACACAAGTATATGTATAAGAAATTTATGTTTTTAAATAAGGAGATGCAACGTGGAGCGAGGAGCTCTTTGCCTATTTACTCGCATTTCAAAATGGCATTTAGTTTATGGCCAGTGCGCTGTGTTCATAGTGAACACAATGACTATGTAGTCATTCCATCATGGCGGCCCGCTCCATACACTTTTCAATGCGGCATTAAGCGATCACATGATCGGAGATAATGAGAGGGGGGAGGAGCTGCCCGCTCGAGTTGCTTTCCTTAAGTTTTAAATGGGATGTGTTTACACGGATGTGGAGTTTGATCAGCCTGAGGAAGCTTGGTAGATCCAGGCGGAACGCGTGGCGATTTTTCCCCCTGGGGGGTGAGTGTTGTTTAACCTGCTTGCCATGGGGAGGTTTCTGACTTATACCTACCCTTTTTTGCACATTTGCACAGTTGGTTGTTTGTTTTTATAAAGAATAAAAACGAAGCATTTTGTAAGAAGGTGTTTTGGTCTTGAGTGCTGGGAATACTTTTGGCATGTTTTGTAGGGGGTTTTTTGTAGTGTTACAACCCTCAATTTACATGTGTTTTTATATATATTTATATATATATATATTTTTTTGGATTAGTTTTGGTTTTGGTATACCTGAATAGCGTAAATGGTTATGTGTTTACCTTGCCCCCATCACCTTTTTCTTTCATTTTTGCACCTATTAGCCACTTAGCTGCCTACAGCTATCTGGCACTATACATAGACATTTTTTACATTTTTATGTCTCTTTCACCATCTTGACCAACACTAATCAATTATAGCTTATCACCTTACTTCATTAATCATTTGTAGATTTATGGTTCAATTTCTACATTAATTTAAGTTCTACCTCATTAACACGCTAATTTTGCAGCCCCATGGGGACCGTTTTAAATATTCCATTGTTTTTTATTGATTCTACCCATATACAAACTCCAAACATGGCGCCCGTCTATTTTGCCTGACTCCTTGAGCAGGACTTAATGGAAATAGTAATAGGACTAGGGTTGCCTAGACAACCCATGTAAACTCAGGAGAAGCCACTTTTTCGACCGACCTAGACGATAAGAGATTGAGTACAAGTCAGAGGTAAGTTGCAGCACCAATCCTTTGTGCTTTCAGCGGGTTTTTTAGTCTCATGTTCTAATATTATGTAACCGAGAGCTCTCTGTCGCACGGTTGCATTTCGAGAAATGTTCTGGCTGTGTTCGGACTAGAGTAAGCGTCTATTTTACAAGCGCAACTGCAGCGCTGTTGGACGTATCATTATTCGGTATACGATTACATTAAATGAAATGCTTTGCTGCGTTATAAGTAAATGTTTATCAAATGAACGCTAGTGTAGCGAACTAGTTATTTTACCGTGCTCGGATAGTATCCAGCGCCCACGCGGATACATTTAAAACTGTGAAATGAATAATACCAAGGTCATTTATTAATTTCGGGTACACTACTATTGAACGATTTACCAATCAGGCACATTGCCCAGACTTACATGATGGGCCAGCACGACTAAAGCCACAATTTTCAATAATACGCAACGCAGGAGACATTTATAATACTGGACTTCATACATGATGAACCACACGCATTGTAATTACTGTCTAAACCGTGAAATTTTGGCATGAATTTTAATAGGGGGATTTATCCCATGACTTTCTGTTCTACCGAATTGGAAAATCTTGATTTGGAATATAGGTAAGGCCTCCATGGGCACAACTCTATATCATTTACCTTAAGAAAACATGAAACTTTATAAAACATAGACACTCAATTCAGAGTATATACTAATGTGTTGTTTTTTATTTTGTTTGTTTTTGTACCTTTTCTCTATTTTTGTTTTTTTCCTTGTACTTACCTTGAACTTCCTCCCCTTCACCCCTCCTCAATTCTCTGTGATTACACATAACTTTTTCATTTCATGGTTTGTTTTCATAATTGTTTCACTGTGCATTATGATTTTGAATACATGTTTTCATTGTGAATTTGACTACACATTTATTAGTTTTGTTACTAGCCCTGATTTGAAAAAGACACTGGTGTGTCGAAACACGTGTTATCCAAAAGGGCACTATAATCAATAAATTTCAGATTCCATGAAAATACTGTGGCACAGTTCCTGAAGTGTGGAGCATTTTTCTTTAACGTTGTGTGAGCAGTTAAAGGTCCACAGGGTCTTGGTGGACTAGAAAATGTCTTGTACAATATGAGCATTATAATGCAACATAGCTAAATGTAGTCGCCATCTCAGAGGTGGTCTTGGAGTGGAAGAGAGTATCAAAACCAGAGAGCGGGACATGATCTGAAGGAACCATAGGATGGATCACGCTCCTAATTGCATTTGGCATCCCTATAGCATACACATAATCCACAAAAGTAGTCTGGACTATGTGCCTTGTGGAGATGGATACATTAAAATGTCAAGTCTAAATCCTCAGAATGATTTTTTTCACCACACCTTTATCAAATCTTTTTTTGTCAACTTAATTCAATAATTAATTTGTGGTGGAAGTCAACATAGGCTTTGATTTGGGTTGTCTGTTTATAGCCGGGTTAATATTTTGATTAAAATCTCCACCAATGATTGTCATGAGGCCAAAATATGAGTCACATTTCGAACACAGTTCAACAAAGAAATGTAGGTTAGTTTCCCACAGGGGCATAAACATTAAGTAAAGTGATTTTATGAGAATAGAGCATATCATATAATAGAATTAACCCCAGTCTTGGCCCCTAGTTTCCAATTCTTTCACAAGATATATAGATGTTGCAATCAAGATGTCCACACCTTTTCTTTGTGATGAGCACAGTGCACACACTGCCCCATCTACCCTCTGGGACATTATTGGGGATCTATATAAGCATTATTTGCCTCCAACAAACGTGCACAATATATATTAAGGCCCTTCAAATGCTGGACAATCATTCAAAGTTCTATCGGGTTGCCTGTCCCTTAACATTACTTTTTCCAAATGTGTATTCTTGCATCCATGTAATACAGTAGGCTCTAATACCTTACCTCAGGCTCCCTATGGTCCCTATCTGAAGGACATGTTTTGTGGGTACAACAGGATGATGGCAATTGGACGATATGAATGAAAGCCCACAAATATCAATGTGACATATCGAGTCCCATCGGGGTAAGGCAAGAACAACGTCTTTCCTTCAAGCATGTCATCCTAACATGTGACAAGAAGGTCATACAATATTGGCTTCTTAGTGGAAGAAACGGCAGAAGTTCTTCCCATCAGGGCATAAAAGAATGATAGAAGGGTCTAATTTCTGAGGAGGTGGTAGACATCCACCGACAAATGTTCACAGGCCTCCAACATTACAGCCGTGTTTCTAATCTTCAGTTCTGTCAGAGTGTTGGACAATTTTCATAATGAGGTTTTCAGCCAGCTCAGTGACATTTGCATAGGAAACTCAATGCAGGTTTTTCATCCTCAATGACCTTCGCAATTTGTGTTTTTTTTGTGTTTCATCCCACTTGTTCATGTGTGAATTTTTATCAAGCCTACTGTTTCTTCTCATGCGTGGAATTTCATTGGCTGGATATTGACAACAAGAGCTAGATGATGTCAAGCCTGAGGACACCGTAAACTGACAAAGGGTCAACCAGCATGGGGACCACGCTGCAACCAATCTATCACTTTATAGAAATGAATATCAGTTCGTACTCTGACTTAAGACTGTCTATGAGTCGGATACAGTACAAACTGATATCAAGATGTTGCAAAGCACCATCTGGCAAAGACACTGGCAGCTAAGCTGGTCAAACAGCAGGTCCACAAAGGGCCTCATTATGACCCTGGCGCTAAGTGTTTAACAGCGCTGTAAAAGGCTCCAGCGCCGTTAAACACTTAGCGCCTTACTACGAGGTCCCTTTGCGGGACCCGACCTTAACGGCTGGTCTACACCAGCCGTTAAAGTAGGGACCCGCAAAGGGACCTTGGTGCTAAGTAATTGCGGTACCGTACTTAGCACCTTCCCCATTCCCATTGAGCCATATGGGGCGAAAATGGGAATGGGGAAGGGCCATGGTTCAATGGGGAATTACCACCCTGCCAACCTTGGAATGGGATGGTAATTCCCCATTGAACCATGGCGGACCTGTTACAACACCGGCACCAACCATGCTGCTAATAGCGCCATGGTTTAGCGCCAGTGTTGTAATGAGGGCCAAAGTAATCAGAAAGCACCATCTGACAAGGAAACTGGCAGCCAAGTTGGTCAAACAGTAGGTACAGGAAGTAATCAAAAAGCACCATCTGGAAAGGAAACTGGCACGCAACGGCTCATGTGCGAGAGCTAAGTGTGAGAGCTGTCTCACTGTGGATCGCTGCTGAACTTCCATTGCAACGTGATTTGTGAACTTGGAATCAGAGACGTGAACTTGGAATCAGAGCCAGGATTGGATTGGATGAGGCCGGTAGGCATTGGGGGCTGTCTATTGCACAAACCTGCTTATAGCTGACGTTAACCTTCTATGAACAACCGTTGATGTGATCCTTATCCACGTTTTGCTTTTTTCTGCACAGAGCCTCTTGCCCCGCCCTCCCACCAGGGCTCCTTTTAAAAACATTGTGCCCGTGCGAATGCACGTGCGCGACTGCTCAAGTACGAGAGCTAAGTGTGAGAGCTGTCTTGCAGTCTGGTGAGATAGCAGTTAGCGGGGGTAAGCAATCGTAGAGCTACATTTTTAAATTGTATTGCAGTGAATTGATTAAACTGAGTAGAATAGGGATATCATTCCTTTACTTTGTTTTGTTGGTTACAAGTGACTAATTTAGTGTAAGGCCACGGTATTAATAATGTACACTTTAACAACTGGTAAGCCAAATAAGAGCACGATCATAAATAATGCTAATGCTTCACTGCGTAAGAAAATAACAATTAATGCGCTAACCAAGGAAAATAAATTGAACAAACTACAGCGCAGTATTTCATTAACTACTGACATTCGTGCATTTTGCCCGAATGATGAGACACGACAGACCCTCATTAAATTAAGTAAAAAAAAAATCAACACAGGTTGAGACTTCTGTCCGGTGCCCCAATCCAACAGAAACCAACATAATTACCAACGAGTCTGAGGGGACAGTAGGGATTTCGCTTGTTGACAGGGAGAATTCCCAGTCAGCGGGCGGGGTAACGGACATGACCTTAGAATCAGCCTGTAATGTTGCTGAATTGTGTCCCTCCAGATTAGCGCCGATAATTGTCAGTCGTGAGCATATCCCATCACTAAAAACGCCAGCAATATGTACTGTCCAAGCACAACACAAATTAAGAGAAGCTTATGATAAGTTGACGGTAGCTGGCGACATTGATGAAGAAACCATGAATTCATAAACACTAGTAATTCACAGGGTAATGAATCGCATGAAGTGCAATATATCTGTTCTAATACTGGTGATTTAATACAATTCAATGATGATCCAGTAATGGATAGTCCTCGTAATGTGTCGCCCGGATCACACAAGCCAGTAAAATCAAAAGCCAGAGAGCTCGATTTATCATGTTCTCCTGCACTTTTTGATAAATCATATTCCGGTGATTTCAATAAATCTCTTTCTTTTGTTGCTCCCACTCCTAGGAGAACAACATTTAATGGTTCAAGCTTGGATCCTCCATTCTTCATACTAGAGCGAACGGACAATAATAACATATCGTCCAAACGAAATTCATTTCCAGACGCTCCTGCCTTGAATAACACCTTAGGAGCCATGAATACAGCCTTATTCTCAATAGCAAAGCTATATGAAACTTTAAATGAAAAAGTAAACAAGCAAAATTAACTATTGTCGATATTGACACTAGAAATTAGAGACAAAACATTTTTTTGAAAACAACGATAATGGAATCAACAGAAGCTGTAACAGTGATTTCTCAAACAACAAAATCTGACTGCATACAGCCTAGCAAAGAAGTCATTATTGAGATTGCAAAAAACAAGCAACACCTGGCAGGCCATAAAGGAGTAGCAATAGTACAGCCACACGAGCAAAATAAAATATCTGACTCTTGAGAAGTCAAAAGCTCCAAAGATGTGGTTATTTTGCCAACACACAAGGGCGCTGATTCAGATGGAATTGGAATTAATTCACCAAAACCAACACCCAGTGTTTCGGTGACAGAAAGCAAGGTTAAAAAACCACTAAATCCCTTTAACATATTTTCGGGCACTCGCAAGGCACAGAAAGAAGGATCTGAGACTCATTCAGATGATAATGAAATAACACAAACTAAATCTCCAAAGAATAAGAATAGAAAACTCATCAAACCAAGGAAATACAAAAGAATTGCTGCAGTGCTAGTAAAAAATAAGGTACCTGAAACTCAGTAAAAATCAGCCCTAAGAAAGTGTCAGCAGGTCTCTTACAAACCATTGGATGAGTTGGTGGCTCTTACTAAATCTACTGATAGTGTAATAGGCGAAGATGCTCCATCACGTCAAGCTCCACCAACCCAGCTTTCGATCGACTCTGCATTGGTCGACAAACAGACAATTCAAGCCACACAGATAGATCAGATAGGAAACTTAAAACCCATATACACCTCAATTCAAGAATTGAGGGATGAAATAAGAACATCTATAGAACAGTATAAAATGATGAATCATGAAGTCTCCAATTTTAAACCAAATGCAGGAGACTCCCTAATTACAGAGAAACGAGTTCAGTTGCCCTCGTCGATACCACATATCGACCTCTTGCTAAAGGGTCCGGATCAGAATCAGAGACTGACACTAAATGACAGTTTGAAATGCTCCACCAAAACTCATGGGTCTACTGAGCAAAGAATACAAACTTATAGAGCTGCCCCCATGACACATTTTTACAACAAAGCCACGGGTTCTGCTCTCCACAAGAAATGGGTTTCTTATCAAAATCATCATCGTTTGATAATAAAGTGCAGACCCCATCCATATCAAAGCTATGATTTGAATCGTATGAGCATTTTGAACTTATGTTCCGAAATTCCAGCTCTACAAGATCTAACATCAGCAGATATTAGCCTAGTGGAATTCATTCATGAGAAGGAGTCAGATGAAGCCAGATTGTATATACAATCTGGTGTTGTGGCAAATATTCTCTGGCAGGCACAAACTGCCTTATTTAATCTAAGTTTTACACTAAGTCAAGATATACCAGCAAGCCATGAGGGCAAGGTACATCAAGAGATGCCAAGAGCACACATATATGGACAAGGAATGAATGAACAGCAACATGTAGCAACCTCATGGCAAGAGCAGGGCTGGGAGAAGACTTCATAACAAGAGCCAATAAATGAGCAAATACGCCTAATCTCATGGAACACTAGAGGCCACAATCATTTTATTAACACCAAAAGTGGCACCTTGCTTAAATATGATATCATAGTGTTTCAAGAGACGTGTCTTCCCACAAATCCCATATGAGATCTATATAATATACAAACAATACCTGCAATTTGTCCTAAACAAGGACGACCAATGGCAGGCCTACTCATGGCATTTAAGAAAGACACATTTTTCAAAATTGTACCATATGTCACCCAGTCCCCATTTTTTCAAGCCGTAAAGGAACAAAGAGGCACCTCCGCCATTGCTATCATAAATATATATTGAGGTAGAAAACATCTAGCTATTGATGATTTCTTTTTACATCTAACCACTATAATGGATACTTTGCCATTAGATCGCACCTTGAATCATACCCTCATTATGGGACATTTAAACGTGCACATCTTACCGCTTGGTAATAGTGAAAGGCCCATTGAAGAGCATAGATGGGCGAGTGTTATGGCAGGAAGAGAGTACATAATGCTGAACACTGCCTTACAAATTCACACTAAAACACAAGTAACATGGCAAAGGGGCGCTCAGCAAGCCGTGCTTGACTACATATATGCAGATATGTCTTTCATAAGTAAAATTGTTTCCTGGAACATTAGACCCTCTACTATTAGTGACCTCTTCCAAGTATGTTTGACCTGGAATTGGGCTGGTCCTAATAAGGAGCTGAATATAAATCATCACATGGCAAGCCTGAAGATGAATAATGCAGGCAAACCAAACCTGTGAAATGCTCGAAAGCGAAACTTGCACAATATACTCAAGTACTCACACAGAGGTATGAAAATCCCGAGGAAGATGAACAAGTGTGTTATGTACAGGCAATGCAAACTTATAAAGTAGGCAGGTTGTGTACACAGCAGCGTAATAATAGCCAATGACATGTCTTTAATGCAACAGTAAAGGGAAAAAAAAGCTGAACTACGTAAAAACATACGGATGTTGAAATATGAGTCACCTCACATTAGCTATTTACAAATTAAACAATTGAAGTATGCCTATAAAATCTGGCACAAAGGGAGACAAACCATTCAATACCAAAAAGATGACGTATCTATGATGAAGCAAATCGTTTTAAAATCATCAGGAGGCATATGGGCCCTTCTTAATGGGCACTTGCGACAAAATCAATTGATATCCCAAATAAATCCCATATCTGAATCTGTTTGGTGATCTTACTATATGTATATATATCAGTCAGCATTTCCAGAAATTCATATGAACTTGAATACCATAGAACAGGCACATAAAATGGAATGGGACATGGCAGATATGCAACATTGCATATTAAAATTGAGTCGATCGCGGGCCTCGGGCCCGGACGGGCTGCAGAATGTAATGCTTAAGAACAATGTTGAAGCCTGGACAAATATTCTGCATATGATATACACAAACATCATGGTACCTCGAAACAACCACCAACCTGAAAAAAGTCAATAATCTTGCCCTTGTTCAAGAAGGGCGATCAAACCGATCCTGAAGCTTACAGGCCGATAGCCCACCTTGACTGCCCTGGCAAAGTTTTTGCATGCCTGGTTCTGGCAAAGTTCAATAAGTGGCTGGATGATAAATGCCTAAGAGATCCCATCCAAACGGGATTTCTCCCGGGCATGGGCACAACAATCAATCTATTCACATTTAACTCTATGATACAGCAAGACAAAGAGCGTAAGCAAGTAGTGTATATGGCCTTCGTGGACTTTAGGTCAGCATTTGACCTTGTGGCCAGGGAAATACTCTACAAAAAGTTATTGGACCAAAAATGTCCATGGCATATATTGAAATGGATAGTGGAATTACATACAGCTACTACAGTCCAGATAAGATCACAAAATGATGGACTTTTAACTGATCCAATACAAACGGAGCGTGGGTTGAAACAGGGCTACCTGTTAGCCTCTGCCCTGTTCAACTTTTGTATATCAGATTTGAGTTTATGGTTTAAGGACTTAAAAGCTGATCCCCCAAGATTAAAAGGGGCAGCACTTAATTGGCTCCTTTATGCTGGCGATATGTTAATCATATCAAAAACACAAAGTGGGATAAAAAGTATGTTGAAAGCCCTGGATGAATATGCAGCAAAGAACTATATCAGCATAAATACAAGTAAAACACAAGTTATACAATTTGGTACCATCCAGCAAAAGAATGAACAATTCAAATGGCAGATTCAGAAGGTGGATATAGCACATGTTAAATCTTATATATATCTTGGCGTTTGTATAAACAACCACCCATGCGATTTACTTTACAAAGAACATATTAAGACCAAATATCTTATAGCACTGTCACAAATGACCATTATAAGAACAGAGTTTTGTAAATTTTCAATTATCCGTTAATTGCATACTATAAACAGAAGGTTGTGCCCACCATTCTCTATGGAGCAGAAACAAAGAACTGTTAAAACTTATGCATATTGGACTAAAATAGAAAGTATTTACTGGAAAAAAGCTCTGTTGTTACCTATGTCAGAGTCAAGATGCATTATTAGGCATGAGTTGGGCCTTACATCTTTATATGCAATATACAAATGGAAAATCTGTATGCTGTATAGAAAGTACAAAATGATTGAAAGTTCCTAATGGTCTACTAAAATTGATTTCAAACCATCTGGAAAATGTGGAAGATCGATTTATGACTACCTGGCGGAGTACAGTGCAAACAATTCTGTGCAGGGCTGGAATATCTCTAACATTGTTGTTAGAAAATCCAACCAAAGCAAAGAACAAGCTTTGGACATACGATTGGTACAAACTAGAGAGAGTTGCTTGAAGCTCTCCAAATTTATTCAAAACCCTTTTAACTTAAAACTACAAGGCACCATCGAATCGTATGATAAACCAAATGCCAGCCATCACACAGACTTTTTAAGTTATAAATTAAACATATGGCCAACCAAGGAAGTCTTATACAAACGCAAAATGATATTACAAGAGGAAATTAACTGTCGATTCTGCAGGAAATCATCAGGCACACTAAAACATTTACTCGTTGAATGTGGTGAATTAATGCCGTTAAGAGTAAAGCACCTCAAATGTCATTATGACGGTTATTTATGTCTAACAGTAGAGCAGCTATGGGTTGAGCTATTCCACACACATAGAAAATCCCTGAGATATGCAATTACAAATTACTTAAACTGTCTAAAACTAAAAGACCAAATATGATCTATTTTTGATTTGATGGACAATTGATGGGTCTAAATATGCTGTGTACAGATATATACTTATGGATTGTGTATTGCATTGCATTGTATATAGGTCAATCAAATGAGATAGGGACATTTTATTGTTAAAAGATCGTCAGAGAATATGACAGAATGAGATGGATTGAAATTAGGCATTTAAAGTTTTTATATTGTTGATTTTCTTTTTTTTTCTTTTTCCTTTGTTTTTAGAGTTATATGTTAAATGAAGGACACATTTATACTTTTGTATTGTTACACGCTGAAAGGTTGGAATTTTTTTTTTTAGCGTTAAATAAAATAAAAATAAAAGAAACTGGCAGCCAAGCTAGTCAAACAGCAGATACAGGAAGTCATCAGAAAGGGTCATCTGGCAAGGAAACTGGCAGCCACGCTAGTCAAACAGCAGGTACATGAAGTCATCAGAAAGGGTCATCTGGCAAGGAAACTGGTAGCCAAGCTAGTTAAAGAGCAGGTACAGGAAGTCATCAGAAAGGGTCATCTGGCAAGGAAACTGGCAGCCAAGCTAGTCAAACAGCAGGTACAGGAAGTCATCAGAAAGAGTCATCTGGCAAGGAAACTGGCAGCCAAGCTAGTCAAACAGTAGGTACAGGAAGTCATCAGAAAGGGTCATCTGGCAAGGAAACTGGCAGCCAAGCTAGTCAAACAGCAGGTACAGGAAGTCATCAGAAAGGGTCATCTGGCACGGGAACTGGCAGCCAAGCTAGTCAAACAGTAGGTACAGGAAGTCATCAGAAAGGGTCATCTGGCAAGGAAACTGGCAGCCAAGCTAGTCAAACAGCAGGTACAGGAAGTCATCAGAAAGGGTCATCTGGCACGGGAACTGGCAGCCAAGCTAGTCAAACAGCAGGTACAGGAAGTCATCAGAAAGCGTCATCTGGCACGGGAACAGGCAGCCAAGCTAGTCAAACAGCAGGTACAGGAAGTCATCAGAAAGGGTCATCTGGCAAGGAAACTGGCAGCCAAGCTAGTCAAACAGCAGGTACAGGAAGTCATCAGAAAGGGTCATCTGCACAGGAATAGGCAGCTACGCTGGTGAAAGAGCAGATGTCAGCAAGGCAAGCCTATATTTGGATCACCTTGTGCTACACATGATTTCATTCAATTGCTGTTATAGTCTGTTTTATCTGGTTACCAGTAATTTCTTTACATTTTCTGTAGAGTTATCAGTTATTCTTGTGTGAATCGATAAATTACTGTTTTAAAACCCCTCAAAAATATATATTCTCTGATTTTTCTAATTCAAGGAAGTCTCTCATCAGGTAAATTCACAGTGACACCTGCGTTTCAACCTATCCCACTTCATCATCAAATACAATCAGTAGTAAAAGAACTCTACGAGCAGCAGTACAATGATGGAATGGTCACTTCAGAATGACATTCCGCTTTGCCACATCTGTGTCATAATGTCTAGAGGGGTAGGAGTCTAGGAGATAGGCCCACACCAAACACATTCACAGGCAGTTGATCCTTGCTCCTCCCATGTCTTGTGTTCCTCCAAGCAAGAAAGAGATGAGTTTTACTGAATCCATTAAATTGACTGGCATGCATCCAAAGGATGGGGATCTTTAGTTTATTTATTTATTTATTTATTGCATTTATTATACGCCCAAACCCAGAGGTATCACGGCGTAGGTTCCTTAGAAGCTTACTTGGTTACAGGTTATGTTACAGCATCGAAGTACATGTACAATCAGATATAATCACATATTCATGCACAGCGAGGTAGATATAGAGAAGGTAGGAGGGGGTCTAATCATGCTGATAGTAGCCTGGTTGTGTTTGGAATGTGGTGGTGGGAGGAAGGAAGGGCACAAACATCCATGCAGGGCACTTAGGTCTGTAGCTGCTGAAATTCACATCGCCAAAATGATGTAATGGGACCCGCTAAGGTGTGTTTTTGAGGATTTAACCTAATTTCTCGCTCAACTGATTAACCCAATCAACTTGATGCAATTTTGAGTCATGAGTGTTAGGAGAAGTTTTTCAGGCCTGTGATTGTGTGGTGTGAGATCATGTACTAATGTAGGCGCACAGGGTCTCCCACCAGTTTTGTTTTGCTCACGTAGGAGTGGTAGCTGTGGTCAAGCAGCCAAGGTCATCTAACTGCAGTGGAAGTGGGCTGACACAAATACAGTTGAACACAATAGCACTTAGTGTTAGGACCATCCCTCAGGCCACCAGTTGAGGGACACTTTATATCCCATGTATGTGTTCCTGTCTTTTTATTCTGTAACACACACTTGCTTCAGTGGAGTTTTACAGAGGTACTTTGTATCTCTTTTCAGTTTGGGCTTTTTGGTGGTGCTTAAGCAAAGGAGGAGGATGACATGCGAGGAGGAACACACAGAATGTGGGTGTTGTTTGCTTATTTACCCACCCATTGACTGCTTATTGCTATGCTAAGCACACTGTGAGGGGTCAGAAATGTGAGGTGGGCCACACTGTTAAGTTCTCTCAACAAATGGCATTTTATTATAGAATATGGTTGGATGAACACCTCACTATCCCTAACCTGACGAAGATTTCCTTTCCTAAATAAACTAAAGTAAACACTCTAACAAACAATATCTGTTCCTTACGCTTATACATATAACAAATAAACAAGGGAATATAGGGCATTTCAAAACAAATATGATTGAATTTAAAATGTGACCACAGTCATCTTCCTGCCTTCTCTGCTAGAAACTCTGAATTAAGGTCATGCCCTTTTGATGGGTCCTTCTCCCAGCATCCGGGAAAGTGATTTATGTGACTGAACTGGTTGAAAACGGATTGGGACTGTTTGATCCAACCAAATTTCTCTGAATGGGCTATGTGTTGATGTGCAGAGGTGGGGTGGCTGTCCACGACTGGGCAACCACTGACCCCTTGAAATGTGCAGACCTGTCCTATTGGAGGGCAGCAGTAACCCCCACACTGGATTCTGGATAAAAGAAGAGGATATGAAAGTAACTATTCTGGTGGCCGGCGACTGGAGCTAATAATCCGAAAACAAGAAGAATGAGTTGGAATTTCCCAAGGACTGCAGCAGAAGCACCCAGCATTGCCAAAGCCAATCACTGGTGACCCTCTGTTTCCTCTCCTGAGACAAGGGAAAATCTTTGTCAGTGCCTTCCTCTGCTGTGTTGGTTGGATCACCCAGGACATTTGGACATTTAAGAATTTTGCATAGGCACAGCCTGAGACCCTGCTAAATGACGGCAGAGTCATTCTATCCCTGCATTCAAATCCTGAGGCTTTCTGAATCAGTGTATATGGCTCAATGTTACAATCAATTTAATATTAGGGACTCCAGTGGTAATTACGTGTGTAGCTATTCAAGAAAACAACTCTTTTATCACAGATATTTTTGCTGTTTATAAACATCTCTTGCCCTTTTTGTCTTTGCAAAATGTTGTTTGATTTAATGCAAAGCATAAAGGAACCCTCATTATTGGTGTTGTTTGTCCCCTTCCGATTCCCCTAGGGTTTTTTTTTTTTACAACTATCAGCAACAGCTGGGGTGACTTTAGCAAACACGCACCTTTTACCACTCAGAAAGAGACAGAGACATAAAGTAATACAGGGAGGGACGGAGAGAGAGAGAGAGGGACAGGGAGAGACAGAGAGAGAGAGGAGAGACAGAGAGAGAGTGTGAGAGAGAGAGAGAGAGAGAGAAAGGAGAAGGAGACAGAGAGAGAAAGAGAGAGAGAGCGAGAGAGACAAAAAGAGAAGGAGACAGAGGGAGAAAGAGAGAGAGAGTGAGGGAGAGACAGGGATAGACAGGGAGAGACAAGAGAGAGAAAGAGGAAGAAAGAGAGACAGAGAGAGAATGAGACAGAGAGAGAGAGGGGACAGAGAGAAACAGGGAGAGAGATAGAGAGATAAAGAGAGAGAGAGACCGAGAGAGACAGAAGGAGGAGACAGAGAGAGATAGAGAGGAGAAGAGAGAGAGAGACAGCGAGAGACAGAGAGAGAACGCGAGAGAGAGAGACGGAGACAGAGACAGAGAGAGACAGAGAGAGAAAGAGAAGGAGAGGGAGAGAGAGAGAGAGAGAGAGAGAGAGAGAGAGCAAAAGAGAGAAATAGATTTGCATAGGATATGATAGGTCGAGCTACTGCAAGAATAATTTTCCTCAATTGAGATGCTCCATAGGAAGTCACCGACTTTAGCCAGATAGAAATGGAATCCATCTGCCAATTGGGTGCACTTGAGTACAACAATGGCGACGTTTCTGGATACTTTTCTCATTGTGACTGTTGGTTTTTAAGACCATTTATTTTCTCCGGAGCGGGAAACCACTATGCAAAGATGGCAAAAAATGATGGTATGGAATGGTATTGTTTAGTTATAAAGCGCATATACACAGGCAAGTGTTTCAAAGCGCTCAAGGAGGGTGGGAACATGGGGAAAAATCAAATAGTCGCTCAGAGCCCTTGAATTTATGAGATGATAATAGTCTGCACAGGCAGGGTGAGTGCCTACAATACATTTAGCAGCTGAGACATAGCAAATACGCCTGACGGCGATTTTGCAATTTTACCAGTGCAATTAGGGGTGGAGACAGCGGAGCAATGCACGGTGCATTTGGATCGTGCAAGTGCGCCGAACGGTCGCAGCGAGGGGGAGGTCCAAGTGCTGGGGTAAGTGCAGAGAGAGCCACTCTCTAGGGTTATTAATCAAGTGTAGTGAAGGTGGGTGCAGTGTAGGGCCCTGAGGCAAGTGCGAGAGAGGACTGGCGGGGGTGTTCGGGGCCAGTGAAACTCAGAGGTACACCAGTCAGCCTATCAGCATGCTGTAAGGAAGAGGAGGGCAAAAGTGAAAGAGCAGAGAGCTATGTTAGCACGGTAGAGGGAGAGAGAAGGAAGAGGAAAAGAGGAAGGTAAGACAGGTTGACAGGTTCATGATTTATGTCCTTTAAATAGCCTTGGCCAGGACGTGTAAACACATGAATATTTCAACCACCTCTAAATGTCATATACCCGTGATTGTGGTCTAAGGTTATATTTTCCCATTTCTTTGTACCATTTAAACCAATGTGGTGTCAGTGGGAAGTTGTAAAACAAATATCCTTTTCAGAACTTACATTTACATTACCCCCCCAACAGTTTCATGTTTACTGTTTCCGGTTTGGAGGGACTGGTCACAAGACAGGTAATGGTGCTTATGTGTATTAATTGTTAAAGTAGAATAGGCCATTTCAGCCAAAGATTCCCACATGCATGGTGCCACCTACTGGTGATTTCTGAAAGTTCACCTCCAGATCAGACACAGTGCCACCTACTGCTGATTTCTGGAAGTTCACCTCCAGATCAGAACCACACAGCGATGCAGAACGGTCATGCAAATTAGCTGAACATGTCACTGTCTTGTAAGGCAGTGCCATTTTGTGCAAAGTTTATCATCCCAAGACTGACAGCTCTCAAGGATGCAACAACGAACCACACATATGTTTACCCTAATTGAAGATCATCAGTTCAGGGTAGGTTAAGATCCTTGAGATTGGAGCATTAGGAGATGCTTACCATTCATCGTCAAAATCAATGGGGGTTTGAAAACGACAAGAAAATCCCTACTACCTTTAACGGGATAGTAGAATATTCCATTTCAGCTTAAAAGCCATGCATGGACAACGCCAGCTAGTGGCCATCACTGGAAGTTCACCTCCAAAGCAGAGTCATGCAGCAATGCACTATGGGTATGCAAATTAGCTGACATTGCCCAATATGATGAAGTTGTCATTGTCGTAGATGGCAGTGCTATTGTATGTATAGCTTTATCAGGCCAAGATGAATGGACCTCAAGGATGCCACAACCAACTACATCTGTGGTTCACTCGCATTGAGAATTGCCAGGGTGGTGAAGGTTGTTCTAAGTCAATGGGCATCATTAAAAGGTTGCTGGTCCAGTAACAACGGGACCGGTATGCTTGCCGGTACTGTTGTTACCGGACCGGCAAACTCCGAGTTGTGCTCGTGGGTGCCTTTCATTCCGCTAGGTCTGCCCTGGTGGAATGAAAGGCATCCGCGAGCACAGCAAGCCTGTTATGAACAGTTATGAACGGTGCCAGTGCTACAGGCATCCCCATTCCCATTAAGCCCTATGGGGCTGAAATGGGAATGGGGATATACCGTCACCGGT
Organism: Ambystoma mexicanum; assembly: GCF_040938575.1. Classification (NCBI taxonomy): domain Eukaryota; kingdom Metazoa; phylum Chordata; class Amphibia; order Caudata; family Ambystomatidae; genus Ambystoma; species Ambystoma mexicanum. The sequence continues at coordinate 124,306,120 of NC_090940.1, read as the reverse complement.
CCCCACGAAAGGACAATTACCGGGTCCGGCGGGGCCAGAATACCCCAGTGATTGCCCATTCGCGGGTGCCGGATTTTCATGCCAGTACGGAGGTAGCCTTGCCGGTAAACTCCATCCTCGTAATGAGGCCCAAAATCTTGCAATAGACAGTAAACACAGAACCTGTGGATTTGTATTGGACACTGTGGCTTAGGAGGCAGAAGATAAGACATGAAGCACAAAAGTCGCTCCCTTTAGTTGAAGTGGCCGAGAAGAGCAAAGCAAAAGGGGCAGTGATCATTGAGTAGTCTCCATTCAGGGATGTCTCTCCAAATCCTTGTTTTAGGCCAAAGCCAGGGCCCCCAGAATCTGGGCACTGATACTAATTTCATGACTCTGGGCCTCATTTTACAAAAAGTGATAAATGCTTTTAGGAGGGGCACCACCGTTAGCACTGACGTGTTTTGGGGTCCCCTGCATGCTATTTTCTTCAATAACGCAACATAATGCAAAGCCAAAGCAGAAACGTTGGTGAAATCGCCTTCACGCTTTGCATTCCTTTTTGCTCTATTACCGCGGTAGGCAGTGTTAGTCCCCATTAATGGGACTCCATGGGGGATTTCAGCAGTATTACCGCCGGCAGTTAAACCTCTGAATTGCCCGATTTTGCACAGTAAGGTGGTGGAATTACCACCAGTTTCTTGCTGGAGGCTTTTCCTCCACCTTAGCCCCAAACTCATAGTTCGGTGGTGTGCTAATGCGACAGTAATTGTATTTCCACCACATTTGTTACTGCACCTCCCAACTTATAATGAGGCCCATAGTCCTCACAAGGTATTAAAATTGTTTGTGTGCACTGTAGCCCGATGGAAGATGTGGGCCGCCTAACTCTTTTTATGATTACGCTCCCAAGAGAGTGCTTTGCACCTCCTGTTGGACATCAACATGGACCAAAGATATTATTGGGTATGACAACAAAACTATTACAGCTCCCAGAAGAAGACTGACTCTTCCCTCAGTCTCGGGAAGATAGCTCAAGGGCAACATGCTCTCCTTGGAAGCAAGATGACGCAAATCAACACAGGTTCGATCCCCGGGTCCGTGCTTAGAAACCTCTGGGTATTAAGCGTGATAAACAATAACCAACTAAAATTACAAAAAATCCCTGAAGTGCTATAAAGAGCCATGATATTATAATTGTTTGTTGTATATTGATCTCTTTATTCCCCCTCTTTTAATTTGTTCATCCACTCTTTTTTTTCACTGTTTATTCAGCCACTATCTTTCTCTGGCGCTCAAGTGCTCTTTTTTCGCCTCTGTTGCTTTCTTTCCTTGCGCAACTGTTAGCCATCATATCGCTCTAAAATGGGCTATCAAATGAAACCATCGGAGCCAAGTCCTCGAAGCCCACTTTACTCTAGCACTGTATATTTGATGCCCCTGAAAACGCGATGAAACCTGTGCAGTGTGGGGTCAAGGAGAGGCTGGCAGCTCTTCTCCTAAGTGCCACATCAGCTCAGATGCACTCGCCTGTGGATGATTGCTGAGCCGGTATCGCAGCCGGCCGGCGCAATCTATAATGGAAAACTCCTCGGAGCAGAACCCGGGGGCTGTTCATGCAAGAGTATAATCCACACATATAACTATGATGATATCTGCTGCCATAAGTAGCTTTCTGACCTGAAAATCTCCATCCGGTGGCCACTGGGCTGCGGCTAGCCATTATTCCCAGAGGATGACGCGGGTATGTGGCATGCAATCAGTTCTTTGCCAGCCAAGTCGATCTTTCTGTTCTAGCGTCTGTTTGACATGGATCTATGACACTGCATTTTCCTTCAGTGTTTCATTTTGGGGGCGGGGGACATCCCCTGATGCTCCCAGTTCTTGCACCCAGTATGATGTTCATTTATCGACAGTCATTTTTTCGATGGGTTTTATGCCGACATTTCTTTCCGAAAAAACACATCCGAAAAATAGGGGTTGTGGGGAAGGGTATATAAGGGATGGGGTGGGAGGGGGGGAACAGGGCTGGACTGGGAACCAACTGTGCCCCTGTAAATGTTTTATAAAGTGTCCCCATAATAGCAGATACTGGAAGCTTTTTAATGAATTCTTTGCTTCATCCCACTCAAAAGAGGCTCATGGTGCAGAGGTCCACGGGAAATCTCCAGAGTTCCCTGTAAGCCAGTCCACCATTGGCAGTGATACTGTTATACACGGACTGCCGTGACAATTTGAGTGGGCATTTACCCACCACTACTGCCACGACACATGGCTGCTGCCCACTGTGGCAACATTTTTGGGGTCACACTAAAGCTCACACCTGCTCATTGTGGTTGATGGATGCACTGACTATCAGTACTTCATCATTAAAGTGAGTCTCAGACAATTAGTGCAGGGGCTCAGAAATAAGTGCCAGGGCTGAGCCCCGGGGAAACCTCCCACCCTCAAAATTAAGCACTGCTGTTGCCTGATAGTTCAGCTTGAACCGGGAATGCTTAGGCACCTCGACAGAGACATTTCAGCGTTGCTATCCGAGGCCATTTAATTTCATCCGCTGCGTGGTATCATTTTGCCAACTGTTCTCATACTGTTTACTTTGGAAGAAAATGTATCCTTGGGGTGAAGTTATACCGTTCGTTCAGAGACAGTGCCAGTCTTTCTCGCAGAGACCAGCAATATTAGAACCAATGTTACCAAGTAACAGGAAGTGGAGAAAAAATGAGAAATATAGATTGTGTATTTCTATTATTATGTCACTTCCCCGCACGTCAATAAGGAAACACATCATAGCGGCGACACAATGCGTAATAGAATCAGATGCAGCTGTAGCGAGATTGTGAATCAGGTGTGGGGGGTCTGATTGGATGTGGTCTGTGAACAGCAATTATTCCACAGAAACTGCTGCTCAAAAAAGTTCAGGGCATGTGAATATGGCGCCGTAGTAGACGTTCCAACGTGTGACGTTCGCCATAACAAGGCATCTTAACTTGTACGGCGAAGAGATGTAACTGTTGGGATGTACATGCTGCGTCCCAGCTAGACAAAAAAGGTTCAGGTTGAGGAAAACCTATTAGAATGCAACATTGGGGGAGCAGAGTCAAGTTTGCGCGACACACACCTCATTTGTTGTTTTAGTTAGGTTTGATGCACATTAGATATGGTTGCCGAGGTCATAGATAAGGCAGCATTAAAGGCCGGTGATTAGTCGATGTATTGAAGTGAGGAAGGATAATGTGATGTGCGGGAAGGATTGAAATAAACGCAAGTTGGAGTCAGTAAGGCAGTGTGGTAGAAGCAAGGTCAGTGTGCTACCCTGTCAGAAGTGTCACCATTTTTGATGTTAAGGCATTGGTGTGGAGATGCAGCTCTGGTAGTTTAGCTCCAAAAACAAATTCCTGTTTCCCGTTCCACGGGAGAAAAGCTGAGGTCAGAGGCACTCATGGTGCACAAATAAGCACTGGGTGTATTCAGCTGCGGGACCCTGAACGTGGTGGGAATGGAATGTTAGTTGGTAGAAGAGAAGGAAGGGATGCGCCCTTTGAAGGACAAATGTATGTGAATAGGGCATGGGGTTTTGTGATGCGAATGAGCCAGGTGAAGATTTAGAACACTACTGCCCTCAACCGGGGCCGACACCGCATATGAATTATGGCACTCAATGTACTAACCTACAAAGGATGAAGGGCTGAGTTGCCCCGCTGCAGGCTTCAAACTTGGGAAGAACAGGCTGTGGCACCATGTCTAAGGTGAGGACTTAACTCGTCTGCCAGGTCTGTTGACACTTGTTTTTGCCTAAAGAACCTGTTAATGGTAGCCCTTCTTCAGGATACGGACTTAGCACAGAAACGCATTTTCAGAATTCCCAAAATAACTAATAATTAAATTGTCTAAACTAAGTTGTGCAGTCAAATGAAATATTTTGTACAATGTCGCCCACATCCTTTCCCAATCTACAGCAGCTTTTGATCATTTCCAGGTGAGGATGGTAAGACGTCATAGGAATCCAGGATGCCTGTGAGTTCCTGTGTCTTTTACAGCTCCGCCCGGCATGCTGGTGTATGCCAGTCATCAATGCAATGAATCCCTCTGGCTTTTGCCTGCTTTTCTTCTGCTCTTCAAAGTAAGTGGCAAGACATAGGGATTTGAGATATTCTGCATGCATCAAAATTAGACAAAGGAGGTGATGCTTTGAGGTTCGCCCCCTGAAGTAGGGCAGGCGTCTGCAATCTGTGGCTCTCTAGATAGTTTGGACTACAACTCCCATAATCCTTCGCCATTGACTATGCTGGTTATGGTTGATGGGAGTTGTAGTCCAAAACATTTGAAGAAGCAAATGTTGCAGACCCCTGAAGTAGGGAAATACACAGAGCATGGTCCACAATATGTGCCATGCTCTGTCAGGGGAGTCCTGACCAAAAGGTAATTGAATGGAAGAAGCACAAAGTGGTGGTCATTTAAAAAGGGTTGGTGTGGAAATGTTAGGCATAAACGCAAGGGAAACGCTGTGTATGCATTGCATCTTCACTACAGGGAATTTATAATTAATTTAAAGTAGGAGTCTAGGCTCTAAACAGATTTCCATCGCACATTTCTTCACCATCTTCAAATGCCTCCATATCTTAAGTTAGAATGAGATGTTTGCGTTGGAAGGAAACCAATGGATTCCTAGAAAATATATCTGCATTTAGCACCTGCTAAAAGCAGGTGGATTTCATAGGAATCTATTATAATGATGTCAACAAAGCATGACTTGCAGGTAGAATTTACATTTTTTTCACAAGAGGGAGAGTAAAATGAAAGAGTGAAGGCGATTTCTCCTGTTTTTGCTCTTTCATGTCCAACTCGGTTTTGTAAGAGTGAAATAGTGCATGCAGAGGACCCAACTTCACACATGCGTTAATGCTGGAAGGTCTATAGGGAGAGCGGTAATGGTGGGCGAGTGCATGAAGGTTCAAGTGCAGTGAGAAAAGGTACAAATGAACAGGAAAGGGATGCTAATTATACAACTAGATGTTACTGGGAAGAATCAAAATGTGTGATGGTAGGGTTTGCAACTTTGCATTGTTAAATATTGGGGGATATACTGTGAGCGCTGGATTCTGTCACTGTGTTTGCACCCTACTCTGTCTGTACAAAATGACCTAAGGGAATGATTCAGACCCAAAAGAAGAGACCACCTCAAACTGCAAGACAACACTTTCCTTACATAGAACATCAAGCAAGCCCAGGAGGGTGTTTGCCACTAAGGACTTTGCTAGTGAAAAGCAGCATGAACCCATTCTGCTCTGTAATGTATACACTGAGGAAGTAGAAAAATGAGGGCTGGTATTTCTTCTTAAACTCCTTGACTTCCCCGTTGTTGGACCATATTCCATCATATTTTAGCTAGTCTGTGGCCTCAAAAGCAGACCAGTTTAATGCAATGATGGAAGAGATTTCTGCTAAAACCCCTCAAATTCCGCACGGTAGCATCTTATTCCACCATATTTTAGCTAGTCTGTGTCCTCACAGAAACTGACCAACTTAATGCAATGTTGAATGCAATGGATTCTTAAACCCCCACTAATCCCAAAGTAGCATTTTACTCCATAATATTTTAGCTAGTCTGTGCTCTTACAGAAGTTGACAAAATTAATTCAATTATGGGTGGTCTTTCTTCTTAAACCCCAAAATTCCCCACGGTAACACTCAATTCCATCATCATCATATTTTAGCTAGTCTGTGCCCTCACAGAAGCTGACCAACTCAATTTAATGCAATGATGGATGATATTTCGTATTAAAGGAGAAGTTCACTCAGGAATTGTATTGGCCCAATGGATATCATAAATCGATTGATCACATTTTATTTTTTTTTATCCATTTTACCTATGATTTTCTCACAGTTAGACCCCCGAACTGCACGAGTCGGAATTCTCCATCTTGTGATGATCTTATCCATTGATCAATCATCTTAAGTTCTGGTGCCCTGGTGGCATTAAATCATAACACACACCCCTCAAGTTGACATCAGCAGACTCTAACTTCAAGGTTACGCCCCATGTCAACCCGCCAGTGCACGTTTCATTTGAATGTCCTCTGTGCACAATCTATTGACGTGTCTCCATGGAAATTCCAAGATGCTACATTGCTCTATAAATACCAACAAACCCTTTCTGATCAGACATCATTGGAGGTTCACCTACTTTCATGACTGTCTATTTCATTCAGAGCCTTCTCAACTCCTTTTTGCTCTGTCCAGCTACCTAACATCTATGATGAATAAAACCAAAAATGGTACTAGCACTTATACTTTCAACATTTATTATACAAATATTATATAATTTATAAATGTCTTGGCTAAACAAGATTTACATTGTATATTTACATAAGTAATGTTTTTGTTTTTTTCATGTGCCAATGACAACTTTCCAACTTTGGGCCTATTCCTCTTGTCTTTTCACTATGGATTTTTATACGTCTGTTTTTTCAACTCTTAATTTTAATTTTAAAATAAAACATCAATGCATTATTTTATGTTAATTACTAAATATGTTTTTTCTCCCACAGGTGATTTTCTACTTCTTCAATCCTCAACAGTTATGTCATCAATGCAACCATCCCTTACAAGCCTGAGTATACGGTAGGAAATGCGTGACAGAGAAAGTCACCGAAAAGATGGTGAATTGAGTGAAAGTGGTGACAATCGCTTGCAGGATCCTGATCCTTGTTGTATGGAAGATATTCCCACTTGGTGTATGTGCCATCAATCTGAGGTAATTGCAAGTTTGGGGGTGGACAATTGTTCCCGAGAAAACTCTGGCTGTTTGGCCTAAAGCACACTTCCCACTGGGCCAGGTAGGTGAAGCCGCTACCCTGTAGACCCCTGGAGGTGTTACGTAGCAGGAGGATCGCATGGGAGGGCACCCCCTCAGCAGCAGAAGAGGAGACTATCAAGGGAGAACGCATTATGTCAACCAGCATTCTGCCCTATAATATTCACCACACAACATGGATAGGGCCCACACCCCCCCCCCACCCACTATGTCCCCTCTTTCTTCTATTAGTTACTTCATGCATAGTAGTGTTAGGGATTTTGTCAGAGATCTTTTCCTAATTTGGTGGTATTTTTCTATTGTGGTAAAATGGTGGCACAGCGTGGTTATGGTAACGCCCTATATGGTGTGACAAGATTCCCCTCCATTACCTGTATTCTATTTAGGGTCAACTCTAAACACAGATCACTGTGCCTCACACACTTGACATTTATTTGACAGTGCTACCTGTCACCACAGCCACTTATCTTCGAGGCTGGACTACTGTCTTTGACAGATTTGTTCATAAAACATTTTCCATTGTGAATGATTCACCAGTCACACATGCATCATACGCTTTTAAACTTACTTGCTAAGAACCCCAAACTTTACCTCCTGTTTTACCACCCCTCTTTTGACACAATGGGGCCCTTCGCTGTGACTCCACACCCTCTTTGTCATTCAATACACTTAGATACAGAAAACAAAACCCCACTGTTTCAGTTTTTAAAAATGTTTTTTAATATGCACTATTATTTGAGAACATGTTGTGCAGCATGAACATTAATACAAAATAGAACATCTACATTAGATTGCATGACCAGTCTGTATTCCTGACTAAACTTCCACGGTTCTTATTTTACCATAGACCTTGGGTCACCAACACAATTGGAAGAAGACACAGTCTAAAAGAGAAAACAAAAAACAAAACATGACAGCAGGCCAACTTTCTTTTTCTCCTTTTACAATTTGCAATTTGTTACCCCTTCAAATGCTAAAAAGGCATTATTCATAAAATGACCAGTTGATCCTGACTGACCAAAAATAAACTCAATCATCTAAATGTGTACCTCACTTTACAAATCTTCTCACTTTACGTGTGGGTTTTTGCCTTGTTATCACGGGAAGCCCCTCTGAACTGTATTATAAGCACACAGGAGTATTAAGGATTCTGCAAAGCCCAGCCATCCATGAAGGACTCGACTGTCAAGATCTCAGCTTCCTGGAAATTCTTGCACTGCACGATCTTGGCCAGCCACTTGCTCGTCTGTCCGCTGTCTGCTGCTCTGCTATTCTATCAGCTGAACTCCCCACACCCCTTCTTCCTCTTGAATTTATATGCTATCCTTGTCAATCTCTTTACTGACGTGCACAATCGCCCAAGCTTATTAGCATGACCTCCCAAAAGATGTCTGTAACAATTGCTTCCTGCAGCATACAATAGAGCCTTCTTAACAGTGCTTCTTCAGCGCAGCTTGTGTAATGAAATCACAGCTAATGCACTTTGCCTGCATGTTTTAATTCCACTGCAAAAAGCACCTTACATTTGACATGTCATCTGAATCCTTTTGCACTGCTTTGTTAGAGATGAGTTACCAATTAATAGTTTGGGTTAACATGTACATAGTGCAAACTGGATAGATAACCTGTCCATCCTGAAGTGGATCATGTTAAAACATACTTAATGTGCATTTTCATTTCGAGGCCAGCTATTTGATGTCTGTATTCTGTTTACTGCCTCCTATGTCTCCTACAGTAGCCCTGTCTGTTAGATACAATACTTTCACAAGGAATAGTAAGGAAAGTATGGGAGTAGATGGCTTCACAAGTAATGACACAAAGGGCCTCATTACGACCCAGGCGGTAAGTTACCGCCTGGGTCGTACCCTTACCAGCATGGTGTAAACTATGTTTACACCATGGTGGATGGTGGATTTACCGCCCCATTCCAAGGTGAGTGGGGCGGTAAATCCCCATTTCCCATTTTACCCTTCCCCATTCCCATTTTTGCCCCATAGGGCATAATGGGAGTGGGGAAGGCGCTAATTACGCCACCGTAAATTACGGTGGCGTAATTAGCACCATGGTCCCTTAGCGCCATGGATTTTAACGCCTGCAAAAAACAGGCGTTAAAATCACCATGGCGCTAAGGGACCTTGTAATCAGGCGTTAAGGGTCGGCGCCGTTTACCCCTTAACGCCTGACTCGTAATGAGGCCCAAAGAAGGAAAATGAAGAGCCCTATGTGGAACCAAGATAATCATACTTGCTGGGAGCAGGACAATCTGGCTCCCACCCATTACACGGGACCGAAACTGCCCTTATCGACCTAAAAACACAGGTTGATGAGCTGAGAGATAAAGGTAGGACAGCCCTCCTCCTACTGCTAGATCTCTCAGCTGCATTCGACTTAGTGGATCATAAGGTCCTATGTAGCCATTTGGACTCAGCAGATCACTTTTCTACAGAGGCCATCAGATGGACAGAATCATTCCTGAGCGTGAGAACCATGAGGGTCTTCTCCCCTTATGCCTGAATGATGATAAGACAGAGTTGATAACCCTGGGTACCCACTCTAACCTTAATAAACTAGGCCATGAATATTCTTCATTCACCATCGATGGAAACATCATCAGGGTAACCAAGGAGGTAAAAACCCTTGGCTTTTACCTTGACTCGACCATGTCCTTTGATAAACAAGTGAAATCACTGGCCTCCACCACTGCTTACACTTGTAAGCTTATCAGGGCAGGCAAGCCATTCCTCTCAAATGACAGCTGTATGATCCTGGCTAGAGCATTAATACTCTCTAAGCTAGATTACTGCAATGCTCTATACAGTGGTCGAAGATGCTCAGCATCCTCGACCAAGGCAAAACTGGGTTGCTGATCTTATTGGACCTCTCGGCAGCCTTTGATCTGCTGGATCATCGGAGGCTCCGAGAGGCCCTAGATCAATCAGGAAACTGCTCTAAAGAGGCCACAGACTGGGTATCATCTTTTTTACAGGACAGTCAATCTAAGATTGTCTGGGGGGAAACATTCCTCTAAACCAAAACCAGTTGACTGTGGAGTCCCTCAAGGCGCAAGCTTCTCCCCTTACTGTTCAATTTATACATGTGTTGCCTATGCGCACTGCAAACCCAACTCAGTATATTTTTCACCAACTTCGCTGACGACACCCAACTGGTGTTTGAACTTAGTGGTAACTACAAACAGGACAGCGAAAAACTCTCGAGAATTTACACATCATCGAAAGTTGGATGAAGGACAATTGGATGTGCTTAAATGCCACCAAAACAGAGCTCATGATTTTTGGATCACCTTATGGCAGAGAAAAACTAAGTCCGCAATACACAGCATTTAAGATCAAAGAGACACACATCCCTATAGCAGATAAAGTGAAAACACTAGGCATTTATCTACTGGCATCCTTAGGAGCAGAAGCCCACACTGCTTACCTCAAAAGGAACTGCCAATATCATCAGAAACTATTGAAAAAAATCAGACCCTTGCTGAGCCTACAAAATAGCACAATAATAGCAAGAGGCACAATTCTCTCCCGATTGGATTATGGAAACTCTTTATTAATGGGCGCCAGCAGCAAATGTCTAAAACAATGCCAAGTGATCCAAAACAACACTATTAGAACAATCACCAGTAAACCTAAAAGAGAACATGTCACAAAGGACAGAAAGGATCTACATTGGCTGGCGATTGAGGAACGCATCATATTTAAAGCCCTTACCCTAGTACATCGATGTTTATATGGAAAAGCGCCAATCTACCTAAAAAAAACAATTCACGTGGTATGAATCATACCGCAACCTGAGATCAAACAAAACTGGTTTTATCCAAGTTATTCCAACAAAAAAAGCTAAAGGATTAGGTTGGGCTTTTACGACCAAATTGGCCCTTAAATGGAATAAACTCCCTCCCGCACTGAGATTGGAAACCAACCACCTACTCTTCAGAAAACAATTAAAGACACTTCTCTTCAAATAGGAGCTTACCTTAGTTTCTTCAGTTATCCTTACATCTTCTCTTTATGTCCTGTTTTATGTGGCCCCCGCCTTGTCCTGTTTCCTATATTTTAGTCTGTCTTAATGTAATGCGCTCTGATGCCTGCGGGCTGCAGTGCAATATAAACACATAAATAAACAAACAAACAAACAAACAAACAAACAAACAAACAAACAAACAAACAAACAAACAAACAAACTAAATAAATACATAAATAAAACAGTGGCGCCAATAAAACCATTATCCAGAGGCTACATACTCTTCAAAATAATGCCTTAAGAGCTGCACTAGGCATGAATAAAAGAGAACATTTCTCTATTACCAGACACCAATACAAATGGCTCTCCACCCACAATAAAATTCTTCTAAGAATGGTCTCCCTGACCCACAAAACCATTAGACAATGCTGCCCCTAGCTACCTCGAAGACAGACTAAATAGACGAACGTCTATCAGATCGACGAGAGCCGGTAACGCCAATTGCCTCGTGGTACCTAGATTCAGACTCACGAAGATTGGCTGTAATAGCTTTCCCGTGAAGGCATCCAAACTTTGGAACTCCCTGCCACACAAGCTTAGAGCAGATCAACCATACCTACACTTCAGAAAGAACTATTTCAACCTGATCAACTCACTGACTATTAGTTTGTACTGTTGTATCATCCTTATCTAGGTTGCCCTAGCCCATCCTTTTACTATATTGTAACATGGAGTATAACCTGTATATTTCTACTGTAATCATACCTGTAATCATATTTGTCTTACTGTGACCTACGTGTAACCCTGTAAGCTTTGTATTTTCTTACTGCTGCGCCCTGTTATCGTTGGGTTTGGTGCGCATTAGAAATAAACAAACAAACAAACAAACAAACAAACAAACTAGCTTCCCCAGATTCAAAAGCCGACTTACGATGAAAACTGACAAAGGGCTTGCCTTAGAGTCAGTCCTGCATAAGAGGAGTATCAAACTGTGAAGCGAAATTGCACAGAGAGCATGCGTTGCAGACCCAGACGCCTGGAGAGAGAAGTCGGTATCCGAAACGGCGAAGGGGAGCCTAACCTCACCTGAAGGCTGGAAAAACTGATGTCGAGTGGTAGGAAGGAAGCCAAAAAAATGGTCCATTCGAGACATGATGTGCAGCGAGAAACCAATGTGGCAGAACCACCAAAAGCCGAGAGCAGACCTTGAGAGCCAAGGGGAAGCCAGAGAAGCTTGCCGGTGCTGCCGAGGGCCAGAAGTTAGAAGTTATGCAGAGATGGACCAGGAAGGTGCTTGGAACAACTAGAGGCTGTGGTTGGGAGGAAGTGCATAAGCATCTTCCTTCTGCCAGTAGGATCCAGCAGAGAAATGAAACAGAGACAAACTGGGTGAGAGAGCACAACAAAGAAGCCAGAAGAGAGATAAGGGCCTGGGACCCGTATGGTGTGAGAATTGGAGAGTTGTAAATGTGAGACAATGTCAGGCAGGATAGTGAACCGGGCTTGATTAAGAGACATTAAAAACCTGAGAAGGTGGCTTGGGACTCACATGATGAGAAGAGAAGCCCAAAGATGACCTTTGGCAAACATCAGAAGAAGACCAAAGGAAAAGATAAATATTCTTTAGTAAAAGTCAAGAGAAGGCCAGGGGAAGAGAGAAATGTTCCTTGTTAAAAGTCAGGAGAAGACCAGAGGAGGAAAGCTATAATCACTGGTAAAAATCCAGACATCATTGAAATTATTGAAGGAGAGCCTAAGAAAGGGCTGGGGGAGGGATATATTTCCCCCACCTTTGCTGAATTGTAAAGAGTTGCCTGACAAGGCTTGGGGGAAGAAGACCACCTCCCCCACTTGTGTGGAACTATACAGAAAGCCTACTGAAGACCAGGGGACGGAGGATATTTTCCCATCATTCACAAACTGCCTAAAGCCATGCGGAAGGAGGGAGCCACCCTTCTGGAATCAGGCTTTAACCTATTGCATAGTTTTTCTCTCGTAGTGTAAGGGACGGAAATTGGTTTGACACACAGGACAGTGGACTTCTTGATTTTGACAGATGTTCTGACATCATCCTTAGATTTGTCTCAGGCAGGGAACCCCCTCTTAGTTATAGGGACAGAGAGGGTGCTTCCTTATTTTTCTGTCAAATAAACGTTTATGCCAACGAACATGCCACCTTTGTGTTCTGTGTCTACTTCTGCCCCCGATCCACACGCCTATTTATATACATTATCTTTTTGCTTCTCACTATATCTATCCATTGCTCTCGGTTTATGCATGTCTCTATCTGTCTATGGCCAGCAACCTCTATGCATCTCTCATATCTACCTATTACTCTAGCGATATCTACCTATCCATCTCTGTATATCTATCTATATACATGCCAATCTATGTGTTTATTTATCTATCTCTAACCAGCTCACCCTATACTTATTACTCTATGTGTCTCTTTATCTATCTATATCAATGTATACTTCCATCTCTGTCTATCTACATACCATTGTACATCTCAAAGTACATATTTCTCTATGACCCTCTATCCCAGCTCTCCCTGCAAATGTAACTGTACATATCTCCTTTCCTATACATCAATGTATCCATTCTTGGCTCTCTGTCCATCTACCTTTATTCGTCTCCCCACATGCATCTCTCTATATCCCTCTATACATTTCTCTGTATACATCTTCCTCTATGCATGTCTCTCTCTCTCTCTCTCTCTCTCTCTCTAAATCTTTTTCTATGCATCTTTATCTATGCATCTGTCTATATCTCTATCCATCTTTCTCCGGATCTATGCATATTTTGCAAAAACTCTATGTTATTTAATAGACCTGTCACCCCCACCCTCTGTCTGTATGTCTGTCGGTCTCTTGGTCTGTCGGAAGTGTTGTGTCTGATTGTATCTATACCTGTTTTTGACTCTGTACCCCCATACTCTTGAAAAAGACGTTTGCAGAGGCAGACATATATGAGTCTAGTTTTTCTGCTGTATATTGATCAGGTCCTGCTTATGAAGACACATCGTTTCCCAGTTAGTAACTTTCAATTCCTCGCGCTTCCCCCCAGCCATCCCACATCTGACACCACTCATCCACTCATTATCTCTGTCACAATGTAAGAGAATACTTGTTTTTTGCAATTGTAGACCAAGATGACTCTATTTTGTGAAACGTTACTATTTTATTCAAGTAACAGTAAAAAATGCATTGAATTATTGTTGTTAGTGAAGGAAACTGTTTTACCTGGGTTAAAAACATGTTAGCCCTTATTCATTTTACCCAAAACAATTTGACTGGAAAAACCTGTCCAAATATCTTGGCAATGTAAAAGTGGCCGACCAGAAATAACACAACAACACTCTCCCCATGTGCATGAAGTCTTGTATGATTTATAAGGTGTATATTAATAGTAAAGTTTAAACTAAATATTATATTAAGGTAAGGAGAAAAATGATTGTCATGTTTTTATCTCACTGTCTAAGTATAAAAAGGAGCATAACATTGTTCATTTCTGCGGTAAAGGCCAAGCTGAAAACAAAGGGGACCTTGGAAGTTTGAACACTGAAAGAAGAGGCTCAATGTAATTTGGCCCTGAAATGGAGAGAGTAAAAATACAAAGGATAACATTTAGTAACTAAACAGAAAAAAAGATAACATGATGTTGAAAGAAACACAACAGATGAAATTCAAGTTTCTATTATGAATAGCTGTGGAAAGAGAACACGCTATATTTTACATTGCAAGAATGGAAACCCGAAAGTTCATTTAGGTTACGTTTTCATAAGTATTATAATATTTATGTAAATGTGTGCTTGATGAAAAATGATGCTGTACATTTATCTCCAACTTGAAGCAAAGCCAGCAAATAGTTTTATTAAACTAGAATGTGTACATAAAAAGTTATGCTTTATTTAAATGTAGTTAAAAGTGTTACTACTTTTGACAGCGGGTACAAAAATATATATTTGTTTTCTTCATTACAACTTAATAGTTATGCCCTAAAAATGTGTGTATGTCATGGTCGTATATTCAAACAAAAAATCAGGATAGGAGACCCACACTTTTGAGATTCAGGATAATTTTAGTTTAATCTCTGAATTTTGGTGATGATACATATAATATATCGATTGGCCACAGGGTACGAAGACTGGACGTAGGTGACTGGGATGGCCTTCTTCAGGATGGAGGTGAAGGGATGAAACACTGTCCGTGGGTATCGTGAGCCGACAAGCGGTGCGGCGGTAAGGGCTTCTGAGAGTCTTCGACCATGCGGGAAGTCAGGGGAAGGTGGTTGCCCAGTGGCGTCTAGCTGTAGCTTCTGCTCCGGTAACCAATTGCTGGCGCCATTGATTGACGCTACCGCCATCTGTAGACCCCGGTTCCAGATACGGTTCTTTGGACTAATTTCATCAGCAACAGTGGCCATCCCAGTCACCTATGTCCAGTCTTCGTACCCTGTGGCCGAAACACTACAGTGTTGATCTACGACACAACTCCACCCCTTGCATAGTTGTACACACCTGTTGTTGTGTTTTTTCCTTATGACAATACCCATGGACCAACTGAGGTCCTGGGCTGCATTCACTCTTGTGTTGTAAACCCTTGTTAACTGTGTATCCAAGAGATCTTGCACCATCAGAAGGCTTGCACCCTCCACACTCTTGAGGGTGGTACCTAGTGGTACATCTACATATCAAAAGTACAACTGTCCGTCTATCTGTTATTATGCTAACAATTGATATATTATATGTATCATCAACAAAATTCAGAGATTAA
Organism: Ambystoma mexicanum; assembly: GCF_040938575.1. NCBI lineage: Eukaryota > Metazoa > Chordata > Amphibia > Caudata > Ambystomatidae > Ambystoma > Ambystoma mexicanum. The sequence goes on along the minus strand of NC_090940.1, from coordinate 124,290,571 downwards.
ACTAAAATTATCCTGATTCTCAAAAGTGTGGGTCTCCCATCCTGATTTTCTTTTTGAATATACGTTCACCCTCCTCGGCATATCAGGACCTAGCCAGGCACCCTATATTATTGTATGTCATGGTCACCATTTGCCCTTTTGTTGGGTTCTCCAACCACCATTGGAGGATCACCCTCACAAATGGAAACGTTATCTCGATATTCTGGGATGATCGTGCAGCTCTTGTTTTCCCATTTGCAGAGCCCATCATCAGGACCAACACGGTCGCATTCATTCAATGAACACATGCAGATGGCAATGTTTTTATTATGGATGAGCCACAAATAAGTGTTTCTCACAAATGGAACAGAAAATGTATGATCGAACTACATAGAACAGTTTTTTACTCCACAGAACATTCACTTGCACAATTCAAGTACTGGGGTTAAAATATTGAAGAATGGAATCCGAAAGAGGCATGGAATGTGACCATCGACCAAAGCATGAACACTATGGCTTGGAGCAAACAATCTGGTCTCCCATGGATAATGTGCGACAAACGCTGTGATGGCTCAGTTGGATGTATCCAACATTTTACTTTGCAATAAGAAATATAACGACTTAGTAACTTCCCAACTATGAGTAATTTTTGAAAAGTGTAACTTTGTTATCTTCTTTTTGTGAAAAGCGAGTAATCATTAACTGTGTTTGATGGCGTAGTTGCAGACAGCAGACATTTGGCTACGCTGCGTACCAACATCATGACAAGGGGAGTAACATATCGGTTTGACATGGCAATGTCAGCTTGTGGGGCGTGATTTATGATTTACTGCTGCCAGGGAACTTGAACTCAGAGCAATGGATCAAGAGATAAGATTATCAAAAGATGGTGGTTTCCGACTTGTGCGGTTTGCTGGCCTAAATGTGAGAACATCGAAGGCAAGATGTATTTGAAAAAAAATGGCACTGATCGATTTATGCTAAAAAAATACATGCCGTATCCATTGGAACTTCTCCTTTAAACTCCCAGAATAACGCATGGTATCACCCAATTCCATCATATTTGAGCTGATCTGTTCCCTCAGAGAAGCTGACCAACTTAATACAAATCTGTCTAAAACCCTGTTATGTGTTGGCCTTATTCAAACCACATCAGTGAGGTGCCGTTTGAGTACTTAAGCACAGTGAGGACAGGACCCACATCTGGTCAAGCCCATCCGACTTACGTGGTCTCACTGAGAAAGCCAATAAGTGATGATTGAAAAGCCATGAGCCAAAGCTTTCGGACAACTGAATAGGCTTCTTGGAATGGGGCATTCTGTTAGAAAGCCTTTTAGTTGATCTGGGCCATGAAAGGAGACCAGCAAGAGGCAAATCATTGGATTAGGTCAAAATAACCGAATCCAAATGACCAACACCACCAAATTACCTAAAATGGATACTACTAAATGTCTTACTGACTAAATGTTTGTAGGACATTTTGAAGTATCTATTTGGTGGTGTAGGACATTTTTTTGTTGTTGATCGGAACAGCCGTAGGGTACCCCTCACAACACCCCACTCACTATGCTATACAGTATAGTGAGTGGGGTTTGCGGTGGACACACTTGTGGCACACTGAACCTAAAACAAAAGGCTGTGAGGGTGTCTCCCGCAACACCCTGCTCACTATACTATTGAGTATAGTGAGTGGGGGTTGCAGGGTCCACCGCTGCAGTTGACCTGATCAAAAGAAAGAATAAGGCTGCAGGGATGTCCCCCGCAACACCCCGCTCATTATACTATACAGTGTAGTGAGCGGGGGTTGCGGGGGACAATCCCGCAGCTGACCCGATCAAAAATAAAAAGAAAAGGACTCTGTGGCGCTGGTTCCCGATCACGGAAGTGAAACAGAACCAGCATTGCAGGGACCAGCGAGATGGAAGGAAAGTTAAGTATGGGCGTGGGGGTTGTGGGTGGGGGTGTGGGTGGGAGTGGAGTGGGTGGCTGCTTGGGGTTTTCCGTAGATTTGAGGTTGTTTTACCTTGGATGACCGAATGGGAAATGTACGAACAATTTTGCAATTTTGCATTACGTATATTTCTCATGCGGTCATTTCTGTCGCAAACTTTTCAGTCGTGGTAAAACAACCTCAAATCAAATCATCCATGACTGAGCCCCTAAAAATGGAAGTCCACACAACTAGTACGTCACATTTTCTCTGCATCTTTTCACAGCAAAACAAGCATCTGTAGACAAGCATTGCACTATGATAACATCAAAGCGTAAAGCAAGACTATAAACATTTCTAACTGGCGTGGCCTATCCATACTTACCCGCTGATATACTCTTTGGTTTATTATCATTATTATTTAATCCTTATTCCGCACTGAATGCCCATGGGCTTCAGGGAACACAAATACAAACAAACAAACAAACCGACATTTACCCAGCAGGAAAAAAAGAATGCATTGACCTGAGCTCTACTCAGTCTTGCATCAAGTTAACAGATGAGTTTTATTGGATTTTTTTAACACAGACAGAGAAGAGGATATCCTCATGGAAAAAAGAAGGGCACTCCATTATTTAGGAGCTTGCACATCAACGCTTGTCCCACCAAATTCCACACACTTAAAACGTGGGTATAAAAGCTTGCGATTGACACTGGAACGCACATTTCGCCTGGGCGGATCGGCTACTAGGCCGCTCGTTAGATATTGAGGGGCGAGGGAAGTTTGCCATTTATATGTCAACAACAGCAGTTTGTGGGTAATCCTGTACTCGATGGGGAACCAATGCAAGGCCTGTCCAAATGGTGTGACGTGAATGCCTTTTGGTAAACCATAGATGATCCTGACAGCTCCATTTCATTGGACCCTTTGTGATATAATGTCATGCCTACAGCATGTTCATTCACCCAACCTTGTGCTCCTTCCCAACCATTTCCCAGATCTTCTGCTGGTGGGAGGAATTGGGGAGGCCATCGGAGAAAAGGTCAGTTAAGGGATCATCACCTTTATTTCAAGTGGCGACTCTCCTGGCGTATGTCCTCAATGCATAATCGGGCCACCTCTGGCAAACAACCACTAGGGGCATCAAACCTGCACAATACCTGGACCTTCAGCGTACCACGCGTTATGGCTACCGCCACTACTACTCCCCAACAACAGACAGATCCATTAGCTTATCATGGCACGACATCGCGGGTGGCCGCGGTAACGGCCACGCCTCTTTGGACCACCACATTCTCATTGGATCCAACAATGCTCAAGCCTCCACCGACCAACGCAGTAGTCACGTGACGTGTAACGCGTCCTTAGTAATCACGTGACATGTCTCCAGATATTTAAGGAGCTCCAGAATGCTACACGATGCTCCTCAACTGTTTGTTTACGCCATTTTGGAGCCTCCTCTCTGTTACCTGGAACTACTGTTTTTGACCACAGACTACGTATTACGGATTCCTCTGCTTTTCTCTTTTTTGGTACTTTGTTTGGTCTCTATTGGACTCTTGGAATTACAGACCACGGACTGTCCCTTGGATCAGCTTTAGTCAAATCCTTTGGCAAAGTCATACCCAGACTCGCTGTTGATAACTTGGTGCTCCAGCTTCCATCCTTCAGGAGCATCCTACTCAGGTGGTTTCCAGTGTGGCATTCCATCTTTCCTCCTCTGGTCTCCCTGATCTCAGCCCACTGAGGGAACAGGCATTACCCCATCGTTTAGGCTTTTCATCCAGGGCTTCTTGGTAGGTGTCATTCCCCCTTGGGTAATACTGTATAGTTCTGCCTGTTGTGTTCCTGATCTTACCTGTTCCTTTTTCCTTACAGCAGTCATCTGGACCATGTGGGTATCCTGTTTCTCCACCTGTGGCCCTAATCCTCGAACAGCAAGTGACTATTTTCTTGCTGTTGGTGGCTTCGAGATGGAGGTATTCTTGTTCCTCGCGACCATCAAGTCTTGACAGATTGAGAAGTCTTTTTTGTCGCCCGGGACATGGATTCCTCTGGTTCAGACCCAGTGACTGGTCTAGTCCAAGCCATTTTGGTTCTGCGGGCAGATATGACTGCCGCCACGGCGGCAATTCACCAACGCCTTGATACCATTCAGAGTGAACCCCATGCCTTGCCCACTGATCCTGAATTTGGGGATCCTAAACATGCGCCCAGCAGTTCCCAGACACCACCACCTGCACCTACTCAAGTCATTGTCCTTGCCCTTTTCTCATTGGCTGCCCCTGAGAAGTTCCATGGAGATCCCCGCAAATTCTGAACATTCCTTAATCAATGTAAACTCCACTTTTTGTTTAGACCCCAATCCTTTCCCGACTCAACAACCAAAGCAGCCTTCACCTTGTCACATTTGAGCGGAATCGCCGCTACCTGGGCAAATCCATTGTTAGATGACGATAATTCAGCTTTGTATGATTTCGATCTACTCATCTCAGAGATGACCAAAGTGTTTGATACCCGGCACAAAGCGCAGTCACGCAATATGGAGTTACTAAACCTAACATGGGAAAACGTCACTCATTGATTACATCACCAGATACAATCAATTGTCTGTGGAGACCTCCTGGCCTGAAAATAGGAAAGCAGTTGTATTCTACAAAGGTTTGAGTGATGCTATGAAGGATGCTTTGGTGGTGGTACCATCATTACCCTCCCAACAGCAAGACCTTGTCGATCTGGCCCTCCAAGTGGACGCCCGACGTGCTGAAAGAAAAACTGAGGCGAGTTTTTCTTCAGGCAGGTCGGTTGTACCTGAGTCTCAAGTACGACTGATGCAGATAGGGGGGGGTTCGCAGTCCTATTACATCTGCAGAGAGAGCGAGAGACAGAGAACGCCTGTTTCTACTGCGGCCTTAATTGCCATTATGTCAGGGAATGTTCCAGACACCCCCGACTCCAGTCTCCGGGTTTTCGGAAAGCTCGCCCTTAACCACGGGGGCACGGGCGAGCTCAGACCAGACCCCCAACATGACTATGCCTATGATTCTATCAAACAAACCCATTATGGTTCAGGCTGTCCTGTCTTACACACCTGACCTGTGTCACACGGTGCAGATTGTTGTTGACTCAGGTGCTACAGGGAACTACATAGATAACGAATTAGCCATTTCCTTGAATCTCCCTTTACAGTCTAAAGCCCAACCAGAACCAGTGCAAGCAGTGGATGGCAATCTATCTCCATCTAACTATTTATCAGCCTATCTGTCCATCCATTGTCTGGTCATTTCTCTCTCTCTCTCTCTCCATCTGCCCATCTGCCCATCCATTGTGCCTGCTCGTCTATCTATCTATCTATCTATCTATCTATCTATCTATCTATCTATCTATCTATCTATCTATCTATCTATCTATCTATCTATCTATCTATCTATCTATCTATCTATCTAATTCTAGGGCTGGAGACATGAGGCCAAGGATAAGTCTTGCAGTCCTATTCTGGATTAGTTGAAGGGGATGAAGGGAGGAAACAAGCAGATTGGGGAAGATGACGTTGCAGTTATCCAGCCTGGAGATAACCAGAGCTCTAGAGACAATGAGCTTCTGGGGAAAGGTGAGGAAAGGAAAACTGCCTCTGAGGAGGTGCAGCTGAAATTTAGACTTCTTGGCAAGGTCCGTGATGTTGGGAGGGAGAGAAGTGTCAAAGATGAACCCAATATTTTTTGCCTACCAAGAGGTTGAGGGGAGGGGCCCCAAGGAGGGAGGGCAGAGAGAGGAAGGCAAACAAGGAGCATGGGGCCCAATGCGAAGGATCTCAGTCTTACTGGCATTAAGGCATAGATCATTGGCAGAGCAGAGCACCATGACTGAATGACAGGCAGTCAGGTATGAGAGAGGACGAGGAGGAGGTAGAGGATGGAAGCTTCAAGGAGAACTGTCTGTCATCATCAGCATAACACCGGAAGTGAGTATAGGAGGTGGAGATCAAGTGGGCCAGAGGGACCAGGTAGATGTTGAAGAGCCATGACGATACGATAGAGCCATGAGGGATGCCACAGGTAGAGAGTGAGGTGGAGGAGAGAATAGGTCCCAATTGCACTTGGGAGGGTCAGTTAATAACATGACTCTGGCCCTTAACAGTTACGTAATATAATTCTTACAAAATAAATCTGTGTATGGAATTGATTAACTAAATAAAAGTAACTCATATATATAGAAAACAATCAGTAATATTAAGAAATACAAAACATATGTTGTCAATATCAAAGCAATAGGCTCATGATACAAAGAGGCAAATTCATAAATTATAAAAAGGCAGGACACAAAAGGGGAAAAGACGGGATTACATAGTAATGATAACAATAACTTTACATTGCAGAATCCAAGAAGTCAGTAAGTACCTTTGTACACTGGGACCCCCAACTGGCCCATAGAGATGGGATTTGCCCAATAGCACTTTAAGATAAGATAGTAACACCCATTAGATGAATGGGGGGGTGCAGATTAATACTCCAATACCAAATCAATAATGACAACTCAACGGTTTTGCAAAGGGAGTCAGTTTAATGACAAGTACAAAAAATGGGGAGTCTCATGAATATCAGCGGTTGTGTGATCTTCTCTCTAGCTTCACAACTCCAATGAACTTATACAAAAAACTCATCATCACTGATGTTTAATGCTTAAAAGTTGGCATGCAATTCTATTCGTTCTAGAAAGGTAACTTACTTTAATATAGGTACTATATCTGTATATGGTAACGGAGTAAGGGGATTGGGTAAACACTGTCAGGTGGGGCATCTAAGCCCTTCCTGCAAAATGGCTACTGTAGACGTCACTAAAAGTATGACGTCCCATTGGTTCTACTAACTGTAGGACCCTAGATTACTTGGTCCACTATGATTGGGCTGGCATCAACCCCACTCATACTTTTCCACTTTGCCTAGCAGTACGGAGAATGGTCGGCCAGGTGCAGGATGCCCTCCAGTTCCCCCGGCCTTCCTCCAATTATTGTTACAATCAATCATCACAGTGGTTGGCATCGAGACTGCATCTCCTGTCTGGAAAAGTTCTGATATCTTCTCCTGGCCCACTGCCATGCATAGGTGTGAAAGTCTCACTTCTTCTCGCTTGGCTGGCCACGTGATTCAGACACTGTGAATTTGCCTCTTCTTCATGTAATTCGTGTATTTGATTTTCACTTTACCCACCACCTGCCTTCGGCTTCTTATCTTGACCTTTCAGAACAGGATATTCTGTTCCTTGCTTCATCAATTTTAGCTACTGTTCATCTATTTTAGCTGATATGACCTTGGTTTTTCATGCACGATTTTGCCTCTGCTGAGTTTCGTTCTTCCATTTATTCTCGATTTTTTAAATATGAAGCTTTCCTTGTGTGGCCTTTAGTAACCTTTGGTTAATTCTGCTTCTTGTGCAAAGTGGAAATATACTTATATAACGTGTTTCTCTTAAGGTAGATATGTATAGGTGGCAGTTGCAGCACTCTATTTTTCTACTAAGCATAGTAAGCCGCACGATTTTCTTAGCTTTCTTGCGGTATCAAGCATATGTACATGAGTAAACTAGTTGAACATCTTCGTCATGCTTACAGCTTAAGCTTCTTACATTTGACATCGTCCTTTCACATTATGTCCACGATGTCCCTAGTCCATGGCGTTTTGTCTCTTTGCTTCATTCTCTGGTCGTTATCTCTTCTATATGTGAGTCAGTCTGGGTTCTCGTTTTGTCACCATTCATCTTCCATTAAGACCTTTTTGGTTTCTTCAGGGATTGTACTCAGACGATCTTTGTTTCGTTTCCTTTGTTGATATGGTTTTCTCAATGGGTACCTTACTGTCCATGGTTTCTTAGGTATAGGTATTTCAATAGGTGCTGCTCTTCTGATAGGTACTAGACAGAGCCCCACTGCCGCTCTCTGCTGGTTTGTTTGCTCATCATACGTCACATATGTCGGCGTGAACGTTCCTGGTACTTCAAAATGGACGGTTGGAGTGCGGGATGTACTTGGGACCTCCTCTGCACCTTCAATTCTTGATCAGACCTTGTAATATCACTTGGTGAGTTGTGCAATATTTTTAAATCCTATGAACATCTAACAATGTAATAAAAGGCCAGATGATTGTGTGTCCCTGTATGTTTGTCCAATGCAGTAGCTTCAACTTTTATCACTACTAGAGGGAGCTGTTGCCTTAGGATATACAGTGGTCTGATTTGCATAGCTTTGCCTTTTGTCACCGCTAGACGGAGCTGTTGGCTTAGGATAAATAGTGGTCTTACTGTGTCAATGAAAACCTGCACTTTGGCCTGTGCACTAGTCGCAAATATAGTTCCACCCAGCAGGATGAGATAACTGATCAAAATGTTTCCAGTTTGATGAAATAAGATGACAATCAATAGCAACAAATAAGTTGAACATCTTAAGTGAAGAAATGTCAGCAATGTCAGAATTCCCAAATGACTAATAATTAAATTGTCTAAATTAAGTTGTGCAGTCAAATGAAATATTTTTTACAATGTCGCCCACATCCTTTCCCAATCTGCAGCAGCTTTTGATTATTTCCCGGTGAGGATGGTAAGACGTCATAGGAATCCAGGATGCCTGTGAGTTCCTGTGTCTTTTACAGCTCCTCCCGGCATGCTGGTGTATGCCAGTCATCAATGCAATGAATCCCTCTGGCTTTTGCCTGCTTTTCTTCTGTTCTTCAAAGTAAAATGCAAGACATAGGGATTTGAGATTTTCTGCATACATCAAAATTACACAAAGGAGGTGATGTTTTGGGGTTCGCCCCCTGAAGTAGGGCAGCGGTCTGCAATCTATGGCTCTCTAGATATTTGGACTACAACTCCCATAGTCCCTCGCCATTGACAATGCTGGTTATAGTTGATGGGAGTTGTAGTCCAAAACATTTGAAGAAGCAATTGTTGCAGATCCCTGAAGTAGGGAAATGCACAGAGCATGGTCCACAATCTGTGCCATGCTCCGTCAGGGGAGTCCTGACCAAAAGGTAATTGAATGGAAGAAGGACAAAGTGGTGGTCATTTAACAAAGGTTCGAGTGCAAAGGTTAGGCATAAAATCAAGGACTACGCAGTCTAGGCTCAAAACAGATTTCCATCACGCATTTCTTCACCATCTTCAAATGCCTCCATATTTTAAGTTCGAATGAGATGTTTGCGCTGGAAGGAAACCAATGGATTCCTAGGAAATATGCCTGAATTTAGCACCTGGATTTCAGGTGGATTTTCATAGGAATCTATTAGAATGATGTCAACAAAGCAGGACTTGCAGGTAGAATTTACATTTTTTACAAGAAGGATAGTAAAATGCAAGAGTGAAGGCGATTTCTCCTGTTTTTGCTCTTTCATGTCCAACTGCGTTTTGTAAGAGTGAAATAGTGCATGCAGAAGACCCAACATCAAACATGCGTTAATGCTGGAAGGTCTATAGGGAGAGCGGTAATGGTGGGGCGAGTGCCTGAAGATTCAAGTGCAGTGAGAAAAGGTAAAACTGAACAGGAGAGGGATGCTAATTATGCAACTAGATGTTACTGGGAATAAACAAAATGTGTGTGATGGGAAGGTTTGTAACTTTGAATTGTTAAATATTGGGGAATATACTGTGCGCGCTGAATTCTGTCACTGTGTTTGCATGCTACTCTGTCTGTACAAGATGACCTAAGGGAATGATTCAGACCCAAAAGAAGAGACCACGTCAAACTGCAAGACAACACTTTCCTTACATAGAACATCAAGCTAGCCCAGGTGGGTGTTTGCCACTAAGGACTTTTCTAGCGAAAAGCAGCATGAACCCATTCTGCTCTGTAACATATTCACTGGGGAAGTAGAAAAATGAGGGCTGGTATTTCTTTGCAAACTCCTTGACTTCCTCGTTGTTGGACCATATTCCATCATATTTTAGCTAGTCTGTGCCCTCAAAAGCTGACGAGTTTAATGCAATGATGGATGAGATTTCTGCTAAAACCCCTCAAATTCCGCACAGTAGCATCTTATTCCACCATATTTTAGCTAGTCTGTGTCCTCACAGAAACTGACCAACTTAATGCAATGTTGAATGCGATGTCTTCTTAAACCCCCACTAATCCCAAAGTAGCATCTTACTCCATAATATTTTAGCTAGTCTGTGCTCTTACAGAAGCTGACAAAATTAATTCAATTATGGATGGTCTTTCTTCTCAAACCCCAAAATTCCCCACGGTAACACTCAATTCCATCATCATCATATTTTAGCTAGTCTGTGCCCTCACAGAAGCTGACCAACTTAATGTAATGCAATGATGGATGATATTTCGTATTAAAGGAGAAGTTCTCTCAGGAATTGTATTGGCCCAATGGATATCATAAATCGATTGATCACATTTTATTTTTTTTAATCCATTTTACCTATGATTTTCTCACAGTTAGACAAGCAAACTGCACGGGTCGGAATTATCCATCTTGTGATGATCTTATCCATTGATCAATCATCTTAAGTTCTGGTGCCCTGGCAGCAGTAAATCATAACACACACCCCTCAAGTTGACATCAGCAGGCTCTAACTTCAAGGTTACGCCCCATGTCACCCCACCATTGTACGTTTCATTTGAATGTCCTCTGTGCACAATCTATTGACGTGTCTCCATGGAAATTCCAAGATTCTACTTTGCTCTATAAATATCAACAAACCCTTTCTGATCAGACATCATTGGAGGTTCACCTGCCTTCATGACTGTCTATTTCATTCAGAGCCTTCTCGACTCCTTTTTGCTCTGTCCAACAGCTACCTAACATCTATGATGAATAAAACCAAAAATGGTACTTAGACTAGCACTTATACTTTCAATATTTATTATACAATTATTATAAAATGTATAAATGTCTTGGCTAAACAAGATTCACATTGTATATTTACATAAGTTATTTTTTTGTTTTTTTCATGTGCCAATGACAACTTTCCAACGTTGGGCCTATTCCTGTTGTCTTTTCACCATGGTTTTTTATAACATGTCTGTTTTTTCAACTCTTAATTTTAATTTTAAAATAAAACATCAATGCATTATTTTATGTTAATTACTAAATATGTTTTTTCTCCCACAGGTGATTTTCTACTTCTTCAATCCTCAACAGTTATGTCATCAATTCAACCATCCCTTACAAGCCTGAGTATATCGGAGGAAATGCGTGATAGAGAAAATCACCGAAAAGATGGTGAATTGAGTGAAAGTGGTGACAATCGCTTGCAGGATCCTGATCCTTGTTGTATGGAAGATTTTTCCACTTGGTGTATGTGCATCAATCTGAGGTAATGGCAAGTTTGGTGGTGGACAGTTGTTACTGAGAAAACTCTGGCTGTTTGGCCTAAAGCACACTTCCCACGGGGCCAGGTAGGTGAGGCCGCTACCCTGTAGACCCCTGGAGGTGTTACGTAGCAGGAGGATCGCATGGGAGGGCAACCCCTCAGCAGCAGAAGAGGAGACTATCAAGGGAGAACGCAGTATGCCAACCACCATTCTGCCCTACAATATTCACCACACAACATGGATAGGGCCCACACACCCCCACCCTCTATGTCCCCTCTTTCTTCATGCATAGTAGTGTTAGGGATTTTGTCAGAGGTCTTTTCCTAATTTGGTGGTATTTTTCTATTGTGGTAAAATGGTAGCACAGCGTGGTTATGGTAATGCCCTATATGGTGTAACAAGATTCCCCTCCATTACCTGTATTCTATTTAGGGTCAACTCTAAACACATATCACTGTGTCTAACACACGTGACATTTTTTTGACAGTGCTACCTGTCACCACAGCCACTTATGTACGAGGCTGGACTACTGTCTTTGACAGATTTGTTCATAAAGCATTTTCCATTGTGAATGATTCACCAGTCACACATGCATCATACGCTTTTAAACTTACTTGCTAAGAACCCCAAACTTTACCTCCTGTTTTACCACCCGTGGTAAAATGTGTTACCTCTTTTGACACACTGGGGCCCTTCCCTGTGACTTCACACCCTCTTTGTCATTGAATACACTTAGACACAGAAAAGGCAACCCCACTGTTTCAGTTTTTAAAAATGTTTTTTTAATATGCACTATTATTTGTTAATACAAAATAGAACTTCTACATTAGATTGCATGACCAGTCTGTATTCATGACTAAACATCTACGGTTCTTATCTTACCACAGACCTTGGGTCACCAACACAATTGGAAGAAGACACAGTTTAAAAGAGAAAACAAAAAACAAGGCCAACTTTCTTTCTCTCCCTTTACAATTTGCAATTTGCATCTCCTTCAAATGCTAAAAAGGCATTATTCATAAAATGACCAGTTGATCCTGACTGAATAAAAATAAACCCAATCATCTAAACGTGCACTTCACTTTACAAATCTACTCACTTTACATGTGGGTGAGATTTCTGCATTGTTATCATGGTAAACCCCTCTGAACTGTATTTTAAGCACACGGGAGTATCACAGATTCTGCAAAGCCCAGCCACCCATGAAGGACTCGACTGTCAAGGCCTCAGCTTCCTGGAAATTCTTGCACTGCACAATTTTGGCCATCACTTGCTCTGCTATCTATCAGCTGAACTCCCCACACCCCTTCTTTCTCTTGAATATATATGCTATCCTTGTCAATCTCACTAAAAACCTGCCTATTTCCTGACGTGTACAATCACCCAAGCTGATTAGTATAACCTCCCAAAAGATGTTTGTAACAATGCTTCCTGCAGCATACCATAGAGCCTTCTTAACAGTGCTTCTTCAGCGCAGCTTGTGTAATGAAATCACAGCTAATGCACTTTGCCTGCATGTTTTAATTCCACTGCAAAAAACACCTTACTTTTGACATGTCATCTGAATCCTTTTGCACTGCATTGTTAGAGATGAGTTACCAATTAATGGGAGGGTGTTAATTGATTAGTTTGGGTTAACATGTACATAGTGCAAACTGGATAGATAACCTTCCCATCCTGAAGCGGATCATTTTAAAACATACTTTATGTGCATTTTCATTTCTAGGCCAGCTATTTGATGTCTGTATTCTGTTTACTGCCTCCTATCTCCCCTACAGTAGCCCTGTCTATTAGATACAATACTTTGACACAATACTTTGACAAGGAATAGTAAGGAAACTATGGGAGTAGATGGCTTCACAAGTAATGATACAAAGAAGGCCTATGTGGAACCAAGATAATCATACTAGCTATCCCAGATTCAAAAGCCGATTTACCATAAAAACTGACAAAGGGCTTTCCTCAGAGCCAGTCCTGCCTAAGAGGAGTATAAAACTGTGAAACGAAATTGCACATTGAGGACGCGCTGCAGACCCATATGCCTGGAGAGAGAAATCGGCATCCGAAAAGGCAAAGGGGAGCCTAACCTCACCTGAAGGCTGGGAAAACTGATGTCGAGTGGTAGGAAGGAAGCCAACAAAATGGTCCATTCGAGACATGATGTGCAACGAGAAACCAATGTGGCAGAACCACCAAAAGCCGAGAGCAGACCTTGAGAGCCAAGGGGAAGCCAGAGAAGCTTGCCGGTGCTGTCGAGGGCCAGAAGTTAGAAGTTATGCAGAGATGGACCAGGAAGGTGCTTGGAACAACTAGAGGCTGTGGTTGGGAGGAAGTGCAGAAGCATCTTCCTTGTGTCAGTAGGATCCAGCAGAGAAACAAAACAGAGACATACTGGGTGAGAGAGCACAGCAAAGAAACCAGAAGAGAAATAAGGGCCTGGGACCCATACGTTGAGAGAATTGGAGAGTTGAAAATGTGAGACAATGTCAGGCAGGATAGTAAACCGGGCTTGATTAAGAGACATTAAAAACCTGAGAAGGTGGCTTGGGACTCACATAATGAGAAGAGAAGCCCATAGGGAGAGAACAATGACCTTTGGCAAACATCAGAAGAAGACCAAAGGAAAAGAGAAATATTCTTTAGTAAAAGTCAAGAGAAGGCCAGGGGAAGAGAGAAATGTTCCTTGGCAAAAGTCAGGAGAAGACCAGAGGAGGAAAACTATATTCACTGGTAAAAATCCAGACATCATTGAAATTATTGAAGGAGAGCCTAAGAAAGGCCTGGGGGAGGATACATTTCCCCCACCTTTGCTGAATTGTAAAGAGTTGCCTTACAAAGCTTGGGGGAGGAAGACCTCCCCCACATGTGTGGAACTATACAGAAAAGCCTAGTGAGGACCAGGGGAAGGAGGATATTCTCCCATCATTCACAAACTGCCTAAAGTCATGCAGAATCGGGCTTTAACCTATTCTATAGTTTTTCTCGCAAGTGTAAGGGACGGAAATAGGTTTGACACACAGGACAGAGTACTTCTTGATTTTGACAGATGTTCTGACATCATCCTTAGATGTGTTTGAGCCAGGAAACCCCCTCTTAGTTATAGGGACAGATAGGGTGCTTCCCTATTTTTCTGTTAAATAAAAGTTTATGCCAACAAGCATGTCACCTTTATTTTCCAGGTCTACTTCTGGACCCTATCCACACGCATATTTATATACATTATCTTTTTGCTTTGAATTATATCTATCCATTGCTCTCGGTTTATGCATGTCTCTATCTGTCTATGGCCAGCAACCTCTATGCATCTCTCATATCTACCTATTACTCTAGCAATATCTACCTATCCATCTCTGTATATCTATCTATATACATGCAATCTATGTGTTTATTTATCTATCTATAACCAGCTCACCCTATACTTATTACTCTATGTGTCTCTTTATCTATCTATATCAATTTATACTTCCATCTCTGTCTATCTACATACCATTGTACATCTCAAAGTACACATTTCTCTATGACCCTCTATCCCAGCTCTCCCTGCAAATGTAACTGTACATATCTCCTTTCCTATACATCAATGTATCCATTCTTGGCTCTCTGTCCATCTACCTTTATTCGTCTCCCCACATGCATCTCTCTATATCCCTCTATACATTTCTCTGTATACATCTTCCTCTATGCATGTCTCTCTCTCTCTCTCTCTCTACATCTTTTTCTATGCATCTTTATCTATGCATCTGTCTATATCTCTATCCATCTTTCTCCGGATCTATGCATATTTTGCAAAAACTCTATGTTATATAATAGACCTGTCACCCCCACCCTCTGTCTGTATGTCTGTCGGTCTCTTGGTCTGTTGGAAGTGTTGTGTCTGATTGTATCTATACCTGTTTTTGACTCTGTACACCCATACTCTTGAAAAAGACGTTTGCAGAGGCAGACTTCATAGTACAAGGGTTGATATTTGAGTCTAGCATTTCTGCTGTATATTGATCAGGTCCTGCTTATGAAGCCACATCGTTTCCCAGTTAGTAACTTTCAATTCCTCGCGCTTCCCCCCAGCCATCCCACATCTGACACCACTCATCCACTCATTATCTCTGTCACAATGTAAGAGAATACTTGTTTTTTGCAATTGTAGACCAAGATGAGTCTATTTTGGGAAAATTTACTATTTTATTCAAGTAACAGTAAAAAGTGCATTAAATTATTTTTGTTAGTGAAGGAAACTGTTTTACCTGGGTTAAAAACATGTTAGCCCCTATTCATTTTACCCAAAAGAATTTGACTGGAAAAACCTGTCCAAATCTCTTGGCAATGTAAAAGTGGCAGACCAGAAATAACACAACAACACTCTCCCGCATGTGCATGAAGTCTTGTATGTTTCATTAATAATAATTTAACATGCTTTGATTAATAAGGTGTATATTAATAGTAAAGGTTAAACTACATATGATATTATCGTAAGGAGAAAAAGCATTGTCATTTATTTTTATCTCACTGTCTAAGTAGAAAAAGGAGCATAACATTTTTCATTTCTGCAGTAAAGGCGAAACCGAAAGCCAAGGGGACCTTGGAAGTTTGAACACTGCAAGAAGAGGCTCAATGTAATTTGGCCCTTAAATGGACAGAGTAAAAATACAAAGGATAACATTTATTAACTAAGCAGAAACACAACAGATGAAATTCAAGTTTCTATTATGAATAGCTGTGGAAAGAGAACAATCTATATTTCACATTGCAAGAATGGAAACCCGAATGTTCATGTAGGTTACGTTTTCATAAGTATTATAATATTTATGTAAATGTGTGCTTGATGAAAAATGATGCTGTACATTTATCTTAAACTTGAAGCAAAGGCAGCAAATTGTTTTATTAAACTAGAATGTGTACATAAAAAGTTATGCTTTATTTAAATGTAGTTAAAGCGTTACTACTTTTGACAGCGGGTACTAAAATATATATTTCTTTTCTTCATTACAACTAAATAGTTATCCCTAAAAATGTGCGCATGTCATCATCACCATTTGCCCTTTTGTTGGGTTCTCCAACCACCAGTGGAGCATCACCCTCACAAATGGAACCGTTATCTCGATATTCGGGGATGATCGTGCAGCTCCTGTTTTCCCATTTGCAGAGCCCATCATCAGGACTAACATGGTCGCATTCATTCAATGAACACATGCAGATGGCAATGTTTTATTATGTATGAGCAACAAATAAGTGTTTCTCACAAATGGAACGGAAAATGGATGATGGAATTACATAGAACTATATTTTACTCCACAGAACTTTCACTTGCACAATTCAAGTACTGGGGTTAAAATATTGAAGAATGGAATCCGAAAGATGCATGGAATGTGACCATCGACCAAAGCATGATTACTATGGCTTGGAGCAAACTATCTGTTCTCCCATGGATTATGTGCGACAAACGTTGTGATGGCTAAGTTGGATGTATCCAACATTTTATTTTGCAATAAGAAATATAACAACTTAGTAAATTCCCAACTATGAGTAATTATTGAAAAGTGTAACGTTTTTATCTTCTTTTTGTGAAAAGCGTGTAATCATTAACTGTGTTTGATGGCGTAGTTGCTGACAGTGGACGTTTGGCTATGCTGCGCACCAACATCATGACAAGGGGTGTAACATATCGGTTTGACATGTCGATGTCAGCTTGTGGGGTGTGATTTATGATTTACTGCCGCCAGGGCACTTGAACTCACAGCAATCGATCAACAGATAAGATTATCAAACGATGGTGGTTTCCGACTTGTGCTGTTTGCTGGCCTAAATGTGAGAACATCGAAGACAAGATGTATTGGAAAAAAAAATTGAGTGATCGATTTATATTAAAAAATACATGCCCTATCCGTTGGAACTTCTCCTTTAAACTCCCAGAATAACCCATGGTATCACCCAATTCCATCATATTTTAGCTGATCTGTTCCCTCAGAGAAGCTGACCAACTTAATACAAATCTGTCTAAACCCCTGTTATGTGTTGGCCTTATTCAAACCACATCAGTGAGGTGCCATTTGAGTCCCTAAGCACAGTGAGGTCAAGACCCACATCTGGTCAAGCACATCCGACTTACTTGGTCTCACTGAGAAAGCCAATAAGTGGTGAGTGAAAAGCCATGAGCCATAGCTTTTGGACAACTGAATAGGCTTCTGGGAATGGGGCATTCTGTTAGAAGGCCTTTTAGTTGATCTGGGCCATGAAAGGAGACCAGCAAGAGGCAAATCATTGGATTCGGTCAAAATGACCGAATCCAAATGACCTACACCACCAAATTACCTAAAATGGATACTACTAAATGTCTTACTGACTAAATGTTTGTAGGACATTTTGAAGTATCTATTTGGTGGTGTAGGACATTTTTTTGTTGTTGATCGGAACAGCTGTGGGGTACCCCCTGCAACACCCTGCTCACTATACTATACAGTATACTATGCTGTATAGTATAATATACAGTATACTGTATACTATACAGTATAGTGATCAGGGGTTGCGGGGGATGCTCCTGCAGCTGATGCAACCAAAACAAAAAAAAGGCTGCAGGGGTGTCCCCCACAACCCCTGATCACTATACTATGCAGTATAGTGAGCAGGGGTTGTGGGAGACACCCCCGCAGCTGTTCGACCCAAACAAAAAGGATGCGGGGGATGCAGGGGTGTCCCTCGCAACACCCTGCTCACTATATTATACAGTATAGTGAGCAGGGTTTGTGGGGGACACCCCCACAGCTGACCCAATCAAAAATAAAAAGAAAAGAACTCTGTGGCGCTGGTTCTCGATCACGGAAGTGAAATGGAACCAGCGTTGCAGGGACCAGCGAGATGGAAGGAAAGGTAAGTATGGGGAGGGGATGTGGGTGGGGGTGTGGCTGGGAGTGGGGTGGGTGGCTGTTCGGGGTAAGGGTTTCCATAGATTTGGGGTTGTTTTACCTTGGATGACCGAATGGGAAATGTACGAACAATTTTACATTACGTACATTTCTCATGCAGTCATTTCTGTCGCAAACTTTTCAGTCGCGGTAAAACAACCCCAAATCAAATCATCCATGACTGAGCCCCTTAAAATGGAAGTCCACACAACTAGTGCATCACATTTTCTCTGCATCTTTTCACAGCAAAACAAGCATCTGTAGACAAGCATTGCACTATGATAACATCAAAGCGTAAAGCAAGACTATAAGCATTTCTAACTGGCGTGGCCTATCCATACTTACCCGCTGATATACTCTTTGGTTTATTATCATTATTATTTCATCCTTATTCCGCACTGAATGCCCATGGGCTTCAGGGCACACATATACAAACAAACAAACCGACATTTACACAGCAGGAAAAAAAGAATGCATTGACGTGAGCTCTACCCAGTCTTGCATCAAGTTAACAGATGAGTTTTATTGGATTCTTTTAGCACAGACAGAGAGGAGGACATCCTCATGGAAAAAAGAAAGGCGCTCCATTATTCCACAAACTTAAAACGTGGGTGTAAAAGCTTGCGATTGACACTGGAACGCACATTTCGCCAGGGCTGATCAGCTACTAGGTCGCTCGTTAGATATTGAGGGGCCAGGGAAGTTTGCCATTTATGTGTCAACGACAGCAGTTTGTGGGTAATCCTGTACTCGACGGGGAACCAATGCAAGGCCCGTCCAAATGGTGTGACGTGAATACCTTTAGGTAAACCATAGATGATCCTGACAGCTCCATTTAATTGGACGCTTTGTGATATAATGTCATGCCTACAGCATGTTCATTCACCCAACCTTGTGCTCCTTCCCGACCATTTCCCAGATCCTCCGCTGGTGCGAGGAATTGGGGAGGCCATCGGAGAAAATGTCAGGTAAGGGGTCATCGCCTTTATTTCAAGTGGCGACTTCCCTCTTATATGTCCTCAATGCATAATAGGGCCATCTCTGGCAAACAACCACTAGGGGCATCAAACCTGCACAATACCCGGACCTTCAACGAACCACGTGTTATGGCTACCGCCACTACTACTCCCCAACAACAGACATATCCATTAGCTTATCATGGCACGGCATCGCGGGTGGCCGCGGTAACGGCCACGCCTCTTTGGACCACCGCATTCTCATTGGATCCAGCAACGCTCAAGCCTCCACCGACCAACGCAGTAGTCACGTGACGTGTAACGCGTCCTTAGTAGTCACTTGACATGTCTCCAGGTATTTAAGGAGCTCCATAATGCTAGACAACGCTTCTCAACTGTTTGTTTACGCCGTTTTGGAGCCTCCTCTCCGTTCTTGTTACCTGGAACTACTGTTTTTGACCACAGACTACATATTACGGATTCCTCTGCTTTTCCCTTTTTTGGTACTTTGTTTGGTCTCTATTGGACTCTTGGAATTACAGACCACGGCCCGTCCCTTGGATCAGCTTTAGTCAACTCCTTTGGCAAAGTCATACCCAGACTCGCTGTTGATAACTTGGTGCTGCAGCTTCCATCCTCCAGGAGCATCCTACTCAGGTGGTTTCCAGTGTGGCATTCCATCTTTCCGCCTCTGGCCTCCCTGAGGGAACAGGCATTACCCCATAGTTTAGGCTTTCCATCCAGTGGTTCTTGGTAGGTGTCATTCCCCCTTGGGTAATACTGTATAGTTCTGCCTTTTGTGTTCCTGATCTTACCTGTTCCTTTTCCCTTACAGCAGTCATCTGGACCACGCGGGTATCCTGTTTCTCCACCTGTGGCCCTAATCCTCGAACAGCAAGTGACTATTTTCTTGCTGTTGGTGGCTTCGGGACGGAGGTATTCATTTTCCTCGCGACCATCAAATCTTGACAGATTGAGAAGCCCTTTTTGTCGCCCGGAACATGGATTCCTCTGGTTCAGACCCAGTGACTGCTCTAGTCCAAGCCATTTTGGTTCTGCGGGCAGATATGACTGCCGCCACGGCGGCGATTCACCAACGCCTTGATACCATTCAGAGTGAACGCCATGCCTTGCCCGCTGATCCTGAATTTGGGGATCCTAAACCTGCGCCCAGCAGTTCCCAGACTACACCACCTGCACCTACTCAAGTCATTGTCCCTGCCCTGTTCCCATTGGCTGCCCCTGAGAAGTTCCATGAGATCCCTGCAAGTTCCGAACATTCCTTAATCAATGTAAACTCCACTTTTTGTTTAGACCCCAATCCTTTCCCGACTCAACAACCAAAGCAGCCTTCACCTTGTCACATTTGAGCAGAATCGCCGCTATCTGGGCCAATCCATTGTTAGAAGACGATAATCCAGCTTTGTATGATTTCGATCTACTCATCTCAGAGATGACCAAAGTGTTTGATACCCGGCACAAAGTGCAGTCACGTGATCTGGAGTTACTAAACCTAACACAGGAGAAAACGTCACTCATTGATTATATCACCAGATACAATCAATTGGCTTTGGAGACTTCCTGGCCTGAAAATAAGAAAGCAGTTGTATTCTGCAAAGGTTTGAGTGATGCTATGAAGGATGCTTTGGCGGTGGTACCATCATTACCCTCCCAATATCAAGACCTTGTCGATCTGGCCCTCCAAGTGGACGCCAGATGTGCTGAAAGAAAAACTGAGGCGAGTTTTTCTTCAGGCAGGTCGGTTGTACCTGAGTCTCAAGTAGAACCGATGCAGATAGGGGGGGTTTGCAGTCCTATTACGTCTGCAGAGAGAGAGAGACAGAGAATGCCTGTTACTACTGCGGCCTTAATGGCCATTATGTCAGGGAATGTCCTAGACGCCCCCGACTCCAGTCTCCGGGTTTTCGGAAAGCTCGCCCTTAACCATGGGGGCACGGGCGAGCTCAGACCAGACCCCCACCATGACTGTGCCTATGATTCTATCAAACAAACCCATTATGGTTCAGGCTGTCCTGTCTTACACACCTGACCTGTGTCACACGATGCAGATTTTTGTTGACTCGGGTGCTACAGGGAACTACATAGATAATGAATTAGCCATTTCCTTGAATCTCCCTTTACAGTCTAAAGCCCAACCAGAACCAGTGCAAGCAGTGGATGGCACAGCCTTAATATCAGGTCCTATTCACCAACAGACTGCTCCCTTATGTCTGACACTTTAAGAGAACCATAGGGAGCTAGTTACCTTCGATCTGATAGCCACACCACAATTCGGCATCATTTTAGGAATCCCTTGGCTTAGGCTTCATAATCCTATGATTGATAGGGCTTCCGGCAATCTGTTTTTTGAATCAACATATTGTCAATACATGTGTCTCACTCCCCTGGGGAATGAGGCTTCGCCTTCTCAGTTATTGGGTGCTGTAGCACAACACACTCTGGATGAGGTTCCTCCCATGGACATAGATACTCATCACACATAGTGCCTCATCACGAGTTGGGCGGTAACGCCGGCACTATTAGCGCCGGCATTAATAGCCCTAATGCCAAACCCCCCGGTGCTAATAGCGCGGGATCACGGGTTTGGCGGAACGGGTATTACCCATTCCCCACTGAGCCCATTCAGGAATTCCCCATTCCTCATTGGGCTCAATGGGGAATTTTCGCGCTCTTACCGCTGGTGGATTTACCGCCGGCGGTAATAGTGCAAATTTTTGGCGGATTCCCCCAGCTCAGAGCTGGGGAGAAATCCGCCGAAGCCTTGATTTGGCAGACCCTTAAATACGGCAGTAATAGTGCTACCGCCGGATTTAAGGGTTACCACCAAACTCGTGATGAGGGCCATAGTGGGTTCTTTGGTTTCTGGGATTCCTGCAGAATATTCCGAATACCATGACGTCTTTGATAAAGCTTGTGCAGCGACCTTACCCCCTCATAGATCCTATGACTGCCCCATCGACATGGTTCCTGATGCAGAGATACCAAAAGGGAGAATTTACTCTTTAACAACCTCAGAAGAACAGATATTGAAAGAGAATATACAAAGCGCATTGAAATTGGGCCACATACACCATTCTATCTCCCCTGCCTCAAGTCCTATCTTTTTTGTCCCGAAACGAGAGGGAGACCTAAGTCCATGCATCGATTATCGGCGCTTGAATGCCATCACCATAAAAAAAAGATATCCTATTCCCCTGATAGGCCCACTGTTAAACCAATTAACCCACGCATCGGTGTACACCAAGTTAGACCTCAGGGGAACATACAATTTGATTCGGGTACGCAAGGGAGATGAGTTGAAGACGGCTTTGTGTACATGTTACGGGCTGTACGAATACACCGTCATGCCTGTCGGTTTATGCAACGCGCGCGCCATGTTCCAATGTTTTATGGATGACATATTCAGTGATATCCTTGATACATTTGTGGTCATTTACTTAGATGACATTTTGATCTTCTCAGCATCCATGCAAGAACACGTGGGACATGTAAGAGGAGTCCTTTTGCGTCTTCGTTCACATTGACTTTATGCTCAACCAGAGAAGTGCTTGTTTCATTCATGTCCAGGAGGTGGATTTTTTGGGTTTTCACATATCTCCAGGTGGGCTATCAATGAATGATTCTAAGATCTGTGCGGTGTTAGACTGGCTGGTGCCCAAATCTGTCAAAGCCCTACAGTCCTTTCTTGGCTTTGCCAATTTTTATAGGCGGTTTATTTCCCCTTTCTCTGGACCAATATACACCAAGAAGCATTTGATAGACTAAAAACCGCTTTTACCTCAGCTCCCATTCTTCAGCTTCCAAACCCAGGGCAGCCATTTATAGTGGAGGCTGATGCCTCCTCCTTTGCTATAGGGGCTGTTCTATCCCAAAAATGTCCTACCACAGGCTCCTTACACCCTATTGCTTTCCATTCACACAAATTTAATGCCTCTGAGCTACATTACACAGTTACGGAGAAAGAACTCCTGGCCATCAACGAAGCGTTCACCATCTGGAGGCATCATCTTCTTGGAGCCGTTCATCAGGTCGTTGTTTTCACCGACCATAGGAATCTACAGGATCTTTCCACTATGAAGTGTGTAAACAGTAGACAGGTCCGATGGCATTTATTTTTTGCAGCCTAAGACTTTGTCGTCAAACATAGGTCAGGCACCACGCACCAGAAAGCTGACTCCCTCTCTCGATCTCCTGGAGGCATCCCACTCCCATGTTTCCCGGACACGGTACTTGAGAAAACTCATGTAGTATGTGTCTGTACACCAACTCCTGATCTCGTGACCTCTATTCGACAATGGGTGTCCTCTAATCCTGACCAGTTGAATGACTGGGGTTTGACTCTTCTTGAAGGTCTTTCGTATTATTATCAAGAAAAGTTGCTCTTACCTACACCGGATACACTCAATCTGGCTCTGGAATGGTCCCACGATGCCCCCTTCAATGGCCATCCAGGCCAGAGGCGTACCCTCGGACTATTACAGAGATGATGTTGGTGGCCCACTATGAGAAAAGATGTAGATGCTTATGTTAACACTTGTTCTGTCTGCGCCCTATGTAAGGCTAGAAAAGACCGCCCCCTTGGGCTACTACATCTGCTTCCAGTATCACCCCGTCCATGGCATACCCTTACCATGGACTTTGTCACGGACCTAACTAAGATCAAAGGGTTGGATACGGTGTGGGTAGTGGTAGATTCGTTTACCAAAATGGCCTGTTTTGTTCCATGTTCTGGTCTTCCTAAAGCCCCCAAATTAGCTGACATGTTCTTTAAGGAAGTATTTTGTTTCTTTGGTCTGCCCACAATCCTCATATCAGATCGTGGCACACAGTTCACGACTAAATTTTGGAAAGCCCTTACTAGCCTCATTGGTATTGACGTCCGTTTCTTCTCATCCTACCATCCTGAAACGGACGGACAAAAGGAGAGAGTGAATCAGGTCATGGAGCAATACTTACGTTGTCTCACCCTCCAGCACCAGCAGTCTTGGCACCAGTTACTACCTTTGGCGGAATTTGCCTAGAACAATGCCCCACACCCTTCCTTGCGTACATCCCCTTTCTTCGCTATGTATGGTCAACATCCCCGTACTCTACCTATCACTGACCTCGCCTCTCTTTCGGTCCCTGCTGCTACTGCTGTGCCCGCAATTTGTCCCTGCAACATTCCCAAACCATGACCTATCTTCTCGAGGCGCAGGAGACTATGAGATTGGCGGCCAATAAGAAATGCGCCCCAGTGCCCTCTTATACCCCAGGTGATAAAGTATGGCTATCCACTAGGCACTTGCATCTTTCAGGATCACGTAAACTTCTACCTCGGTTTGTGGGTCCTTACACGGTCTTGAAGGTCATTAATCCAGTGGCTATTAGGTTGGCTGTTCCCTCTTCATGGCACATCCACCTTGTGTTCCATACCTCTCTGTTAAAACCTTGTCTCCCTGCTTCTAGGTTGTTGTATTCCCCTTCTCCGGTTTCGGTGGGCAGGGTTGAAGAATATGAGGTTAGTGCCATCCTGGGTTCCCGTATTTCTAGGGGTTAGTTGTATTACCTGGTGGACTGGTTGGGTTTTGGCCCCGAGGAAAGGTCTTGGGAGTTGGCTACGGATGTCCATGCCCCCCGTTTGGTCTCCCGGTTTCATCGTGACTATCCATCCTGCCCACGAGGTCATGGGCTTTTGGGGGGGATTCTGTAATGCCTACAGCACGTTCATTCACCCAACCTTGAGCTCCTTCCTGACCATGTCCCAGATCTTCCGCTCTTGGGAGGAATTGGGGAGGCCATCAGAGAAAACGTCAGGTAAGGGGTCATCGCCTTTATCTCAAGTGGCGACTCCCCTGGCGTATGTCCACAATGCATAATCGGGCCACCTCTGGCAAACAACCACTAGGGGCATCAAACCTGCACAATACCCAGACCTTCACCGAACCACGTGTTATGGCTACCGCCACTCCTACTCTCCAACAACAGACAGATCCATTAGCTTATCATGGCACGGCATCGTGGGTGGCCGCGGTAACGGCCACGCCTCTTTGGACCACCGCATTCTCATTGGATCCAGCAACGCTCAAGCCTCCACCAACCAACGCAGTAGTCACGTGACGTGTAACACGTCCTTAGTAATCACGTGACATGTCTCCAGGTATTTAAGGAGCTCCAGAATGCTACACGATGCTTCTCAACCGTTTGTTTACGCCGTTTTCGAGCCTCCTCTCCGTTCTTGTTACCTGGAACTACTGTTTTTGACCACGGACTACGTATTAAGGATTCCTCTGCTTTTCTCTTTTTTCGTACTTTGTTTGGTCTCTATTGGACTCTTGGAATTACGGACCACGGAACCGTCCCTTGGATCAGCTTTAGTCAACTCCTTTGGCAAAGTCATACCCAGACTCGCTGTTGATAACTTGGTGCTCCAGCTTCCATCCTCCAGGAGCATCCTACTCAGGTGGTTTCCAGTGTGGCATTCCATCTTTCCGCCTCTGGCCTCCCTGATCTCAGCCCACTGAGGGAACAGGCATTACCCCATCATGTAGGCTTTCCATCCAGTGGTTCTTGGTAGGTTTCATTCCCTTTTGGGTAATAGTGTATAGTTCTGCCTTGTGTGTTCCTGATCTTACCTGTTCCTTTTCCCTTACAGCAGTCATCTGGACCACACAGGTATCCTGTTTCTCCACCTGTGGCCCTAATCCTCGAACAGCAAGTGACTATTTTCTTGCTGTTGGTGGCTTCGGGACGGAGGTATTCTTGTTCCTCGCGACCATCAAGTCTTGACATATAACATGTATGACAAGATAAAGTACTTCAAGCATTTAATGATAGGCACAACCGAAACTGACAGCGTATCCTACAAATGATCATGAAAGGCCAACATGAAAAGAAGGCAGGAACATCAGCCTCAGAAATAATTAACACTTGGCAGTATTGGCTCAATATTTGGATTATGCGCGTAGTTGTTGTGGGTTGGTTACCATGGTGCTCTATCATTTGTTCCCTCCCTTAATTATCCTTTCATTCACCTCCTCTCTCTTTCTCCCTCTCTCACGCTGTCGTTCTCTCTCACACACACCTTTCCTCTACAGCATGACCCGTTGGTCGCTCACATGCACCCTTACTCTCTCACACTACCTATACTCACTCGCATGTATCCAGGCTTATTATCCCGAATACTAGCTATCTAGCACCTGCACACAGATACCATCTCTGGTACAATGGTTGTCTCTCTGGCACCCTGGCACTCTCTTGTTCTCTCTAATTAATTAAGAATGTCCCTCACAAATGCCACAAAGAATATAATTTTTGCCAAATGGTCCCATTTTATGATGTAACATTTCTGTTTCTGTGCCAGCTGTAATTCATTACTTTTCTTTGCACGTTTGTTTTTTTTTAAAAATATTTATAATGCGCGCCAGTATCGTGGCACGCAGAAGGCAAACGAGGGTTGTTCAGCTTCGGTTACAATGCTGTGAAGTAACATACATTATATACACTTTAAGGCCTTAAGGGTTGTTCAGCTTCGGTTACATTGCTGTAGGGTAGCATACATTATATATATAATTAAGGCAGGTTACATCAAGAAAGCAAATATATACAGTGTATACAGATAGGGCAAGTAGTATTGTCTGAATGTAGTGAGGTGTCAAATGTCATTTTCCTTAATCAAGTTGATAAGGTTGGATCTAAAGCGAAGATAGAGTAGGTCTTCTCTCAGTGTCGGCGGGAGCGAGTTCCAGTATTGGGCAGCTTTGACTAGAAAACTGCTACCACCAGTCCTTATGTGATTAAATCTAGGCACTAGTAGGAGGTTGGCATTGGCTGCTCTCAACGGGCGATTGGAGGATTGTCTGGAGAATCTGGCAGTGAGGTATTGTGGGGCAGCATGGTGTAGGCATTTATGTGCCAGGGATGCTGTTTTGAGAAGAATTTTATCTTTGTGTAGGTGGATGCATGATCATTTGCTTTAATGTGTTACCACCCAAAAAATAATTTGCTGGTCCGAAACTCAATATACATATGTGCTCTTTCCATACACCTTGGAAATGTTTTTTCTCTAAGATCTAAAAATGTGTTTTTATACTTTTGCTAATTATTTTTGCTTACTGGAAACAAATAGATTGTAAGTTGGGGTAAGGTATAGAGGAAGTGTGGTTGGAGATGTGGTCTAGGGGTTCTTTCCCCTTGCTGTATGTGGTAAAGGAAAGGGGCAAAATCAGCCAAAATGAATGAATCGAAATTGCTGTTGTTCGGCAAATAAAAAAAATCCAATGTTCATGGATCCAGTTCACCGACATAGTAGTCTCAATGCATGTAAACTATGTCCCAATTTTAGGCATATCGGGCCTCATTATGGGTGAGCCAGTCTGGTAGGAATGGCAGAAACAAAATGCCGGTATTACCTGCTCTGGAATTTTCACCAGACCGGCTCCCTCTGAGGCTTCCGGTAGGGTCAGTAAGAGGAATTACTGAATCAGTGGGACCGTTAACAACAGTGCCGGTGATTCAGCAGTTCACATACCATGCAGTCCTATGGGACTCCATGGAATGGGAACTCACTGCTGTTGCCGGCACCTATATTATCTCAGTAACATTGGGAAAATCGAGTGCCAGTAACGATAAGGCGAGTTTGCCGGTAACCCATCGGTAATATAGGCAGGTTACCATCAAACTCGTAAAGAGGGCCATTGTGTCCGTAACACAGGAACCGCAGGACCAATGTCTGCTCACAGGAAATTTCCTGAGAATAATATGAGGTAAAACTAAAGATAGGTTTGGTACAGTTGTGAAGAAGAAGGGGAGCTTGAGAAGGTGTTTGAATGAATGATTGAAGGACTGGGAGTAGCGTATTGTGAAGGAGTATTTATAGTGTGGGTGCATCAGGGGCTCGAGATGTGCTCGGGCTATCCTGCGTATGCTGTGGGCAAGATTTACCGCCAGAGTCATGCATTGGGAAGACCGTGTCTGTTAAAAAGGGCTCTAGATAGAAAGGCTGGCCAAGACCGAAGACAACAAAGCCCTAAATACTTATGGGACTATGTTGTCATTGGCCTTGGAAAGCCTTTCTATCTAAAACATTTTAAAGGGCACAGTTGTATATATTCATATATAATGCGTTGTTTATGTAAAAATATTAGAAGATATGATGTGTAGGAGGAGGAACATAAGTAGGTAACAGGTGAAAGAGCAGAGATGTAGTTCCAGATGTGTAAATATTTAAAAGAAGTGAGAAGGACAGAGCATAAGGAGTGAATCTGTCTTCACAGAAGAAGCAGAAATGAGCTATATCATAAAATATGTAGGCCTGATAAGCATCATTCCCCTATGGCACATGAGGAAATGCGGTTTGAGAGATTGAAAGAAACAACATTGATAAAACAGGGTGAGTGCATTGAAGGTTTAATAGCAGAAGTAATTACAATAAAAGGACATCGTAATCATAAAATCAGTAGCATAAACATAATAGTCTTAAAGGAAAACTATCCGAGAATTACGGCAAAGACTAACATAAATCTGGCAGTGCTGCACACATGCTCCTGTGCAGTGAAATGTGAGAGAAGGGCAGCCCAGGCAGAAGGTAGGCTTCCTTCCAGCCAAAACCTGTTCCATGAGCACCAAAGGCAATGAGACCATTGCCAGCCCAGTTTAGGCTACTTCCAGCAACCCTTTAACCCCAGCTTATTAAATGTGAGAACAACGTGGTTGGATTTCCATTTAGCTAGAAGCTGGCAAAGTGCTCACTTTTGACATAGCCAACGCACTCATGCTTTCGAACTAACAACCACCAGTTCCCCTGCATCAATATCTACCTTGGAGACCTCAACTGTAGTAGTTCCCATCCAGAAAGTAACCCCATACTAAATAGTATCATCACTCCACCCACCCCCTATTACCTAAAAAGACACACCACCTACCCCATACACAAAGCTGGCACCACCCTGGACCTTTTGATTTCAAGCAAAATTCATTTTTCTTGAAAAATGTAATCTGGGTGTCATGGTCGGCCTATTTTACTATCCCCTTTATGCTCACTCTAACATGCAAGATCTTCCCAGCTGTCACACATCCTCCTCACCCCCCACCAGACAAACCAAACACATTACAGACACGTTTTAGGACTACTCATACCACCCTATTCCTCCCCACACGCACATCCCTCCACGCTTGTCAACAATTACACCACCATCATCAAACAGGCACTTGACACAATTGCCCCCCTCAATTCACAAACACTCTGCAGCCAACACCATGAACCATGGTGCAAGAGCTCCCTTCTCTCTATCAAGCAGGAAGGCATATGTCTAGAAAGGTTCTGCCAAAATAACTCATGCCCGACTGCCAGAACACCACTCAAACTCTGCTGCAACAAATACAAAACAGCCATACACAATGCCAAAGCCAACCATTACCTCCAAGAACTTCAACCCGCTACCAATCCTGTCTAGAAACTATTCAACATTGTCAAAACCCTCTCCAAAGCAACATCCACACCTTCCAAACCCCCTTCCACTGCAGTATGTGACTCTTTCATGGACTTCATCAACTCCCAAATACATAACATCAGGTAAGCCCTCCTCTTTGCTCACCCACACCCATCCCCAGCTCCGAATCACATGAGACACCTTCCACCCCATCAACACCTACATCACTTATACTACCAAAACAAAACCCGCACACCTCCTGAATGATGCAAGCCCACTTTAAGCTGCATCAAATTATATCACCACCCTCGCTCCTCACTAGCTCAATATCATCAACTGCTGTCTCTCCTGTTTTGTTCTCCCCTTTGTTCTCAAAACTGAACAAATCTCACCCCTCCTAAAAAACCATCTATCGACCCCACGCCCCCTGAAAATTACCACCCCATCACTATCCTGCCATAGATCACCACAAACAACCTACTCAACCCCTTCCAATCTGGCTTTTCGACCTGGACACAGCACTGAGACAACTACACTTCACATCTTCAATGACCCACAGAACATCACTGAAAAAGCACAAACAGACCTCCCTGCAGCCTTCAACACAATTGACCATGCCATTCTAGTCAACAACATGCCAAACAGGATGGAATTCTCATGGTCTGAACTGGACTAATTCACCTCCTTCCTTACTGACAGGACACACGTTTTCTCCATACTTCCTTTATGGTCTGACCCCACCACGGTCAAGTACAGCATCACGCAAGGCTCCTCCCTGTTGCCACTCCTCTTCAACCTAGAAGTTGAATCCCTTGGACAGACCCTTAGCAAACACAACATCCATCTCCACCAATACGCAGATGACACACAAATATAGTTCCAAATATCATCCCCCTCAAAACTGCACATCCTCAAAACATGTCTCGCCACCATCACCAACTGGATTGCCACACTGGATAGCCACTCACTTCCTAAACCCGTCCAAAACGGGCCACAGAGATCCAATAAATATCCCTCTCCCCACCTGTCAAATCCCTTGGCTTCACCATCGACCTCCACCTTTCCTTCACTCACCACATATCTGCTGTCAACAAAACCTCCCATCTATAACTACACCTCCCATGAAAGATCAGACACATCTTTCCTCCTGATGACTTCCGCACCACAGCCCATGCACTGGTTCTCTCCAAACTGGACTATGGCAATGCTCGCCTGCACTCCCTGTTGCATTCCCAGCAGAACCCTTGCCCCCCTTCAAGCCATACAGAAAAAAGTACCCAGTCTCATCCTCCACCTAACCAAACATTCACACATCACATTCACACATCACGCCAGCACTCACCCAGCTCCACTGGCTTCCCGTACGGCTTCCCGTACCCCAAAGAATTGCCCAGGACCCTCCCCCGCCAGCGTCACACACCTGCCCGCCTTGCAACCCCCGCATTTGGGGACTGTTTTTGTATCCCTACAGTCCATGCACTTGCCACTTGCTGGCCGTTACTTACTTATTGTTATTACCTATTCCCATGTACTGCAATGTCCCTGCCCCCTTCCCTTGCACTTGCGCGATCTGAATGACACTTGGCCTAGCACGATCGTTGTCTGTCCTCCCTTTGTTCCCCTCCCTTACCTCGTTGCGCCTTGAAAGACTTGTGTATAGGCGCATTATAAATGCCACATCATATCATATATCATTCTAAGGACTGCGCATTGTTTGCAAAACCATCCACCATAAAACCCCTTCACAACAAACTCAAAACGCATCGCCCACGCAAACCCCGACAAGCAAGCCAGCGTCTTGTACTCATTTACGGCTCCGGCCGTGTACCACTCTCCATACCCCGCACTTCATCTGTGGCTCACCCATGAGCCCAGACTACCCAGCACTTATCCCCTCTACCCTCTTCCTTGTTGCACTTGCACATTCTGAATACTCACAAGGCATAGAAGGTTTGTCCCTTTTCCCTTTTTCCCTCAACTGCTTTTAAATATTTTGTTGTTTAATGGGTTTCTCTGTCTTGCTCCCTCCCTTTGCCCTGTGGCCATTTTGAAACAGTATTTCACTTGCTGTATAAGCACCTAACAAGCAAACAATACATAAACAAATAAATACATTCCATCCACTCTGCAAACTAACATGCACACAAAAGCAAGCATTTTGGGCACCCTGGGCATGGAACACCCTACATCTTCACATCTGCACTGCACCCTCCATCACCACTTTCAGAAAGAGCCTGCAAACATACTTGTTTCCCCACACATAACCCTGCCCCTCTACGGTTCCTGCTACCACTTATCTATCTTAATCTTTCTGTCCTATCCTGAAAACATTTTGTAACTTCTGTTTCACTTCCTAACCTTTTTAACCCTTGAACCTTGTAAATTGCTCCAATACCCTTTGGGTAGGGGAGCGCTTAACAAAACAACAATAATAATAATAATAATAATAATAATAATAATAATAATAATACTAATAATAATAATAATGGACCGTTTACATTTTAAAAGACAAATCCTATTTTTTTCTTA
The DNA here is from genome assembly GCF_040938575.1 of Ambystoma mexicanum. NCBI lineage: Eukaryota > Metazoa > Chordata > Amphibia > Caudata > Ambystomatidae > Ambystoma > Ambystoma mexicanum. The sequence continues at coordinate 124,258,537 of NC_090940.1, read as the reverse complement.
CATTTTTTTGTAGTATTAAAAAAAACAGAAGTCTGGTAATGTGCATTTTCCAAGCAGGAAAAATGCCCTGAAATTGCTATAAAAATAAAAAAAGCTCTATTGTTTGTTAAGCGGAACATGAACAGGCACACTTTTAATATGTATTTTTCTGCAAGGCAAACATTCAATCTCTACATGCATGTTTTCTCTTCATTAAACAAAGATCCAGAATAGAAGGTCAAATGTTAGAGAACATAACAAATCAAAAATGTAAATAAAGCATTTGCAGTTCAACAATCATCTGCTGTATTCTTTCTCAGAACTGTTAAATGTCTCAGTGCAGCAAACCTATCCCACTTCTGCAGCTGGTCTAGCTTGGCACAAATCAGTGTGCTGCTACAAGGGAGCAAGATAAGACAATGTCAACGGCAGGCACGCAGCTTCATTCAATATCTTGCACTTGCAAAACGTTAATGACAGCATTAATACTTGCACAGCATGAGTGTTGAGGGGGCAGATATTACCAAAACAATGGCATACATGTATCCACCCGCAAATGGCATGGTCGTCTCGCCATACTGCATGGTTTTGTTTTGAAAATGGTTCTGGAGTTCTATCAGACACATGAGTCCAGGTTTTTCTGTATAGAGTTTCATTGGTAGAATAAATATAAAATCAAACAAAAGGATTCAAGAATCACATTGGAAATGGACAAAGCAAGACAACATGTATTGCTGGTTTTCAAACCATCCAAACAAATAACACCCTATCAGCCCACTTCCCAAACGAACCCAACCCGCCTCTGAGTCCCCTTCTCCCTATACTTCCATATGGTCTGGTCCCTCATAATACAGATCACATAAGTTTGGTATTCCCCGCCCCTCAAGGTATAACAATAAGGTTAATGTATACAGCCATAGTCTGTCTTCTGTTTTCAGTCATCACGTGGTCCTTCGTTTCCGGGTCAGTCGCCTTAGTTTGACGATATCCTACATAGTCCTCCTCAGGAGGTGGCCAGCAAAGTCCTCCTCAGGTGAGGGCTGTGGATCCAATGCCCCTGCTTCCGGTCAAAAATAAGGTCCCATTGTCCGAGCTGGTTTAAGCCAGCGAAATCCAAGATGGAGGCCCAAGTGGCTATCACCCAGTGCACCCAACAATTTTCCAATACACTGTTTCAGCAGTCTTTCTGCTCATGTCAATTTTAGAGGGCTCTCATGGCAAGTGTTACCTAAAACCAAATAGCGGTGATTTCCCTATCCAATTTCCACTACAACAAAAAAGAAAAATAACAAACTCCTGGGCACATATATCATATGAAATAACACTACCAGTCTCCTTTATGATCGCAGTCCACGGGGGGTCATCAGCGTTCACAGACACACCTTTTGGGTTTACTGCACAACTAATCTAGTTCATCTTTCTATAAACCTGTCCTAAATTCTCCATTCACCTGTTTTTCAATTGCACTGGGAATTCTATTCTTATTTACCGCTGACTATGTTCCATTCCTGTTTTTATGTTTGTGCAAGCAGACCATCTGCCTTTTTCATTTTGCTTCGCTCCTACTGCAGCATTTCACTTTCTTGCTGCATTTCTAGCAGGACAATAGAGGGGATGAGGTTGGTGCCAGACCGAAGGGGAGGTGAGCTGGAGGGTCTGTTTTGTATTGCCACGGCTCCTGGCTGGCGACAGCACTGCGTGCAACACCAGATTATCCATGCCAATAGAAGAGAAAATGCTGTTAGACATACTGTATTGGTAATGTAAGGTTGTTCAGCTAATTTTTAACGGCACATACAACATTTCTATCACTACACATGTGACTGTTCGATTTGCCATCACAAACTCTTCTTTTTCTCTATTATACACTGTCTCCTACCAGGGATGCCGTTTCACCAAAAGGCCAGGGGTAGCGGAAGTGACATCACACGACCCATGACCTCTGATGATATCACAGGAAGTGATGTCATTGGACCCCACCCACAAGTGACATCACTAGAAGTGATGTCACGCAACCTTTCACCCCTTGACAAAACATGAAGTGGCATCACGTAGAATTGTTCCTCAGTACAGTAAGAAAAATCTGGTTACGACATCACTGTAATATGATACACATTTCTTATAAGACTGGATCACCATGTGTAGCATTAATATCAGTGTGTATAGGCCCATATTACCAAATTACTGTGAATGTAAGCAGACACCCAAGGCCAAATTATGCCATGCTATGGAAAGAAAATACATGTGGCTGTGGCTGTTGCATGAAATGAAAGATGGTGTGCCAACAAATACAACCCTTAGAAAGTGACTTGCTTACACTGTTGTACCTCAATATTTCATCAACTTCTCTTTTTATTTACTGTGCATGTTCACTTTCACTGCTTTTGGTATTCAATGCTTCAATCAAAAATCTCTTAACTCATGCATTCCTAATAGTGAATCAAGTTACATTTATTTGTTATTTCTTCACCAATAGAAATGCTACATTGCTTATCTAGATCTAGTGCCGATGTACATGTTGCATATTACATATCTATATGCACATTTAGGTTTCACCATCAATCAGCCCCTTGGTCTTTATCACTTTTTTAAACCATTGGGGTTATGTTCACAATTACAAATATACTAACATTTCTAACATGAGCCCTAGGTGCTGTTTGTGCAGCCACCATCACCTTGTAATCTAAAGCCCACATTGATAGCCAAAGCAGGGAGAAGTGATTGCCACTGTGGCACTGTCCTTGGCTCTGACAACAGGGCAGCACCAGTGAAGTCAGCCAGCCGGTGAGTTAGAGAGACTGATAGCGGACCAGATTGTGTTACGACCAAGGTTGCAAGCAGCCACATTGTATGAAGAAAGATGAGGCGTATGTGATTGAACTTTTTGAAACCAAGATACAGAGAGGTCCGGCACACTTATCATTTTGTGAACACTTCTTTCTTTTTCATGAGCATTTCCCCACCATATTTGAAAATTAGCAGTAAGGATTGGCAATCATTTTATTTTTTTAGTATAGGCCCTTTTATGTTGACAATACTCCACTAGGACTGCATTCTTTATTATTTGATGGTCATAGCTTGGTCCCATCTTAGATTCAGGTTTAGATAGGCATTTATCACACCCTTGATATAGTTGAAATAAACACTCTTGAACTGTGGTCGCTTGTGTCTGTCTTACTTTGATACCATGCCTTCCTTACATATGGTGCCAGGAGTGGGATGTGCCTCAATTGAAACCTATTGGGGAACCCTACAATTCCAGAAGCTTAGTCAGAGACCCTGCAACCCCTCTGTTGCCACAAAAGAATCAATAGGCTTTGATATTTGTAGCAGTAGAGAGGCTACTATCCCTCCTGGGAAAAAGAGGAATGTTTCCCACAGACTTAGTTTTGATATCCCCTCCTGGGTGTTACATAATATTGGCCCCAAAATCTGGCCTGGCTTGGAAGTTCAGTATAGATGTTCTAGCAGGCGTCATTGATCCCAACTTCCAGGGAGGCATAAAGTTTCTCTTACAGAACTATGGCAAATTTGAAGTACATCATGGAGACAAAAATGCCCAAGGGATTCTTGAAAAAGCTTTATTTCCCCATTTTAGAGAAAGTGAACCAGAAGAAATGGAGAGAGGTCCCTTAGGCTTTGTGGAAGCTGATGAACCATCGAGCACTGAAGAGAAAAAGGGTGAACAGCCTACCATTTATCCCGACCTAGCCTTCACCCAGCGAAATGACCCAGCCCTCGCTGAGGCATTTTTACAAACAATTAACGAAGGAGAGAATTTAGAGAAGGGAAGCCATTTCTTCTTCTTAAAGCAAGGATTGCTATCTACCAAAGGCTTGAGTAAAACCAAGTTGGTAATGCCCAAAACCCACTGAAAGATTGTGCTCGAGATTGTGCATTCCCACCTGACCGGGGGACACTTAGGACCATCCAGAACCCAGGCACACATCAGCAGGAAGTTTTACTGGCCAGGTATACATGCTCATATAAAAACCTTTAATCAGATGTGTGAAATATGTCAGAAACCAGTACTCACATCCCATTGCCTGCCCTATGAATCATTTGCCAATCAAAGAAGTCCCATTTTCAAGAATTGGGATGGACATCATTGGACCTTTAGAAACATCCAGAGAGGGCAACAAATATGTCCTTGTAATTGTGGGCTACGAGACCAGATACCCCGAGCATTCCCTATGAGGAACAACACCACTCCGCAAATTCTGCACTTCCCACCGTATCTTTCCAGGGTTGGTTTCCTAAGCAAATCCTAATGGATCAAAGGTCAAATACTATGAGCAAGCTCATGGGGTAAGTCAAGGAACTACTCCATATTACCAGCTTAAGAACTTCTGTGTACCATCCCCAAACAGATGGTTTGGTAGAGAGATTCAATAAAACAATTAAGATGATCCTAAGAAAGTTGGTAGATAAGGATGGGAAGGACTGGGACCATATGATCCCCTGGGCACTGTTTTCAGTAAGACAATCCCCTTAGGCATCTACTGGATTCTCTCCTTTTGAACTACTCTATGGGAGAGAACCTAGAGATGTCCTGGATATGGTCCAGTAGACCTGGGAAGAATGATAGAGGCACACATTCCCTTTTGCAGGTGGCTACCAAACTGCAAGAACATATGAGACTTGTTTGCAAACTAGTTTATACTCATATGGAAAAGGTCCAAATCCAGCAAGAATCTTCCTATGACAAAAAGGTGAACTTAAGATCGTTTTCCGTAGAAAAAAGACTATTGGTCTTTTTGCCTACCTCGGAAAACAAGCTCGTCTCTAAGTGGCATGGGGCATATGAAATACTGGAACAAACAGGAACCTGTGCTTATAAGGTAGCACAACCTGACAGGAAACAAAGGTCCATCTATATCATGTAAATTCCTTAAAAGAATGGAGGGAAAACCCGTCTGCCACCAATGCCACAATAGTATCCTGTTTGGTGCCAGAAGAGATAGATAACTTTGAATGATTCCCTGGAGAGCTATCTAGTTAACAACAAGAAGATTTAAAAGATTTAATTATCTCATTCCCCAATGTATTCTCAGAGGAACCAGGAAGATCACCCAAAGGAAAAGTGGTTCATCTGAAACCCGATAGACTCTTGGAAGTCTGCAAGCAGATGAGGAAGTGAATAAAATGTTAATAGAAAACATTATCAAACCCTCTTCAAGCCCATGGTCCACCCCTATCGTATTGGTCACCAAACCTGACCATTCCTGGAGGTTTTGCATATATTTCTGCCAAGATAATGCCATTTCCAACATCGATGCTTATCCCATGCCACACATCTATGACCTAATTGATAAACTTGGAAACACCACCTTTCTATCAACCCTAGACTTAAAAAAAGGGTACTGGCAGGTCCCAGTGTATGGACCTGATAAGAAAAAGACAGCTTTCTCAACACCCTTAGACTGTTTCAGTTCAAAGTCCTCCCTTTTGGCTTACACAGGGCTCCAGCCACTTTCCAATGGCTTATGGACCAAACATTACAGCCCTACCCTTATTTCTGTGGAACTTATATTGACAATATCATCATTTATAGTAAAACATGTGAAGACCACCTTTTCCATCTTTTTACCATTATGAGAGCTCTCAGAGAAGCTGGCCTAACTGCCAATCCATCCAAATGCAGACTGGCCCAATTAGTCGTGAAATACCTCAGCTTCTTTGTAGGGAATGGTAGTGTGCAACCTCAACGCGAGAAAGTTAAAGCTGTACTAGATACCCCTACACCAAAAACTAAAATCGCAGAGCATTTCTAGGGTTAATTGGTTATTACTATAGGTTCATCCCAAACTTCTCAGACAGGACAACTAGGCTGACAAATAAACTAAAGAATTCTGAGCCCCAGAACATTTGCTGGACCGATGATGATGATGTATGTTACCACAACCTAAAACAAACCCTGTGCCAGAACCTGATCCTAAACGTAGTAGATTTCTCAAAAGAATGTGTACTGCAGACAGACGCCTCCCTTACAGGATTAGGAGCAGTCTCATCACAAATTTGCAATGATTTGGAACATCCCATCTTGTTCACGAGTTGTAAACTTTACCCACATGAATAAAAATACTCTGTGCTGGAATTAAAGGCCCTTGCCACCAAGTGGGCCATTATCCATCTTAGATACTACCTGCTAGGAAGAAAGTTCTTGCTTGTCACTGACCATTCTCCACTAGTTTGGATTAGCCAGCGAAAAGACTCTAACCCTCGAGTCATGCGATGATTCTTAGACCTACTGTTTCACTGTGGAGCACCAAAAAGGTAAAGACCAAGGGAATGTGGATTTCCTCTCTCGATTCCCCTGTGAAACAGATGCAGCTACATCACATAGGGGAAGGGTATGTGAGAAACCTGTAGGTGTCTCAACGGCTAGTCCCCGGGGATCTTCTATCCAGGTGGTCAGGACATGGCATTCGCTTTTGGATCTAGCTCCTGGGGTGGACCATTGTGGGAGGATGCTGTATCACCTTTCCAAAAACACCTTTTCCCAATTCAACCAGGTAGGATTCCCAGGTAATCAACCCTCCTCCCCTTTCCCCGCACAAACACTTTCTCATGGACAGCTTACTATGAACGACAACAGACTAAAACCAGAGCCATATACATGACATGTCCCAGCACAAGGGTCAGACAGAGTCAGACAATTACTGATAACTGACTTATATGACACTTCCCCACAAAGATGAAAGGCAGAACATGAAAACACACTCTGAGCAAGGCAAAACGGATGAGGAAGCAACAATTCAGAGATGCCAGTTTAAAGAAAGGAGAAAGGAGGTAAGACCAGAAAGGGTTGCAAGGAGGGAACTACCATTTACTTTTTCAGAGAAGAACCACGACTTTCAAGATGCCTCTAGGAAAAGAAACATAAGACCTGGAATTAAAGCTGAAGAAAGGTGCAGTGTGTGTCAAAGGTACACTGGGCCCTCCTGCATTGATAGACAAGGCAGGGAGAAGTGATTGCCACTGTGGTACTGTCTTTGGCTCCGACAACAAAGCAGTGCCAGGGAAGTCAGCACAGCCATTGAGTCAGAGAGGCTGATAGCAGACAAACTGTTTCACGACCAAAGTTGCAAGCAAGTGGCAACATTGTATGAAGAAAGATGAGGCGTATGTGATTGAACTTTTTGAAACCAAGATACAGAGTGGTCCGTCGCCACGTAGGTGCTCATTCGAAGGTCTCTGTGAGGTATCCAACTGAGAGTGGAAATTTCAAACTGTGGAATTGAAGAAGTCATGCAACGGGATAAGCCAAACCCTGTGCACATTCAAAAGACTTTGATAGCAAAATAAGAAATGTAATTGGTCCGAGCCCGGTTAAGGGAGACTAATTGTAAAAGGGGATCTGAGCCTGGTTGAGGGGGATCCGTGGTGAATCGTAAGTCACCTGAGAAAAGATATACGAACTAACTGAAACTGGTCCCAGCCTGGCTGAGGGAGACTAATTGTAAAAATGTGTCTGAGCCCGACTGAGGGGGATCCGGGGTGAATTGTCAGTGACCTGAGAGAAGATTGTGGTACAAAAAGGGATCTCGGCCCAGTAGAGGGGGATCCAGGATGAAAAGTAAATCGCCCTACTTGAATACTTGGAAAATAACTTTTTCATTTGTTTGATACATCAGGCCCTCTGGATCAAGAGACTTTTGATAACTTAAGAGACTCGGGCACAGAAGGTCCTCATGCTTGTAATAGAACGTTGTCCTCATGCCAAAGAAGCCCAAGAGTGTGCTATACTCGATCGAACCGCCTTGTCCCATGCTTAAAACGTGCGGAAGCGAGGCCAATGGCCTGAACATCCTGACTTTTCATTTTGTGAACACTTCTTTATTTTTCATGAACATTTCCCCACATTATTTGTAAATTAGCGGTAAGGATTGGCAATAGTTTTGTTTTAGTATAGGCCCCTTTATGTTGACTTCACTAGGACTGCATTCTTTATTATTTGATGGTCGTAGCTTGCTCTCATCTTAAATTTAGGTTTAGATAGGCGTTTATCTCACCCCTGATATAATTCAAATAAACACCCTTGAACTGTGGTCACTTGTGTCTGTCTTACTTTGATACCATGCCTTTCTTACAATACAGGCATCCCAAATTTGTGCACGAATTCCTGAATCTGTATTTCTGCTGTAGTCAATGCATCTACCATTCTGCAAGGGTGAGCCTCCACCTACCCTGAAAAAACATCTACTATTACTACCAGGTATTGCCACTGATTATATTTTGGGAGTTGTACAAAATCAATCTCTAACCTCACAAATGGGTCATACAGTGGAGGATGTGCCCCTGGTCTGATCGGTACACTTTTTCAGCATATTACACATCGTTCATAATATTCTTGAGCCATAGTGGTTTGTTCTGGTGCAGACCAGGATTGTCCCACTAGCATTGTCATGCCATCCCTTCCGACATGTGCCTACCCATGATACATCCTGATTAGGTGTGACAATAGTATTTTTGGAGCCACTAACTGACCCTGTTCATCTCACCACAGAGAGTCCTCATGCAACTAGCGCCCCTTTTTGCATGTGTTCTTCTGTATATGGATAATGTCTTCTAATGTTTTATACAGTGTTTCATCCTGCACTGTTTATATTGGTAAGATGTACTCATCATTGCCCTCTAAGGTGGTCGCCAATCTGCAGGTTCGGTCAGCAAAATTGTTTCAACAACTAATGGGGTCATCCAGTGTCTGGTGGGTGGCACACTTAATGATAGCAATTATCACCTTTAACATTTTAGCATCTAGGAGTCCTATTACATAATGGCTGTTTTTTATGAGTGTACCAGTTGAAGTCATGAAACATCTCTGCTTTCAGGGTTGACCAAAGTCGTGGGCTATGCCAAATGCATATCTTGAATCGGTATAAATGTTAACAGATTGCTGAGCTGCCAACCGGCAGCTTGCTTAAGGGCCACTAATTCAGCCACCTGTGCTGACATCACCTGGGGCCGTTTGCCACTCTTGAGCACTTTACCCGGTGCACATACCATGTACCCCAAGACCATCTGACCATTCTGATTTCTAAAACATGACCTGTCAACGAAATACTTGAGATCTGGGTCTGGCAGTGGTACATCGCAGAGATCTGTGCAGGGCATTATCAGATATCTGTGCGAGGCATTGTCAGACAGTCTGTTACAGACACAAAATCATGTGGGGCGGAATTATGCAGCTCTGTCTCCTGTGGGGTGGGCAACAGTAATGCTGGGTGCAGAATAGAGCATCTAGTCAAAATTATATTCCAAGAATATAATAACAGTATTTTTCACATTTGCTAGCTCCTGTGACCAACATAAACTGAGGTTTTGTCTTCAATAATAGCAGTACTATTGCATATGGAACTACCAACTCTAGCGGTGACCCCAATACAATAGTCTCACTTTCTTCGCCTACCAGAGCTGCAGTCGCCGCTGATTGCTAACAGAGCAGCATTCCTGCTGCAACTGGGACCCCATGCGTCTGCGTAAGGACAGCCAAAGCAAATCCCTTTCTGTCATGGCAATACAAAGTAAGTACATTTTTGTAATCGGGCAGACCCAAAGCAGGTGCCTCCACTAACAGTTTTTTTATTCTTGTGAATGCCTTTTTTGCTTCTAGCATTCACGGCAATGGTGTGATAGTTTTCTATCTGATATAGTCTTGGAGTGGTTTAACTATTTCCACAAAATGAGTGACCCATTTCTGGCAGTAGCCTACCGCCCATAGGAAAGCTTGCATTTGTATTATTTTCTGAGATTTAGGTATATTATAAATTGTCTCTTTCTGAGAAGCAGATATCACCTGTCATAATGTCATGCCCCAGATAATGCACCTTAGGGCCGGCATAACTGTAGCTTCTTCTTGGAAGCCTTATGCCCTTTCTTTGCCAATGCTGTTAGCAGGACCTTGGTGACTTCTTTACAAGCCTTGTATGAGGGAGCGGTCATTAACAAATCATCAAAGTATTCAATCAATACTGACTTCCCTGGCAATTTTATATCATCTAAATCTTTCTTGAGGTATTGTGTTAAGAGGGTTGGGCAAACAGGTCCACCTGTACTGACACCGCTATGCAAGAATGCATACAGGTACTGACTATCCTTATGTAGCAGAACAGAGAAGAAAGCAGAACATAAGTTGGCCATCAGTAAAATGTGTGGCTTCTAGTAGAAATACACAACAGTATGGTTGCTGGGTTTGGCACTACAGGAAAAGAAGGTATCACCACAGCATTAATAGCACATAGGTCCTGGACAAAATGGACTACATCCTTCCCTGGCTTCTTCACAGGACAAAAAGGGGTAGTGCATATGCAACTGGTCTGAACTATTATTACCTGACTCAGGAAACATTCAATGATGGGGTGATCTCTGCCTCTGCTTCAGGGGGTACTTGGGTGTACAAGACAAGCTTTTAAACAGATCTACTTTCCGCAGTATGTATATATCTTACCTCATTATAATGGGTAGCGTACAGACACCCTGTTATAGAATCAATCCATTCTTGTATATCCTCTGACCACCCCTCGTCTACTTCTGTTACTCTCCCCCATGTGTCTTTCCTGAATGTGGCCATCATTGTTACTGCATCGTCTGATGGGAGACTTTCCATCCAGATTGTTATAAATAGTGCACCTCATTTTGCACAGTAACTCTCTTCTAAATAAATTTACGGGGGATGTGGGACTTAAAAGAAAAGCATGTTGATCGGTAATGGGCCCTAGCATAACAGTAAGAGGCTTGGACACCTGGTGTATGACCATGATATTTGAGATGCCTACTGCTCTCACTGTCTCCCTTGATGTAGGAAAATGAGAAAAATTGTTCTTTTGCAGAGCGGATCGGTTTTCCCCAGTATCTAACAAACATGGTATTGGTACCTCCTAAACCGAATACTGTATATATATATATAGACTTCCTTATCAACTGGGATCATTAAGGCTTCCAAAGTCCATTCATCTTCTCTTTGTCAAAATCCACTCAGACCCCCCTTGTCCACATGGGACCTAGGGGACAAAGGGTTTAGTATTTGTTTTCAGAACTGGGGCATTGTCCCCGCGGGAGCAGTCTGCCTCTGGACCTGAACTCCCGGTTGTGGCATCTGGACGTTTGGGTTCGTGCCACCTGGTTGCTGTTGTCACTGGGATCTAAATGGACACTTATTTTTCCAATGACTCTCCTGTTTATAATAATTGCAAATTAACATGTTTGATGCCATACCTCTAGGAGCCTGTTGATTATTCCATTTCCCCATACCTGCTGACCCTGTGCTTATCATGCCTGTTGTGAATCCAACTGTCCCCCCCTTGTTGCCTCTGGTATATTTGTGGACCCATCTGACCTTCACCTCTACCTCTTGGTCAGCCATACCTTGGAACTGTCCCTGCACCTGTCCCTGAAGACTCTGCATCTGCAAGATCATTAGTTTGTTGTCAAATGTTTATTTCCTTGGTTCCTGGTTCCTGGCAGGTGACACAATGATTTGCCACCGCAACCAGCTCCTCAAAAGGCTTGATCTGCCAGCCTATGCACACTTTCTTAAGCTGTATCTGTACCTTCGATAATAAGCCTGCAACAATCAATTTGCTATGGCTTCCTGTGCTGTGTCCTTAGTGCTGCATGAACACCAGCTTCAGTCTATCTAAGTCATTGCTGGGAGATGCACCCTTATTTTGTTTACTGTTCGATATTTTTGCCCATCAGTTTTTCTAGAGCACACCTCTGCAACCCTTGTCACTATTCTTTCCCTTGCCTGCACCAGAGAGTCCCCTGTGTCTGGTTGGCAGCTGGCCAAGTCACCCTTTCCACTAGTTACGGTCTTACCTCCGGTAGCATCACTATTCTCATGAGTAGGTTCATGTAAACCCACAATAGCTTATAACACTGCATTACTGTTTTCAGTTCCTCTACAAATCGTTGTGGCTCTTCCCTTATATTGGGGAATTCCTTAGCCAATGACCCTTGGTGTCAAGGATACATGGACACTAAATACTGCTTGTTGTTGGTCCCCGTCCTCATGGCCAGATGGTACTCGTCGGAGAGGAGCCTGAAAGATGTTTGAGTCCATTACATACATCACGCCTCCCCTTGTTTTTGTGGGGGTGTAGAATGGCAGCCCCCTGGCATATGTGCTCCAGTGAACCCCAATCAACTCCACCACTGTTGCCGGGGGCCATCAGCCCCTGGTGAGGCAGTTCCACCAGTTCTACTACTATACGTTGTCGCATACTAGTGGAAAAATCAAGTATATCTTTTGCCATCTCACTATTTGGATATTTATGATCCTTCTCTGCCTTTACTTCTCCAGCATCTGGGGGCATAATCGAGCCCCATCTCTATCTCTCCTACCCTTTAAAAATGGTATTTGTCCTGTTAGCCAGTCATTTGTATCCTTCAGTCCTACTGCTCCTAGCTGTGGCCTCTTCCAGCCATGTGGCGAATGCTCCCCATTGAACGGAACAGTGGATGGGTTTCTCCTACTTCTCTGGCTGAAGGGAAGCAACAGACAGTAATAAACAGAGGTCAAGCCAGCAGGAAAGAAAATATGTTCACTCAAAGGACCTCGTCCCACCGTATAGAGAGGGAAAAGCACCCTTATCCACAACACAGATCACCATACATAAGACGAAAAATAATATAAAATACTATTTTTATTTGTTTCAATTTTATATCTTTAAAAAGAGTATTAAAACATCTAAAACTCTTGTACAATGTACAAAAATATAACATATGACTGTGTAATAAAGTACATACTGTAATAAAGTGCTAGTTTCAGGTATTGACTGCTGCAAAAAATCACAAAGAAATAAATCACAATAGTCCTAGATGTACTACTGGTACCTTAGTCCCTTCCTTCTCCAGTGCCCAGTTTGTCCATATTAAATGTTCTTTCCATCAGGAACTGTGTCTGTTTTGTTTTGTCGTGTCAGATCGTGCCATGAATCCAAATAACCAAAAGACGAACAACTAAACTGCCTAAACATATAGTGAGCGGCGACCACTTTGGGGGTCCCTCTGCCTGTTTTGATTGCTGTTTGCCCATTTTCCTTTCCCTATTTAACATTGTGTTCATTCGTCACTTACCTGTTGCACAGGCATCCCTGCTCCACACGTTTATTTGACTGCACTCCTTTGCTGTACTGAGAGGGACAAATGGTTCAGAACAACCGTAGACACTGCAGAGTGATCCTGAGAATACACTCATCCACCGGTCCTTATTTACTCGTGGGCTGAAGCATGTCCCCACCCCTGTTGCTGTAACCCATACTGTGCATTGTACTGGGCTCAGCCCCTAACCTTGATATTTTGCTAGGTTAATCTCTGGATAAAAAGTAGACAGGAGTACAAGAATCACATTTATAACACAGGCAAAAATGACTTCCAATACTAGATATTTAGCCCAAAACCTCCATCCCATTTCAGCATATTCCCTAAATACAACCACTCCTCCGTTGTCCATTCCCTGGTCTAAAATCAGACCCTCCATTACCCAATGCGGCTTCGCATGCACTCTCACCAGCCTCAATCTCATCCTCCAGAACCCCCCATGGAGATGTTCAAGAAGTTCAGCTACCTTGTTGTTTCTATCCCTCGTGGGGGTTTCCAGATGGAGGTTCTCGGGGTCCGGCAGGTCTGCAGCATTTCGTGACAGGTCTGAGTTGCAGGCACAATCTTTGAATGGAAAATCAGACAAAAGGACTCACGAGTTGTATTGGAAATGGACAAAGCAAGACAATGTTTATTGCTGGTTTTCAAACTATCCAAACAAATAATACCCTATCAGCCCACTGCCCAAACAAACTCAACCCACCGCTAAGTCTCCTTCTCATTATATTCCCTCATTTTCTGGTCCCTCATAATACAGGTCACATCCGTTTTTCCTTCCCAACCCCTCAAGTTATAACAGTAAGGTTCATTGTATGATATGATATGATATGATATGATATGGCATTTGTAACGCGCCTATACACACGTGTTGTGGTGGTCTGGGGGTCCCAGACATCTCTAGTCCATCTTCTGTTTAATGTTCGTTTCCTGTCATCACGTGATCCTACGTTTCCGGTTAGTCACCCTAGTCTGATGCAATCCTGCAAGAATAAGATCCCGTTGTCTGAACTGGTTTAAGCCAGTGTAATCCAAGATGGAGGACCAAGTGACCTCCATATGTCAGTTTTAAGGAGCCATTGGGGCAAGTGTTACCTAAAGCCAAATAGTGGTGATTTCCCTTTGCATTGTCTGCTGTAATAAAAAGAAAAACAAGCTCCAAGGCACACATATCATCTGAAATAACACTACCAGTCTCCTTCAAGATCGCAGTCATCTTATTGCTTTCATGGCTACATTTACATCATGAATCATCTCGCCCTCCCCTCCGCCCCCACCGGGGGTCATCAGCGTTCACAGAAGTGTAGTATGTTTATTTACATTAACCAATGCAGGGGGCAGCATACTACATATCATTCAGCAGAAGGGATCATACAGTCCTGTTTATAGCCATATCACTGGCCTACATATATCCATCCAAGAGTGCCATCAAGCCTTCTTCACACTCATAGCATCCGTTGTTGCGTACACTGGGTGACGCGCAGTTACGGATCAACTCACTGCGGCCGTTTCCCAGGGTTTCTATTTACATCTGTTTTGCTGCATTTTTTAATTTCATTATATGGGGTGTGTGGGGTTAAAGTACCATTTGATGGAATATTTGAGGGTAGGGGAAGAGGTGGGGTGTAGAAGGGGAGTATGGGGGTCTTGCCCACCATATAAAATGCCGGGAAGCAGCCGCTGCGAGTTGGCCCGACTGCATGGTGTACCAGATCCACTCTCTACATGGTGCTTTGTTGCCTCCAGATTCTGTGATTTAAAAAATACCCAGAATAAAATGAATAACCATAACATTAGAATCATAAATATTGATTTGGAAAGATTGGCATGATGGAGAAAACAACAGACTCATGAAAACATAGCTGGACTAAAGGTCATTCATTTTCATTCATTTTCTTTTTTCCATCCTTGCATCCATCCTGGACAAGAGTTCATCAAGGGATTTGGAGAGGCTGCAGATTAATATTTGAAAGATCGCCTATAATCCATATCAAATATTTATCAAATTTAATTGAACACGGGAGCTGTCATCCAGTTCACTCGTACAAATATGGTAAATAAATGCAGTTTTAGAGAAAAAAGATTAGCAAATAACTGGCAGGACGGAAAATCGAAGGACGCGATTAGATATAAAAGTCTTAACCTTTTTTAGGCCCATTCAGCAGCAGTCATTCAAACAGCAGTTGAAGTAAACACTGATAAATAAATAATCAGGCCCCTTTGAATGGCAGGATTCCTGCTGTCTGGAGTCCTGGTTTCTTGCTCCAGTCAGTAGTGCAGGCATTCATCTCCCATCTGGTGGGGGCAGGGCAGAGATCTGTAGCCACTCTAGAATACGTCATTTATAAATAGAGAAGATTGATATGATAGGTTTGTTTTATAGTGTGCTTAATACCCTGAGGTTTCTAAGCGCGACCCGGGGATCGAACCTGTGGTGCTCTTTGACGTCTTGCTTTCAAGGTGATCGTGTTGCCCCTTAGCTATCCTCCTGAGACAGTGTATAACTGTCTATAACTGCAGTGTATAACTGATGCTCAGTAGTTCAGGCTACCTCTACACCAGAATACAAGTCTCTCATCACACAAGAGGTTGACACTTGGATAGGCCATGCAAGTCTAAAGGACTGCACCTATTCCTTTAGCAAACCTAACTATTTTAACGACATTCATGTAACAAACACAACTGAATGGTATTATTTAGAGAAATGTTACAATATGCTTGCAATTGAGATTGGAGTATGTCCCTCAAATATGCTAGAGGCAACATAATCTCCTGGATGGCCAAGACTGCTGCCTTTTGTTCTTCAAGCAATTTCCCGCCAGGAAGTTAGAGGGAGGTCCCCAGCTTTATCAATTAGTTAATCTAGCGGAAACCTGCCCCTAAGCACGGGCTCGGGTTTCAAACGCATGCTGCTCTGCATTATCTTGCTTTCAAGACATAGGCGTTGCCACGGAGATGTCCTCCCCGCCTTTTTTACTGAAGATGCTGCTCCCACATCTAGGATGGCCCTGGGTAAATGTGCTGTTGGATGACAAAGAACGAAGGCCTTTGCTCGATCTTTGTGATCTGTGGCTAGCGGCGGAAGAGGCCTCTGCAATGTCTATACTTAAGACAGATATAGATGCCTGTAACCTCCTTCTGACCTCATTACCCACAATATCATTACCTTACTTTCTCTTCATAAATTGAATTTCTTTGGTTTGTGGGTACAGATTTGTGTCCTCCTTATAAATTTTGGTGCACACTATGATTTAATAGAAGAAAACATACTGACACATGTGTAGTGCAATATATACTGCATTTAAATATATAGCATTTGGAAAACAGAAATAGGTAACACATAATGTAACATTGTAAGTCAATATGATTCACTGGCTTTCGTTCTTCGTAAGTGTAAAAATTAGTGAAGTTGGTGGAGGATGATTTTGCTGGGAGGAGGAGTTCTACAAGTGGTGGTAAAATGGTTTACCCATCTGCCTCATGTTCCAACATTTGTTAGCAGAGTTGAGGAGCAGGGCAGACATACAATGCTCACCGCCTTTTACCGCTGCGACAGACAAATGTGGCTGCCTTACCACCCAAATGGATTTTAAAGCTGTCATTAATGCTATAGATTCCTCTAGACTCTGCCTTACGTTATAACCTGCTAAAAGCCGGTGGATTCTATAGGATTACATTGCAAATGCCTTCCGCAATCGATCACTGCGGAGCTCATTTACACCTTTCCACAAACGTAGTGGAAAAGTGAAGAGCAAAGGTAAGTTTGGCTATGGGTTACTCTTCACCATTTTAAAGGACAGCACAGTTACCAATTGGCCATTTGCAATAAAATGGTCTCCATTGGCTTTGTCCAAAGTGCCTTCACTGAGGTAGACTTTCAAAATGATCTGTCACCCCCTCAGCGACAGGAATAATAGTTGAGCGCTGAAGCAGCCTCTAAAAATGAATGCGCGACAAAACTGAGAACAAGGTCTGAGAGGCTGTGCCAAAGAAGGGCTTCTCTTCATAGCAGTCATCACAAAACCATTCGGTCCCATCCAAGGCCTGGCTTCAGTGATATGGTTTTGTCAGCGGACACCCTCTGAGCCCTAGAGTTAGTGGTCCTGTGCTGCAAGAAACCAATGCCACTAGTGTCCAGCTAGCCCTTGTGCCCACTGATGCAAAGCCTGTGCTAGTGTGGAACAGGAACCCATAGGCGAATCCTGTCCCAAAGAGCTCCAGAACCTGCTGGTTTGGTAGCTAGTACCTGGCATTTAGGCACCTTGGTTGGATGGTACCCTCCTATTTTGTGCACTGAGTCCACCCCAGGAGTTGCTACCATTTTTGCACTCCCTTTGCCAAAGCAAAAACAGAGTCTCTGTTCACAAAAAGACAAATCCCATGTTTTCCTGAGCCGGGGGTTCTTTGGCACCTTTCGTTTCATTGGTCGACTAAAATAAAAAGAAAACAAGGGAAAGATAGCAGTTTTCTGCATTTCATGGGGCCTACCTCCTGACAGAATCAGCAATGCCTCAAAGCCTAGAAAAGGTCCACCAATGTGTGACAGCTGTGCTCTGTGAACCTCCAGGGCACAGAAGGAAGATTCCATCACTAGCTCTCTGTGAGCGCATGCAGCCAGCAATGCGAAAAAAACATATATGAAAGGTGCACCAGAGCCTGGACCAAACTGCTTAGGCTTAGGTAGGACCCAAAAAAGGAGAAAAAACCGTGAAGAAATCCGATATGCCTCTCAGAAAATCTCCAGCAAGGGACCCATCCAATTTGATTTCTAGCTGGACATTTTTGAAGCCCAGTCTATGACCGCAGGTACACATATGTACCCAGGTGAAGTCAGCATTGGCTGCCACACTCAAAAGAAGTTAACAAGAAGCTAGGAACCCCAGCAACGTCAGCCTGTGTGTCCCCTTCAAGCCAGACACTACACTGCTTTTCAGAATCAGATATTCATGCCGGAAGCTTCCTCTGCCTGGTGCCTGTGGTCACGTGGGTTGAAAGGGGCAATGCCTGAAGTCATTAACATGCTGCCGCCATTTTGGATTTCAGAAAGGCCAAGGACAAGTGTCAGATCTCCTTCCCTTCTGTCAAGCCCCAATTGTGATTTTCAGGTTGACATGGGTTCCCCCTGTTCTCTCAGCCTGTGAATCCCGAGTCTGAAAATCCTCTGGTAAACTGGGAAGCACGTTGTTACATTTTTTAGGCATTTATTGCTGGGAGTTTGCAACTTTGTAAGATCCATGATTCTACTGAGCGAGGAGCATTGGTATTGTTTAATTTCTTTTGCACGCTGCCCAGGCAAGTCAAGTCCTCATTGTTCAAGTGCAACTTTCGTCAGTGGAAATAACATGGATTTCGCACATATGAGGCATAATAAGAAATGTTTCCTTCAGCATCGGTGCTAAAGGAAAAAAAAAAGATTTTTCTTACAGGTGACTGTGAGATGGAACAACATTGTTCACTTAAACAAACAATTCATGGACTGAAACTTTGAAACTGTGGGCAGACAAAGTCACACATAGATGTCTCTTATATAGTAGAGCGCTCGCTTTGACATCCGTGCAGAGCCTGCTGACGCAGGTTCGAATCCCGGCAGGGCCAAACTCAGCTTTTCATCCTTCCGAGTTCGATAAATGAGCACCACACACCGTGGGTAATAATAAGCAGCGCACCGATACCTGAGGGTTTGTAGCGCTATGTAAATGCGAAATTATTATTATTATTATTATTATATAAAACGCATCATACACATTCTCATGAATTGTGATCATTCTACAGAAAGGCCCTGCCTCCTTGACCATGTCCTAGACCAGGCGTCTGCAACATGTGGCTCTCCACATATGTTGGGCTACAACATCCATCATCCCTCGTCAAAGATTATGCTGGCTACGGCTGACGGGATTAGCAGTCCAAAAAATGCGTAGAGGCAAGGGTTGCAGACCCCTAATCCTAGGCTAATATATAAGGAATTCACCCCCTAATCCTAGGCTAATATATAAGGAATTCAGTTTTGGTGGAATACTTAAGGCAACTATGTTCTCCCTTTTGTGAGTATCGTGATTCTTTGAGTACCCTCTGCGTTAAAGGCAGAGCAGAAAGTAGTGTTTTGATTACATCCACAATAGTTTAGTACTTGTGGCAAAGGATCTTTTAATTAGAAAATGCTACTCTACCTCGCTGCTGCTGTTGGTGGCTCTTGTTCTACACCACATTGCTGCTAAATGGCAACACATATAGACTGCCTGATCCAGGTTCTGAGCACTGGTGTTTTGTGGCTGCACAGTATTTTGTATTTGTATTTATACGTTTGTAATGCGCCAAAACCCATAGGCATCAAGACGTGGAGAAACAGAGCTTGACTGGTGCAGCGAAGAGATCCAAGGAAAACATGATGTACTAAATTAGCAGAACAGATTGGTTTTCAGAGCCTTTTTAAAGGCAGGTAGATTTCTCTTGCATCGTAAATCTGTAGGCAACTTGTTTCAAGCTATTACTGCTTTAACTGAGTAAGAACTTTCTTACCCCTTCACACGACATGCTATTGGTTGTTGCAAGCGCATAGTGTTTGTAGACCTAGCATTTCTGACTGACGATTGTACAGAAATGGGTTTTTTGAGGTAGGTAGGTGCATCACTAAACAAACATTTGTGGGTCAGAACATTGATTTTGTACTCAATTCTACAGAAAGCCAGTGTAGAGCTCTCTTGTGTTGTGAGAGGTGCTCGTGCTTGGCTACACCTCTTACAGCATAATTTTGCAAGATCTGTAATTTCTTGATAACGTATTTGCTAGCCCCGCCCAGTAGCGCATTGCAATAGTCTAATCTTGATGAGAATATGGCTCTTATCTATGTAGTGCAGTTGGCTGTTGAGACAAACTCATCCAACATGTTTCTTTCCAAAAACAAAGTGCAAAATAGTGCAGGTAAATTCGTCAGGGACTGTCCAGGGTAAAAGTTATGCACTGTAAAAAGCAATTACACACTATGCTTTATGCGAGTATAGCCCTTCTTGTGGCTAATCAATCGAAATTATATCGGGCACTTAACAAAGTGCTATAGACAAACACTTCAAAAACCTAAGAGAATAAATGTAAGGTTGAGGGCGCGTCCACGACAGATGGAGGTTTGCAGCGGTCTTCAGTTGACCGGTCAAAGGGCAGGACAAACACACTGCCGTCTTGCAGAGAGGCGGAAAGAATGATGATGTGGCAATGGAACGCTGCAGGTGGTTGTTCAAGCGGGGACAAAGAGAAATCTTAACTCCACGAAGGAGGATTGTCATGCAAGGTGGTTGGCAAAAGTTCTTTTACGTGGCTGCCCAGGAAGAAGGGGGCAAACTTGCGTTTGCACGTAGTGGCGTCTCTGTGTCCTGTCAGGCAGCCAAAATGAGTACTGCGGTCGCTGATGTCTCAAAACAATGTTTTTCGAACAGCTCGGAATTACGGCATGCCAAAACACGGCCTCAGTCCTCGTGTACACTGACGTCTGTACAGTCCATGTACAGTCCATGTGCATTTATAGAAAATGTAAGTAATAGATTTTAATTTTGAAAACAAGCAAATGTTTTTTTTTAGGTTTGCGCATTTTTCCATCTTTCTCTATAAATGCAGATAGCCCATGTTTCCATTGCAAATCAATCATAAATATGCCGAAAACTACTTTGGGGCTTATTCCAAGTTTCAAGTTTGTCAGAGTGGTAAAATTGGTGGTAATTCTGCTGGTGGTAACCCCACCAATCGAGTCCATAAATATGGACTATCACTGCCCTACCACCACTTGTAATGCCGTGGTAAACCCATAGGACAAAGTGGTGATAGCGATGTGCAATTTTGGGTTGAAATCATTTGAATTAACACCGATTGAGCCCCTTTGTCCTGAGATATTTCAAGAAAAACTAATTCATTTCAGTGGTCAGCTGTGTTATAAAGCACCGTCTGCTGAAGTAGTTTGCCTTGGCATAAAAGGAGATCAACAGAAGATAACAAAACACCATGTGATCTGGAACCATGGAATCAATATTGCTGCCCGCCAATTGGAAAAGCTGTTCTGTGCCTATAGTAGATGACGAGGTGGTTTGTATATCTAACAGTGCATCCCTGGTGCACCTCAATTTCAAATGCACAGGCTAGATTGGAGGAATCTGAAGAGTTCAAGGGGATCTTTTTGTCTAAATAATGATTATTTTCTATTGAAGAGCGCAATTTATGCAAGCATATTCACATTTCTTTTTTTTTTTTCTTTTTTTTTTTAACCTACAGAGGTTTTTACAAAAGAAGCTGAGAGTGACTAAAGAACAAAGGAGGCAACGTTTCTCTATTGTCCCTCTGTCATTCGGAGACGTTTAAAGATACAGTCCAAAATTTTTGCTGTGGCCATTACCCAAGATGTTTTCTTTCCTCCTATCAGACGAGACCACCAAAGATCTTCATCGTGTATGTACGATGAGGCAAAGATTTTTTCCAAGTAAGGTCTTCTGATATGATCAACAGCTGGGCATAGTAATAGAAGGTGTCGGACGGTCTCCACCGCGGATTGATTTTTGCAGAATCTGCAAATGTTGAATTCCGACTGGCTTCTAATACATAAGATTTCATTAGTGGGAAGCAAGTTCAGTCGAGCCCTTAAAAATAGATTTCAAAGTTTCTTGTTTGGATACTTTGCCAAGAAAGGCTGCGGCTCGTTAAGCTTCCACGCCTGTGGACAATTCACATTTCGCTTTACATTTTCTCGGTACCTCTGCCTTTTTGTTGTTCAATGTAATTTGATCTTTTTAACCGTCTTCTCTCTGCAACCCTATTGTTTGCAATGAAAATACATAATTAACATTAAACACTAAAGATGAGTCCAAGCGCATATTAGGGATGCAGTTCAACCACAGGGGTCTCTCTAATCGGGCACACCATCCATTTGAGGATTATATGTCATCGCTCATCCGAGCAAGCAATAGCACCACGTACAGAAAGTACAAGCACTTAAGCAGATCATTTATTTGCCAATTCAGGCAACTCTGAATGCTGTAACAACCAAAGGATCTTGCTGAGGCACATGGGGATATTCTTCCAATGATTATTGCCTTGAGAAAGACTTAGTGTCGAAACACGTGTTGCCTGTTTCTTCTTAAGAGTGTGCCACAATAATACAACAACACTCATAATTGTACACCAGATACATTTCATGTCAAACAATTTAAGGGGGAGAGAGCAACTAACTAGCATAACCTGTTATCTATTAGGATAGATGTACTGGTCTATGAAGGTAATGTGCAGTGTTGCTAATGTCTGGAGTTACTATGATATAACAGCAGGAAGGATGCAGAACCTGTGCCCCTAACACATCTGCCAGTAAGATTTTCAGGAAGCTTCAGGGATTCTTGCATGTTTCTTAGGGACTTGCACTCATGCTCGAATCTTGAAGCAGAATGTGTGCCTTGTGATGTTCTATAGCTCCAATCAGGAGCCTCACACTTTATAGAAGGTAGTATTAACTTTATTCGCCTGCAGGGTCATCAAAGTACAGCATAAACACAATGCATTGCACAAAATCATTTGCATTAACATAAGCTGCCCCCCCCTACTTCCAGGCTGTGAGGAAGCAATGTCTACAAATGAGAACAGACCCCAGGCCTAGTCGGTCATCAGTAACCCAAGCGCCCTTGAGAGCTCAGTCAATTGGTCATATGAGCTGCCATCCTACTTCCATTTAGAGTCTCCCTTCACCCCGGGGTATTATCCCCAGTGGGACTGTATTGGCTCCAAAGAGCAAGGGATGCAAGGACCTTGTTTAAATAGGAGAAGCATTATTGGAGATGGAGAGGGCACTGATTTCAACTGTGGTACATGATGAGAGACATCGTCTCGTGGCCATTCCCAGTATTCCAGTGGCCAACCTTTCATCCCTTACATCATTACAAATAGTGTCAGAAGGGCACCCCTGATTATGGTGACAACCTTGAACAACTTATGATATCATCTCTGATTAAGGAGCGGCATCCGCAAACAGTTCGAAGCCAGTGGGTGCATTTGTTGATTAAAGAGTCCCGGGATTCGGGCTGGTTGCAAGCACCTTTTGGGACTCTATGCAGGTATATCCACCCTCCCCTGCGCAGGCCACTTCTATGTTCATTGGTCTGGGCTTGGTTTTTTGGGGGTCTTAAGCCACTATGGCTGATATTATTAGGGGCCAGTATTGGTGATGGATGGCAGCCCCTCTACCTTGATTGCAACCCCAAGACATGGGACTCGAACCCCCATCTGTCTGCCCATATTCGGCCTATGGTAGGGTTTGGGCAAACTTGTGCTGCTGGTTGGGGATTTCAGGGCAAATAATGGACTCAGCTGGTGCCAGGGGCACCTTCTCTCGCAGGGAGATACTGGCACCCAAAATGTTCTTTAGAATTGGATCAATTCGCTGGATGCTATATGGTTTCACAGGAAGTAACTTGGGGGGCCTGGTAAAGTCCTCCATGCTTAGTTGTTGCTCCCGCATAGCTCTACCTCCCTTACAGCTTTCCAAGATAGACAATAGCAGCTTCTTTATGCCTGAGAACCAGATTGCATTTGCACACCATTGTGGGACCCTCATTGACTTGAACCGAGACCGATGTTCCAGTGGGTGCTGATGTATAGAAAGATTTAGCATTCGAGTGGTAACCCTTTTTTCGGCACATATGCCCTGCACCTCGTCATTAAGGGCTTTGAACTCTCTTGTTCGAGGGGTGTGCGGGGTAATCCTGGATATCGAGAACCCTCCCCCCTACTCCCTCTTCGGTGGCAAACCAAGCACTACTTCCTTTAATACACAATCATTTCCACCAGCATTTCCACCATCAGGGCCAGGTATTATCAACATTGGGGCAGCATCTACCTCAGGATTTGGGGAGGAAGGCGAATTTTGGGCTACAGCGATGTCAGGATCTGTGGCTGCAGGGGAAAAAAATAGCCGTTCTTAGTCCCCTGGATTGACCTTACAAGGGGTAGGCTTTCCCGTGCTCGCTGGTTCCTCCAAGGTGGAGCAGTGATTGTCCTCTTCATGTGAATCAGCTTTCTTACACCCCAAAATCGCCAAAGTACTCCCCAAAAAGTAATTCATTTCTTTTATTAACTGATATGCGTCATCCGAGAGTTTGATAGGGCTATGGGGCTGCGCCGTGGGGTCGGCACCTAGTGCAAGAGACGGCGTCACAACTTTCCTTTCCACTGTTAGTATTCTCCTCTTTGTTTGATTAAACACCGGAAAACTTTGTTGAGATAGAAGGTGGGTGGAGGGTCAAGCCTTGTCGGCCGCTATCGTCATAATTCACACAGTAAAATGGATACGTAAAAAAAGGGGTGGTCACGCAATACTGTCACAGGCAGTTCAAATGGGCCTCCCCTATCACGTCTCCTCACCTTGGATGCACGGAGTCTTCCCCCACTTCACTTTCCTTGCTAAACGGTGTGCTGACAGATCACAAACACATGGTGCTCCCTGCCCCTCGCGGGTGCCTAACACCCAGCGGGAGCCCAACAACGGCACACTTGTCCCGCTGGCTTCACCCTTGCGGGCTGGTGCTGAGGGGAGATGATGGCGCTGCGGGCATGGCCTCAAGTCTTCCGTTACAGTGGCCCTCCTGGGCCAGGGACAAACAACAGCATGCAGGAGTGGCAACCCAACACCTGAGCCCTTGTCCCGCAGGCTTCACTCTTGCGGGCTGGGGCTGAGGGAAATGATGGTGCTGGGGGCATGGCCTTAAGTCCTCTGTTATGGTGGCCCTCCTGGGCCAGGGACAAACCAACAGTATGCAGGAGCGGCAACCCAACATCTGTGCCCTTGTCCCGCCTTTTTAGAAGGAGTTGGGGTGGCCTATCAGATACCTTGAATTACCACAATTAGGTGTAAGGCTCTCCAAAAAGCCAATTTGAACGACAATTTCTTTTTGGGTTTTGCTTGGTTTTTGGAGGGTAATGCACAATGCACTTTTGAAGGTCTCATGAGGTAAGTGGCCAAGAGAGACATGCAATTGGGTTGTACCTACGAGGAGGAGCAGGAGGGCGGATTAGGCAGTTCCTGTCCTCAGGGCAGATTGTGGGGGTGTCATGGTCAACTGTTTTTGGTGGGATGGAGCACCAGAGATTCAGGGAAATGTGGGTAACACACAAGTCATTGAGTGAACAACCCATTTGGGGCAGAACAACATGCCAGCGCCCAAAGGAGCCCCGGAGGCAGTAGGAGATGTGTTACTCGTGGTCTTACCACTTCTGCAGGAGCCCTCGCTGTGGGCACTACAGAAGCCAGAATTGCATGTGGTAACTGGAATGGATTATCCAACTCATGTTCTACACCGCCTGGGCACAATTCATTCCGGAGCTCAGCCACCAGTACTGATAAATGCATGCCTATTGCATTACACCAGTAAACATCCACCAAGGCTGAGAGAGGAATGTGAATTTTCAGTTCCATCTTCTGTCTCAGGGGCAGAAGTGGGAGGTGGGCAGATATTTTAAGCCAGTGATCAGGCAAGGACGACACAGGGTGTGGTTCAAAAGCGGGTAGAGAGTGAAAAGGCTAAGCCAGACAATAATGGTGATGGCAGCATGGATGATGCTCAAGACAGACATGGTGCCGATTGGAAAATGTGATACCGATGAGGATGCGGATGACACCACTGATACGGTATTAATACTAGTTTGCCCCAGCTGTGTCCAGCATATTTAGACACAGCCTTCCTTTCATGCACCAGAAACCTCATCACACCACCACATGCATCCTGTACACCACAAGTACTGCCAGGGGTTCTACGTGATTTCGCCGACCTATTTTTGGTCGTGGTACTTTTCATCGCCGGATTTTACATTGCCAGAAACCTGTTTTTGTTTTTTTTTATTCTGGGGGGGTTCCCCCCCAGGCACCCCCTTACTATTATAATAATACCTCAACCCCAACAAAACACCCCCCAAAATAAAAAAACGGGGTCGGCGAAATGCGTGTATACCCTGCCAGGTAGGTCATACCCAGATAAACCCAGCCTGCGTGTTGTGAGCAGACAATAATGGCAGCACTTCACTGAAAATAAACAGCAACTGAATACGACCACTTTCACACTATTCCTGAAAACACTGTGCCGAGTGAAGGCGAAGACAAACTTGGGTATCACATCTTCAGGGTCCCATATGCTGCAGCACCATGCAAAGACATGGAAAGAAGTCAAAAGATCTGAGGTTTCACCCCTTACCATACTGTCAGACATGCAGGGTCCCTCCGCCTAACAGAACCATTAACCCTGAATATACTGCAACTCTGTCAGGTTTTCAGGGTGGGACAGCAAGCTCTATCCATGGTACCTCAGCCTGGCATAGCAGTAATCCCCCATTGCTTCAGACCAGTGTTTTGGGAGCATTTGAGCATAGCCAAATGTTTCACAAGTCTTGCGACAGACAGCACCTGCTCGATGCTAACCTGCCTATAATTCTGGCAATTGACCGCTTGTCCTACTATTGTGGAACACCCTGGATTCTCGCCACCTATAGGGCCAGTCTATCAATGCTGGGAAGTTCCTTGCCACAGTTGTTATTCTTGCAAGGCACCACCAGAATTGCACGACAAGGTTCTGTCTACAGTCGGTGTGGGGGGAGTAGTCTGTGGAACAAAAAGTACACTTTATCCTGGAGATTCTGACGTAGTGACCAGAGATCTGGCTACAATGCCATTGCAAGACACTTGAAGGGGAGGGGCTTTCCTTCCTCTACTAACCAAGGTGGGGCCAAGAGTAATAAAATGGAGCAGCAGGTGCATGCAGTTCTGCACCCAGCAACATTGTGCATTCTAGAGTTTCAGTCCAGAAACTACAGGGAGGTTGATATGTGGCAGAAGGTGGAGGAGGTGGAGGCACTGTGAATGACTAAATCCTTGTAGTTTGCATCTGGGCTTTGTTGCAGCTGTCAATGGATCAAGTGTCCTTGCTGTCTTACAAATTGGCAAACTTACAAAATGGGAAACCATGTACCAGATAGAATCCCCATTAGGATACACAGCTCATTTTCAAAATGTTTGTCCATAGGACACAAGGGAAAGACACAACGCTGCAAGAAAACACCTTGAGCCATTTACATTTTTTTACTAGACGCATTTGGTTTTGTCAACAAAGAAAAACATATAGACAACCTATATCTTATGCCCTAGGTCTCACAGGGCAGTCTTACGTCTAGAAAGCAGACCACAGAAAAACAAACCACACTAGAGCCTTATAGAAGATGATGAAGCACTCACCGAAATAAAGAATTTGGAATAAAAACTTATTTTTTATGAAAAACCCTTTTATGATTTTGAAAAGTTTTGTATAAGGATATCTGAAATCTATCATGGAACTAAATGCATATTATCTATGTATTGTCTAATTTACAAGCAAACTATTTGTGATATATTTACGTCAGGTCCTTCCAGACGTCTGGAACATGCCAACCCAGACACCATTCTTAGATACTTTTCACAACCCACAGTGCAAGTACGTGGTTTCTGGCAACTGTTGGGGGTCGCCTGCCAGGTCCATCTGGCAGGCGACACAGGGGTGCTGCTTCCTCACAGCACATTGTAGGGGGTCGCCTGCCATGTCCATCCGGCAGGCGCCCCGGGGTTGCTGCTTCCTCACAGCACCCAAACAGGCCCAGCGCCTGTGGGAGTTTGGGGCCTGCCATGTCCATCCGGCAGGCCCCTCGGCGCTATGGGACACCAGCGCCCTCGGGGTGGGGGCACAGCCTGCCAGGATCCTGACCATGCGGACCTAGGCCACCGTCCTGGCCAAGGGGTCCCATGGCAACAGGACCTGCAGGCCTGTGCCTCCACGGGTAGGCCTCCGGCCTACATCAGTAAAGGAGACACGGACTCAGACCAACCTCTCATGGAGTCTGCAGCCGTTCTGTCTCACGTGCCTGCAGGGGCTCCTTTTATTAGCTTGGGCCATGACACAGTCATGGCCCATCTTAAAGGGGCCATACACGTGAGGAAAACACATCCCCTTAAAGGGGCAACGCAAACAGGAGGGTCCCACCCAACACTCCTCCTTTTTCATAATGAACAAACAAACAGTGCTGAGACATATAGGCACCCCACCTGTTACAAACAATAGACCGCTTGTCGGTTTCGAACTTGTGGGGTAGGCAAATAGTAAGATATGCCACCGCCACATACTTATCTTGCTCAAACAGTTACAGACCTAACACATACTAACTAATTCTAAGCATACTTCGCGGGTGACCATCATGATCAGTGAGCTGCCGGTGAAGTGTAGGTAGTCCCCCCCCCACACTTTAAAACCTTTATTAACCTGGGGTTCGGAATTGCAACTCCCGACAAGACGCCAAAGGCGGCGACCGGCACTATGTGCACACCCTGCAACTGCAGGACCACAGCTTCACCTTACCGTTCTTTACTGAGACCACTTTAAGCATGGGCCTACTAGGCAGGTTCACAGCATCAGAACACACAGGATTACAGAGTCCTCTTTGAGCAATTGCCTGACCGCAGGAGACCAGTTCGTCTTCCATCAGCGTCTGCTCAGGAGCCGCTTCCCCAAATCCAGGCCCATTGATAGTACAGTTCACAGCCGGCAAAGCCGCACCTGGGAGGTACCAGGGGCCACATCGGCACTGTCCTTTGATGTGCAGAGCATCGAGACCCAAATTGCAAGGCGTCCACGCTGCTCCATGTGCTGTTAATGGGGGTGACAGGACACCACTCACCGCTTCTTCAGCAATGTTCCCCAGTCTGGAGTGTCTCTTTCCTCGATGACATGTCGTGCAGGGTGTCATTAGTGCCAGGCGGTCCGGGCCACCACCATGGCAGGCAGGGAGGCCTGTGTTCCGGTGGGGGCTGTGCCAGGAGACGCCCGATTCTGCGCTGGAAGGCCTTCCTTTTGTTATTGCTGTTACAGAACACCAGTCATTGGCTGACTGGCAATACCGGGCTGGATTTGCGTCCCAGGTGCGTGGCGGGCATCACCCTTTCGGACCACCTGACAGCGCCTCCTCCTCGGAGTTGGGGCCACTCACTTTGTTCAGCCCTGCGCAGGCAGCACCACATGCTCATCCGTTTTGGTGGGGTGAGCGGTGCACTGAATGCAGAATTGCTCGTGGCTGTGAACCTTGAGAGGAATGAGGGTGAGGGTCCCACGTCGGCTACGGTGATCCCATTGTTGGTGCCGGGTCACTGCCATACCACAACTTCACAGGGCAGTCTTTGGTGTACAGAGCCATTTGTCCATCACGTCCAGCCTCTTGGCATTGTACTGGTGGTGAGGTATGCGATGCGTGGAGTGCAGTGCGCTCCGGCACCCTGGCCTTGGAGACATGATGCAGCGCTGGTGCACTAGCTCTGCACTGTGGCATGTGTTTACCTGGCGTACATGACTACTCATGTCCCCTTGGACGGATCGGATCCATCCCGACCTGCCCACCATGCTGGCACCTGTAAAGCAAACTTGCCTCCTCATTTCTGCTCTGTTTCGGAGTGTCTTACAGTTGCTCCTTCCCATCTGCACACCTTCTTGGAGTATGGGTGCATGTTTGCTCTCACTGTACTTCTCCAGACTGGACCACATCCCCGCTTTCCTGGCCAGTGGTTGGCAGTCACGTCCCCGGAGAGCAGACTAGGCGACTGCAATGGCTCGGTGGTAGGGCCACCTCACGGGCAGGCAGTCAGGGTGGCCTCCATGGCATCGTGTCAGGGCACCTCTGCGATAAAGTTCTGAGACCACTGCTCCCTGCGGTATTGGATTGGCCAGGATACATATGGTAGTGGGGCCCCCTTGACCCACCGATGAGGCCCTCTCGACATCTCCCCCACCCCCAGGCAGGGGAATGGCACCCTGCAGGGGAGGGCACACCTCTGTCCTCCATGATTGTGTGGCCACCAGACCACAGGGCAGATTACCCTCGCAGGGGCAGCGCTTCATTCACAGCTCCAGGCCGGAGCAAGTCCTTACGTGGCCCGCCGCGTGAAATTAGCAGGCCAGCAGGGCCACCAGCTCCTTGATCCTCAGATGGTCCAATAGGGGACCCTAGTGGCAGGTGTCGAGGCCACTCGCAGGGCCGGCAAGGATTCTTCCTTGGTAGGGTGTCCTGCTTCCCGATGGCACCGTTATTGAGGTGTGCAGGGCGTGGGATGCCGAAATGTCCTGGCTCGGGGTTCCGATGATCATGAGGGTGGAGATCCCGTTAAGCATAGTGTGTCCATTGCTGGTGCTGATGCACTGCCACCCTCGATCGACCAGTTGCTGCTTTTCTTTATTTCTCTTTTTTTTTTTTTTTATGCACCAAGGCCGTTTCCTCTTCACGCAGGATCGCGCACCCCTGGTAGTGTGACGCGGTAGTGTGACGCCGATGGTGGGGCTCTGCGAATGTTGTGAGCAGCCCCCTGCTTGTTCCCCAGGCAGGTGTCCACACTTTAGATGCACTTAGGGCACACCTGCACTGCCACTCAGTCACAACATTGCTTCCCCTTTCGTCCTTTTGGGCATCTTTGTCATCCGACCTGGAATGCCTCTGCATCGCTGGGGGGCTAGGATTGCTGCTGGGGCTGCATGTGCTGAGTGGTTGGAGCCTATCCCTTGCCATCAATCATTGCTAGCGGGGCCGGGATCACCGAAAGGCCCTCACTTCACTGCCCGCATGCTCAGTGACAGGCGCTGCAGTATTCACCACCGGCGGCCCAAGGTCACACAGGGGGCCCGCCGGCAACTGTGGGGGCACTACCCATCGCTCCAGACTGGAGCCTACATCAGTTTCCCCAGCCAGCAGCCCGGGGTCTCACGCGGTTGTTTGTCGTTTGTTTCCACGGGAGAGGGGCGGGGCCAGCACGGCCTTAACTTTGTGGGAGATGCCGCTCATCAGCTCACTGCGCGGCAGGGATGCCGTCGGAGACGGCAGCGTGACCCACCAGGGGCACACCGCTGCAGTCGCGGCTGCACCTCCGCTGCCTCCTCTTCCATGTTTGCTCCCAATCGGAGCAGTCTCCACCACAGCCGGGCCGGGATGACCACAGGGCCCCGGCACGGCACCTCTCTGCAGTGGCAGACGGCGGCCCCGCATAGCGGATGCCGCCAGGAATCACTGTCCGCCTCTCCCCATCACCGCCGATGCGGCAGGGGCGGGACGGCTCCCACCCCGGCCGCACGAGCACCCTCTTTTCTGAGGGCCGCGGCCAGGGGACAAAAAGACGCCGGGACGGCCCGCACCCATCTTCTTCTCTTCCGGGGCCCGGGCAGCACAACTCGCTGTCCTCCTCCTTCGCGGCAGCGGCCGCTCGCCTCACCATCCCTGCAGCAGACATCGCAGGGGGGGCCACCATGCTCCGATCCCGGCCGCACGGGCACCCCCATTACTGAGGGCCGCGGCAAAGCACGTCAGTGTTCCCCCGCACTCCTCCACAAGGGCACTGAGCCGCCGCTCCTCCTTCGCCGAACATATCTTCTCTTTGCGGCGGAACGCTGCGGGGTGTGCACCTCACCGCGGGGCAGCCCGGCTCTACATCGCCCACGCCGCGGCGGTGTGGCGCAGGCCACGCTGGACCCGCAGTGGGGTCAAACACTCCTCTTCCCCCCCACCTCTTACTGGCAGCAGGGGGGCCATGTGGACTCGTGATCCTCGTCGCCATTGTTGGGGGTCGCCTGCCAGGTCCATCTGGCAGGCGACACAGGGGTGCTGCTTCCTCACAGCACATTGTAGGGGGTCGCCTGCCATGTCCATCCGGCAGGCGCCCCGGGGTTGCTGCTTCCTCACAGCACCCAAACAGGCCCAGCGCCTGTGGGAGTTTGGGGCCTGCCATGTCCATCCGCAGGCCCCTCGGCGCTATGGGACACCAGCGCCCTCGGGGTGGGGGCACAGCCTGCCAGGATCCTGACCATGCGGACCTAGGCCACCGTCCTGGCCAAGGGGTCCCATGGCAACAGGACCTGCAGGCCTGTGCCTCCACGGGTAGGCCTCCGGCCTACATCAGTAAAGGAGACACGGACTCAGACCAACCTCTCATGGAGTCTGCAGCCGTTCTGTCTCACGTGCCTGCAGGGGCTCCTTTTATTAGCTTGGGCCATGACACAGTCATGGCCCATCTTAAAGGGGCCATACACGTGAGGAAAACACATCCCCTTAAAGGGGCAACGCAAACAGGAGGGTCCCACCCAACAGCAACCAGACCAAATAATTGTGCAAAAGAAATAGAATATTTGAGCATTAGTTATCATATTCAACATAAAGCAGTGCTCACTCATCCCAAACTCCTCACTCAATAATCTAGATCATGGTTATCGTTGTTATCTGGCACAGCGAATCTGGATATTGGGGAATTTCCAATATCCTGCTCCTGGATATCACGTATTGATTGTATTCCCGGTTGATCTGCTGGTTGGAACAGCTCCTCTTCTCCATGGATAAAGTGGGTTGAACCTCCTCGATCACCTACGCATTTACAAAACTAGTTGCAAACCAGAGTCATGGAAGTGTGATGTCGTCACATAACTCCCTAGTCACGTGGAGAGGAACACGGGGGCCGCAGGAAGGGGAGGGACAGGAGATGACGTGGGGTCAGGCACTTCGGGGTAACGAGTTAGTAATAAAGGATGTGTTGAAGAAGACTCCGCGTCCGTGCTTTATTTGGGATGTGATATCTTTACACATCTCGACAGGAAGGTAGACTGTTCGACTCTTGTAACAGGTAGACCTGTTGCCCTGGACTGATGGATGTGGCCAGACAGTATTACTTATGATATTAACTTCTGCGGTGAATACAGCATCTTTAATTGATGCAGTGAAACACACTCCTCCCTCACGCCTACCCCTGGCACGTTTGTGGGCTCTGGACATGTTGGTATCTGATATCTTCAAACAATCATGCATGTCTCGCAAGTGACTACTTGTATGTTTCCCCACAAGAAACCAATAGTTGCTCTCTGTCATTTTATGCTTGCTCACAAATAAATCACCTGTCAATGTGACTTTCCTCCTCATAACGAAAACACCAGGTGTCACTTGCTGTGATTTTTTTGCTTTATCAAAGAAATAATCACTTTTCTCTATTACTCCCTGCCTGGTGGTCGCAAAAGTACAAACTTGTCACTCTCTTAATTTTAGCCGCCTATTTGAAAAAAGGATGTGTCACTCCCTGATTTTATGCCTCCTCACATCAATATTTTTATTGAACTCTTGTCTCCGTGATTCTATGTTCCATCACCAAAAAAGAAATGTCTTAATTATTGTGCTATATTGGCTCCTGATGGAATAATCATATGTCCCTCTCTGTGATTTTATATTCCCCCACAAGAAATTACTTTTCACTCTGTGATTTAAGGACGCATAGTGGAATTATCAGGTGTCCCTCTGTGTGATTGTATGCTTCCCCCACAAGAAATTACTTGTCACTCTGTGATTTAAGGATGCATAGTGGAATAATCATATGTTCCTCCCTGTGATCTTATATTCCCCCACAAGAAATTACTTTTCACTCTGTGATTTAAGGACGCATAATGGAATTATCAGGTGTCCCTCTCTGTGATTGTACGCCCTCCCCAAAAGAAATTACATGTCACTCTGATTTAAGGATGCATAGTGGAATAATCAGGTGTCCCTCTCTGTGATTGTATGCTTCCCCCACAAGAAATTACTTGTCACTCTGTGATTTAAGGACACATTGTGGAATAATCATATGTTCCTCCCTGTGATCTTATATTCCCCCACAAGAAATTACTTGTCACTCTGTGATTTAAGGACGCATAGTGGAATAATCCTATGTTCCTCCCTGTGATCTTATATTCCCCCACAAGAAATTACTTTTCACTCTGTGATTTAAGGACGCATAGTGGAATTATCAGGTGTCCCTCTGTGTGATTGTATGCTTCCCCCACAAGAAATTACTTGTCACTCTGCGATTTAAGGACGCATAGTGGAATAATCATATGTTCCTCTCCATGATCTTTTATTCCCCCAAAAGAAATGACTTGTCACTCTGTGATTTAAGGATGCATAGTGGAATAATCAGGTGTCCCTATCTGTGATTGTACTCCCTCCCCACAAGAAATTACTTGTCACTCTGCGATTTAAGGACAAATAGTGGAATAATCATATGTTCCTCCATGTGATCTTATATTCCCCCACAAGAAATTACTTGTCACTCTGTGATTTAAGGACGCATAGTGGAATAATCCTATGTTCCTCCCTGTGATCTTATATTCCCCCACAAGAAATTACTTTTCACTCTGTGATTTAAGGACGCATAGTGGAATTATCAGGTGTCCCTCTGTGTGATTGTATGCTTCCCCCACAAGAAATTACTTGTCACTCTGCGATTTAAGGACGCATAGTGGAATAATCATATGTTCCTCTCCATGATCTTTTATTCCCCCAAAAGAAATTACTTGTCACTCTGTGATTTAAGGATGCATAGTGGAATAATCAGGTGTCCCTATCTGTGATTGTACTCCCTCCCCACAAGAAATTACTTGTCACTCTGCGATTTAAGGACAAATAGTGGAATAATCATATGTTCCTCCATGTGATCTTATATTCCCCCACAAGAAATTACTTTTCACTCTGCGATTTAAGGACGCATAGTGGAATAATCATATGTTCCTCTCTATGATCTTTAATTCCCCCAAAAGAAATTACTTGTCACTCTGTGATTTAAGGATGCATAGTGGAATAATCAGGTGTCCCTCTCTGTGATTGTACCCCCCCACAAGTAATTACATGTCACTCTGATTTAAGGATGCATAGTGGAATAATCAGGTGTCCCTCTCTGTGATTGTATGCTTCCCCCACAAGAAATTACTTGTCACTCTGTGATTTAAGGACACATTGTGGAATAATCATATGTTCCTCCCTGTGATCTTATATTCCCCCACAAGAAATTACTTGTCACTCTGTGATTTAAGGACGCATAGTGGAATAATCCTATGTTGCTCCCTGTGATCTTATATTCCCCCACAAGAAATTACTTTTCACTCTGTGATTTAAGGACGCATAGTGGAATTATCAGGTGTCCCTCTGTGTGATTGTATGCTTCCCCCACAAGAAATTACTTGTCACTCTGCGATTTAAGGACGCATAGTGGAATAATCATATGTTCCTCTCTATGATCTTTAATTCCCCCAAAAGAAATTACTTGTCACTCTGTGATTTAAGGATGCATAGTGGAATAATCAGGTGTCCCTCTCTGTGATTGTACCCCCCCACAAGTAATTACATGTCACTCTGATTTAAGGATGCATAGTGGAATAATCAGGTGTCCCTCTCTGTGATTGTATGCTTCCCCCACAAGAAATTACTTGTCACTCTGTGATTTAAGGACACATTGTGGAATAATCATATGTTCCTGCCTGTGATCTTATATTCCCCCACAAGAAATTACTTGTCACTCTGTGATTTAAGGACGCATAGTGGAATAATCCTATGTTCCTCCCTGTGATCTTATATTCCCCCACAAGAAATTACTTTTCACTCTGTGATTTAAGGACGCATAGTGGAATTATCAGGTGTCCCTCTGTGTGATTGTATGCTTCCCCCACAAGAAATTACTTGTCACTCTGCGATTTAAGGACGCATAGTGGAATAATCATATGTTCCTCTCCATGATCTTTTATTCCCCCAAAAGAAATTACTTGTCACTCTGTGATTTAAGGATGCATAGTGGAATAATCAGGTGTCCCTATCTGTGATTGTACTCCCTCCCCACAAGAAATTACTTGTCACTCTGCGATTTAAGGACAAATAGTGGAATAATCATATGTTCCTCCATGTGATCTTATATTCCCCCACAAGAAATTACTTTTCACTCTGTGATTTAAGGACGCATAATGGAATTATCAGGTGTCCCTCTCTGTGATTGTACGCCCTCCCCAAAAGAAATTACATGTCACTCTGATTTAAGGATGCATAGTGGAATAATCAGGTGTCCCTCTCTGTGATTGTATGCTTCCCCCACAAGAAATTACTTGTCACACTGTGATTTAAGTACACATTGTGGAATAATCATATGTTTCTCCCTGTGATCTTATATTCCCCC
Source organism: Ambystoma mexicanum (assembly GCF_040938575.1). Taxonomy (NCBI): domain Eukaryota; kingdom Metazoa; phylum Chordata; class Amphibia; order Caudata; family Ambystomatidae; genus Ambystoma; species Ambystoma mexicanum. The sequence goes on along the minus strand of NC_090940.1, from coordinate 124,222,440 downwards.
ACAAGAAATTACTTGTCACTCTGTGATTTAAGGACGCATAGTGGAATAATCATATGTTCCTCCCTGTGATCTTATATTCCCCCACAAGAAATTACTTGTCACTCTGCGATTTAAGGACGCATAGTGGAATAATCATATGTTCCTCTCTATGATCTTTTATTCCCCCAAAAGAAATGACTTGTCACTCTGTGATTTAAGGATGCATAGTGGAATAATCAGGTGTCCCTCTCTGTGATTGTACCCCCCCACAAGAAATTACATGTCACTCTGATTTAAGGATGCATAGTGGAATAATCAGGTGTCCCTCTCTGTGATTGTATGCTTCCCCCACAAGAAATTACTTGTCACTCTGTGATTTAAGGACACATTGTGGAATAATCATATGTTCCTCCCTGTGATCTTATATTCCCCCACAAGAAATTACTTGTCACACTGTGATTTAAGGATGCATAGTGGAATAATCATATGTTCCTCCCTGTGATCTTATATTCCCCCACAAGAAATTACTTGTCACTCTGTGATTTAAGGACATATTGTGGAATAATCATATGTTCCTCTCTGTGATCTTATATTCCCCCACAAGAAATTACTTGTCATTCTGTGTCTGTGATTTAAGGATGCATAGTGGAATAATCAGGTGTCCCTCTCTGTGATTGTACTCCCTCCCCACAAGAAATTACTTGTCACTCTGTGTTTTAAGGACGCATAGTGGAATAATCATATGTTCCTCCCTGTGATCTTATTTTCCCCCACAAGAAATTACTTGTCACTTTGTGATTTAAGGACGCATAGTGGAATAATCAGGTGCCCCTCTCTGTGATTGTACTCCCTCCCCACAAGAAATTACTTGTCACTCTGTGATTTAAGGATGCATAGTGAAATAATCATATGTTCCTCCCTGTGATCTTATATTCCCCCACAAGAAATTACTTGTCACTTTGTGATTTAAGGACGCATAGTGGAATAATCACCCTCTCTGTGATTGTATGCTTCCCCCACAAGAAATTACTTGTCACTCGGTGATTTAAGGACACATTGTGGAATAATCACATGTTCCTCCCTGTGATCTTATATTCCCCCACAAGAAATTACTTGTCACTCTGTGATTTAAGGATGCATAGTGGAATAATCATATGTTCCTCCCTGTGATCTTATATTCCCCCACAAGAAATTACTTGTCATTCTGTGATTTAAGGACACATTGTGGAATAATCATATGTTTCTCTCTGTGATCTTATATTCCCCCACAAGAAATTACTTGTCATTCTGTGTCTGTGATTTAAGGATGCATAGTGGAATAATCAGGTGTCCCTCTCTGTGATTGTACTCCCTCCCCACAAGAAATTACTTGTCACTCTGTGATTTAAGGACGCATAGTGGAATAATCATATGTTCCTCCCTGTGATCTTATATTCCCCCACACAAAATTACTTGTCACTTTGTGATTTAAGGACGCATAGTGGAATAATCAGGTGCCCCTCTCTGTGATTGTACTTCCTCCCCACAAAAAATTACTTGTCACTCTGTGATTTAAGGACACATAGTGGAATAATCATATGTTCCTCCCTGTGATCTTATATTCCCCCACAAGAAATTACTTGTCACTTTGTGATTTAAGGACGCATAGTGGAATAATCAGGTGTCGCTCTCTGTGATTGTATGCTTCCCCCACAAGAAATTACTTGTCACTCTGTGATTTAAGGACACATTGTGGAATAATCACATGTTCCTCCCTGTGATCTTATATTCCCCCACAAGAAATTACTTGTCATTCTGTGATTTAAGGACGCATAGTGGAATAATCATATGTTCCTCTCTGTGATCTTTTATTCCCCCACAAGAAATTACTTGTCACTTTGTGATTTAAGGACACATAGTGGAATAATCAGGTGTCCCTCTCTGTGATTGTATGCTTCCCCCACAAGAAATTACTTGTCACTCGGTGATTTAAGGACACATTGTGGAATAATCACATGTTCCTCCCTGTGATCTTATATTCCCCCACAAGAAATTACTTGTCATTCTGTGATTTAAGGACGCATAGTGGAATAATCATATGTTCCTCTCTGTGATCTTATATTCCCCCACAGGAAATTACTTGTCATTCTGTGTCTGTGATTTAAGGATGCATAGTGGAATAATCAGGTGTCCCTCTCTGTGATTGTACTCCCTCCCCACAAGAAATTACTTGTCACTCTGTGATTTAAGGACGCATAGTGGAATAATCATATGTTCCTCTCTATGATCTTTAATTCCCCCAAAAGAAATTACTTGTCACTCTGTGATTTAAGGATGCATAGTGGAATAATCAGGTGTCCCTCTCTGTGATTGTACCCCCCCACAAGTAATTACATGTCACTCTGATTTAAGGATGCATAGTGGAATAATCAGGTGTCCCTCTCTGTGATTGTATGCTTCCCCCACAAGAAATTACTTGTCACTCTGTGATTTAAGGACACATTGTGGAATAATCATATGTTCCTCCCTGTGATCTTATATTCCCCCACAAGAAATTACTTGTCACTCTGTGATTTAAGGATGCATAGTAGAATAATCATATGTTCCTCCCTGTGATCTTATATTCCCTCACAAGAAATTACTTGTCACTCTGTGATTTAAGGACACATTGTGGAATAATCATATGTTCCTCTCTGTGATCTTATATTCCCCCACAAGAAATTACTTGTCATTCTGTGTCTGTGATTTAAGGATGCATAGTGGAATAATCAGGTGTCCCTCTCTGTGATTGTACTCCCTCCCCACAAGAAATTACTTGTCACTCTGTGATTTAAGGACGCATAGTGGAATAATCATATGTTCCTCCCTGTGATCTTATATTCCCCCACAAGAAATTACTTGTCACTTTGTGATTTAAGGACGCATAGTGGAATAATCATATGTTCCTCCCTGTGATCTTATATTCCCCCACAAGAAATCACTTGTCACTCTGTGATTTAAAGACACATTGTGGAATAATCATATGTTCCTCTCTGTGATCTTATATTCCCCCACAAGAAATTACTTGTCATTCTGTGTCTGTGATTTAAGGATGCATAGTGGAATAATCAGGTGTCCCTCTCTGTGATTGTACTCCCTCCCCACAAGAAATTACTTGTCACTCTGGTATTTAAGGACGCATAGTGGAATAATCATATGTTCCTCCCTGTGATCTTATATTCCCCCATAAGAAATTACTTGTCACTTTGTGATTTAAGGATGCATAGTGGAATAATCAGGTGCCCCTCTCTGTGATTGTACTCCCTCCCCACAAGAAATTACTTGTCACTCGGTGATTTAAGGACACATTGTGGAATAATCACATGTTCCTCCCTGTGATCTTATATTCCCCCACAAGAAATTACTTGTCACTCTGTCATTTAAGGATGCATAGTGGAATAATCATATGTTCCTCTCTGTGATCTTATATTCCCCCACAAGAAATTACTTGTCATTCTGTGTCTGTGATTTAAGGATGCATAGTGGAATAATCAGGTGTCCCTCTCTGTGATTGTACTCCCTCCCCACAAGAAATTACTTGTCACTCTGTGATTTAAGGACGCATAGTGGAATAATCATATGTTCCTCCCTGTGATCTTATATTCCCCCATAAGAAATTACTTGTCACTTTGTGATTTAAGGATGCATAGTGGAATAATCAGGTGCCCCTCTCTGTGATTGTACTCCCTCCCCACAAGAAATTACTTGTCACTCTGTGATTTAAGGACGCATAGTGGAATAATCATATGTTCCTCCCTGTGATCTTATATTCCCCCACAAGAAATTACTTGTCACTTTGTGATTTAAGGACGCATAGTGGAATAATCAGGTGTCCCTCTCTGTGATTGTATGCTTCCCCCACAAGAAATTACTTGTCACTCTGTGATTTAAGGACACATTGTGGAATAATCACATGTTCCTCCCTGTGATCTTATATTCCCCCAGAAGAAATTACTTGTCATTCTGTGATTTAAGGACGCATAGTGGAATAATCATATGTTCCTCTCTGTGATCTTATATTCCCCCACAAGAAATTACTTGTCACTTTGTGATTTAAGGACGCATAGTGGAATAATCAGGTGTCCCTCTCTGTGATTGTATGCTTCCCCCACAAGAAATTACTTGTCATTCTGTGATTTAAGGACGCATAGTGGAATAATCATATGTTCCTCTCTGTGATCTTATATTCCCCCACAGGAAATTACTTGTCATTCTGTGTCTGTGATTTAAGGATGCATAGTGGAATAATCAGGTGTCCCTCTCTGTGATTGTACTCCCTCCCCACAAGAAATTACTTGTCACTCTGTGATTTAAGGACGCATAGTGGAATAATCATATGTTCCTCCCTGTGATCTTATATTCCCCCACAAGAAATTACTTGTCACTTTGTGATTTAAGGACGCATAGTGGAATAATCAGGTGTCCCTCTCTGTGATTGTATGCTTCCCCCACAAGAAATTTCTTGTCACTCTGTGATTTAAGGACACATTGTGGAATAATCACATGTTCCTCCCTGTGATCTTATATTCCCCCACAAGAAATTACTTCTCATTCTGTGATTTAAGGACACATAGTGGAATAATAAGGTGTCCCTCTCTGTGATCGTATGCTCTCCCCACAAGAAATTACTTGTCATTCTGTGATTTAAGGACGCATAGTGGAATAATCATATGTTCCTCCCTGTGATCTTACATTCCCCCACAAGAAATTACTTGTCACTTTGTGATTTAAGGACGCATAGTGGAATAATCAGGTGCCCCTCTCTGTGATTGTACTCCCTCCCCAAAAGAAATGACTTGTCACTCTGTGATTTAAGGACGCATAGTGGAATAATCATATGTTCCTCCCTGTGATCTTATATTCCCCCACAAGAAATTACTTGTCACTTTGTGATTTAAGGACGCATAGTGGAATAATCAGGTGTCCCTCTCTGTGATTGTATGCTTCCCCCACAAGAAATTACTTGTCACTCGGTGATTTAAGGACACATTGTGGAATAATCACATGTTCCTCCCTGTGATCTTATATTCCCCCACAAGAAATTACTTGTCATTCTGTGATTTAAGGATGCATAGTGGAATAATAAGGTGTCCCTCTCTGTGATCGTATGCTCTCCCCACAAGAAATTACTTGTCACTCTGATTTAAGGACGCATAGTGGAATAATCAGGTCTCCCTCTCTGTGATTGTACATTTCCCCCACAAGAAATTACTTGTCATTCTGTGATTTAAGGACACATAGTGGAATAATCAGATGTCCCTCTCTGTGGTTGTATGCTTCCCTCACAAGAGATCAAGTGTTACTCTGTGATTTTATCTCACCGTCCACTTCCACACAAAACAATTCCTTTGGCTCTGTGCTGTTTTCTTCTTGCAGGAAAACAAGCAAGTGCCTCTCTCTAAGTTGTTAACTTTCGTGAACAAAAATCAAGTGTCCCTCTCAGTAATGTTATCTTCTCTCAGAACAAAAATCAAATTTCCTTAACTTATTTTCAGTTCTCTCCTGTAAAACAAATCAAATATCCTTTCTTCTGCCCTAATTCACAATGTTCAACCCAGAGCTCAATTCTGAATGTAATTCTGTTCTAACCTACCCTCAGTCTAATCCTATTTAATTATATTCTACAATAACTCAGTGCTTTCAATGTCAACCTATATCAACAGATTCTGAGCCCTGCCAGTCAATAGAATCAGGAGTGTGTATGCAAACCCTCACAGACTGCATGCAACACAGGCGCAGAAATGCAGACTGTGAGGTTACCAGCTCCGAGGCTCAGATCTTTTTTAGCGCAGGTTGCTGGCCTTTTATTCGTTCCTATTTCTATGATGCTACCCCCATCATGGTGTGCTTGTGCACGTTTTCGGGTTTGATGCACACACACAACACCCCCCTCCTCGCCCCCCTCTTTTATCACATCTTCTCGTTGAAAGTGTATATTTTTCTCCTCCACATGAACTAAGGACAGATAGTAGGAAGAAGTGTAAACAGCCATTTTACAATTCTTCGTGCAGTAAAGCATGTAGAAAGCAAGCTGCTGGGCCGTGTATCTTCTGCCCAACAAACATCCAAGCTGCTCAGTGCCCGAGGACCAAGTGTGGTTCCAGGTCATAAACCCTGATGTGCTAGTCACTGCCTGGCAGCGTCCTCTGTTTTACTGTCGCTCTTGCTTTCTCACAGCGTAGGTCCCTTGCAGTCTGAATAAATCCCGCCCCCGCACTCCGGCTGTTGCTGAGGTGTTTGTATTTGCTCTCCCCAAAGCATTTAGCTTCACGTTGGCTTCTCCCTGTGAGGCAAGATGCAAGGTTTTGATTCTCGGCACTCCATGCCATTGGCAGTCTGGGATCAGTGTGGTTTCTGCAGATGCCAGTGAAAAGAATGTTTTGTCCTTGCTTTTTTTCTTCAGAGTCGGTTCAAAACAGCTCTGATGTCTGGCAGTAAGGCGCCGTGTAATGCTTTAGGCAAGTTCTCTGAACCACTGCAGCAGCGCTCTTTTGAGTTTTACTAAACTCTTTGCACTACGATGCAAGAAAGTTAGATAGCTATAATTATCTTGGAAAGACCACCAAACTCGTCACGGCTGCTGCCACTCGTCACGGCTGCTGCCACTGAGGGCCCAATTCTGATGCATTTGCAAAATGAGAAAACTGTTTCTCCTTGTTGTAACAAAAAGGGTTGATGGCTGAAAGGCCTAGAATTAATCTTAAACCTCTGGCAATTGCTCTGGGATACCCTCCAGACTGTTATAGGCTGCGAGCATGACGCAGGAGCCGGAGAACACCCCCTCCCCCACAGAGGACACATAAACCAGTGTTTGCCTTCCGGGCTCTGCGTGCACACTCCAGTGCCGACGCGGGAACGCCCCTTTTATTTATGTGGCAGAGTTTCATCATTCTGTCGCGTCTCTTAATGTGACACATTACACTCCTCCTTTTTCATAACCATAACCAACAACGATCACAACAGGTAATCAAACACATTAGTCCACTGGATGTGCACACATTTCAAAATACAACGGGCTCAGAGGCCTGTCCAGCGTTCACCCATCGACTATATAGTCATCAAGACGGGACGGTCTTTTCCTCACATCTCATTGAAGGTATCGTCTTGGACCCCACTGCTCGTTCGCCCATCACCGGCTCTTGGAGACACTGTTGTTCTTCGTCTTCATTTTCCTCAACGCCAGTGCTCTTGCTTGTCTCTTCGGACGGTATACTCTCTCCTGGTTTCTGGAAGAAACTTAAATTCCGGGTCACTGTCCCTCTGTCATCGGAGGCTGTCACCAGGGATCCTTTCACTTTGACTTCGGCCATAGGGTTAGGTTAATCGGTTAGTGATCATTTCCCTTTGAGTGCCTGTTCCTCACAAGCACTTCAACCCCCGGAACTATGTCATGTTGCTGTAGGCTCCTCTTGATGTTTTCTCTTTCTTTTCTTATCCTCCTCTCCGAGAATACTCTTGTGTTGTCAATCTCTTGTGGTGCTCTACCTTCTCTTTCTGGAATAAGACCTCAAGGACATCTCCTGAATAGCACCTCCGTGGGCGCTACCGCTGTTGATCTATGCCGAGTTGACCTGTACTCCCTCAGGAATTGATAAAGAGCTCTTTTAAGACACTGGCCTTGGACGTGGGCATTCGTACATACTTTGTTAAGTGTCCGCATGAACTGCTCCACTTCCCCATTCGCTCTTGGCCACACAGGGGATATTTTCCGGTGTCATATCCCACAGTCTTGCATAAACTCTGCAAAACTCTCTCAATGCAAAGGAGGGCCTTTGTCTATTTCCATTGCAAAACCATGGGATGAGAAAACCTTTTCCATCGTTGATTTTATGTGGTTGAACGATGTTGACTCCACCAATTCCACTTCGGGATATCCAGACCATTGGTCAGTGATTACCAAGAAGTGGGAGCCCCTCCCTGTGGACCCAAAGTCTACATGCACTGTGTCCCACGGCTTATCACTCAACTCAAGGGCATGGACTCTATCCAAGGTTCACATTCCACTGGAGCAGGTGCCTGGCACCAAACACACACCACTGCACATATTAATTGACATAGTTCTCCAGATTTGGGAACCATACCTTTAGTCTCAGCCAGGCCTTCGTTTTGGAATACTCCTGGTGTCCCTGTTGAGCTAGCTCCACTACTTGAGGAATTACCACCAACTGAACTACCATTCTCTCTCCCCTCAGTAATAGATCACTCCGCTTGAACGATAGTTCATGTCGGACTCTCCAAAGCTGTTCGAGTTCTATTCAGGCTCTTTGGATTCTCTTGTTTAGCCACATCAGGCCATCTTTCCACTCTCCATTTTGTAGCGCCTCCCTGATAAGGCAAACACATTAATCCTTGCTTGAGGCTTCTGCCAGATCTTGTACCGATAATTAGACTGGCGTGGCAGTATCCACAATGGGGTCCACATGTTCCTCCACCTCACCCATCTCCATACCAGCTCCAACGTTTTACACAATGGGGTGTCTTGACAGGTAGTCTGCTGCATTTATGCAATCCCAGGCAGTACACCAGGCTCACTCCGTACTCCAACAGTGCCAAGATCCACTGCTCAATGCAGCGTGGTGGCTTTGACAATGACCCTGCCATGATTGGCAATAGAGGCTTATGGTCAGTGATCACCATCACTGGTCTCCCCAGAATGTACAACCAAAAATACTGGTACCCCTTGAGAACAGCCAAGGCCTCATGTTCAATTTGCGAGTAGCGCTGTTCCATCTCTGGGAGTGCCTGGCTTGCAAACGCTATTGGTCTGATGTGTCCATTGGGGACACACTGGGTTAATACTGCACCCAGACCAAATGGGCTTGCATCCACCACGATTTCAGAGTGAAGGCTGGGGTTGAAAAATTCCATAGTGTGCTTCATCATGAGTGCTTTCTTAATTTCCTTGAACACCTACTTTCCAGCAGGTTCCATCTCCACGCCGACTCTTTCTCTGTGAAATTCTTCAACAGTTCCGATAACGTAGCCAAATTCTGAATGAAGTGTCCGCAATAAGTCACCATGCTAGTAACTCACGTACCTCAGAAACATTTTCTGGGAGTTTCGCATTCCTTTGTGTCTTTCACCTTCATGGGGTCAGGAGTAATGCCCCCTTCATGAACACAAATTCAAAGAATGAAATCCTGTTGCAGAGAAACTCAATGAATTCTTTGTGGAACGTGAGTCCCATCTCTTTAATCTTTTCCAGAGTCTTCTCCAACCTCGCCATGTGCTCAACTTCCGATTTGACGAATACAAGAATATCACTTATATTCATTATGCCCTCTAGATCTGCCAGCACCCCTTTGATAATGTTTTGAAAAACTGCAGCAGCTGATGACACACTGAAGCTGATCCTCTTGTAGTGGTATAAACCCCTTTGTGTCGTGAAGGTAGTTATGTATCTAGATTCAGGGTGGAGGACCACCTGATGATAACTGGCCCTCATATCCAGCTTGGAGAAAAACTGGGCCCCTTGGAGGTCCCCCACAAGGTCATCAATGGTGGGGGTTAGGTGATGTTCACGTTAAATCCGTTTATTAGGCAGCCTCATGTCCACGCAAAAGCATACTGAATCTGGCTGTTTAGGTTTTCATGCCACCACAATCGGGAACACCCCTGGGGTTGCCCTCCACCACCACCTTTTCAATGATGTCCAGTTGTGATAGGTGATCCATTTCTTTGTTTACTTTATCCCCCAGGTGGAATGGGATTCTTCTGTGCTTCAACGCCACTGGATGAATGGATTCATCTAAATGGAGTCTCAATGGTTCTCCTGTCAGCTTTCCAATTCCTTCAAACACCTCTGCGAACCTCTCCAACACCACATATGCACAGTTGAAAATCTCCAGCACCTCGGCCACTGCACAGCTGAGTAGAGTATCCTTGCTGAAATCCATGATGAAGAGCCATGCCTTGATTGGCTTTCCTCCATGATGCACTTTCGATAAGAAAGATCCTTTAATCGGTATTGGTTTCACTCCGCCGAACGTGAATATCCTCACTTTGACCTGTCCCAGTACTGGGGGGCCCAGTAGTAATGCACAGTGTCCTTGTGCCAGTACATTGACTGAGGCACCAGTTTCTATTAGCACAGGTATTTCTGATCCATTCACGCTGACAATGCACCTCAGCTGTCTACACATGTTCAGCTTGAAAGCACAGATGCTGGAGATGAAGAATACTTCTCCATCATCGTCCTCTTCATCCTCGACCTCTGGGTAACCGGGATCATCTTCCTGATCCACCTGGCCCACTCTCTGGGGGTGTCTCTGTGTTATGGGACTAATTTTCCTCTGACATCTTGGCACCACTACAGGACCTGGAGGCCTGCACATCCGTGCAAAATGGTCAGATATTCTGCATCTTCCACATGTTCGCCCCTTCGCTGGACACTCACCTGAGTGTGGGAGGTCATACCCACACCTTAAGCAAGGTGTTGGCTGTTCTGGGCCCTTTTCTTTCCTCAGGCTCATTCCCTTCCTCAGCACTCTCACTCCTTGTTGGTGCGGCACCGCACAAATATCATCGATCTTTAGTGCACGTATCGCTGCATTCATCTTAAAGGCCCTCACATCAGCTAAATCACATGAGCGTCCCGTTTCAAGAATGTGTGCTAGAGTCAATCTAGGTTCTCTCTTCATTGTCCCAAGGGCACGTGGATGCCAGATGCCTGAGGCAGCTATAGAAGTTGCCCAACGATTCATCATCCCTCTGTTTTGTGGCATACATTACAAACCTCTCATAGTGTAGGTTTGCTAATGGCATAAAGTGCTCAGGTAACACATTTTCGCCGCTTGATAGGAGTCATTGACTGGTCTCAAAGTCTTGGAAATCTTGTGTACTGCAGGACCAGCTGCGTGAATCAGGGTCGATGTCCTTGCTTCATCGTTCACTTCTGCCGTGGCCCTGATGTACATTTCCAGTCGCTCTATCCATATCTCTATCTCTATCCATTTGGGTCCCAGGCTAGATGGCACTTCAGATGTGCCAATTCTGGCATTGGCACAAGGGATTCTTGTCCACCTCAATGACTGCCGCTGCTGCTGGTACATTTCCTGCCGCCGCTGCTGCGGCGTTGCCTTGGTCCCCGTCCATGGTATCAGACTAGTTCCCCAGGATATGCTGTCTCAACTGAGCGCACAGGCACCTCCACGTTGTTGGGGCCGCAACCCAGAGGGACACTTTTCCCTATTCCTTCCTTATCACAACCATGTGTGTGATGTGGGCCCCAAACGCCTTAACCACTTATGCACATTGTGAAATGGGATCTCCGCCCGTCTTTAAGAGTCAGAATTATGGCAGTAATGAACACGTCTTTTTTTTTCAAACACCCCTGGTGTCGCACGAGTACTCTGTATAAGAGCCTCGATCTCTGGGATGGCAGGTGGTCCAGGGTGTTCCTTACCATGAGGTTGTTGCTCGACAAGCGAGTTAGACAGTTCCTGATCGCTTCATCTGCTTCGGGCTGCATTAGCAATCCTTCCCTTGTCTGAGCACCTGGGTACGTTCAGGCTGACCTCCTCGTTGCCATTGTTGTAAGCTGCGGGCCTGGCGCAGGAGCCGGAGTACACCCCCCGCCCCACAGAGTACACACAAGCCAGTGTTTGCCTTCCGGGCTCCGCATGCACACTCCGGTGCTGATGCAGGAACTGCCAAGCCATTACAGAATGGGGAAAGACCAGATGCAAATCAGACTTGGCCCCACTCCCAAAGGGGCAGTCCAGCCTGAACTTCTAGGCCACATCCCTTCTACACGAGACCACAAGCATCCCCAGACATGTTTCGGCCTCATTGGGCATCATCAGTGAGGAGGAGCTTGGGTCTCTAGCCCCAGCAGGCACAGGACCCACGTCTGAACATACCCCTCCCACACAGGGTGACAAAGCAAAACAAAGAGGTGCTTGCTCGAAGGTTTAGAATTAATCTTCAGCCTCTGGCAATTGCTCTGGCCAACCCTCCAGACCATTGTTCCTTGCCTGCCAAGTCATTAAAGTAAGGGGAAGAACCATCTGAAAATCAGTCTTGGACCCACCCCCAAAGGGGCAGTCCAGCCCAAACTGCTAGGTCACATCCCTTCTGCGCGAGACCACAAGCATCCCCAGACATGTTTCGGCCCCATTGGTCATCGGAAGTGAGGAGTACCTTGGGTCTCTGTGTCCAGTAGGCATGGGGCCCACTTATGGGCATGCCCCTCCCACTCAGCGTGACACAGCAAAACAAAGAGGTAATGGCGGTTTAGAATTAAACTTAAACATATGGCAATTGCTCTGGGCAACCCTCCAGACCATTGTTCCTTGCCTGCCTAGCCATTACTGAAAGGGAAAATACTGTATGCAAATCAGACTTGGTCCTACCCCTAAAGGGGCAGTCAAGCCCAAACTGTTAGGTCACCTCCCTTCTCCACTAGACCACAAGCATCCCCAGACATGTTTCGGCCTTGTTGGGCGTCATCAGTAAGATGTAGCTTGGGTCTCTAGGCCCAGCAGGCATGGGACTCACTTCTGGGCATAGCCGTCCCACTCGGGGTGACAAAGCAAAAACAAGGAGGTGATGGCTGGAAGGTTTTGAATTAATCCTAAACATCTGGCGATTGCTTTGGGCAACCCTCTAGACCATCGTTCTTCACCTGCCAAGTCACTACAGAAAGGGAAAAGACCATATGGAAATCAGACTTGGTCCCACCCCTAAGTGGCAGTCCAGCACAAACTGCTAGGACACATCCCTTATGCATGAGACCACAAGCATCCCCAGACATGTGTAGGCCTTATAGGGTATCATCAGTGAGGAGTAGCTTGGATCTCTAGGCCGAGCAGGCACAGGACCCACGTCTGGGAATACTAATCCCTCTTGGGGTGACAAAGCAAAACAAAGAGGTAATGGCGGTTTAGAATTAAACTTAAACATATGGCAATTACTCTGGGCAACCCTCCAGACCATTGTTCCTTGCCTGCCTAGCCATTACTGAAAGGGAAAATACTGTATGCAAATCAGACTTGGTCTTACCCCTAAAGGGGCTGTGAAGCCCAAACTGTTAGGTCACCTCCCTTCTCCACTAGACCACAAGCATCCCCAGACATGTTTCGGCCTTGTTGGGCGTCATCAGTAAGATGTAGCTTGGGTCTCTAGGCCCAGCAGGCATGGGACTCACTTCTGGGCATAGCCGTCCCACTCGGGGTGACAAAGCAAAAACAAGAAGGTGATGGCTGGAAGGTTTTGAATTGATCCTAAACATCTGGCGATTGCTTTGGGTAACCCTCTAGACCATTGTTCTTCACCTGCCAAGTCACTACAGAAAGGGAAAAGACCATATGGAAATCAGACTTGGTCCCACCCCTAAGTGGCAGTCCAGCACAAACTGCTAGGACACATCCCTTATGCATGAGACCACAAGCATCCCCAGACATGTGTAGGCCTTATAGGGTATCATCAGTGAGGAGTAGCTTGGATCTCTAGGCCCGGCAGGCACAGGACCCACGTCTGGGAATACTCATCCCTCTTGGGGTGACAAAGCAAAACAAAGAGGTAATGGCGGTTTAGAATTAAACTTAAACATATGGCAATTGCTCTGGGCAACCCTCCAGACCATTGTTCCTTGCCTGCCTAGCCATTACTGAAAGGGAAAATACTGTATGCAAATCAGACTTGGTCTTACCCCTAAAGGGGCAGTCAAGCCCAAACTGTTAGGTCACCTCCCTTCTCCACTAGACCACAAGCATCCCCAGACATGTTTCGGCCTTGTTGGGCGTCATCAGTAAGATGTAGCTTGGGTCTCCAGGCCCAGCAGGCATGGGACTCACTTCTGGGCATAGCCGTCCCACTCGGGGTGACAAAGCAAAAACAAGGAGGTGATGGCTGGAAGGTTTTGAATTGATCCTAAACATCTGGCGATTGCTTTGGGCAACCCTCTAGACCATCGTTCTTCACCTGACAAGTCACTACAGAAAGGGAAAAGACCATATGGAAATCAGACTTGGTCCCACCCCTAAGTGGCAGTCCAGAACAAACTGCTAGGACACAACCCTTATGCATGAGACCACAAGCATCCCCAGACATGTTTAGGCCTTATAGTGTATCATCAGTGAGGAGTAGCTTGGATCTCTAGGCCCAGCAGGCACAGGACCCACGCCTGGGAATACTCATCCCTCTTGGGGTGACAAAGCAAAACAAAGAGGTTTAGAATTAATCTTAAAGCACTGGCATAAGCCAAATCCTGTGCCTATGTGTGATGGAGGAACCATGCATCACTGACTACAACTGATCAAAGTTTCCTTGCCGTTCAACTCCTCTGGCAGGTACCCTCAACCCCGAAGATACAGAATCTTTAATATGAGTCCTTCCCATCAGTTTTAGGATCCCTCCAGCACCATTGTGTTATCACTGAAACCTTAGGTATTTGCAAAGCAATGTGCACAGGGACTGCCTATGCAAAAATGGTAATTGCCTGCTGTAGAACTGTTTTTCAGGACCCAGGGTATTACTCTCCTAACACCCCAATGCTGCTGGCGAGTTCTTTCTTTGCTTGTTACTTCACTTTCTCTTCATCACCCAGGGTCCTCTGTGGCTTGAACTGCACCAGAACTCCTGAAAAGGTCCTTTGGTCACTTTTGCAAAAGGTAACTCTTTGCCACGTAAGAATGGCCAACTCCACACAACTGGTCCCCCTTGATCTCTTCTAAAACTGTCTGGCCTAGATAAGAAAAGGGTTTTACTTACCGGGTATTGCATTTTTCTGTTCCAGGAAGGACCAGAATGGAACTCTTAAGAACTCTTCTTGAAACTTTAGTTTGTTAATGCGGAGGACACACTTTGAGAATAATTTGTCAGTCATCCAGCGACGGGGAGAGGACATGGCCAGTGATGGCCCGCAAGGGCTTCAGCGAGGGCTGTTGGCTGTTACTGGCCATGTCTGCCCACCGACAAGGGGGTGAAAGCCATTCAGACCCTGGGGTTCATCCAAGGTGCAAATTGTTTAATCTATTATTATGTTGTTACAAAGTTGGGCTGTGCGCATAGTTCGCAAGCCCAAACTCCCATAAAAATAAATGAAAACAAGATTGCCGATGCCATAGAAAAAGTGACTTAGTTCTTTTTCCATTTCTATGATGGCAGCCACTGGCAGGAGGATCTAAGGGGGACCTGGCTAACAACCTCCGTTCCACATAGTAAGTGAGGAGGGAGGGAGGTGGGGAAAGGGTAAGGTTTGTTTTTGTGGGTGAGGTGCAAGTGGGGACAAGGGGGGTCAACAGGGAGAGGCACCCTGTCGCTTCCCCTAATAAAAATGGCACCACCCAGGGAAGGGCCTTGGGTGGCTGGAAACAGTGAGCGGCTGTGTTCTCGCCTGCTGGTCCGGCCACCCCATTGGCTGAGTGCCCTTTCCCCAGGTCTGAATTAAACCTTCAGGTAGCAACTATGAAACAATTCATTTGAATGCTGTGGGCTTTGAAATAGCAAGAAATGAAACATCTGCACTGTGCAAACGGAAAGAAACTGATTCTATAATCAAAATGACCTAATCTGACTTTGTAGGTCACATTTTTTAATGAATGGATGTTCGTCCAACGAAAAGTGCAAATAAAAAAGAAAGTTTTCTATTGGAAAAAGGCTTACTGTACAAAAGAACCAAAATTACTATGCAAATGAAATAAGGATTAGCAAGGCACTTTAAAAGCACACATCAACGTATGAGATAGGCGCACAAGACATGGAATATATTATTGGAAACATGAATTGAACTCACTGGGGGTCCTTTTCTAAAATCCCGTAAATTGCACGCAGGAGACTGACCTGTTTCATTTGTTCTTCAGTAGAAAAAGCCCCCCTCTGGCAATTTTTGACATTTGCACTACAACATGCAAAATGGAGTAAAAAGCACGCTGGAACACCTTTGCGCCTCATTTTTGCACAGCGTAGTCGAAGCCTTGTTAAAAGCTCCTGGGTGTTTATGCATAGCAGGGAGCATGTGCAGTGAATTCCTATGCATTCTGCGTGCTTTTCAGCAGGTGTAAGAATCGGCCTATCCCGCAGGAATCCAAACTTGTATGGCACAGCAGGTGGGCTGGTGGAAGCAGTCATTCCATGCCGCACCCAGGCTTCGCTTTACAAATCAGTGCATATGTGGAGCAGCTTAAAAAGCATCTTTCAAAGTGTTACTCTTGCCTTTTACGCATGCGTGTTATGCTAGTACTGTCGAAAGTCACCACCACTGACTTTTGGTGCTCTGGATCAGTACGTTCAGTGTTTCAACTATAGCAAAAGCCTGATGTCTTTGCGGTGGCTTAATCTATGTGCTGGGGGGCATTGCTGTTGTATACTGCATTGCAAGCACCAGGAAGGTTGGAGTATTCCTTCCATTGTTGTTTGTTATACAGTGGTGGTCAACCTGTGACTCCCCTGGTGTTGTAGCCTATGACTGCCACAACCTCACTCCATTCCTCCCTGTCAATGTCAGCGCAGGTGAGTGAGGTCTGTAATTGGGTTTCTATTCTCTGAAGGTACTCTGAAAAATACACCCCTTTGTCCCGTGGCTTTCCGCCTCCCCCGGGTGGTGTCCGCCTTGATCACTAGCTGCATTGATTATTGCAATGCATTGCACCTGGCCCAGCCGATGGGTCTTGTCCAGAGGCTGCAGCGCCTACAGAACATGGTGGCAAGGATTGCTTCAGGTTCTCCTTACGGAGCCCACATTAGTCCTGTCCTCTGATTCCTACATTGGCTGCCGGCTGCTGAGAGGATTACATTTAAGGCCCTCTGCCTCCGGCACCGGGCCTACTATCTTCAGGGGGCAGAGTATCTGCAAGACAAGTTCCCCCACAATACCCCGGGCCGGACTCTGTGCTCCATATCAGCCAATCTGGTGGTCAGCCCGAAATTCCGGCTGAAAATGGGTGGCCGGGGTTTTTCTATTGCAGTCGGTACTCTTTGGAATGCGATCCCGGTTTCCCTACAAAGGGTGGAGAATTATCTCCAATTCCACCGTTGTCTTAAAACTCTTCTTTTCTAGCCTAGCCCTGTGCAACGTCCTGGGTATCCCAGCGCCAAGATGCCCTCGGGTGTACGTCCGCTCTACAAGCGTGGCTAACATAACATTGACCATACTGGCAAGGGCTGATGTGTGTTGCAGGCCAAAACAACAGAAGGGCTGCGAGTTGACCACTTCTGCGGTACCCTCGAATTCAAAGATCATGACAGTGAACAAAAGTGGTGGGCGATATTCCCACTGGAGAAACAGAATTGGCAAAATTCAGCAACAATTCCGTTCCACAGGCTGGGAAATTTCCCACTTTTTCTGCTGCACTTTGGGCGTTTTTATTTTTGGAGTGAAATTTCTTTTTTCAATTAACTTTCTTTTTTTTGTGTACTTTTGGGACACAAACGAAATGTTGGGGCGAAACACCACTTCCGAGTCGGAAATTTCAATTGAAAAAAAAAAACGGGCGAAATTGACAGATTGGCCAAAATCTGCCAGGAATCTGATATTTTTCTTGCGGAACAGAATTAGCCATTTTCGCCCACCCCTAGTGAATAAACTACCAGCTATAAGACGTCCGGGCACTTCCCGATGTACAAGAAAAAACATGCCTCATTTACAAAACCATAAATGCCAGTCACCAAAATGCATACATTTCCTGTTAGGGTAGCTCAGGGGTTACCCCCTGCCTCAGACCTGGGGCAACGTTGGACTTGATCACTTTGAATACTACGTGAAGTCCATCTCAACCCTCCAATCTTCCAGGTCGATCCATTGAGAACAGATAAAACGGGCAATGATAACAGCTCCACAGGAGTAGAAGGTATGATCACTGAGGTGCTGATGTTGCCCCCACCCTCCCCCCCCCACAACCTGGCAGCAATGTGTCGGAAATGTGCATTCATTTTTGTTTTGGAGGTATGTGGCTAGGCAACAGAATTTTAAGCCATAACATACTATTTATTCATTTATTTGTATGGGCTATACACAACCTTTACAAAACTATTTGATATACACAAAAGAAAACAACTCTGTATAAAGAAGAAAGAATTCCTCATAGAATACTAAAAACAATATAAATAGCAGTTAATGCAAAACAAAGTAAAAGAACATAATTGGGATCGAATGTTTCTAGAAATTGATATACATATACATTCAATATCTGTACTAAAACTTATTGCTGATTCATATTGTCTGCTTATGACCGAAACAGTGCCTAAAAAATAGATGTGATGGACCGACATCGTTATATCAAACCAAACACAAAACATTCCCTGGAGTGCATCTATAATTCATTGCATGACGTATTATATCACTCGAGATATATGCTAAATAATGTGATACATTTACATAACTTTTCCTTTCCAGTACAATGAGACACACCTGAAAGAAAACAACGGCCCAGGCGGTAGGAGAAGGGGTGGTGATGCTGCCTGCTGTCAGCAAACCCCAATAATTTTCAGAAAACCCTTAGAGTAATCGCGCAACAATGTGCATCTTAAAAGGTGTTTATTTGGGCCGTGCAGGTGTCTAAATTGACCTGTTCGCATCTCAATCTAATGTTAATAGTATGCAAGAAAAGACAAAGGCGTCATGTATTGTGTAACCTTACAACATGCCATTGTATGGTTGCACAATTACAGGTACAAGACGATCAAGAGAATACAATGGAGAGGGGTTGGTAGGTAAGCATATGTGGTTTCAAGCCAAGTATATTTGGGATTTCATAATAGGGCTGTGGTTTTGATTTGTAGGAAGTGAGCCCAGGAAGTGGGTGGAGCCACATATGTAGGCTGAAGGTTAGTAGGAGGGATGTGGTGGGGATGTCTGAAGGGTAGATGTGAAATTACGTTTTGCTGGAAGGTGCCACTGATCATCATTCTTCAGTCGCTGCAACCTATCTTAAGTTTTCAAAGCATTTCAGCGAATTTTCTGACTTAAAGGTAATTCCAGTCCTGGGGCTCAGTACTCTGAGGACATGCCACTGTGTCTTAGCCGTCTGAATGACAGCTGGTGGAGTGCATCTGCATTTGCCAAGTGGAGGTTGCCGGCCGGTGCGCAGCGCAGTACAACTTTCTGCAAATGTACAGGGCTCTTCTTCTGATAGGGGTTGCTCATCGATCAAATTGCTTTACATTTGATCCTGAATTTCACTGGTAACCAGTAAAGTGCTTTTTGGGCAGGAAGCACATCGTCCAGGATTTTCGTGTTCATTCACAGTTTGGTAGCCTGATTAGCCTTCTTAGGGACCTAGGGCAACCTTCTTAGGTGGAACAATGTCAATGACATTGAAGTCCTCAAAGGGTTCCATGGTAATTCCCCTGCAGGCTGGTCTCCCTGGATCCTAGCTTCCCGGGTCACTGCAGGGGAAACGCTATCTCATCCACGACTGCCCCTCTTTTGGATGCAGAGGACACCGCCCCAACCCGAGATGCACCAGCCCGCTTCTCCCACACAATCCTCCTGTCACAAGTGGCATACACCCCACAACCCTGGCCTTGTACCAACCCCCGCTCCCCTGCCCACCTCCCTAAAACCCTTCCCCTACCCCCTCAGCCATTCTTTCCCCAACCCCATCCTCACCGTCACCTACCCTCACCCAACACGCTCCTTACCTTTTCAGACTGCCGCCAATGATTCAGGATCCGCACTATGAGATGCAAATTCAGTCATGCGTTGTTTCCAACATGTCGCCATTTTGGAAAGGCGGCCTGTTGGGAAATGTTTTCAAGCAAAGTGAGAAATACCCCTCTAATCACAGCATGAGTAAGGCTTTTGTCGGTTACTCCCGGGGGTTGGCCACTGGATTTTGTTTCCGACCCAGGGTAGTTGTACAGTAGTACTATTGACAACTGGATAAAGCTGAGTTAACCAAAGATCTACATGCAATATTATGTTAAGGTTATTTGCTTTTGCTGATGGTTCAGGGTGTATGTTCTATATCATGGCCAGGTGGATGAATGGCAGTCTCTTGGATTTTGTTTCACCCATTTTGGCACCATTCATTCATGGTCCAAGCGTTCGTTCAGGCGTGTCTGGTTCGTCAAGAAATTATCCATGCAGGTGTGAGTCCTGACGGCTATCGGTCGACATCTGAATTTATATCTGAAATGTCTCTGTTATCTGTGGAAGTGGGTGACTATACTTTACTTGAGACCGTTAACTCAGGATTCTGGGGATTTAAGTCAGCAGAACTGCACTAGTACCTAGCAAGGGAATTGTTTGACGCAGAGGCATCGGCCAAGCTAAAGATGATGTTTATTAAATGAGGTGACACAGGCGTACATGGCAGGAATTCGTTGGCCATCCGTGTGCCTATCCAGAGTTCCTGAATTTCAAACCTTTGTTAACACCCTTATTGCAAAGAGTTGCTTTGCCCAATGAAGGGTACTTAGAGTCTGCACTTGGCACGCAAAACACTACAATGTCAAAGGCCAGCCTTTAGTCTTGAGGGGTAGATGAGGTGGATGGGGAGAAACACATTCATGCTATTGAAGTGGTAAGGCCTCTTCCTGCTGATGCTTCTCCTTTCCTTGAAGGCATTGGTGCAGACAAGGCCGCCCCATTGCCATTGTATGTGCTGCAGGGCTTCTGGAGGAAGGAGCCACATTGCTTTATGTGTGTGTAATCCCCTTATTGCCTCCTCGGTTCCTGGATAATGCAGAGAGAATGCTGATTTTCACCACTTCCCGTTCCTGCATCCGTTCCCCGCTAAAGTGCCACCAGAGGAGAGGGAATAGCCACCGGTTGCAGGCTGCTTGACTTGTGGCTTGGAAGTAAGAGGCGCAAGTGGTCCAGGGCGGTATCCAGTGGTAATAACGAAAAAGAAATTCTGAACAACATTTAGAATTAATCATTTTTACCGAAGAAATTGTAAAGTTCTTTAATATGCATATATATATATATATATATATATATATATATATATATATATATATATATATATATATATATATATATATATATATATATATATATATCAGTGTTGCTATCCTACCTGAGGGATACTAAGGATTTTCTTCAACATATCACTAACACACCCTGGGAAGAGGGTTTAATTTTGGCTACACTAGACTTGGTTTCTTTATACACCTCGATCAACCACACTGTCGGTGTTAATGCATGCAAATATTATTTGGACACTCGCTCTCTCAACTATCTTGGGCACAGTTCTATGATTATAGATATGCTTTTGTTCTGTCTACAAAACAATGTCTTTCTCTTTGAAGGGTCTTTCTATCGGCAGGTCAGAGGGACTGCCATGGGAACTACCTTCACACCATCTTATGCTAACCTTACGATGGGGTGGTGGGAAGTTACTTTTCTTTCTGACTTGCTTTCATCTTGTTTTCCAACACAGATTGTTTCTTGGTGGTGGTACATCGATGATGTGTTTGTTATTTGGAAGGGTTCAGAAAATGAGTGGTTATCTTTTGTCAAAAGCATTAATAACAACAAGGTCAACCTTTGCTTTACTGAATGTCACAGCTATTCTGAGATTGTCTACTTGGACGTCATTGTCACACTGGACAGTACAGGTTTTTATACGGCACTCCACAAAAAACCTACCAATACCGGTTTGCCACTTCATGCTATTAGTTGCCATCCTCCGGCATGTAAGAAATCTATTCCATATGGTGAATTTATCCGGTACCGCCGTAACTGTACTAATATTACGTGTTTTGACGACCAATGTGCACTGACAGCTGCTAACTTTGTGAAACAAGGATATAATAAGAAAAACATCGAAATGGCATATATCCGAGAACGTGAAATGTCCAGAGACAAACTGCTGTATGACACCACTCCCAAAGCCAAAATCAATGATGGCCCGAGATTGATCATTACGTTTGATACTGCCTCAAATAACATTCGGAAAATCATTGAGAAACATTGGTATGTGCTCACTCTAGACAATGATCTTAGGCCTATTCTGGCTAATTGTCCTACTCTTACATACAAACGTGTGCCCTCCCTAAGAGATAAACTAGTTTCCAGTTTCTTATCGCCAGGTGGCAAAAACTTGTCATCTATGACTTGGCTCCCTGTCTCCACCTTTGGGTTTACAAAATGCATGAAGTGCAAAGTTTGTGCACATGCCACTGCACAGAAATCATTTATACATCCAGTGACTAAAATCCAGCAGAAGATACAATTCTCGATCAACTGTGATACCACCTTTGTTGTATATGTGCTTTCATGCCCATGCATGAGATGGTATGTTGGGAGCACCACATGCAAATTGAAGTTGAGAATTTTGAAACACTTGAGAGCCATTAAGAACTCTGATCCGGCGTATCCAATGGCCAAGCATTTTAAACTGGAACACCAGAATGATTTTAAACTGTTAACTTTTTTTGCAGTGGTACACGTGCCTGCTCATCCCAGGGGTGGTGACCGGATCTTGAAATTGCGACAGCTAGAAACCAGATTTATTCTGGATTTCGAAACTAAGTACCCAAGGGGTCACAATATCGATGAGGAGTTATACACTTTTCTGGGCACTTAGGCCCTTCATCCTTGGCATTCTTTTACCACTCTTGAATTGTCTCCCTTCTCTGTTGTTTCTTGTTCCTTATTGTTTTGATCTGCATGTCCAGTTGGACTTTCATTTCTTGTTTCTCTCTAGTTTCTTTAGTTTTGAGATGTTTTGTCTAAATTTTCTTTAATCTGTTTAAATATTAGCTGTTTCTAATTTTGATTTGGCCATGCACTCTGCAATTCATGGGGATTGTCTTTGCACATAATTGTGGTCCCACTTTGTGTTTATCTGCGGTCCTTTGTATCTCCCCTTTCTCTGGTGGTGTATGCTTATTGTGTTGTGTTTCTGCTCTTTGCAGTTGGCTTTGCCCATTTTATCAATTGATTCATCTAATGTTATCATTGGCTTAGCGTGTTATTGTGTTCATCCGATATTACCAATTAGGATTGTCCTTGTTGCTTTTGCACTTGCACTTTAGTTTGGCCTCGCCACTATGAGGCTTGATGGACACTTTGGTGTCTTGCTGCTATATTGGGAATATTACCTGTTCTTGCTGCTTTTGCACTTGCACTTTACTTGCTGCTACATTGGGAATATTACCTGTTCATGCTGCTTCTGCACTCGCACTTTACTGTGGCTTTGCCACTATGAGGCTTGATAGACACATTGTTGCCTTGCTATGCATGCACTTTCTTTGGTAATATTACTTGCACTTTACACAACACATAACACTTGCCTTTATCATATAACACATTAACGTCCACCTCTGTATGTGTCAGAAGCCGAGGCTGGGTGGTCTTTTGAGGTTGCTGGACATCGAAATCTTGGCTTCTCTATATGATTAGGGATTGGAGTTTTATTATCTATATATACGGTTTTTAATCTTTTGCTACAACTGTTTATATATATGTGTTAATTTTAGCAATGCTATATTTGGGATTTGCTGTTTGCTGCATGTTGGTTTTAGTACTGTATTACCTTCCATGATAATTAGCTTACTGTCATCCATGCACTGGCATTTTAGCATTTTATTGTGGTTGGTGGCACACGTCATATATTTTGTACAACTCTATGATAATGGATATGCCTTGCATGAGATAGGATGTCTTTTTAGTATCCAACTTTCACCCACCATGTATTGTTTTGTCCTGGATGCCAACTTGAGATTCTATATTTCATTATGTGCATGTTCAGTTGTATTTATGCAATGTTGTTATTTCGAGCATTAGACCAGCTATATCCAAAGACTACAAACTTACATCTGCACATCAGAATATACGTGGGGGTCGTTGATTTCTAACTCCATGCAGAATCCGACCATCATTGTGCACTATGCGTTTAATCTGTTATTTTATTATTTGTGCTGTGCTGATTTCCAACACTGGCTGCGTTTAGCTCGCCCATGCATTCAACTATATTATGTCATGCATTTTTACCCCTTTCCATCATGGCCGCCTGTTTTCAATCCTCAGCTATGACTTGTCATTGTAACTAACAGAGTAATAGGACTGTTTTCCACTGTGTGCATTTTAACCAGTCTTTTTTCTTTCCCCATTCATGATCAAGTGCTCGGTGTAGCGCGAAACGCGTTGTTTGCAGGTCGCATACCATGGCGTCCTGCCTCTGTTTGTCTGTGTTTTGTTGCATTTTTGTACCACATGTTTGTGTGTACAAGTATATTTTTTCTTGTTGAACATTAAAGGTATCCGTATTATACACACGGCATGCTTTTTTTGTTTACACCCAGAAATTTTGGAGTTTTGCAACCTATGCCTGGCTCGCGGGAGTGCGGTTCATCTTTCCTCCTTTTTGTTCAATATATATATATATATAATATATATAGGGGCGCAGGTAAGGGGTTAAAACGGGTGTGGAGGGTGTTGGGCTGGGGTTATAAACAAAGGGAAACAGGAGTGATAAGGGGGGACCCCCAAAATGGACAAATGTTTTGTTAAAAACGTTTTTGTTATTTTTTGATCCATTAATTTATTGATTTTGCATTTTTAAAGCGCTCACACAGCCCGGGGGCATTGAAGCGCTGTTACAGGAATTTGACTTAGTTGCGTATTTGTAACACGCTTAATACCCAGAGGTTTCTAAGCGCGGACCCGGGTACCGAACCTGTGTTGCTTTGTATCATCTTGTTTCCAAGGCGAGCACGTTTCCGCTGAGCTATCCTTCCGGGAGTATCACAGTGAACCGACCAGGGCCTGTCCGTCTGGTCAGGTTGAGAACCAATACTCTTTAATGTCGCTTGTTAGCAAGACCTCTGATTCAGACCCACCTCCTGTCTGCCAGGCTAGCTTACTCTCCAGGTTGCTTCTGTGTAAACGATATGTGTGTCCTTGAGTGTGCCATCGCGGGCATCTGTAACCGTGACAACCAACGCCTAAGAGCATTCTAGTAAACACTTACGTTATATTGAATCTTTTATCTTTTTAAAACACTCTTGCCGTGTTGATTTAGTCCATGCTAATCAAACACAGCTCATCAAGAGAGGGTGCATAGACCCTCTTCACTGCCTCCCCTTCACACATGCTCAGGAACACGGGGTGGACTAACTGTAGGTTCCAAGAAAAAAAATATGAGACTAAGGAAATGGAGGGAATGCGGGCTTATACCACAGGTGCAAGTCTGGGTTCCTATTTTATTTTATTTATTTATTTATTTTATTCGAATTTGTGTAGCGCGCAGCAGCCCTAAGGAATTGCTGTGCTTGTTACAGAGAGTGGCAATCTTTGTTACAGAGTTAAACATTAATACTTTACAAACAATGTCATATTTACATACAGTATATATACAATTACAGTCGAGGTGATTAGGAGAAGAAAGAAAGTAAGGATAGAGAGGAAGGTTAGTTAGCGAAGGACATTTTGAGGTTTTTGCGGAAAGCAGGGAGGGAGGTTTCAGCTCTGAGTGTGGTGGGTAGCGAGTTCCATAGTTTCGGGGCTATGTAGGAGAACCTAATCCCTCCTGCATTGGCTCTGCGGATGTGAGGGATATGGAGTTGATTGGCGTACTGTGTTCTTGTGGGACGCATGGAAGATGTTTTGGATATGGATTCTGTTAGGTATGATGGTGCTGTGTGGTTGATGCATTTGTGCGTGATGGTGAGGATTTTGAGTGTGATGCAGTCTTTGATGGGGAGCCACTGTGCTGTTTGTCTGGCTTGAGAGATGGGGCCCCATCTAGGGATGCTTAGCGCTGCTTTGAGGGCATTGTTTTGTGTAGTTTGGAGTCTTCTTAGGTTTGTCATGGATGTGCCTGCTAGGAGGGCATTACAATAATTTCATTTTGATCCTATGGTTGCTCTAGCTATTGTGAGGCAGTTAGGTTTAGAGAGGTAGGGTTTTATGGCATTCATGAGTTTATGCTGAGGCGGATGTGATGGCACTGACTTGTTTGTTCATTGATAGCGTAGCATCAATGTACACGCCTAGTGTCTTAACAGATGACGAGACTGGGATGATTGAGTTGTCAATGTTGAAATTGGAGTATTGGAGGTCAAGTTTGGCTAGGGTGGCTTTTAGACCGGGATAAGAATTTCTCTCTTATCCCCGTTTAGGCATAGGCTGTTGGCCGCCATCCAAGCTTGGATTGTGGAGTAAATTTTATGTAATGTGGTGGAATCTTGTTCGTAGGACCCAGACAGTGGTAAGAGTACTTGGGTATCGCCAGCATAATTAGTATATGCTATACCCAGTGAATATAGAAGTTCGAACAGGGGTTGGTAAAAAGGTTGTATAGAGTCAGGGCTGTGCAGGAGCCTTGATGGACTCACTGACACAAGAAGAGGTGGGAGGGTATTTATACTGCTTCACCAAACAACCCTCCAAACTAGGGAAGCAACCCTTTACAAAAATACAAAGAGTTTGGTGTGCAGTGTGTTGTTCAGGTGATGCATCTGTCTAAGGCCAGATCAGGTTTTCTACACTACACATAAAGAGCATATTATTCTCCACAGTGGAGTGTAGGAACACATAACCTGTTTGGTGCTACTCATTGCACTTTCAAAAAAGAAATTTTATCACAGTATAAAAATTTTTATTCAATAAATTATCAATAGTTAAAAACAGAGAATTCTTCAGAGGAGCAATTCATATTTCATAAACACAATACAATGAAAAAATGTAAACAGTGCACAAGACAACCTCAAACAGATACTATATGAGTTACAGTGGCATAAAACCATCATTAGTTGGGTTCCACCCTACAGAATACAGAAAGGAATCTATAGCCACAAAGAAATATTTTGTTATATAGACAGAGCAACCTGGGGTCAACTGATTCGCCCACACTGTGCTCCACACTAAATTGCACCAAGGTACTCACACTGCATCATACCCAGTCAACCCTTGATGGACTCCACAGTGGATGGTGGTGGGGTCCGCAATTAGCTATGTTGGGAATACCTTCATTGCTCTCCCCTCAAGGAAGGAGGTGATCCAGGTGGTTGCTTTTTTGGAGAAATGGGCTGCTTGAGTGAGGTGTGTGGTCAAAGTCTTGTGATCAACCAGATCAAAGGCCGCAGAGAGATTGAGGAGTAGGTGGAGGGCTGGCTTGACCTTGTCCAGGATTTGAGCGATTTGGTTCTTAAGGTCTAGTAAGACCGTTTCAGTTCCGTGACCTTTGCGGAATCCAGATTGTCTCTTGCCTAATATGGAGTTGGATTCCAAATAGAGTTGGATCTGGTTAGGAGCCGCCTTATCAAGAATTTTGAGAAGGAAGGGGATGTTGGTTATCGCTCTGTAGTTATTGGGCTGTGCTGGGTCTAGTGAAGTTCTTTTTAGGAGGGGGCGTACCCAAGCATCTTTGAGGCTGTCAGGAACAGTACCTGATCTGAAGGAGGCATTCATGAAAGCTGTTAGGATGGGAGAGAGGTCCTTGGCACATTCCTTGATGATTTTGGGGGGGCAAATGTCCCCTTTGCAGAGGGATGGCTTGTGGTGGTTAATTAGATCTATGACCTCTGACTCTGATGTGTCCCTGAACGAAAATTGAGAGTGATGAAGGTCATGGTGTTGCGGTTTGTGATGGTGAGGGCAGCTGTGGGCTGGGGAGTGCTGTGTAATGGTCTTGAATTCTTTTTTGTAGGAGGTCTATTTTAGTAAGTAATGCAGTCTGGATGCTAATGCACCAGGTTTTGTCCTTGATGATCTCGTCTGTGCTAGTTGGAGGTGTGATGAGTTTGTTGAAGATAGTGAATATCTCTTTCGGTTGGGAGTTCGTTTTAGAGAGCCTGTCATTGAAGGAGTTGGATTTGGCTGAAATAATCGCTTATTTGTAATGTGTAGCTATCTGTTTGAAGTTGTATTTGGTTGAGTCATTGGGGTTGTTCTGCCAATCTTTAAGCGCTTCACATTTATGTGAGTGAAGGGTGTGGAGTTAGTCTGTGAACCACGCGTTGTAGAGGAAAGATTTATTTTCTTTCTTACTTTTGAGAGGAGCTATGGAATTTATAGCATTGGAGAGCATATCTTTAATGATGTCTGCTAGTATGTTGGGATCCTTTGAGAAGGGTGGTGCTAGACACGGGGTGTCACGGTAAGGTCGGAGGTTATCCGCATTAAGTTTTTTAGAGCTTCTTGCTTGTGCCGGTGGGGCATGTGTGAGGGATTTGGTGTTAGGGGCTGTGGGTATAGTGAACTGAATGCATGTGTGAACCGCCCAAGGGTAGGCAGATTTCACAGTAATGGACGATACTCAATTGTGATCCATTATCCAATCTAGGGTGCTGCCTTTGGAGTGAGTCGGGCTCAAGACTTTTTGGGTGAAGCCTAGGTCTCCCAGATCTTTAGATAGTGCTGTGGCTGGTTTGTCCTTAGGGTCGTTGAAGCCTAGGTTCAAGTCCCCGAGGAGTAACATTTGTGAGGATTTTTTGATGTTGTTGCTGAGTATGTGGGTGAGGTGATCTTGGAAGTCGGAGGGAAGGCCTGGAGGTCTGTATAGTATGTGTAGGTTGATGGTGTCATTGGGCGATTGTCCTAGCCTCTTGATTGGCTGGGACCTCTTCCCCCAGTGCTAATTTGAAATAGTAGAATGGTGGTGCAGCTTAGATTCTAAAATCATAACAAAGTCATTCTGCCACGAGACAACGCCATTTATGAGAATTTGAAAATAAATGTAAGTTGCAAAACAGGGATCCAACATTTAGCTAAAAAGTGATCTTTTAGGAAGAGTGAACAAATCTGTAAAATAATCCAAATGAACAGACAATAAAACATAACACTAGTGGACTGGAGTGCCAAAGTAGCCTTAGACAAGCCTGCCAATGCAGTTATGCAAGTAGCCTTAGACAGGCGTGCCCAATGCAGTTATGCAAATAGCCTTTGACAAGCTTGCCCAGTGCAGTTATGCAAGTCAGACCTAGACAAGCTTGCCCAATGCAGTAATGCAAGTAGCCTTAGACAAGCTTTCCCAATGCAGTTATGCAAGTCAGCCTTAGAGAAGCTTGCCCAATGCAGTTATGCAAGTCAGCCTTAGACAAGCGTGCCCAATGCAGTTATGCAAGTCAACCTTAGACAAGCGTGCCCAATGCAGTTATGCAAGTATCCTTAGACAAGCTTGCCCAATGCAGTTATGCAAGTCAGCCTTAGACAAGTTTGCCAATGCAGTTATGCAAGTAGCCTTAGACAAGCTTGCCCAATGCAGTTATGCAAGTCAACCTTAGACAAGCTTTCCCAATGCAGTTATGCAAGTCAGCCTTAGACAAGCTTGCCCAATGCAGTTATGCAAGTATCCTTAGACAAGCTTGCCCAATGCAGTTATGCAAGTCAGCCTTAGACAAGTTTGCCAATGCAGTTATGCAAGTAGCCTTAGACAAGCTTGCCCAATGCAGTTATGCAAGTCAACCTTAGACAAGCTTTCCCAATGCAGTTATGCAAGTCAGCGTTTTTAGACAAGCTTGCCCGCTGGTAATGAGCACCCAGTGATCCGTGTATACAAATGAACTAGGGAGCTGGAATAGGGAAAGCAGTCTGCAGTAAAGCCAAAATTGTCATTTCTAATCGTGACGTGATTATGTCTGTGAAAGAATGGGAAAATATATCGAGAAATACTAAATGATGTGTTTGTAACCCATAGCCACGACTAATGCATCCAAGGTGACTATTCAGAACAAATCCAATGCTGGCTAAACTTTTTAAAGTTGGAATTAAATACACACACCATTGTTGGTAACGTGCATCTACGCTAGCAAATGTACCCAACACTGCGTGGTCCTGCTTGAAGGTCTTCTGGGTACAGGTGTTGGAAAGGACAGGCCTGTGGTGGATCAGATTGTGGACAAAAGATAAAAGAACATGGCTCCTCTGGCTGTAATGTTTGCTAAGAATTTAGTAATCAAACACTGGAAGGTAAAGGAAAGCCCAGATGAGGAAACATGGCATTAGGGTCAGCCGAAACATGCAGTATTGAAGAGGCGATTATTAAGAAGGGAAGATGCGGTTAATAGATATGATCAGCTTGGTATGAAATTCTAGAGTTGTACGTGACCTGCATGCAGTGATAGACATTGATATGTCGTATACATATAATAATAAAAATAATAATAATAATCTTTATTGTGATTTAGCTCGAAGAGCTTTACATAAAAAGTAATACATGAATCAATACTAATGAATACCATAGACATCATTACACACCACGTACTCAGCAAACATCATCATTACACAAACAGCCTTCCTAAAAACCAATGAAACTCAATAATTAGTGCATCATTAATTCAACAGCGAACACACAAACTGCAAACAAAGCAAGACAGACGACAAAAACGATCACGCATTAAATCGTCTTGGTCCTCTTTACTTGCACAGTTATTACGGAATGACCACAAAAATGGGTATTTTAGTTAGTAATGATAGTCAAACAATATTCATCGTTCAATGGGTTCAATTGAATTAGTCTGTGGTTCTCAAATTGTAAAAATAGCAGATGGCAAATAACTGCCTTTCCCAAGGCTAACAGGTAAATCCTCCAAATTCGGCTACAGCAACACAGTGACTTCCAATCGTGCTTCTAGAGAGGTATATACCCTATGACTTCAACCTCACACCAACCGTTCTTTTGCACATTTGCATACTCGGTACAGCACCAGTGGGGGCGGTGTTTGTGCATTCAGACAACAAGCCCCAAAAATGTCTGTTTTAATAGACTGTTATGAATGTACCAGGTTACCCAGATTGCACATATATGTTGGGCTCAGCTTCACACACTCCGTAAGTACATGTTTGGCTGTCTCAAGCGTATGTGGAAGCCTTCAAATCCGACACAACTGCTCCATGTCGTTTAGACCTAAATGTGAGTCAGGAACAGTTAACAGTGGCAATTCATTCACTCTTAGAACTAATAGAAAATGCCTATCTTCTGTGTCAGGACAAAATAGTAGGTAAGGCTGCGGCTTCCTATATAGGTGAGCTATTTTAGCTACAGTCGCCCAACTTTTTAGGTTAGCCTGATGGGAGTAGTTCTTGTACCAATTCCATCGATGTAGCCTCTTTTTGAAAACCCTTACTATCTCCCCATGGGTCCTGTTACTTTCAAAATTACGCTGCCATTTGATCTGTTTGAAAAGCTCCTTAATCAATATATCATAGGTCCTTGCCCCAAGAGGGGGCTTTCACGTTTGATTCAATAGTCCACATTGCGGATTAATTTTAGATTTTATGTATAATAAACCCCTACCTCTAATTATCATGCCATGCAGTGATGTAAGGCCCAATTCCAGACGATCCAGTTGGACTGGACAGAAGGGTTTCAACCCCAGAATGTTATGCCAAAATTCTCCCTCGATCCGGTCCAGCTAGGTTAGTCTGATAATGTTGAGACCTCAAGACCGTATAGTATTGCTGGGGAAAAGCATTGTTTATAAAGTAGAATAACCCCAGACAATGAGAAGCCAGCCTGAGCCTTGGACACCATTCATATTTCAGCTGTGAGTTGGTTGGCTCTTTGGATTTTGTTCTTGACCATGTTCTCGTAACCAGAAGGTCCAACTTCTATTCCCAGATATTTGTAAGACTGCATGTAGGTAACAGTAGCTCTATCTGTCTCAAGTCTTACCCTATTTACCTTTTTTTTGTTATTAGCATAATCTGGGATTTGTCAAGGTTTATGGCCAGATCGTGTTTAGCCGTAAACTTTGCCAACTCATTACACAGTGTTCTCATGTCTGATATAGTCCTGGCAAACATGATTAAATCATAAGCATATGGCATAGATACCATAGGGACATTACTGATTCTCGGTGGACACCAGGATTTGGCCTCTAGTATTCCAGGGAGATCAGATATGTAAAGATTAAACTACAGGGGAGCCAACGTACATCCTTGTTTGACTCCCCTGTTGATCTGAACCTCTGAGGTGACTGTTCCCATTTTGAACAGACATACTCTTGACCATTATTGGTGTGGAGTTCAATAACCATATGTATTCACCATGAAGGACAACCCATCCTCTGCATTGTGGCCCACAGAGTGGAACTGTTTACCTGGTCAAAAGCTGACTTAAAATCAACATATAGTACAGGAGAACCCCTGCAGCAGGTCTTTTGGATTAGGTGGTCATGGACTCAGATATTATATAATGTGCCAGAGCCGGGCTGGAAACCCGTCTGAAAAGGGTGAAGGATGGAGTTCATCTCCTCCCAATGAGTCAATTCCTTTGAAACCAAAGCCGCAAAGAGTTTTCTGGTGACGTCCAAAATGGACAGCAGTCTATAGTTGTTTACATCCTTCGAGACCTGTATGCAGTGACAGACATTGGTATGATATATATATATATATATATATATATATTTTTTTTTATATACAGAAATATATATCAGGAGTTCCTTAGTCCGCCCCTCCTCTGTGCCTTAGTGTGAATCCCTCACACACCTGATTCACCCCTATCTTTTGTTTCCTATTGCTCTGACTCCACTCCCTGTAGTGATATATGATGTGCTGGCCGGCATAGAGGGTGCCTGCACACAGTACACAGTGAAGTTCGGTAGTCAGTGATGTTCGGTGAGTGCAGACTTTTTGTGGTTGTGTAGGTTTATGAGAGGGTGGTCAGCGGACGGGAGGATGTTTTCCATAGGTTCTAGCAGGATGGTGCGAATAAAAGTGTTATTTCTGATAGATAGTGATATTGTCTAACAATAAAGGTTAGAAAAAAGATGTATAAAATTAAATGTAATTGTGTTGTCAAATATGAATACATTGATAAGAGTGTTGACATATCTTGAGATATCTGGAGTTTCCTCAGCACTAATGCCGGAGCGAATTGGATTTGAACACCTGAAAAGAAGGAATTTTTCATGGGTCAACAAGATGGTATGTAGTTATTATACTGCTTACACAATTGATTCTCGCTCATGGCACCTAATGCATGTATAATTACAGTGTAGTCAGTTTCCATGCACCAAATATAGATTGCAACAAACATTTTCTGATTTCATGGTTAAACTAGCCCACTTTTCTCATCAATATTCAATAGGCGGGCAATAGATCTTGCAACATGAAATGGATAACTCTAGTCCAAAGTACAGCAAGCATTCCCTGCATCAATGGTGTCTTTCTGTCAAATAGGCAACTAGCCATTACACAACAAAGGACTCACTGAGCACATTCTCTAAAGGTCATGTATTTAAGAGGTTTCACCGTCTTTCGATATCAAATAAAGACCTAGAAGCTCATAGAGAAGTTGGTCCTGTACTACTCCGAGATCACGTGTTAATCACTAGTACAGTCCAATACTCTGAAAAAGGAGACAAGTTTGGACACTAATAGACGTTTCTCTCAAAGACCCGAATCCATGTGAGTAAGAAAAGGCATTCCCACATAGTATTTAATGTTGATGTAGGTTGTGTTTACCACCTATGTTATGTGTGGGGGACTTAAAACAGATGGCAATTCAAAAGATCTTTAGTGAATTGGAACCTACAGAAAAATGACTAGGTATCATAAATAATTTAAAAGGTTCCATGTCATTTCCACGAAATAAATTACTTTGTGGTAATTACTTCGTGGAAATTTCTTCGAATTTTAACTTCAAATTGTTTTTTAATGGGGGTCCCCCCATATGCCCCTTCCCTCTGCACTACCACCCATACCCCGAACCCGTCCCCAACCCCTATTTACCCCTTAACCCACAAATATGAAAAGTAGTTTACTTTGTGGAAACAACAGGAGACAAATTAAATACATTGGACTGAGCAATGTGAACATTCTAGGGAAACATTGGGGGCTGACCGCAAAGATGCTAGTCGAGCTTAACAATGCGATTACACTGTTAGAGACAATTCACAATTTAGTAGAGCACAGGATTAAAAGTAGAGCATTGATGGGGTTCTGTGCTCAGTAGAAAAAAGACATTTAGATAAATGGGTTCAAGAATGGAGTGATGAGCTGATCCAAACTCAGAAGCAGAATACAAGGTATTCTTTAATAATACTATAAGGATCCTTTGAAGCAATAACGTGGTAACACATTTATCAGTAAAGCAGGGCGAATAGAGATATACATCACAGAAAATAGAAATGCAATGAATAGAAAAGTGGCTAGTCCAAATGTGGTGCCCAAGGAAATTAATCTGTAAATGCTTATATGGGATATTAGTGCTACTTTAAATGATCCTACTAACCCTGTTTAGTGATTCTGTGATATCGGATTCATGGAGAGATGCTACAATAGTTATATTCCTCAAAGAGTAAGAGGACTCAGAAAAATATTCATTGTGTTGGCCTATGATTTTCCTAAATGCAGATTTTAAGATTATGTCAACAATTCTCACTAAATGTGAAATAAGAGTGTTCCTCCCCGTGAGCAGTAAGACTTGTTTCGAGGTGAGATATCACTCATCCGCACATTAGTTCAATTGATGCTGCTAACGAAAATAAAAGCCACTAAAAGTGGATGCTGATGTTCAGAACTGTGTGTCTTCCATGGACTATGGATGCATTGCAATTCTCTGAAACTTTACTCTGATGAGACAGAGTTCATGGTGGATGGGTCCCCCTTCCATCTGGACATGGACACTGTGGCATCCATGTTGCCCCCTAACCCTACATTGTAAACAAAAAAGCTGGTGGAGGACCACCAGCTCTTTTGTTTGCAATGTAGTTTTCAAACGTGATTCTGAACTCTCTCTTCTACCACAAACTTACCAAGTAGATCCTTAATCTTATTTATGAACTATGGCTCTGTGACCAAATTGTTCCTTTCCTAGGCATCTCGGCATATACATTTGATGTGACTGACTTGGTTGAGTCCTGTCTAAACCATGCCAATCTTATGATATGATATATGTTATTTATAACACGCTTAATACCCAGAGGTTTTTAAGCGTGGACCCGGGGATCGAACCTGTGTTGCTCTGTGTCGTCTTGCTTCCAAGGCGAGCATGTTGCCCCCGAGCTATCCTCCCGAGTCCTGTTCTTTATCTGGGTTTGCCTGGATCCAGCTAAGGCTGATACAAACTGTTGATGTTCACCTCTTCAAAGGCACTAAAAATACAATCGCATCTCGCCCTTCCTGCAGGCACTCTACTTTACCTTCTACACCTTGGTCCCTACTTTGACTCTCTAAACGTCCAACAAGGTAATGCCTTACCCAACTCCTGCATTCTTCCAGTTCTTTGTTTCCAGAATGCCTCATTTTCACCTGGCCTGGCAGGGAGTTCTCTGTTTTGTCCCCTGCAGAATGCAATCATCGCCACTTGTGATTCCATGACCTATCCCAGTACACCTGCTTTAGACAACAAATGATAACTTTTCTGTTCTCCTTTACTCTGAAATAAATATCTTCACTCTCCTGTTCCGCGTGGGTCATCAGTGCCAGGAAATCCTTTCATTGGTTAATGAGCACGTGTGACTGCAGGAGAGGCATTTGATTGGGTCGGCTGAGGGTTCATGGTGATGAGTTGGCACTTGGCAGTCGTGATTCGATCCAAGTGGCAATCAAATGCACTGTGTGCACTATAGAACTAGTCCTGATATTAACTTACAGGATAGGATCAGTCCATCAAACCTGCAACAAGTGGTGAAAGGCCTTGAGAACAAATGTCCTGCATTGCAGAGGAATGCTTCCTATGTGTTGTAGATCAGAAGAATTATTTAACTATTATATTAAATGTCTAATATTATTCTGCCATTAATTGTGCGTACACGTAGATTCAGGAAGTGCTGTATATCAGTAGGGCTCACAGGCATAAACACGATGGCTACAGCACGTACAGTGATTGCAATGTAGGGTGAATTGCTTGTATACTGTTTTGGGAGGAAGCAGATAGTTACCATTGACAATCAGTGAGGATCAAGGTACAGCGCCTAGAGGCGGCGTAGCGGAAGAAGGCGTATGAATCTTAGTGGATGTGAAGAAGGGGTTCCTTCTTTGGAAGGGTCTTCATTTATGTTCTGAATTGCATGAGGATGGGAGCCAAGCTGATTGTGGTTGAGTTATTTACTTATTTACGTTTGAGATAAGGAGGTAAATGCCACGACATAGAGGGTGTTGTGGGCGGCTACATTAAAAGAAGACTAAAACCAATGAAATCCCTTAACTCTAGTGGAGAGGGATTTGAGCAAGTGATTACATGGTATGCTTATTGCGTGATTAAATACATAGCTCATGAAAAGGGGCTGTCAGTCTCTTTCAGGGGCTGGAGCCAGGACCATTTGTGCAGCTGCATTTGTAGTGAGGCTGGGCTCAGTGTCTTCCATTTGGTGCAAATAGACTGTGGTTGTACGAGATGCCACTGAGGGCGCTTTAAATAGCCGGGGGGAATGTTTTGCAGAACTGGAACCACTTTAGGGCTCTGTGGTATTTAAAGGTGGTTCTGGCTCAGCCTCAGGAACAATCCTACTTTGTTCCATTGCTCTGACACTTTACTAGCCAGTCTTTTTTTTCCAGCATCGATTGAGGGACTTTTCGGGTAAAGGTTTGAAACCCTTCATGAGTGTGCACCACACCTTCAATTTCGAGGTGTCACTGAATTGAGACCGAGTGTAGGTTGATGGGATATTGGGGTTCCACAGTCTTGGGGTGTTGATCTATAATGTTTGTTTCCTGGTTCGGTGATTTTTGCCTTTCAGCAGCTCTAGTCTGGCCAGCCCCTGACATCTGCAGACCACCTGCGATGGTGAGTTCGCCTTTAAGGTTTGGCCGTATGGAGACGGCTTTTCATATGATGTGTCTGGCTTTGGAGGTGATGCATTCTTATAGCGGATGCCAGTGAATTTCGATAAGTGTGGCCTTTCTGTGGTCATGTTTGTGTAGACCTATGATGTGGTGGTCCCATAGGTGCTAGCAAGGTGATGAGTTGGTCGGTGAGCAGGGCATTCTCCCTAACTCCAATTTGTATGCATGCGAGTCCCAAAGAACGCAATATTGATGGTATTAGCATAATTGACCTAAAAACATTTGACCTAAAACATTTGATCACTTTTTTTGACCATTTTTTGGTCAAATTTAATTAAATATATATATGGGGGTGGATAAGGGTATAGATTAGGTTGAGGGGGAGTGGGGGTAGGTTCCGGGGGGAGGGGGGGTCTTCTCCCACGTTTAAGACCGAAACAAATGTCAAATAAATTCAATCAAATGTGATTAGGTCAAATGTTTTAGGTCAAATGGACCCAAACCATATTGATAGCGGTGACAGTTGATTTTCCACAAGATTTTGAAGATATTGACTCAGACAGAGAAGTACATTGATCTATTATTGAAATTAGCAGGCAGCATATGGCTATTTTTAAAAGGCTTGATTTCTTATTGCAAAACAATCATTCTTGGTAGCAAATCGATTCCTTTTTTTGGGAAGTGACTTAAAAGAAATTGACTTTGTTTTGTCACAGACTGATTTCATTTCAATCCGGCTGCAAATTGTAGGCCCTTTGAAATGGGGGAGATCCAAAATTAACCAGCAGGGCAATTATTGTTCCACAAATTGCCGAATTCGCTTGCGGGAGAAATAAATATACCCACCATACTTTTACTAAGACCCAAGAGGCAAACAACAAGTGGAGGAAGGTTCTCAAAAATTAAGCTCAGGCCGGTGGAAACCTCTTTTGAGTCCAAGAAGAGAACAAGATAAAACGAAAAAGGCTGTGAATTTGGTTGGGTGGCATGCGGTGCTCTGCACATGCTTGTACCTAGATAAATATGCAACTGAATCAATACTCCTCTTGTCTCACCCATCCGCATTCAGGCATTTGCTAACTAATTGGAAACCAAGGTTTTAGTAATAGGCTAGCATGTTGACAAGCCAATTTAGAGGGAATCAGGTAATAATGTCCCCATACATAATGTCGCTGGGAAAAGCCATTGTCGACATTATGGATGGGGACATTACGTATGGGGACGGGTTGCAATTATTAGTTTTTTTTTACAAGGGGCGCAAGGGACAGCTGCCCATGTAAAAAAAAAAAAGGCTTGCGGGGGTGTGCCCTGCATGTTGAATGTAATAATGTCTCTGCAAAAAACAGCGACTTTTTTGTCAGGAGGCCTTTTTGCGGGGACATTATTACTTGGAACCATTTTGTGTGT
Source organism: Ambystoma mexicanum (assembly GCF_040938575.1). NCBI lineage: Eukaryota > Metazoa > Chordata > Amphibia > Caudata > Ambystomatidae > Ambystoma > Ambystoma mexicanum. The sequence continues at coordinate 124,184,471 of NC_090940.1, read as the reverse complement.
ACATATAAACCCAATCACTCAGCAATTTGCAGGAATTTCAAGTAAGTGGTCCGATGTCACAGCCTGTTTTGGGGGATGCTAGTTTTTTGGCTGGTTGTAAAGTAGCAGGTGTACATTTTGTACCATCTCACAGTAACACTTGGTGTAAACATTAGCAAAATAAGAGCACGTTATTGCAAAACTAGCCTTGCATAACATTTGGCGTTGGCGAAAAAATGATGTGACCTGGAATGGTGCCAACCCATGGAAAAGGCGGGCACTCAGTCCAGTTGCAGGGACATTTTATTGCATCCGGGCCAGGTTTTTTTTTTAGATTGTGTCCTGACTCTGAGATGTGACATTGAAAAACCTCCAAATTCTTCCTTATCTTTATGACCACAAGGAAGATGCTTTTTAAGTCCCCCGTTGAGTCGCGTCTCATGCTGGGAGCGCGCGGTAACAAGACAAAACAGTAGCCATTGCGGCATGAAGGCTACGCCGATGGATCGCTACCCTGGCATTTCAAAGCTTCTGCCGCGGGCAAAGCGATAGGGTGATAATCTCGTGGTTGTCATTTTACACTTTGGATTGAGCAATAAACATAATTTAGGAGAAAAGAAAATGGCTGTTAAGGTGTTAAAGTGGTTTAACACCAGAAAGAGAAATGATAAACAGATGTTAAGACATATTAAATGCCCAGCTCTTGTGACAAACGTACACTTGTCGCCGAAATGAAGGACGTGCATATGTGTTTACAGGGAAGGGAGCGGAAATGAAACCTCTTGAAGCGCGCTCTTCATCCTCGAGCTGGCTAATGAAGCAACCTCAGTTGTTTGTGTTTTATTGCGTTGTAAACGCTACCAGGGCAGCCATTTTGTAATTTACGATATGCAATGAGAGCAACAATTCTTTAAGCCTATTAGGATTTAATTAGGAATATTGCTGTGTGAAATTTACCCTAATACGTCTCATTTTGCTGTTTCTGGCCCTGAACGTAGTCTGTGTTGTTTACTTTTTTGCTACTCGCCAACAGTGTCGGTTGAAATAAAAAAAACAAATTCATAGAGCAGGGTGAAGAGACCATGCTGAACATGCACCGTGTATATTCAGTGGTATAACGTTGATGAAAGGAAGTTAAGTCTTCTGGCTAAGTGGTCCCGCAGCCGCGGTGCTGTTCAGTGCCCTCTACTCCTTTGGAGATCACACCGTCTTCTTCCAATTCCACTCCATCCTTTATGAGGTACTTTCCAATGCACAATGGGCCTTATTCACAGAAGCGTTTTAAAATGGTGAAACCCCACTGGAAAAAGCTCTCTGAATAAGGGCCATTGCCTTTTTAAAGATACACCCCCAGTGGTAGACTGGTCTACAGGGAACTCTGGTTTGCGGTTGGGAAACCCTCTTTAGTGTAGGTACCTCCCTGGTTTACTGCTTCTCTAACCCTCTCACCCTGTCACCAAACCTCTTTTCGTCCATCCCTTCTTATCCCCAACATGCACTGGAAGCAAATAATTAGTTATACATCTTCCAGCATGTTTTTCCTCGGTTATAACAATAGTTCTATATCTTTTTTTGTTATCTGTAACTACTTTTTTCATCCTTTTGTAGGTAGACCACCTTGGGCAGAGAATCCCCAAGCTCTGCTTAGTGTAGCTTCACTTTCTGCCACAGTGTAGTCTGGGGGATAGAGTGGTATCATTGTAGGATATTTGGTCAAAGCCAAATCCATCGCATTATTTGGCTGAATTTGGATGCAAATATACGTGGGGGTGCGTAAGGGTAATAATTAAGCTGGGGGGTAAGGGGAGGTCTTCCACCCTCATATATTTGCGGCCAAATGGCTTAAAAGAAAAAACGATTTAGATGGATTTGGATTCTACCAAATCTCTCCAATGAAATCACATAGAACCGTAATCTGATGCCACTTTTAAAACCATTTCCTCGGCCGCATGTTCTCCCTGTTCCACGCATGAACGCAAACAACATTTCCATGAAGCCTCGGTTTGGCCAAAGTGTGCGGATTCCAGCAACTCCATTCGCAAAAAATAATACAATGCTAGCAGAGGTGCGTGCCGAGTTGGTGAATGGAGTGGCTGGGGGAAGGGGCGGAGGGAGCGACCTTTACGCTCCGTGTGACGCATCCAGGAACCATTGTGCAGAGCGCAACGTTCTGGCGGAGGCCATGTCTCCAGCAGTAAAGTTCAATTTGCTTCCCCCACCCCTCCTGCACCAACATGAGCCCCATTGTGGCAAGCATGTATTCTGTATTTATCTGTTGCATTACACTGTCAGCGGAACCTGATTTCTTCAAGAAAAGCAAACGACGCGCTGAAGGAATTGCGCGTATTCCCCTAGTGATTGTATCTTGGATAAAGCAATCCAGAGTTCATTCATATATCATTAAAGCATTTGGCTTTGAAATGTTATCTTCTCAATTAATATTATTATTATTAGGATCTTTATTGAGTGTGGACGTAGCTTCGGGAAGCAACAGAGCACTTTACAAATCCTAGGGGGAAGGACACGGTGAGAAAAGCAGTGATACAAGTGAGTCGGGAGCTAGCAACAGGGCAGCGGGACGGCGGGCAAGGATCCCTTGTGATGTTCAGGGCTACCCATGACAGCAGACAAGGATCCCTTGTGATGTTCAGGGTTACCCCCAACCCCTCGTCTCGGGCGGATAGCTCGGGGGCAACGTGCTCGCCTTGGAAACAAGACGACACGGAGCAACACAGGTTTGATCCCGGGTCTGCGCTTAGAAACCTTTGGGTATTACGCACGTTATAAATAACCTATCATATCATGTTCAGGGTTACCGCTGACAGCAGTCAAGGATTCCTTGAGATGTTTATCATTACGTCAATTTACAATTTTTAGAAAACCAACTACATGTGCAAAATCTCTTAAGAGAGTGCACAGCTCTACCTGGCCATTATTAGTCTGAACTCCTTGAAAATTGCTACCTCAATAGGAGAAGAGTTCTCAACTAGATCCATTTGCAGCTGCCAGATATTTAATTAGGGACCTAATTAAAAAGCATAAAGGGAAACACACTCCCTGTGTTTTTTAATAGCACATTAAATCATTTGCATGGTGTGAGGCGATAAAGTGAAGATGGAATTGTTTTACTTTCACTGCGTGATAGGCATAAAATATGTTGGCCTTATTAAAGTGGTAGCCGACTTGTAATACATTTTCAAATCTAGTATGTCTTGGGGAGGAGGTGCGGCAGAGTACTGGCTCATGTTGTTTGCCGTTTGCCATTACCATTGGTATGGTATGGTATTGTTTATTTGTATAGTGCAGACAAGTGTTCAAAAGCGCTCAAGGAGGGTGGGAACATGGTGAAAAAACAAACAGTCGCTCAGAGCCCTTGAAATTCTGAGGCGATAATAGTCTGCACAGGCAGAGTAAGTGCGTAAAAAGTACATTTAAGATTGGGGGACAGAAAATAGGCCGGATGGCGATTCTGCTGATTTAGACAGTGCAATTAAGTGGTGAAGACAAGGGAGACCAGACATACGATCTTTTTGGATAGGAGGAGCAGCAGAGTACTGGCTCATGTCGTTTATTGTTTGCCATTACCATTGGTATGGTATGGTATTGTTTATTTGTATAGTGCAGACAAGTGTTTCAAAGCGCTCAAGGAGGGTGGGAGCATGGGGAAAAAACAGTCGCTCAGAGCCCTTGAAATTCTGAGGCGATAATAGTCTGCACAGGCAGAGTAAGTGTATAAAAAGTACAATCAAGCAGAGACGTTGCGAGGGGGGGGCTGAGGGGGCTATAGCCCTGGGTCTTTTGGTTGTAGCCCCAGATATAGGTCAGGAGCTACAACCAAAAGGCTAGCTAGCCCTGAGTCCCAACAGTCCTGACATTGGCCTAGCCCCAGATCTTTTCCAGACCTAGCAACACCCCTGCATTTAAGATTGGGGGACAGAAAACAGACCTGATAGTGATTCTGCAGATTTAGACAGTGCAATTAAGGGGTGAAGAGAAGTTAGACCAGATATACGATAGTCGGGGCACAGTGCGTACGGAGCGAGCATGTGCACAGAGAGTCACAGGGAGGGGCAGGTTCAAGTGCACCCAGTCGGTTGAGGATGGGGTGAGTGCAGAGGGAGCCACTCTCTTGGGTTAATTTCTCAAGTTCATTGGCACAGCAGAGAGCCTAGATCTCATTACAATTCCAGAGAGTATCACGGTTAATTACAGCAGAATCCCGGGGCACCAAGACTGGGCACATTGGCAGGTCAGTAGGTGGAATGGACCTGACGCTGGGTGGCGTCATGCTCTCAGGCACTGGCTCCCAGCACCGAACATAGTAACCAGGGACCTCATGGTCTCCTGGGGCACATGCTATCCCTTTTTTGTCCCTGTTACACATTGAAACATGTTGAACCCGCTGGATCGGGCCAGTTGAACTGTTTTGACCCACTAGCCATGCTTGGCCTGTGGATCGGTCCTCTGTTTGCGGCCTCACTGGAAGTGGTGGAAGTGGCCATTGCAAGCGTGTTGGGACAAGCTGGGGTACAGCGAGGTGATTGGTTCGGACAGTGGCCCTTGTCCCGATTTTCAGGTGTAGTTAGGTGGAGATCGGCGAGTGTGTGTGCAGTGCGGACAGGGGAGGGTTTGGGATGTGGCAGCACTGTGTGGCTTTCCCAACCAGTGTGCTGGACTTCACACCTACAATAAAGGAAAAAAGGTGAAATGTTACTTCGGCAAAGGATTTTGGTGTGGGGTGGGGCCTGCAAATGACGTACCAATGTGTGATAAAACAGGTAGCGGCAATACGCCAAATGCCTTGTTGGACGCCCAAATGAGCATGGTGCTCTGTAGGGTAATGATCAAGTAGTAACCCAACTTCAGGACACAAAGACTAGTAAGACTTCTGAGGTGGCACAACAATGTTCTGTTGAGAGCAGGGCAAGGCCTAGGCGAAAGGATGTGCATTGCATCCTAAGATAGCCTCCCCTGTGGCAAAAAACGAGAGAGTGGAGCAGAACAATAGAGTTAGAATTAGAGTTTGGTGTCCGTGTTTGTTGTCCGGCGAGGCAGTGCGTGGAATAACAGAGGGTAGTGGGAAAGGGAAGACAGTGCAGGGTATTTGCAATGGGGTCCCAGCAGGTGTGGGGACTGTGGGCTAGGTAGCAACTGAGATGGCTTTGGCAAGGCCAAAAATGCCTGCGTCAGATGTCAGAGCCGGCCAATTGTCGGGATTCTTGGGGTCTGTTGGTGGCAAATTCTGTGGCTGGGCAGACCATCGTACAAGTCTCCAGTGCTACATTATCACAACAGATGTGTCCCCACAAGCCATGGGCATTATCTTGGGACAATTACAGCAGAATGGGGAGCAGTGGCCCACAGGTGGGGGCGCACCCTGGCCATTACCACAGTTTGTGGGGCAGGTTTTTTTCCCCAAGGCAATTAGTTGCTCTACACAGTGCTGCAATAAGCATGGAGGATGCCCGGCGTCTGCAGGGACAGAAGGGGGGACCAGCATGTGAATTGAACCATTCACCACAAGTGTGAAATGGTAATGGGGGCAAGTTGAATAGGGTGCAACAAGGTGATAAGGGGAATACCGGGGAGGCAGTGGTCGCAGAGGTACTGACGCCTCCTGCGGGGGGACCCTAAAAGGTTGTGCCAGAAAGGAGGATTGAAGTGAGTGTTTTCAAAAAAGCATAGGAATGGCCGGTCTAAGAATGACAAAGATAATGGCGGTAAGGTAGTGCCCATGGAGGACAGCTGAGGGGCAACGCAACATGGAGCAACACAGGTTCGATCCCCGGATCCGTGCTTAAAAACCTCTGGGTATTAAGTGCGTTATAAATAACCAATTACAATAAGAGAGCAGTCTTGGGACTTGGGTTTGGGGTGCGGGGAACATGGGAAATAGCTCCCAAGATTAAGGAAAAATGATGGAAATAAAAGTATATTGATCTGTTTTGCGGATGAATCTGTGGAGGAATCGAAGGATAAAAACAATGGGGTTCCGACGGGTAAGAAAGTACTAGTGGAGAGAACAATGGAGAAGTGGTCCATGGGTTTTCCTGGGTAGCTGTTGGAGATGTTGGATGAATACTCTGAACAAGTACAAAAGATGGTGGCTTATGACCACTTGAGTTGGTCAACATACAGAGACTTTTGCATGGGGCATTGATAGGATACAAGGATGACTCAGAGCTGGATTGGGGAAGGAGACTGTAGACATATGGCTGAATAACAGAGCTGTGAAACAGAGTACGGTTAGGGCAGCAGGTGAAACCTTTTCCAGGAAATAACAGTCATTTCAGATCGGGGGCCCGGCGTGGCCCGAGAAAGGGACTGGTTGCAGGTACATCATTTCACCAAATTGTCAGCGGTAGCAGAAGTGACATCACACAACCCTTGACCCCCTGATGACAACACAGGAACTGATGTCATATGAGCCTGCCCCAAGTGACATCACAGGAAGTGATGGCAAGCAAACCTTCAGATATTTTAGATGCATCTAGCACCAGTGTTTCCAGGTTCTCTAATTTCAGCCAGATATAAGAACCAAGGCACAGAGGGAGGCATGATTTGTCCATGATTATACATTTGGAGAATGCCATTTTCCAGATTAGACATGGGGTCTATATGTAAAACATAGATACTGCAGTATTTCTAGGGTAACCAAAATGTGTAACGCAGGCAACAGCTAGTGTATGAAACATCTATAGATCAATGGACACAGAAGTGCGTGTTATCTGTGGCGTTGCTGTGTTAAACAAGCCAAAAAAGCACTTACCTGGGGAGGTGTGCGCTGCTGTCTAACCAGGAGAAAAATGCTGCACTGGCAAGGCCTGAAAATTAAATCATTGACCAGGATTTTGTATTAACAAAATCCCCTGGTTATAAATGTATAAATCATTCTGCTACCACTACGATAGAAGTAACCTATTAGACTGGTGTGCGTGCACAGAGGGGAGTGCACCTGATATTGTTATGCTTGCTGGAGTATAATACCTGAGAAAGGTTCTTTGAATATACCCAAGACCCCCCATAGTTTTTATTATCTAAGTGTGATACTGGGTGCCAGTGGACTTTAAAAAAAATACCATTTAATGTAATATCATTGCTGCACACACACATTCATAGTACCACACAGTTATTTAAAATTGAAAACACCCACGAGTTGCTTCTCACCCAGGTACTCACTGGCAGATTTCAAGGTGCGCACTGCACACTACCCCTTTTCAGACCCAGTGGTGCCCAATGGCGTAGCACACAATTTGGCAACTCCCCTGTGAGCCATGCTGTGGGCCCCCCACACCCCAAGGTCCTTACCAAAACACAGGGCACGCCAAACCCCGGGCCGGTCCGGACCGCCACATGTGCACAATGTGCATGATGATTATGCCACTGCAGGGACATGCATTTCTGCAAGTGAAAGGAGTAAATATGTTTTTCAATCAAAGATTAAATCTTTAACGTAACATAGAGAGAAGAGGGTGGTGCCTGGTCCACATGTATACCGGCCACCAGTGGTGGCGTGTGAGTTGTTTTCTTGGAAGGTGTAAATATTTGCCACAAGTATGTGATTGCGACTGAGCATAGCGAGGAAGCCTGAACTAATGAAAATGGGTTGGGGGGAGGGGCGGGGGGTTTCTTCTCCCTCCCCAGAGTAAATGTTTTGAATAATGGGTTAACATGGTGCATTACACAGCACACTTTATGGGAAAATGTGGGTAAAAGGCCAACAATGTGGGTAAAATGCCAACAATCGGTTTTGTAGGGTGTAGGGTAAGTCATGAAAAAAGAACAATAGATGCAAGTTACCTAAGGTGCACAGGGCATTTCTCAATGCATTAACATGCCGGTCCCTGCAATATATGCCAGTATAAAAAACATGTGTATGCTGGCTGTGCCCATACATTTCCATGTTGCCTCCACCAACATATGCTAGTATTCCCATATAAAACCATACTTATGTTCAATTTAAGACGTTTTTCTATAGTATCATTACTGGCACTGGACACAAAACTGGCTCTGTCAATAAATGGCAGTACTCCTGTGTAAGTACATACTCCAGTTGGTTTGGCCATTAAAAGTGACATGTCACAATAGGAAAACCTATCCGAACTGGTTCCAATGTAAGCCAGACTAGACCCATAAGAACACTTATCTTGCTTGATTCATCATAGATGCTCAGTTAATAAAACATCATGCTACAGTGAACAATCTACAGTCCGCTACATCAAAACATCAGTCTAGCGAGGTAACACTACCTATCATGCTTGCTCTTTTAAAGATGCTGAGTAATACATTTTATGCTACATTAAGCAATGGCTAGACTGAATTCACCAAAATGCCAGTCTAGCTAGGGAATGGCACATATGAACTTTCCTTTGCCCAAAAATACCAGTAAAGCATTCAAAGTCAATTAAGGATGTGGCAAAAATGCTCCAGTGATCCCGAGTCTGTGTGGGCCTTACACACAAATGCATCCCCTGTCACCCACTGGTCACTCACCCATACATCTCCTCTTGCACTCACTCACACTGGATTCACCAGACAAGCACACACCAAACCCCACCCAGAACATTCAAACACACAATACCACATGTATGCTCATTCACCCACCAGTCACTTACTCACGCACACCTTCTCTTATATGCACTCGTTGCATTCTCTACAAGGAGACACACCCACCCACCCAGAACATTCAAAAACACACCATCAAATTCATACTCATTCACCCACCAGTCTCTCACACACACATTCTCTTACATCCACTCGTTGCATTCTCTGCACAAGCACACACCCATCCACTCATTGCATTCTCTACACAAGCACCCACCCAGACAGAACATTCCAAAACACAGATCACATCACTTCCCATTCACCCACCAGTCACTGACAGACACTTAACACATGCTAAACACACATCATATTACAAAAAAATGCCTTCTTACCTTTTTCTGGTAGCTCCGGACTGTAAGAGGATTCAATTCAACACTACAGCTAAGTCAACGCCTAGTCTAGAATACTGAATGAAAACCCTTATTGATATATCCTTATGTCCAGTTCATGTGTTCTGGATGACTACCCCTATATAACACCCCTCTCTTGGAATCCCCCTGACCCCGCTGAGCCAAGAAATAGTTCTGTTTTGCAAGTTTAAAAGGTTTATTTGATAATTTAAACAATAGATATATATATCACACTTTATAATAAATTAATAATTGAATATCACACTTAATCTGAGCAGTAATCAATAATGGATAGTCCGGCACTAGCACACTTCTTTATAATCAATGATGAGTGGTTATAGGATGGATAAGATAGCAACAATACTTTGATGGTTTCAAATGGATGCAATGTGGAATGAAATGCAGTACAGAAAATAACTTGATAGGATTTCAGCAAAATACAATGTAATCACTTTCTTGGACAATTCACCCCCCCTTTTATGCAATGCAAGGAAATGGAAGGAAAGCACACAGTTCTCAGAAATGCAATCAAATGTAATTCAGTTCACCCCAGCAAGCTTAGACTACAGAAGTTTGAAACACAGGCCCAAAATGCTTTTATATGTGCTGGCAATGAAGTGAAAAATATGCTAAAATGCTTTTAATTCCCTCTAGAGGTTCAGGGTGAGTGGTATCAAGTTAATATTAGTCCAGGCTCACTCTAGCAATGATTCAGGGATGGTTCTTAAGAGGCAAACGAATTTTTAGCAAGGAAAGCAAGGAAGCTGCTGTTTTCACACGTGGAGAAATTTGCAAATCGCGGTAAAATTCACGAGTGCGTTTTTCGCGATTGCGGCAAATGTATAGGGGGTAGGAATGCGGGTTTAGGTTCGTTGAAAAGCCAAGATTCCCAGCTTTCAGAGGAAAGTTACTGCAAGTCTCTAAGACAAACCGTCACGGAGATATGAGCGATATGGTAAAGGTCATTTTTCAGATTTGAAATTTTAAAGTTCAAAGTGACAAGTGACAGCTAGCAACTAGAAATGACAGGTGACAGCTTTGCAAATGACAGGTGACAGTTAGGAGGCAGTTCTACTTAGATTAAAATAGCTTGGATTAGATTATTTTAACTAAGAGATTGGTTCTGCACAGTTCTGCTAGGTACTCACAATATATTTAGAAATAGAATGGGCCTCGCCACGGATCTGGTCAGGTTTTCTTCACTCGCCACGGACGGTCTCTGCGCACAGCGTCGGGGTCAGCTCTACTCTGCTGGTCTGGTCTGGGTCTCTGGTTCTGATCAGGTCTGTGGGTCCGGATACAGCGGTCTCCGGTTCAGCTGGTCTCTCTCTGGATACAACACTGCTCTCTGGCAAATGGCAAGAGTTCTTGCAAAGAAATCAAACAGCTCGCCTGGCTGTGGTAATGGCAATGATTTGAGGCCTGCTAAAGAGGGATTTAGCTTGTAGTTGACCTCTCTGCTACAAATTCTGAAGTAAAGTCTTGGTCTCTGAAGGTGGATAGATTGAAGTCTCTATGTTGGCTCTCTGGAGGTTGATGGAGGTAAAGTATGGATTTTCCCGGCAGAGCGTCCCGCAGCAGATGGAATAGAATCTCCCTCTCTGTCCTGACTGTCTGCTTTTATGTCTTTTGAAAATGGGTGGAAAGGCTAGCTTCCTAGGCCCTACCCCTCTCCACTTGACATTGGCCACTTCATCCTCTTCCCCTTGATTGGGGGAATGAAATGAAGTGTCATCATGATGAGGTCTGTTTATGGTACAGAGAACCCACCCCTGTCAAATTACACACAATCTATATTTTGACCCAAAAGACATATTTGCACAGGTGCACATTTGTTTAAAATTACATGCACCCATCACATATCACAGGAGGTATACCCTGTCCAAATCTGCTCTTCCTGGGAGCTTGCATTCAGAAATGGCAACATTTGCACTTTTTAACTGGTTTCGTAATATCGGACATTACCCCAAATTTATACACATGTGCGCAAGGAGTATGGACATTACTTGATGAAGTGTCAGATTTTTAACATGCATACATTTTAAGTAATACCCTTTTAACTGCTAGTTTGCCCCCAGATCATGCCACCGGTTCTAAAAACCTCTTAAAATGTGGGCAGAAAAATCACAAGAATTATGGTATCATTTAAATAATTATGACAAGTCCGTACTATGAGTTATTCATCTTTTTCTAAAACCATATTCTGGCTCCAAAGGGGTGTGGTTTCCCCCCAGCACAAGGTTGAATTTCTGTTTTTTCCAGTTCTGCCAAGCCAGCTTGCTCTCACAGGCAGTGCTCCTCCCCTTTCCTTCCAGGAGGAAGCCACTTTTACGGCCCCCATAATAAAACATTTGCCTGGGCCCTGGAAGGCCCATTGTTCAAGAGGAAGCCATTTATGGCCACTTCAATAAACCCTCTGCCTGGGTCCTATGTTTAGCCTCTAGCAGTCCCTTGGTAATTCAATCAGAGAAGTGTCATATCCCTTTTGGTGGGAACAGCAAAAGGCAGCTAGGCCTGGGAACTGCTGTGGATCCAGTTTCACTCCAATTGGGGGGAAGTTGTCAAGCAGAATCCAGTTCCTTAAGCCAGGCCCCAGCTAATGTCACTTTTAGTTACCCAGTTTTCTGCATTCAAATAAAACTAACCATTTTTACATATGCAGCTAGAATGCTGATTCTAAGTTTCAAACTATGACATTTAAACAATTGCAACCTATGTGACACTCAAAAGTAGGTCACTCATTTCTTTTAAACATTTAGATTTTTAGTGTCTTTCAGTCCAAATTTACTTAAACTGCTGAAATCCACAGCTCAGCCAGTCTTGTTATAAACCTTCAAGTCACTTCAGAATATAACTTTACATTGTATCCACCCCTCAGTAAGTCTTTCTTTGGCCTGCTTTGGGTTCATTTATTCAGTTTTACACAAAAAAAAGTCTGGTGTTGTTTTAAAACGCCGGCTTTCTGATAGTGGTGAGTAGTGGTAATGCACCCATTTTTGGGATTTAAGAAAATGAGTTCCCCACAATTCTAGGTTGCTTTTGGCAATCAGCATTGCCATTCCCAATGGTTTCAGACTACTATGTGGGTAGTCCAATGGTGGTTTTAGGCAGTGCCCTTCTGTGCCCATAACATCGGCAAAAATGAGCGGCAGCCTATTCTTCATGCATTTCCCTGTGCATTTTCTGGGAAGCTCTGGCCATCATGATGTTTTCCATGTCAGTACTGCACAGTTTTGAGGTAGGGCTCGGATGCATGGATAAAAACATCCCACAAGCCCCCCTCTTGCGATGGCCATTCTGTTTCCCTGATGGAACTCGCAAGATCTGGGATGTTTCCTCATCTTCTTCCAATAGATGGCACAGTTCAGCATCTTTTCCTCCATCCGGTACTGATCGATCGGTTCTCCTCGCCAGTCCTAATGGGAATATTGGGCGGTACCCTGGGCCCCCCGCGTCTCTGCTCCCGGTCTCCGGATCGTCCTCCTTGGTCTCGAGGTTTTCTTTCTCCTAGGACGACAAAGGGAGAGCGGCAATACCTATTCATAGACATTTTTCCCCCACCATTGATATAGTGGGGTGGCATATAAATTTATAGTCAAAACATATGAACATGCACATTTCTTTTTGCATTCAAAAACGAAAACACCCACATTGAGAAACTCAGAATTTGATAGGCGATATGTAGGATATTTTAAGTTAGAACTGAATTAATCTGAGACAGTACCGTCTAGGATTCCAGAGGATTCCTCCAGTTATTGCAGAGTGTGCCTGGGATGGCAACACTTCAACTGGTTTATGTGGACCCACTTGTCTTCCCCCTCTGCCAAACCGCCTTTGGGGATGCGGATCTTGTAGGCCACAGGGGAGATTTTGTCTATAATCTCAAAGGGTCCCTTCCATGTAGGCAAACATTTTCGCTGTTTGGCCTGGTTCCTTTGGAAATTGTATAGATAGACCCGGTCCCCCACCTGATATTCCTTCCTGGAAGTTTTCAGGTCATAGTGGGTCTTCATACTCTCAGCTGATCTTTCTAGATTCCGCTGAGCATAGGCAAAAGCATGTTGAAGGTGTTTCCTTAAATTCTCCACATACTCATGAGTTGTGGAGGCATTTATGAGTGTCTGCTCTTGGGTCCTGTAGAGCAAATGCTGCGGAAGCACCATCTTGCGTCCAGTCATCAACTCGAATGGTGACATTTTGGTTGCAGATGAAGGGGTAGATCTGATGGCCATTAGGACCAGAGGTAATCGGATATCCCAACTTGGCCCAGAATCTGCCACAAACTTCTTTAATATGCTCACAATGGTTCGGTTATATCTCTCTACTGCCCCAGAAGAAGCTGGCCGGTAAGCAATATGCAACTTCCTTTTGACCCCCAGTATCTCCCACATCTTTGTCATTACTTCACTGGTGAAGTGGCTACCCCTGTCTGACTCAATCCAAAAAGATGTGGTTAATCATCAGGGCAGCTGCAGTTTCTGCCTTGCAATTTGGGGCTGGGAGACATTCCACCCACTTGGTAAACAAGCATGTCACAGTCAACATGTACTTATTCCCCCTAGCAGAGCGAATCACGGGGCCTACAAAGTCGATTTGTAAATCTGACCATGGCAGTGTCATCCCCCTCTTTTGGAGAGGCGCGCGGTGTGTGAGGGACGTCGGCTGAAATTGCGCACACACAAGACACCCCTTCAAGTATTGGTCAAGGTCCTGCCCCATGTGTGGCCAGTATGCAACCTCTCTTAAGATTTCCAATGTTGTGTGAAACCCCCTATGACCGGCGGTGGCCGCATCATGGGCGTGACTTAACATCAGGCTTCGGAATGAGGTAGGAACCACCCACTGATCGTGGCCAGCTTTGGATTTCCTTACCAGCAAACCGTCTTGGATCCGGAACATTTTTGGACATTTCATCAACACTCTAAGGTCCTCTTTCCCAATGTAATCGGTATCCGTCAGGGGAAAGTTCTCAGGGTCCTCAAGGTGCTGGTAAAATTTACCAATTATTCGATCCCCCTTCTGAGCGGTAATCAAATCAGCATCAGGGGTCTCCTTACTCCATTGTGCAATTGAAAGATCATTGTGAGCATTTGTCTGGGACCTAGTGATAGCAGTGACCTGGATTTCCCCCAACAGGGACTCAATCTCAATTAGATCCCCTTGGATGGCCCCGGTTTTGGCCAGCTGATCAGCTAAGTCATTTCCAGTTTTGTCTGGTCCCTCTACTTTGGAATGACCCTTGATCTTTTTCCAATAGATGGTCATCTCATTCGAGGTGACCAGATCATGAATGTTTTGGATCAACTTCCCATGTTTCAAGGGTTTGTTGTTAGCACATAACATGCCTCTGGTTTTCCAATTAACCAGGTGCTCCACGAACCCGTTCCGTACATAATCCGAATCTGTGATTATGACCAGTTCGTGGAGTTAATGCTGGACAGCAGTGAGGATGGCCTGATGCACAGCCATCAATTCTGCCACCTGACTACTTCGGGGACCAATTTTGTATCCAGCGGAGGGTTCTGGGGACTCATTCACCCATGCATTCCCTACGCCGGCCACCAGTTCTTTCTCCCCGTCGTTGTCAACATGGTAAGAGCATCCATCCACATAGACAGTGGGCATTCCCTCATACTTGTCCTCTTCAAAGACTTTGTGTGGGGAATTAAGGTATGCCTCCGTGTTGTCCTTGATTTTTAGACTTTCGTCCTCGAGACAGTTTTCTCTGGCACAATCATGCAAGTCAGCCAGACCTTGCGCGAGGGGACTCTTCTTGTTTTGGCCATATCTGACCTCCACAGGAAAGCCTTGCATTGATAGAATCCAGGAAGTAATTCGGGAATTACTCACATTTCCGGCCCGGATTCTGTCACTTTGGAGATATTGCAGAGGCTGGTGTGGAGTCTCCACTATGATGTGTTCCCCCTGGATAAACGGGCGGTAATTCTTCAATGCCCACACCGTTGCCAGGAGTGCCTTCTCACAATCGTTGAATTTTTCCTCCACAGAGGATAAAGTTTTGCTCGCATAGGAGATTACTTTATTGACCTTGTCATGCTTTTGGTATAATACTGCCGTCAAGCACGTATTAGAGAACCCCGTCTCCAGGAAGAACTCCTTGTTTCTGACAGGGTAAGCTAGGCAGGGCGCTTGTGAGAGGCTTCTTTTGAGTTGTCTTACTGCCTCGGCTTGTTCTGGACCCCATTCCCACTTGACCCTCCCCTTCAGGAGATGAATCAGGGGTCTGGTGATCTCTGCGTAGCCCTCAATGAACTTTCTGCTGTAATTAGTCAGTCCAAGGAGGCTCCTTAGTTCCCGCAGAGTTGTGGGGTCTTTCAGTTTCTGAAGTGCTTCCACTTTCTTTTCCTGGGGACAGAGACCCTGAGGAGTAATCTCATGCCCCAAGAAATTAACACGGGTTCTACACCACTGTGCTTTCTGAAAGGAAAGTTTTGCTCCGGCGGCCCTCAACTGGGTCAGAACATAACGGATCTCCGCTATGTGTTCCTCCACAGATGAACTTTTGATGAGGACATCATCTACATAAGCCAGGTTACCCCTCGCACCCAGGTCGGGCATGGCCTTATGGAGGAAAATATTGAACTCATTACCGGAGTTAAGGTATCCGAAGGGAGTCCGGGTCCATGTATACTGCTGGCCCCCAAAGGTAAAAGCCAGTTTGTATTGGTCCTCCCTACTGACAGGCACAGTCCAGTATCCATTGGTCAGGTCTATTGCAGTGAATACCTGTGACCCCTGGATCTGGGCCAGCCCTTGGTCAATGTAGGGAAGAGGCCATCGAGAAGTATGGACCCGTTTGTTGAGCTCCCTGAGGTCGGCGCAGAGTCTCCACTGGACGTTTGGCTTCAATATTCCCAGCACCGGATTATTGAAGGTGCTGTGGACTGGACGGATTATTCCCCGGGACTCAAGGTTCTTAATTATTTCAGTAAGGGACTCCATTGATGCGAGAGGCAAGCGATATTGCTTCACAAACACAGGAGTCATGCCAGGGTCCGTGGGGATTGTTGTTGTGTGGATGTCCGTGCGACCACAGTCATATGAGTCTACCGCAAAGAGATCTTGGAAATCCAAGAAAACTTGTTTCAACTTTTGCTTTTGTTCCAGAGTCACACAGGCATCAGCTAGGTTGACTCTCTCTTCCACCATCTGCCTGAAGCCTGGAAAGACTTCTGGTTTGGCTATCTCCGCGGCCTCCTCCAGCTGGGTGGAGAAGTCCCTGGTCAGAGTGCTGATTTGGACCGGAGGCTTCAGGTGGGAAAGGCAGCCCTCATGGACCTGGAAAATCACCTCCTCCCTCCTGAAGTCACAAGTCACATCTTCCTTACCATAAGGACAAGAAGTGTACACCAGGAAGTTCCCCCCATGCCGGGTAGAAATCCTGTCTGGTGTCGTATTGTCATCACTGTCACTGTCAAAGCAGTCCTTGGGGATTGGCCCTAACAGTTAATTACCTAAATCTATGGAAAAATGTCGGTCATCAACCGCCATTCCAATAATGGTGCCTGCGGCTAGAGTAATACTCTTTAAGTCGCTGTTATCCACCTCTATTGGAATGGTGTCATGTTCTATGTTGACTAATGGAGTTGGGTTTACCCCCAACCCTTGCTGTTGGAGAGAAGCGTTTAGATGTATGTAAGCATCAGGGTTTTGCAAATATTGTCCTCTTTTAACTTTCACTTCCAGGGAGAATTGTCGGGTCCTTTCTGGGATGGTGACTTCCTCTTTAATCTGAATTTCAACTGCATAAGGTAGCAATTGAGCTGACCTATATGCTTTTTCTGGATCATCAAAGACCATGGGATTATCCGCTAATCGGGACCAAGCTTTGAAGTTTATTAGGTCCAAACTAATGGCAAAGCGATTGAGAATGTCACTGCCTAAGTAAAAGGCGGCAGTGACGTCTCGCACGACCCAACAATTATGGACTATGCTCTTGTTGCCAATGGAGATTTTGAGCATACACCTGCTTGGCAGGAGATGTTTGGAATTAGGCACTTCCAGGTCCATTTCCCATTTGTCTATCAGTTTGAATGTGGGAATGGCTGGATCTGTTGGGAGTTGGCGGAACATGGCTTCGCTGATGAAGCTCTTACCGTTGTTCACACACACTCGAGCGAGAACAGAGTCCTTCCCATCATTTAACTGAACAGGGATGAACAACTGCTCTCCAACTTGCTGAATATCAGCCAGGCTCTGAGCTGATTTCACATCTTTCTGGACTATAGGAGTGGGAGTTTCTGATTGTGGATTGGTAAAGAATTTCAGGGTGTTTCCTTCCAGTGTGGAATACCACCTTAAACTGGAAGGAAGGTTGATTTTCAGAAATAGAGAGGACCCCCCATCACCAGTCTGTTGTCCTACTGCTATTACTGTCACGTCTGGAATTTGGTTGTTCTGGAAGTGAAATTCTACTTGGTCAGATTTTTGTTCAACCATGTGGCAGGTGCCGTTTAAACTAACATGGTTGACACTCTGTTTTAATTTTATTGGTCGGCTAGTCTGGGTCCAGAGGACCTTGTTTACGCAATCTATTAAGGGTGACAACCTCCTCAGGAGGTCATTCCCCAGTAAACAAGGGGTGCCCTCTGGAGTCACAACTATGACCGGGTGTTTCAACTTGTGTCGCCCAATTTTAATGTCCAAATCTGCCGTCCCCTCGACGGGAATTTCCTTCCCGTCAAAGTTCTGGAGTTGTCCAGGAAGTGAGGTGAGAGTAATTTGGTAATTCCTTCCCCTTCCTGCATTCAGTTCATCAAAGGCCCTTCTGGACAGAAGGGTAGCTTGAGATCCCGTGTCCACCAGCGCTAAAATTGTACCCTGCCCCTGTACTTGTACCGGGGCATAGTATCTTCCCTCCTTCTCCTCAAGGGGGCACAGATAATGCACATTTTTGGACAACTGGTGGGCTAACTTTCTGGTTTTGGACATTTCAAGAGAAGAAATTTGGGCAGACTTCTGTGGAGAGCCTTGGGAATCTGAAAGAAAAAGTTGGCAACTGGAGATCAGAGCCATTGTGGTTTCCCCTGGTTCCGGTTCTGGGCCGCCCCGCCCTTTTTGGAGGCAGTCATCATAATAGGTTTGAACCAGGGGATTTTTTTGCTGTTGGTTCTGGGATGAGATGATGGGCGGCGGTAGCTCAGTCTCCATATCTCCCCAGTCTGGATTGGAATCCTTTGGGACCCATTTTTCTTTGGGAGGAGTTCCCCCATCTCTGAAGGAGAAGATCCTTTTCCCAGGATCCTCTGAGAATCCTTCTCCCTCAAATTGGAAGACCTATATTTCTTCCACAAAACGGGTCTGTTTGGGTACTTTGTTTCTCCTACCCCCCCTCTGCTCCTTAGGAGGCAGACTTTCAGGGGCAAGAGATTGTGTTTCCGGTTCCTGGGTTTCCAGGGGCTGTTTACAAGTGAGGAAGGAAGCTTCCTCCCAGGCTTTACACCCCCCTTCCCTTTGTGCCTCCTCACTGGGAACCGGTGAGTTATCGGGGTGCTGCCCCCGTCATTGTTCTGGAGCACCAGGTCCAGAGTTGGGTGCGTTCTGCGCCGGCATGCCGATCTGAGGGTTCTGCTGAGCCCTCAGTATGTGACCCAGATCCCGCGCCATGTTTTGAACCTGGCGCTCTAACTGGGAAACCCGCTCAGGCTGATACGGGGCCCTGTTTTCTCCCCTGGGCTGATCCCGGGAAGGGTAGCTATCCCTTCTTTGGTAGTACCCCTGGTTGGGAAGATTTGGATACCCCTCCACCCTTGGCCTCCCCTCTCCTGGATTCGGTTGTCTGGGCTCAGGGAATTGGGGAAAGAAGGGTGGAGGATTTTGGGGCTGGAAGTTGGGTGGATACCTGGGGAAGAAGTTCTGCCCAGGGTTTGGTGAGTTTCTGCCCTCCTGTGAGAAGTTGGGAGGGAAGTTCTCTGGGTTAGGTGCTTGGCTGGATCCCCCCCTTGGGCTGGAGGAGTCCACACATAACCCAGGATGGGTCTGTTTCCCTTGTAACGGGGGCTTACATAATCAGGAGAGCGAGGGACCCCATTTGTGGGGCTGCCTCCCTGGCTCCCTGTCTGTGACTGGCCCGAGGACCTTCTGGGCCTAGCATTATTAGGTGCAGGTAGGTTTTTAGGCCCCCCCATCTCCAAATCTAAAACGGGGGTGACCTTTACCTCTGCCACCTTGGCAGCAGCAGGGGTGTTGTTGGCTTCGGGGTTTTTGGGCGCATTATTTTTATTTTCTATTGGCTTCTGCACCTCATAGATCCGGGTCGCCTGTTCAATGACCCAGTCTAAAGATCTTTTCTCGTGAAAATCCCTCACGAGCTGGGTCATTATGTATTTGGGCAAGGCATGGAAAAACGTATTAATAAATTCTCTGCTATCCGTGCGCACCCTTCTTGTGGTCTGTGCAAAAGCATGCTTTAACTCCTGCACAAATTCTTGTGGGGCCTGATCCTCCCCACATTGTAAATTGTAGGCTGCCTTGCGAGCCTCTTGAGGATTTCTATGAGTAGAAAAATGTTTCAAGATGGCCGCCTTATAGGTGGACCATCTTAAATGATTTTGGTCCTCCAGCCCCGCAAAGAAACTGGAGTATTCCGGGGAGAAGGTCCACTTTACATATTGAATACAGCTTTGGCTGTCTTTCAAATGGAAAGTCTCCATCATTTGCTCAAACAACTCTAAGTGCTCCCAAACAGAATACTTGGCGTTCTTATGATAAGGCGTGATGACGCTCCTGATTGCCTTAATCTGCTTTAAGGGGTCCTTAAGCAAGGCCCTTTTTGTCTTATTGGCCCTTTTCGTCCGGGTAACCCTGGTCCATTCATCTTCTGACTCAGAGGCACTGCTCCCAGAGGTTCCCGTCTGTTCTTCCAGGTTTTCCCGGATTCTGCGAGCCTGGGAATGGCTGGCAGAATGTGGGGACCTGGTCTCCTGTGTCCTGTACCGCTCAGAGGAGTCTTCAGATCCCTCCTTGCTGCCAGGATTTGATGGGTACCCCCCCCACTGACCTAACTGGGCAGAGGTTTTCAGGATGCCCTTAATGGGCCTACTCACCTGGGGTTCCCCATCAAATTGCACTGTGCTTGGGTGCCCATACCCGGATGCCCGCCCCTCCATTCCTGGGTGGTACTGGCCTATGAGCCCCATGCTTCTGGCTGGATAGTAATCTGCCATCCCTGTGGCCCTGTGCTCATGTGTGCCAGGGGACATGGGGGTGGCAGAGTCCAGGGACTGAGAGAAATAAAGGCCTCTGGTACTAGGGCTCCTGGGGTTATGCTCAGGAGTTTCTCTTTCCCAGCGAACCTCATCTCTATCCGCCCCTGCTCCCTGTTGCAATGCAAGAGCCTGCGCCTTCAGTTCCTCAGTTAAGGCCTTACTAGACTCTATCAGTCTCTCCTGCATCGCTACCTGTTGTTGGAGTCTATCATTGTGCTGGCAGAGAGCCTTATTCTCTCTCTGTGCCTCCTGATTGGTCTTGGAGCACTGGGCCAGTCTTTGCTGCAGGAGGGTTACCTCCTGAGCTGTGTCCCTATTGGCCTGCGCCTTTCTTGCCAGAGCATCCTCCACCCTCCTGGTGTGTTCTAACAAGTTCTGGCGTTCTTTTTGGAGGTCACCCAGCCCCTGGAGGGCCAAGTGATTTTCTTCTGTTTTTCTTTTTAAATGGCAGACTTCCTGGCCTAAGGCGTCTCTTTCCTGGCTAAGAGCCTGCATTTGTGCCGCCAGGTTGTCCCTCTGCCTTTGAAAGGCACCAGCTTTCTGGCGTTCTTCATCAAACTCTGCCTGGGTATCCAGGTCTTTCAAAATCAGCTTGTTGCTCTCTGCCTTCACTCTATCTAGATGACTTTGCAGGGTGGCTACCTGCTCCGTGCATGCCCTGTTAAAGTCTAATTGTTGCTCCAGCTTTTTCTGGCTCTGCAGTAAGGAGTCCAAACTGTCTTGGTGCTCCTTCTGCAGGGCCAGAAGTCTAGTATCCTGGTCAGCCTTTTCCTGTTGCAGTATATCCATGTCCTCTTTTATTTTAATGATATACTGCCTACTATCATTTTCTGACTCCTGGCTCCTCTGCAGCCTCTGCTCAGAAGAGTCCAGGTCAGATTGGACCTTCTCTAACGCCATCTGTCGCTTATTCGCCAGATCTTGGCTTTCAGTACATTTATCCTGCATGTCTCCCATATATAGGTACAGGTATGCCGCTATCCTAACCATCTTGTCTTGTTCATCCTTAGCTTTAGGAGCCATGTATAGTTCACTCAGGGCCACATGTAAGGGACCCTGATCTCTCCATATATCTGACCCTGTTTCCGTGACCTGTTGCGTGATGGCCTGCAACCAGACCATGCGGTCCTGGTGAGTCCACTCACCTCTCACAAATAACTTATGTAAGAAGTGCTCTCTGGCTATTTTCATGTCTACTAAGGTCGTCATTCTGGAATTTGAGTTCCTTCCTGACTTACAGAAGTTTGTATTTTATTTTTGCAAAACAGACCTTTTCCTTAGAGCGTTCCTTTGAGGAGTGCTTTACAGCGTAACACAGCGTGGTGATCCGACCGGATATGTGTATCTGGTCAGCTGGCACACTGTATTAATCTGCACAAGTGATAGATCTAATCCGGAATCCCCGGCTACGAGCCCCCAATTGGTAAGAGGATTCAATTCAACACTACAGCTAAGTCAACGCCTAGTCTAGAATACTGAATGAAAACCCTTATTGATATATCCTTATGTCCAGTTCATGCGTTCTGGATGACTACCCCTATATAACACCCCTCTCTTGGAATCCCCCTGACCCCGCTGAGCCAAGAAGTAGTTCTGTTTTGCAAGTTTAAAAGGTTTATTTGATAATTTAAACAATAGATATATATATCACACTTTATAATAAATTAATAATTGAATATCACACTTAATCTGAGCAGTAATCAATAATGGATAGTCCGGCACTAGCACACTTCTTTATAATCAATGATGAGTGGTTATAGGATGGATAAGATAGCAACAATACTTTGATTGTTTCAAATGGATGCAATGTGGAATGAAATGCAGTACAGAAAATAACTTGATAGGATTTCAGCAAAAGACAATGTAATCACTTTCTTGGACAATTCACCCCCCCTTTTATACAATGCAAGGAAATGGAAGGAAAGCACACAGGTCTCAGAAATGCAATCAAATGTAATTCAGTTCACCCCAGCAAGCTTAGACTACAGAAGTTTGAAACACAGGCCCAAAATGCTTTTATATGTGCTGGCAATGAAGTGAAAAATATGCTAAAATGCTTTTAATTCCCTCTAGAGGTTCAGGGTGAGTGGTATCAAGTTAATATTAGTCCAGGCTCACTCTAGCAATGATTCAGGGATGGTTCTTAAGAGGCAAACGAATTTTTAGCAAGGAAAGCAAGGAAGCTGCTGTTTTCACACGTGGAGAAATTTGCAAATCGCGGTAAAATTCTCGAGTGCGTTTTTCGAGATTGCGGCAAATGTATAGGGGGTAGGAATGTGGTTCTAGGTTCGTTGAAAAGCCAAGATTCCCAGCTTTCAGAGGAAAGTTACTGCAAGTCTCTAAGACAAACCATCACAGAGATATGAGCGATATGGTAAAGGTCGTTTTTCAGATTTGAAATTTTAAAGTTCAAAGTGACAAGTGACAGCTAGCAACTAGAAATGACAGGTGACAGCTTTGCAAATGACAGGTGACAGTTAGGAGGCAGTTCTACTTAGATTAAAATAGCTTGGATTATATTATTTTAACTAAGAGATTGGTTCTGCACAGTTCTGCTAGGTACTCACAATATATTTAGAAATAGAATGGGCCTCGCCACGGATCTGGTCAGGTTTTCTTCACTCGCCACGGACGGTCTCTGCGCACAGCGTCGGGGTCAGCTCTACTCTGCTGGTCTGGGTCTCTGGTTCTGATCAGGTCTGTGGGTCCGGATACAGCGGTCTCCGGTTCAGCTGGTCTCTCTCTGGATACAACACTGCTCTCTGGCAAATGGCAAGAGTTCTTGCAAAGAAATCAAACAGCTCGCCTGGCTGTGGTAATGGCAATGATTTGAGGCCTGCTAAAGAGGGATTTAGCTTGTAGTTGACCTCTCTGCTACAAATTCTGAAGTAAAGTCTTGGTCTCTGAAGGTAGATAGATTGAAGTCTCTATGTTGGCTCTCTGGAGGTTGATGGAGGTAAAGTATGGATTTTCCCGGCAGAGCGTCCCGCAGCAGATGGAATAGAATCTCCCTCTCTGTCCTGACTGTCTGCTCTTATGTGTTTTGAAAATGGGTGGAAAGGCTAGCTTCCTAGGCCCTACCCCTCTCCACTTGTCATTGGCCACTTCATCCTCTTCCCCTTGATTGGGGGAATGAAATGAAGTGTCATCATGATGAGGTCTGTTTATGGTACAGAGAACCCACCCCTGTCAAATTACACACAATCTATATTTTGACCCAAAAGACATATTTGCACAGGTACACATTTGTTTAAAATTACATGCACCCATCACATATCACAGGAGGTATACCCTGTCCAAATCTGCTCTTCCTGGGAGCTTGCATTCAGAAATGGCAACATTTACACTTTTTAACTGGTTTCGTTATATCGGACATTACCCCAAATTTATACACATGTGCACAAGGAGTATGGACATTACTTGATGAAGTGTCAGATTTTTAACATGCATACATTTTAAGTAATACCCTCTTAACTGCTAGTTTGCCCCCAGATCATGCCACCGGTTCTAAAAACCTCTTAAAATGTGGGCAGAAAAATCACAAGAATTATGGTATCATTTAAATAATTATGACAAGTCCGTACTATGATTTATTCATCTTTTTCTAAAACCATATTCTGGCTCCAAAGGGGTGTGGTTTCCCCCCAGCACAAGGTTGAATTTCTGTTTTTTCCAGTTCTGCCAAGCCAGCTTGCTCTCACAGGCAGTGCTCCTCCCCTTTCCTTCCAGGAGGAAGCCACTTTTACGGCCCCCATAATAAAACATTTGCCTGGGCCCTGGAAGGCCCATTGTTCAAGAGGAAGCCATTCATGGCCACTTCAATAAACCCTCTGCCTGGGTCCTATGTTTAGTCTCTAGCAGTCCCTTGGTAATTCAATCAGAGAAGTGTCATATCCCTTTTGGTGGGAACAGCAAAAGGCAGCTAGGCCTGGGAACTGCTGTGGATCCAGTTTCACTCCAATTGGGGGGAAGTTGTCAAGCAGAATCCAGTTCCTTAAGCCAGGCCCCAGCTAATGTCACTTTTAGTTACCCAGTTTTCTGCATTCAAATAAAACTAACCATTTTTACATATGCAGCTAGAATGCTGATTCTAAGTTTCAAACTATGACATTTAAACAATTGCAACCTATGTGACACTCAAAAGTAGGTCACTCATTTCTTTTAAACATTTAGATTTTTAGTGTCTTTCAGTCCAAATTTACTTAAACTGCTGAAATCCACAGCTCAGCCAGTCTTGTTATAAACCTTCAAGTCACTTCAGAATATAACTTTACATTGTATCCACCCCTCAGTAAGTCTTTCTTTGGCCTGCTTTGGGTTCATTTATTCAGTTTTACACAAAAAAAAAAAAGTCTGGTGTTGTTTTAAAACGCCGGCTTTCTGATAGTGGTGAGTACTGGTAATGCACCCATTTTTGGGATTTAAGAAAATGAGTTCCCCACAATTCTAGGTTGCTTTTGGCAATCAGCATTGCCATTCCCAATGGTTTCAGACTACTGTGTGGGTAGTCCAATGGTGGTTTTAGGCAGTGCCCTTCTGTGCCCATAACATCGGCAAAAATGAGCGGCAGCCTATTCTTCATGCATTTCCCTGTGCATTTTCTGGGAAGCTCTGGCCATCATGATGTTTTCCATGTCAGTACAAGCACAGTTTTGAAGTAGGGCTCGGATGCATGGATAAAAACATCCCACTGGTCCATCCTTCCAGGCACCCTCGAGAAGGGGTTGGTGTTGATTGTGGCATGTGCCACATGGCACGGTCAGCTCCAACCCCTAATAAGTGCCTCCCCGGCTCAGCCTTCACCCTGATGGGTAAGGTCTGGCCCGGGCACCTACCAGGAGCATCTGTTTCTTTTTTTTTTTACATTTAAAGTTGGGGTCGCAAGGGAGTCCCAGGGGTTGCAACTGTGGCCCTCAGGGGTCGCAGTTGTGACCCCTGGCAATCCCCAAATGATGTCCCTGACTTGTTGGGTATCTAATAAGAAAGCTTGCTCCAGATCAGCTATGCATGTGCATTTAGGCACATTTGCTAATTTTGAGACACATTCCTGAAAGAACGTGCCAAAATAAGGCAAAAGACAAGGAACAGAAACAGCTAATCTGCAGAGCGCAGACCTCATGAGGGGTCTAGGTGGAACTGCTGGTGGGAATTTCTCTACGCCTACACTGGTAAAGTGGGGTGAGTTGACACAGGAGCCTTATTCTGCAGTGAAAGATGCACTATTTCAATACACGGGTTTCAAGGAGGGTTTTTATATTCCAGCAGCTCAGGTTATGTCGAGGGAGGTACTATGCAATCAGGCAGCTGTGCAGCAAACTCCAGGGTGTGGCTAAGAAAATCGGAAAGGTGGTGGTTGGAGCTCACACCCATGGTTAGAGTTCACTTTAATCAGACATCCTAGAAATAAACACACACTCAGCCGATTTCATTGGCCTGGCTTGTGTGCTCAGATCAAACAGTTCTGCGCTGTCTGCCCCATCCATCTGCTTTGCAGACTTTGCAGAACGACAAGCCCAGAGCACACTTATACCAGCATGCAATCCCCATGGATTCCTATAGAACAAGGCTGTCCAACTCCAAGCCTCATTATCCCTCATTCATATTCATAAGAAACATTTGCATACATTTGGAACCATTGTATGCGCATTTATCATGCAAATTATATTACTGAGGGGTATCCTGAAAATCTGACATGTTTCCGGCCCTCGAGTCCTGGAGTAGGACAGTCCTGCTTATGAATCTGCCCGACCTTTACACCTGGTGAAAGCAGGCGGCTTCCACAGCAATCCTTTCTAAATCTCTCTTGCAATCATTTAATCCAGGATGCATTTATTATATGTTTGCAATCACATAGTGGACATGCGAGACAGTGAAGGCAATTTTGCGAGTCTTTCTTTCCAAAAGGTGGTTGAAAGCATCAAAAATGCACTTGGACTGGCGTTTTCAAAAGAATGCAAACAGACCTGGTCCCCTCCATGCAATTTGGGTTTTAAATTAAAATGATTCCCCACTGGCTTTGCACTATGGTCCTTGAAAGGAAGGAACACGACTGTGGATGTCTCTTCACCTATTGCTTTGAACCAGAACCAAATCGTTGTTTGCTTCTACACTTTCACCCTGTCGCTGCAAGGGGATGTACTGGGCTTGATCCCTTCCCGACCCTTTGTGAAACTAAATAAAATTCAGACCGGTGAACCATGAAGTGTTATTGAATGTTCTGCTTATCCCTCGGCCGTGACAGCTATCTTCTCCTTCGTGGAGCTTTCACACCCGAAATCTCTGCACTGGAACACCCTACGGCAGGCGTCTGAAACCTTTGGCTCTCCAGCTGTTTTGGACTACGACTCCGATCAGTCCTCGCCAACACAGCCAATGGTGAGGAATCATGGGAGTTGCAGTCCAAAACATCGGAGAGCCAAAGGTTGCAGATCCCTGCTCTACGGATAGGCCGGGAGGATAGGTCAGGGTAAACGTGCTTGCCTTGGAAGCAAGACGATACGGAGCAATACAGTTTCGATCCCATCGGGTCCACGCTTGGAAAACTCTGGGTATTAAGCATGTTATAAATAACCAATTACAATAGCTAAGAAGAGAGTCGTCTCTTGGAATGTCTTCAAGATCATAATGATCTCTGTTCACATTACAGCCTCCATTCAAAAAACCAAAGTCCTCACTCTTTGAATGACTAATCATAGACTGTCCCCATCCTAAGCATTTCCACGCGTGGCAATCATCTGTCTATTTCTTACATGCTATTGAGTGTACTGCATTATCTGTAAATCAGTTCTTGTTAAAGCACAGTAAATATGGAAATAACAATACAGTACTCATGTGAATGGCAGTGCTGATGGGACCTAGGGTGTATCCTATTGCCGAAGTATATAGGTGATATGATATGGCATTTATAACATGCCTGTACACATGTGTTTCTAGGCGCGCCACAGGTGCATTGTGTGGATGCATTTCTGTGTGAGACAGGCATCATGGAGATCATTCATGCATTGACAGGGAGTATCTAGGCCAGGGCTAATACTGTCCCAGAGTTTATTAACGACTGTGATTCTGTATCAGCATTTTTCAGTGCTGAAAAGAATATAAAGCTATTCATTGCAACACAAATATATATGTTGATTGAAGTATAATTTATGTCTAAAATGTACATGGTGCAAAAAGAAAATTGCACAGTATGCCCTAAATGCCAATTAAATCCACTTAGAAACTCCTAGAAGGTCTCATCCCCAGGAAGAGATAATTATCCTTAAAGCAGACTGTGCATATTATGTGCAGTTCGCCCTCTACTAATAGCAGCATTAAGGAAGCAGAGAATTCAACTACATTTCCTATTGAATATAAAGGCACGCAACCAATCAGGAGCAGACTGGGACAACTAATCACATACGTACTATGCTTCTGCCAAATTTCAACCTACTGTTTTCACGTGATTGAAACAAATTGAAACTTGAAACAGATTGAAACAAATTGAAGCAACCTACTAGTTTCCACGTGATTGAAACAAATTGAAACTTTGCTTTTTTGAAATTGAAACAACTTGAAAAAAATTGAAGCAACCTACTAGTTTCCACGTGATTGAAACAAATTGAAGCTTTGCTTTTTTGAAATTGAAACAACTTGAAAGAAATTGAAACAACCTACTAGTTTCCACGTGATTGAAATAAACGGAAACTTGGAAATTGAAAGAAAGCGAAACAACTTGAAACACCTTGAAACATATTAGAACGACCAACTAGTTTCCACGTTATTGAGACAAATTGCCAAGATCTGAACTCTCCATTTCCTGCATTTCTAAATGAACAATCTGGAACCTGTTATTTGGGGACTGCCAAAAGATGGACATTTTATCTATAAAACCAGAGTTGATGGTGGGATTCTAGATAGCTCCCACCCCAGACCTCAACAATATCCACATGAAACTGGTTGTTCAAATGTTTATGGAAGAATCAGACAGAGACAACACTTAAATACAGGTTTGCATTATCAGCTTTTCTAGCTTTTCTGAATGCATTGTGCATTTAAAAATACAGGCCATGTTATAATATGCCATGTCATGCTATAACGATGTTATGCTGCACCAATCACCACTGCAGTGGTTTTATAGCTCTGGTACCTTTCCAGAAGAACTGGCACATTTTGTCCCTAATCAGATCATATTATGTGCTGGAATAAGAAAGTAAAAATGGCAGGAAGTAAGTAAGGGGAGAAGCAGGAAGAAGAAAGGGAGACACAAAGCTAATACAGTAGGAATAAACTATTGGGTTGAATTAGAGGAAATGTGATTGCCTAAGTAAGAGTTTGTAATGATAGGCAGTGGATCGGACGGAATACTGAAAGAGGCAAAAACAAAACCTTTCGCTAGTGACATTTTTTTTTACCAAGTGACATCACACAATAATGTATCATCTAATCACAATATCAATGGCAATGGTATGACTTTCATCAAAGTTGCTTTTTAACGACTGGCATCCAATATTCTTTGATTTTGATAGATATCTCAAGCGTTTACCTAGATTAATGACGTACTGAGTTTTTTACCGTAGCCCTATGGAACTCAATTGCTGTTCTGCTGTCGCTCTATAAAACATGGCTTGGGGGAAAAAAGCAATATGGCTAAAAGTATTCGTAAATCTGGCATCTTCGGAAAAGAGGTATGCTGGGTCTATGGGCCAGATAGCTTTAGTGTGATTCACCCCAGCATGCAGGCATGCTTCCCCTGTGGGAGGAGGCATGCATTGGATTCCTGTTGGCCCATGCAGGTGGGCATTCCAAATAACAGGTTTACTGGAGTTCTCATTTATCCACAGAGTTTCCTTCTAATTTGACTGAGGAGGATAGCTTAGGGGAAACATGCTCGCCTTAGAAGCAAGACGACGCAGAACAAAACCGGTTCTATCCTCTAGGTATTAAGCGCATTATAAATAACCTATCATATCATATCATTTATGATGACTAATAGTTCACTTCGCCTGAACTTTGCGAGCAGTGCAGGATTAAGTGCAGAAAAATAGGTGTTCGATAAGTGCAAGAAGGGGGAGGTTGTAGGGTTGCAGATACAGCCCCAAGTACAGAGTTGCCAGGGGGCAGCAGCCTGGGCCTGTGGTTCAGAGGGTAGCCAGGTAACCAGTGCAGTATCAGACAGGAGATCAGCAAGGTAGCAGAAGAGTGAAGGCAGGAGCAAAGAGGAAAGTCTTGAGCTGTTACCGGAACTGGAGATGGTACTGCTCAAGTTTCAGAGAGGCGGGCAGGCTGTTCCAGAGGGAGGCGCCAGCCGAACAAAGAGATCTGCCCCAACAGCTATTTTCTTGGCTGTTTCTAAAATCCGAATAATTGGAATGCAATCAATAATACTACTTATGGACTGCATTCCGATCAATCTGATTGTCTCAGTGGAGATCATTAATGACTTCCATGTGCTAAAAGGTTTTTATAGAACACTGGCTTTCCCCTACCAGTTGTGCCATTCCCCTGCAATGTTTGTAGCAGGTAGTATTTTTGAAAGGTACCCATTATATAAGCCTTAAAAGGGTTAACGAGCTACTACAGGGTTTCAAATTAATGACCGGCAGACTAAACGTAGATGCTAGGAGCAAGCACTGAACTTACTAAGCTATTTCATAAGCCACAACACCCAAAAATCTAAATATCTGCCCGACATTAGCAATGAAAATTGCTGCTGTTGAATCCAAAGAAAGCCTTGTCACCCCTCCCTCGCCTTGCCTGTCTCAGGTTGAGTTTGGGGTCAGAATACTGGCAACACATAGCAGCCGATTTGGAAGCAAGGAGAGAGAGGGGTGAAGTGAGGACACTGATTCCCTCACTCCTGTATCGACATCATGCATTCTTAGTTTCAAAAAGAGATGTCCAGAACCACAGGGAGCAAGGACACCATCACACAAAAAGGTACATTAAAAACAATATCTGTGTGTGTTCTATGTTTGTTTGAATGTATCCGTTTGTGCGTGTGTGTGTGTGAGAGAGAGAGAGAGATTGAGTGGGTGTGTACATGTACGAAAGGGAGTTTGAATGAGCGGGTGAGTGTGCTTGCAGGAGTGAGTCAGTGTATGCATTTGATGTGCGTTTGGTGGGGGAGAGGGTCTGGTGGTGCTCTCACTAACCCCCTGTTTGCAAGTCCATGATATCATATGATAGGTGATTTATAACACGCTTAACACCCAGAGGATTCTAAGCGCGGACCCGTGGATTGAACCTGTGTTGCTCTGTGTCATTTTGCTTCTAAGGCGAGCATGTTGCGGCAGAGCTAGCTCTTGGGGTGGGAGTTAGCAAGAGCATTCACAGAATGCATTTTACAGTGGCATGCTGACATATATTGGGCGCAGGCAGTGTGCACATATTTTCACTGGGCAATGCTGGCATATATTGCCACATGAACATGTTTGTTTGGCACTACTGGTATATATACACTGGGCACAGCTAGCATAAACATACTTTCTTAAAGCTGCAATACTGGCATATGATGGAAATAGGCACCACTGATGTATCTTACAGTGGCAATCCTGGCCTGTGTTGAACACAGCCAGCATGGACATCTCCTACAGTGTAAATCCTTACATATATTGGACACAACACACATGAAGGTTGTTGCTTATAGCAGTAATACCTGCATGCGATAGGCAGACCCAGCACACAGGTGTTCCAATAGGGCAATTTTGGAATAACTGTTACACAACCAGCAAGAACATGTTCAAGAATGGCACTCCTGACATATATTGGTCACAACCAGGTTTTTCAAAGCAGCAAAGCTGCAATGTAATGTGCAAATTCAGCATGAGTGTCTTCTTAAAAGTCGCAGAAGTGTTATGTATTGGACATCTCGACCATGACACTATTTCACAGTGGCACTACTGCAAATTATTGGGTATGAGCAGTAAAAAAATATCTTCTCACTGTAGTATTACTGGTATGTATTGGTAGAGTCAACATGGAAGTGTTCTTACAGTGGCAAAACTGGCATATCAAGCAAGCCAGCATGAAATGTTTTACTGTAGCAGCAATTACTTATATTGTGCACAGTTAGCATTAGTGTATTCAAGCCCAGGTACCGTATCTCTCCAGGACTGAAATCTCTACACTGGCTCCCAGTGGCTGCGAGGATTAAGTTCAAAACCCTCTGCATTGTCCATAAGTCCTTCTGGGGCCTGGGGCCCAATTACCGTCAACTCTCTCTTCCTAAATATCTTCCTTCCCGAGCCCTTCGCTCATCCGTCTCCAGCTCCCTCAGGGTCAGCCGCTTCTCGAAGCAACGAGCTGGGGGTAGATCTCTCTCTGCAGCAGGGGCCTCCCTCTGGAACAGCCTTCCTGCCTCCCTGAAACTTGAGGAGAACCACCTCCGGTTCCGGAAGCACCTCAAAACCTTCCTCTTTGCTTCTGCTTCCTCTCTCCCTCTCCCCTGCTGAACAGCTTTAATTCTTCACTGAATCTGCTCTGAATCTGCAACTGGGCCACTCTCAGTGACCTCGGTCCAGGACCCAGCCACTCTCCACTTGCACTGCCTCCCTGGCACCCCCCTGCACTGCAGGACTGTCAATATATCCTTACAGCCCCCCTTCCCAGCACTTGTTCTGCATCTACCTTGCACTTGCCACCAGCTGGCCTTATTTATTATTTTTTTTACGCTACTTACCTTGTACTGCACTTCCCCCCCCTCCCCTTCCCCTTGCACTTTTCCCTTCCCCCCACCCCTGCACTTGCGCAATCTGAATGACACCTGGCCTAGTAGGATCGCTGTCTGTCTTCCCCTTGTTCCCCCCCCATGCCTCGTCGCGCCTTGAAACAATTGTGTATAGGCGCGTTACAAATGCCATATCATATCATATCATATAGAGTACAGCTCGCATGAATATGCTCAACATTTTCAAAACATGTATATAAATTGGGCACAGGCATGACGTGCTGTTACAGAGACATGCTCGCATATGGTGGGTAAAAGCAGCTGAGAACATTTTTACAGTGCTAGTTCTACCATATATTGGGCACAAAGACGCCTAATGTGGAACCACACAATTCAGTTTGATAAACTATTGTATTATGACTAGAAGAGAGAGACATGTCAATGAACTTCTTTTGTTATTTTAAGTGGGGAAAACTAAAAACCTTTCCTTACAGTGTGCCCTTTCTCTAAAACAATGATGTGCCAACTATTTAAAAGAAAAATAGTGATTTATTTTTTCAAACACAGAATAATTGTTAATTGTATGTTTTATTGCACCCACTTTTTAAAAAAAATATTTGAGCTGCAAACTTTCCCATTTCAAATCAATGCCTTGGGTGAGGGACTTAATTCCCTTCCCCCTTCAAAATCCTGACATGTTGCCATGCTCGCTTGAGCCAACACTGGGGAAAATATTTACACTCAACCATTAAAAAAAATCACCAGCCATTACTGGTGTTCACTGCTTAGTAATAAGTGCATATTACTTAATTCATGCCATTACAAAGTTGATGACAATTATAATAACCAGAGTAAGACAGTACAGTTTCTAAACCACACACTGGGCCGCATTTCAGGTATGGCTTGGTGGTAATAAAGTGATGGCAATCCTATTACCACCACGTGTTGTGTTCTTAGCGGAATTACTGCCACTTTTACCAGACGCCCAAATTGCATGCTTGGCATTAAAGTCGAGGAGATACCATCAGGGAAGCACTACATGTATTTCGTCCTCCTTAAAAACAAATACTGGACGAACTTCAACAGGTGGAACTGGCACTCCTGGCAATTCCTCAAAACCTCGAATGTGGGCTAACAGTATTGTTACTGCACTCGTAATCTGCTGGTAATTCGACCAGACTGAGTGGCAATTGAAGTAAATGAGTTTGGTGGTAATGACGTATGTTGACACCTTAAGGGGGTGTGGTAATAAAAGGCTTGTATATGCATTATATCTGTTTACAGGTTCTTACTGAACATGCTCATTGTGTGATTGAAAGAGTGCGCCAAGGCAACTTATTATTGAGAAGTATATGCATTGGGCACCACCATAGGCTTTCTGAATATAGCTGAGGAGTGAAAGACCACTGCAAATTGGAAAGAAACATGTCCAATCTAAAATCTGACCATGCTTGTGTCCTGCCTTATTATTAGCAATACATAAAATTACAGTCACTTGAATTGTACTAACCCACTAAAATATGTACAAAGTATTGTGATCTGTATACAATACTTTTTTGTTTTTTTGTGCCCAGGACGGCATATGTCATTATTTTAAATATTCTTTTATCGGATGTGAACTAATAAACTGCAGAACTTAACTGTCTCCCCCTTTTTTCTGGAAGAGCATACTGTTATACGGTATCCAAAGCTCCACTGCACCCTTTTAGACAAACCACCTTAGTGTCATTGACAAGGGTAGCCTTTGACTCCATTTTCCTTTTTCTTTCGATATATTTACCTAACCCTCCAGAGTCAGGCCCCCATCAAAAAAGAGGGTTTTTTGCCCTTACTGCATACTTACAATCTAAAATCTGTGCCAGGAATAACCAAGATGTTCTGGCTTTATGTGGATATAAATATAGGCATTAAATAAAAACATAAATTGCACCCAGAGGACTGCCACTGCTAACACTTCATGGTCCCTGATCTTCTCTGTGCAATTTTGATAGTTTTTGGAAAGGGATGTAAGTCAGGCACAGACATCTCGGTGGTCCTGAGTTCCTTTGCATGTTTACACCCCTTCCCAAAACAATTGTTAATGCGGTCTGCCATGTACTTGCACAGCGCGCAGCATTAACAAAAATTCCTATAGATCGACCCCATTTTTCCAGATATACGTGATTTTTTCGAAAATATTTTGACTAATGGAGAAGTGACCAAATTTATTTAACCTAAAAACGAAAATTACTTTTTAGATTTTTGACTTTTTTTTTTATAAGGCGGGGGGAGCCCCAGCAGACCTCCTTACCCTTTCCTACCCCAACCGCTACCCTTAACCCACACCCCACCTATTATGCACTATACATATACCACATTACCTACCATTTTCGGTCAAATACATTTGGTAACTTCTCCTTAGGTAAAATTGTATTCGGTCATTTCCACCAAACCCATTTTTGCAGGGAAAAACAACAGGCATCATCCGTAGGCATTTTAGTATTCCTGCCTGCATGGAAAGGAGAGGAGAAGATGCGGGTGGGTTCGTAGTACAGAGATGTGGCGGTAGGCAGAGGCAGACTTTAAATTCTGACCCCCAACCCTGCGCTGCAAAAGTAAGAAAATGGCTCAGATCAGGCTCGGACTGGCCTATATGGCAATAGGGCAATGCCCAAACCAAAAACACAGTGGACTAGTGCGGGCCAGTATTTTGGGACAAAGTGGGCCACTTTTTTGCCACATGTAGGTCAGTTTGATCAGGTACTTCACCATGCGGTTAGTAGTTTGACCAGTGTTGCTGAATAAATATTATTTTAAAAAATGCAACATTTCCATCACATTTAATCAAAAACCTCCCCGCTGAAAAATACTCAAACAGTTTGCCACCAAAGGAATAAATTGCTATTTGCAACTGTGGACACTTTTTCATTGGTGCCCGAGACAATTGTATGCCCCAGTCTGACCCTGGCTTAGATGGTCATTAATTGATAATAACTTCTCTCTATAAGTAACTTATGATGAGGCCCATCATAGGCCTACCTCAATGACCCCAAAAAAGTAGAGGCATTCTCAGTTTCACTACAAAGAGGCATACGCTTCTGCTGACAATCTTCTGTCACCCATACAGTAACTGGGTCTTGTAAACCACACCTTCTTTCAATTTTGGGCAGGTACTTGGTGGTGGATCCTCCAGTAAGGAGATGGGAATAGATAGTAGGAAAAGAAGGAGAGACGCGCGGTGTGAGCTGACTGCTGGCGCGTGCCGCTTTCCGGGTATTAGTCATATCCTGGGTCTTTGGATTACAGTGGGTGCATGTTGCCGGAAATTTCCTCTCATTGTTATGATCCTGCTCTCATAGTCACGAGTCAATTGCAGGGTCCATGGGAAGTGCTGGATGTTGCCCTGGGCCGACTTCTCTGAGTTGTGGTAGATATGTGCGCAAACATGTGGCATAGTCAACATCTTTCAATTTTCCTTCAACTGCTTGGTGTGTCTTCCTCCGGGAACCACCTCACTGTCCCTCTCCTATGCACACTTGTTTTCTCTGAAGAGTTTATTCTATTCTTTTGCAAGCACAAGAAGGCCACAAGTTCTGGAACCTCTAGACCACCGTCCCATGGCCCGTCCAGACCCTTCGCTGTATAATAAGAACAAATTAGATGATCTGCCAACGAGTGGATAGCATGATTGCAGCAATCCCATTTATAACCTAATTAAGCATGCTATGAATTCTTAGAACCATCGATCGACCATTTAGCGCCGGAACGGAGCGCGCTCAGCTACAGGGAGCCGCTCAGGGAGGCACCGCTTGTAATTAAATCCAATCTTCACCTCTAGGGCTCTTTGTTAAGGAATCATGGGTTATTTGCCTTCCTTTCAGCCCAGTAAGTGGAACATCATTAATCCCAGCATGCTTCTGGAAGGTTCTAAAAAGCAATCGCATGCTGGGCCCATGGAGAGTTCTTTTTTCCCGCCGAAAAATAATTTATTAAATAATGAGATATTGATCCGCCCGAACAGCTTAATTCCTCAGGAGCAAACTCTGACATGTTCTCCCCTTTAATGCTGCCATATTGCCAAGAATGTAATGAAGCGCCGGTGACATTTATTTTGCCTTATTCAATTGTTTAGCTCTCCATTTGAAGGGAGCTTAAATGAGTGAGACCTCTCCATTGGGCCTCCCCGGTGGGACCTACTGCAGTCCGCCAAAGTCATTACTGTTAGTGCAGCTCGAAACCGGTTGAACATTTTTGTTGTTGTCAAGTTCCCTTGGGTCTCCTGCCAGCTGCTAATTTCTGAAGGGGTGGGGAAAAGGGGCATGCGCCTGGAGAGAAGCTGTAGAGTAGAGTCAAGATTTAAAAACTTTAACATTGAAATACTTTTTTCCATTTCAAGGTGACTTTAAAGACAATAAACTTCCCAATCACAGGTACATGTCCCCAAAAAGCAAACTACTGTGGTGAAAGATACAAGAAAGGGTGTCATTTTCTCAGGCTTTGCCAACCATGCTTGAATTAGAAATGATTGCAGGTCCGATAGCACAGCGAGTTGAGCGCTCACTCTGACATCTATGCAGAGACTGCTGATGCATGTTCGAATCCCGGCAGGGCCAAAATCAGCCTTTCATCCTTCAGAGCACCACACACTGTGGGTAATCAAAAGCAGTGCTCAGATGCCTGAGGTTTTGTAGCGCTATATAAATGCTAAATTATTATTATAAATATATTTTTCATTGGTAGTTTTACCTGTGTAGCTATGCATTCATTGGAATGCTCAACAATTGCTAGCATGGTGTCTTGGAGGAGGCTGCTTAAAATGTGAATATAGCCAACCTTTACTTTGGCATAGCTGGGTGTTTCTCTGCTGAGGGATACGAGTGTGGGAAGCAGAAACAGAGGGTCGGATTCTGAGTTCATAATGAAAAAAGTGTGGAAATACGACATTCTCCTCTCCAGTTGCCAGCACCACCATTCTGAAGTGGGTGGAAGAATTGGAGGGCAGATGTTGCTTTCCAGCAGCAAAAGGTGCTGACATCTCTTGTTGTGGCGTTGCAAGCACCTCTTAAAAGACTGACACTTTTCTAACTCAAGAAAGTTTTCTTAATCTTTCATTAAACTAGAAAAGTGGTGCTGCAGTCTAGGAAATGCTATATTTGTACAGGGGAAATGTGTGCAGTTGAGTTTAATGTCACCTCACAGGTGCCATATTTACCTCCTTTTTAATACGGCGGCAGTCTAGTGGTCTCAAAGTGTCTAGGCTTGTCTGGGAGTTGCCCTATTGTGCCCCAGCCCAGGGCATCCACACTATCTGGAATTCACAGCAGAGGAAAAGTAGTAGAGTGCAGATAAGAAGATGGGAAAGGGGTGCACGATAAATAAGGAGAGGGTGATGTAGAAGGGGAAAATAAATATTTCATGTTAGCTTGCGTAGCTTGCGTAGCTTGCGTGCGTGAAGATCCATTAAGGTCAGACATAAAGCTTGACTGCAGAAATTGAAAGATATATTTTAAACATGTTTGCCATCAAAAATATTATGTAAGGCAGGTTTGAAGAGCGGTTAGTTTAAAGATGGAATGTATGGCTGCTTGATGGGCCCCACATATATACCAACCCCTCCAGTTAAAACGACCCAGGCGGTAAGTTACCGCCTGGGCCGTGACTTTACCACCATGGCGTAAACTATGTTTACGCCATGGTGGTTGGCGTACTTACCGCCCCATTCCGACCTTGGCGGGCGGTAAGTCCCCAATCCCCATTTACCCTTCCCCATTCCCATTTTTGCCCTATAGGGCATAATGGGAGTGGGGAAGGCGTTAATTACGCCACCGTAAATTACGGTGGCGTAATTAACTCCATGGTCCCTTAGCGCCATGTATTTTAACACCTGCTAAAAGCAGGTGTTAAAACCTCCATGGCGCTAAGGGACCTCGTAATCAGGCGGTAAGGGTCGGCGCTGTTTACGCTGCAGTAAACCCCTTACCGCCTGGGTCGTAATGAGGCCCGGTGACTTTTTGACACAGCTTTTTCCATGGAGAAATATCTGAAATAGTGTTTCAGGGATTGGCAAGCATTGAGACTAAGGGCCACATCACAAGTTGGGTACAGCAGTACATATGCGTCAGTAACGCTATTACCACTGCATTACCGCTCCACCCAATGGGATTCAGGTGGAAAATTGGGGATTCAGCTCCAGCTCTGATCTGAGGGTAAATCCACCGACTTTCCGCCCATTTTTCGGTGCAATTACTGCGGCAGTATTAGCTCTGCGGTTATTGTGCCTAAAATGCCCCATTGGGTCCAATGGACAAATGGGTACTTACCGCCCCACTGCAACTTGGGATCCAGCGCCAATAGCTCCAGACCAATTTGCGGTAACGCTAAATCCATTGGGCGGTATCTCGGCCGGGATGCCGCCGACTCGTAATGGGGCCCTAAAATAAAGGGTGAGAAAACTGCCTGCATTACAGATGCAGATGACATAATCCTTTTATATAAGACCCCATAGGACTCCAACATTCAATAAACATATGCACCTAGCGGGAAAAACTAAAAGGAAACCCCCAATGTCCTGGAGACCTGGCAGCCAAAAACTGGAAAAGGTGACGGAATACTAATACTTGGGCTTTCCGATTAAATCTGATCCTATGAAGAATGGTTACATGGATGACATCCTGATTAAGGCATGGAAAAAATGGATGGTGGCAAAACAATGTATTGTTAAAAGAGGAGGGCCTAATGTTCAAGCCCCACTGGAGATCTATCGTTCCGGTATAGTCCCGAGCATCAGATATGGACTTCCAGGCCTCCCATATCGCTTTGTAAAAGGCCTAGACAAAATGGAGGCAGATATCCTCCGAACCATCATTAATCTTCCCTCTTCCGTCCCAGTCGAGGCTCTAAGAATCGAATATGGCCAATGTTCACTGATCATCACTTGGGGATTCAGCGTTTATTTCTCTATATTAAACTTATCCCCACGCATTATAATACAACTTTTATCTTGAACTTGTTAGGCAGAAAGATGCTTTCAGGTCATAAAAACAACTATCTGACCGAACTTAAGCAGGACGCCTTCGAAACGGCTACTCTATTAAATCTAAATATGGCCACGCTTGTGGAGACACCTAATTTCGAAACTCTAGTAAAAAATAAGGCGAAGGGTCACGATAAGAGCTATAATGCCGACAAGTTAAATTTAACCTCTAGATATAGGGAATACTCACATCAAAGTTTCCCAACCAATATTCCTTGCTGCTACTTAATGAGATGTAGTTCAACCGAACTGAAACGGTTCACTCTGTGTCTCAGATTAAATTTACTTCCCAATAAAAACCTAACTGGTGCATGGTCAGGAATTCCACTTGAGGAGTGTATTGGCCATATATTCAGGAAATCAATAGAGACCCAACGACATGTCCTGACCGCTTGCCCAGAGTTAAAGGGGGTAATTCATAGAATTTAGCGCACAAGTGGCACACGCGGCTGACGCACAGTGTGCGCGTGCGAATCCCTGCGCCAGCCGCGTGCGCCAAAACCCATTTCCGCGCACAGCGTATTCATGGATTCCAGCTACCAAAACCAGCCGTGGCGCACAGTGGCGCAGCGACCCTGCAGCAGCGCCAGTTACGGCCCCAAGAACGCCTTTTGCGCAGGGAAAAGCCATCAAAATCCCCAATCCAGCGCAAAAGGGCTGCGCTAACCCTGTACCAGCACGGCAAGCGGGCTACGTGTATCACTGGGGTGCACGGGAAGTACCTCACGTCATTTCAGCTGGGTACGTGTATTTCAGGGGTGCGCTTGAAGTTCCACACGCGATTCCATCAGGGTACGTGTACATCAGGGGTGCGCGGGAATTTTCACACGTGAATTCAGCAGGGTACGTGTATATCAGGGGTGTGCGGGAAGTTCCACACGCGAATGTCCTGGCTATGTGTATTTCGGGGTGCGTGGGAAGTTCCACACGCAATATCAGCAGGGTACGTGTATTCCAGGGGTGCGCTTGAAGTTCCACACGCGAATATCCTGGCTACGTGTATCTTGGGGTGTGCGGGAAGTTTCACACGCAATATCAGCAGGGTGCATGTATATCAGGGGTGCACGGGAAGTTCAACACGCGAATGTCCTGGCTACGTGTATTTCGGGGTGCGCGGGAAGTTTCACACGCGATATCAGCAGGGTACGTGTATTCCAGGGGTGCGCGGGAAGTTCCACACGTGAATGTCCTGGCTACGTGTATCTTGGGGTGCACGGGAAGTTTCACACGCGATATCAGCAGGGTACGTGTATTCCAGGGGTGCGCGGGAAGTTCCACGCGCGAATGTCCTGTCTACGTGTATCTTGGGTGCGCGGGAAGTTTCACACGCGATATCAGCAGGGTACGTGTATTCCAGGGGTGCGCAGGAAGTTCCACACGCGATTCCATCAGGGTACGTGTACATCAGGGGTGCGCAGGAATTTTCACACATGAATTCAGCAGGGTACGTGTATATCAGGAGTGCGCGGGAAGTTCCACACGCGACTGTCCTGGCTACGTGTATTTCGGGGTGCGCGGGAAGTTCCACACGCGATATCAGCAGGGTACGTGTATTCCAGGGGTGCGCTGGAAGTTCCACACGCGAATGTCCTGGCTACGTGTAGCTTGGGGTGCGCGGGAAGTTTCACACGCGATATCAGCAGGGTGCATGTATATCAGGGGTGCATGGGAAGTTCCACACGCGAATGTCCTGGCTACGTGTATTTCGGGGTGCGTGGGAAGTTTCACACGCGATATCAGCAGGGTACGTGTATTCCAGGGGTGCGCGGGAAGTTCCACACGCGAATGTCCTGGCTACGTGTATCTTGGGGTGCGCGGGAAGTTTCACACGCGATATCAGCAGGGTACGTGTATTCCAGGGGTGCGCTGGAAGTTCCACACGCGAATGTCCTGGCTACGTGTATCTTGGGGTGCGCGGGAAGTTTCACACGCGATATCAGCAGGGTACGTGTATTCCAGGGGTGCGCAGGAAGTTCCACACGCGAATGTCCTGGCTACGTGTATCTTGGGGTGCGCGGGAAGTTTCACACGCGATATCAGTAGGGTACGTGTATTCCAGGGGTGCGCGGAAAGTATCACACGCGATTCCATCAGGGTACGTGTATTACAGGGGTGCGCGGGGAGCACCACACGTGAATTGCACGTGTGGGTCCTCCCAGGTGTTCCCTCTACACCCTCCACAGCCCCTGCAGGTGGCCCACACCACAGGGGCCTACCCTGCACATGTCCTGCAGGCACCCCATCCACCATGGCCATGCCCCCCAGCCAACCCACATGTCAACTTGCACTACTGCCCACCAACACATGTCCCCCTGCACCCCCAGCCACCAGGGGCAGCCTCCACCAGGCCCCCACCCATGTCTCCCACCACCCCCACCCCCCAGCCACCAGGGGCACCTGCCACCAGGCCCCCACCCATGTCCAATTCATGTTCCCCTGCACCCCCACCCCCCAGCACTGTGGTGCACCCTCCACCAGGCCCCAACTCATGTTCCCCTGCACCCCCACCCCCAGCAGTGCAGGGGCAGCCTCCACCAGGCCCCCACCCATGTCTCCCACCACCCCCACCCCACAGCCACCAGGGGCAGCCTCCACCAGGCCCCCACCCATGTCTCCCACCACCCCCACCCCCAGCCACCAGGGGCACCTGTCACCAGGCCCCCACCCATGTCTCCCACCACCCCCACCCCCCAGCCACCAGGGGCACCTGCCACCAGGACCCCACCCATGTCCAACTCATGTTCCCCTGCACCCCCACCCCCCAGCACTGTGGTGCACCCTCCACCAGGCCCCAACTCACGTTCCCCTGCACCCCCACCCCCCAGCACTATGGGGCACCTGCCAGCAGGCCCCCACCCATGTCCAACTCATGTTCCCCTGCACCCCCACCCCCCAGCACTGTGGGGCACCTGCCAGCAGGCCCCCACCCATGTCCAACTCATGTTCCCCTGCACCCCCACCCCCAGCACTGTGGGGCACCTGTCAGCAGTCCCCCACCCATGTCCAACTCATGTTCCCCTGCACCCCCACACCCCAGCACTGTGGGGCACCTGCCAGCAGGCCCCCACCCATGTCCAACTCATGTTCCCCTGCACCCCCACCCCACAGCCACCAGGGGCAGCCTCCACCAGGCCCCCACTCATGTCCAACTCATGTTCCCCTGCACCCCCACCCCCCAGCACTGTGGGGCACCTGCAAGCAGGCCCCCACCCATGTCCAACTCATGTTCCCCTGCACCCCCACCCCCCAGCACTGTGGGGCACCTGCCAGCAGGCCCCCACCCATGTCCAACATATGTTCCCCTGCACCCCCACCCCCCAGCACTGTGGGGCACCTGCCAGCAGGCCCCAACTCATGTTCCCCAGCCAACATGTCATCACAATCTAGATCCCTGGTCCCTATGGTCAGCCTCCAAATGCAAAACACCCACCCGAGTATTGCATCCACCCACTCAGAAATGGCAATAACATGACAGAACACCAATTGCAAGTTTGGAAACAAACACATGTCCCTCAAATACACCCAATGGGTGTCAGTGAATCTCAAAACCCATATCATGATATGCATGAAACCAATGAGATGATACTACACATTGAAGTTCGATCAAAAAATATGTATTAAAGGAAACATAAATTGAATCAAAAATAAAGAAACAGAAATGGGAATGTACAAAAATGAAAAGAAGCATGTCCGTGAAAAAAAGCAAAACCAAAAATCATAATCCAAAGGAATGGTGTCCAAAGTCACAGTCCACAAAAGAAAATCCAATGGAAAATTATAATTGAAAGCCATTGCTCCATGGGTAAATTGTGAAAGAAAAATAAAATCCAACAGTGAACTATGTACAGACGAACAAGCCAGGGTCCATTATCCCAACAAAAGAAATGAAACCTATCTAACAACACTAACTAATAAAAAAAAACTATATACAAAAATGTGGCCCATTGTCCAAAAGGTCCAAAATAAATTCAAAAACAAAGGAAACCTAACACTAACTACATAACTATGTACAAGGGCAGCGGGCTAGTCTGACGGCTCACTTTTGGATGTCCCGGGCCAGGGCATCATCAAACTCCTGCTCAATGTCCCGGAGGCTGTCCTCCTCCATGGCCCCGAGGGTCCGCAGGGCCGTCGACGTGTCCACCTCCAAACCCCTGCGGATTGCCTCGAGGCACTCGGCCCGCCTCAGGGCCCTCCGCATGGAGTTCTCCGCCCTGACCATTGTGAGCCGTGCCTCTTCCGCCCGCTGCCGCTCCGCATCTATGGCGTGGCCCAACCGCTGCCCCACGGAAGACACTCTCTGTCCTGGGTTCTCCTGCCCTCCGGCCGATGCCTGCCCCTCCGATGTTGAAGGCCCCGAGCCTTCATGGCTCCCACCACGTTGCTGCTGCTGCTGTGCCTCTGCCCGTGCACTGCCTCCTGCTGCCTGCACATCCTCCGCCGGCTGGGGTGCAGTCGTTGATGTGGCCACCCCTGCTGGACGTCCGACTCCCGACTGTGGCAGGGATGCCTCCTCCACCAGCCCGGCCGCACCGTCAGAGGCAGCTCCACAGGGCACCCAGGTGACTGATGGGTGGGAAGATGGCACGGAGGACGACTGGCGCATAGGGGGTTCAGTTGAGGAGGGGGTCGTAGCAAGCCCCATCAAACGGAGGAATCCGGCTTGGGTGACCTGTCCCAGTAGGCCGACGCGGTCAACGAGCCATTCGAGATGACGTGCAGTCTCCTCATGAAAAGACTGCAGGTCACCTCGCATGGCCCGTTGACGCAACGCCACACCAGTCAGGACAGGCTCAACCCGGACCCGGATA
Source organism: Ambystoma mexicanum (assembly GCF_040938575.1). Classification (NCBI taxonomy): domain Eukaryota; kingdom Metazoa; phylum Chordata; class Amphibia; order Caudata; family Ambystomatidae; genus Ambystoma; species Ambystoma mexicanum. The sequence continues at coordinate 124,140,843 of NC_090940.1, read as the reverse complement.
GCCACGGCCGCAGGCAGAGGAAGGCCAGTTGTCGTTAGCTCATCCCCTGCCTGAAAACGGGTCTGGACGTAGGCATCCCTGCTGGTGCAAGATGATGCAGGGACAGGATCAGGGACAGGATTGCACACAGGCACCTCCGCGGCGGCTTGTGATGCCTCCTGTCCCTGGTCCTGCACTGCACCACTAGCACCAGTGGGATCCCCACCTCCAGACCCCATCTCTGTTGCTTGCACGGCCTCCTACTCCACCAAACCCCCCACCAACCTGGATGACTCTGTGCCATCTTCCCCCGTTGGGCCCTGTGGGGTCCCAGCTGCCCCTTCTGCTGCCGAGGAGTCCAACTCCAACCTCCGCCTCTTTTATCTCCCCCCGGCAGCTGCGGCCTGGGACGTGGCACCGGACTCCTCACTCCCCGACGAGATCACAACATTGGAGGGGAGCCGGGCCTTGCGTCTTCGGCTGGCGGTGGGATCACCGCCGCTGTGCTCCACAGCACCTTCTCCGCACTCTTCATCAGTTGACGCTGCAGACAGGGAGAAATAAAACACAGGCATCAGGGCACTGTACAATGGAAACATACATACATGACAGTTGTACATGAGTGGCATTGGCAAACCGCAGACATGCCATCACAATCCCCAACACACATGTCATTTCAACTCGCACACATGAGCCATACCACAGCCATATCGCAACTGCCAGCACCATCCATACACATACAACAGCATCAGCAGGCAAAGCTGAGCCAGACATCACATGCAACACAGGAAGTGCACTACACATGTACACACACCACCACACTTGCATGCATGTGTACACCACTGCCAAGTGTCTCAGTGTTCAGATGGGCATCCATGTCACATCTGCCAATCAGGCTTCCACATCCCGCTGTCACATGCATCCATGTTGCATCACTGTTGCACCCTTGTCAAATACACACAAATGCACATGTACACAGTGCTGATACATGCAGCTGAAAACAACATACATGCATGACATCACGAACATGTCTACTTACATACACATTTATCCAAACATGTGTGCCCATGCAACTGCATTTGGCATGCAAGCCTACACACACAAGCACCATCCATGCCTCACACATTACAGCCCTCGCATGTGTTAGCCTCACGGCCCTGTACACCCCCACCCATACTCGACCCCATACAAACAGATGTGCAACCTGCACACTACTGAAACATCACCACACGCACAGCTCACAATCAGGACGCATGTACACTTACCGCTCGACTCCAGACGGGTCTGCCTCTCAAGGACCTGGACGTGGAGTGCTGGGGATATGCGTTCCAGGACCCTCATCTGATCTTCCGACAAGTGGCCCCGGCGCCCCTTAGCATCCGCTGCCTTCAAGAGGCGCCGGGCCTTGTTCAGGGTCCTGGACCTGAAGTCCTCCCAGCGCTTCTTGACATGTTGTAAGTCGCGGACTGCCACCCCCTCCGCGTTGATGGCAGTCACGATGTCAGTCCAGATCCGAGTCCGTCCTTCCTTGTCGGCGCAGGGACTTCCGAAGAGGGCATCATACTGCCCCAGGACTTGCTCCACCAGGACACCAACTTCGGTGGCACTGAAGCTGGTGCCCCTCTGCCTCTCTGGCTGGGGGTTGTCAGTGGTGCCAGATGTTGCAGTGCCCGACATGACAACCCCAGAGGCAGGAGTGGGTGGGCAACTGGGTCCTGGGGCTGGGCTGTGGAGCGATGGAATCCCAGTCGGGAGTCTTCGGTTCCAGCAGAGGTGGTCACAGCAACAGCACCCCTGGCTGATGTGCAGGCAGCAAATGGCAGGGCACGTGGGCAGCAGGCAGTCAGGCAGCAGCAGATGGCAGGTGGGAGCATGCTCGGGGCTCTGGGGGGCAGTAATTCGGCCTTCTGGGCAGGAGCGTGGTCTTCCGTGTGCTTACGCGTGGCCAGCTTGATACGGAGTGATTTGGCACGTGAAAATTCTGCACGTAAGCGTGTAATTCGAGGAAAGGCCCTTAGCGCGTAAGCGCGTCTGCACGCATACGCAATTTCATTGGACAGAAGGCCCCTCAAGCGCAAGCGCCCCTGTGACGTGACACGCACAGGCGTGCATGGGCATTTCAGCGCGCGTGAAAAACTGTACGTCCGCGTGTAATACGAGGAAAGGGCCCATGCGTGTAAGTGACGTGACGCGCGCGTGCATTTCCCTCAGCACGGGTTAAAGGTGAGCGGGCCCAGCAGTTCGCTGTACGTGCCTTTCGTGGAGACCGACGTGTGTTGCTGCTTCCTGTTGTTTCGCATGCCATCACAACTTCACAGCTATCAAGGACGTATCTCTTCTTTTGGCAGGGGTATTGGCTACGTGTGTTTTCCTGCATCGCGCTAGTCAGACGGTGAGTCGCACACGCTCTTTTTCCCACTGCGGGTGCCCCTGTGTATCGCACCCATTTTCGATGTCATAGTAGCCTGCGTGTCCCACGCGTAAGCGTTATTCGTGTTACTGGGTGCCACCGCGTACTGTGGGAGGTTGAAACCACGCACGTGGGCTGCAGGGTTGCGTGCACGGTTTTACTGCAGTTTTGGGGTGCCTGAGCATTGCGTGACCCGTCACTACATCACCGGGGTCACATACAGCCTTGCAGGTGCAGGGGGGCTGTTAACATCTTGCTTCCCACCCCCTTCACCCCAATTGCCCAGGTCAATTGTGGTGTACACCTCCCATTGGCACCACTCCATCTGTGCCGGCACTACTACATCTGTGCCATGGTTGGGAGGCCACCAAAGGTGAGGGGCGCCTCAGCTGGGCGTCCTCCTCGTGGTGGGCGTGGTCGGGGACGTGGCCGTGGTGACCAGGGAGTAGGGGGACTCCAGGGTGTCCAGGGCGGCCACAGAGGGGGAAGAGGCAGGGGTGCGCCACTTGAGCACAATGTTGTGCCATGTGTCGGTGCAGTCATGCCACCACCCCCTGTGGTTCCGGGGGATGCAGCTTCTGCATCTGGCACTGGCACCCGTGTGACCCGGCAGTCCGTTCGATCGACTGCCACGGGCCCAAGGGTAGTGGTAGCTGCAGGTGCAGCTGTGGAGACTGCCACCCAGGCTCAGGGTCTGCCAGCGCTGGCTGCGTTGGCACTTGAGGAGCCCTTGGTAGATCTCCAACAGGCCAGGAGGGAAACCATAGGGGCAGGCCGAGCTGCTCAGACCAAGACACGTGTCCCTGGGGCAGTCATGTCATCTGCTGCCCCGAACAGCCGGTGTTGGCAAGTGCAGGAGCAGATGCACCCAACAGCACCCCGGTTGTGAGTCTGCCAACCAGGACCGTTGCGGTCAATGACCCTGCCACAGCTGATGTTGCTGCGCAGGGTCCATTAGTGGGCACCCAGCTGCCACTGACACAAGTCAGGCCTTTGGTCATCCCTCCACCTGCCACTCCCTTGGCTCAGTCCACCGAACCCACTGGCCATACTGGTCAGGGCGGCATTAGCCAGCCTGGGTCTGCGCCACAGTCCAAGAGGAGGAAGGTTGCACCTGCAGCACAGGCTGGGACCCCACACACAGCCACGACCTCCTGCACGTCGAGGAAGAAGCCTTTCTGTAAGCAGGAACTGGACTTCCTCGTGGACTACGTGCAGGGCCACAGTCGTGACATGCTAGTGGGTGCAAATAGTCAGACTACGGCTGCCCAATGTGACACCCACTGGAAGCATGTTGCGGAACATGTCAGTTCATTCGGCCATGAGGTGCGCACGGCGCAAGAGTGCAAAAAGCGTTGGAATGACATCAAACGCAGCACTAAGGCTAAGCGTGCCTCTCATTACAACTTGACTCTGGTGACTGGCGGTGGGCCTGCACCAGAGGAGGAAGAGCTCACTCCACATGAGCCACTCGTTGCGGAGTTCATACCACCTGAATTGGTCGAAGGAGTGGGAGAGATGCTGGACTTTGATGCCCAGTCCAGTGAGTGTTGATGCATGTTTGTTGAGGACGTGTGTGTTTCACTTGTGGGATGTGTTGTGCATGATTGCCGCTACATGTGATGTGTACATGGTTCTGATGTGTAAGTAATGCAATGCTTCCGTCATGCATGTCTCCTCTGCCTGCATGCGGGGACTCCATGCAGGCATGCTCCCTTGCCCCTCCTCCGCCACTCTGCACCCCAGTTCCACCTTTGCACTGGTGTTCTTCAATCTTGCCAATGTGTACTTTCTTGTTCATGCATCCTGTGTAGATGCTAACTTCCAGTGTAGAATCTGCCAAACATATGCCGTGTGGTACAGCCTTAGTACTTGATGCAGGGTATCTCACTTGTACTGTGCATAGGTCAGATGTCCCGCAGGGACATGAGTGCCCATTCATGCTCCATGTGCATTGCACACATGCCCCTATGTGTCCTTGACTGGATGATCACTGTAATACAAGTCCTTGGTTAAATACATTGCCTGCCATCTCATCAGCCTTCCCATGTCAACTGTGGCCCAGTCCTGCATTGCACACATGTTTAGGGTCTGACAATCTGTGTGGCTCACAGGCCTCAGCCTGTTCAATGGCCAATGACTCTGTCCAACTGTTGTTGTGTCTTCTTCACACATGGGCGGAATCCAGAGTTTTCATCATGTGTCCTGCTTACTGTCCCAGCATAATTTGCAGTGTTGTCACTTGAATCACATTAAGCTGTTGATGCCAGTCAACACTGCCTGTCAATACACAGGTGTATGGTCAGCCTTTTGATACCATGCTAGGCATCCCTGCTTTGGTACTGGGGTGGAGGGGTGCTTGGCTTCTAGATATGGTACACATTGAATGCACAATGCACGTGATGTCTGAATTTGACATTGCACTGCCTTCACATTTCCTGGCACACACCATGGAGTCCTTGTACATGTAGGTAGTGAGTGGCATACACATTTTCTGCACTGCATAGACCCACTTCCATGGAAATGGAAACTGCCACCTTTCAACAGGTCTGATCACAGAAGCAATTCAAAGTTGACCCAGCATGCATGCCAGGTTATATGCTGTGTGTCACATGTCTCCCTGATGCGTTTGCTGTCGGTGTGTGTGTGTGTTGTGTGCTTCTGACATGTGTAGTGACCTTTTTTCTCTCTATTTTTCAGGTGAGGACGCAATGGAGGCGGAGGATTATGTTGTCATGCCAGACACAGGGTTGTTACCACTACATCAACCCGGCACTAGTGGGGTTCGTGGGGTGGTAGGCCACGAAAACCCCCAAGTGCTACAGTCCATCTTGTCTCTGGCTGCCTATGAGTCCAGCCTTGATGACGACTCTTATGTCCATGTTGAGTTGGATGAGCATCAAGTCCATGTGTCAGGGGTGAGTGATTCTGATGTGGACACTCCTCTGTCCGTGACACCTGCACTGAGGGATCAGACAGTCTTGGTTCCTCTGCCCGTGGTGGATCGGGACACAGGGTCACCCTCCACACCAGTCACTGATGTGTCTGGGACATCACGTCAACGGGGGCATGTAGTCGTGCAGCCGCGGGCGGTGCCAACACAGCGAGGACCCCCGGTCCTTGGGTCCCGCAGGGGTCAAGCCCGGCAACGCGGTCGTCGAGCGCAACCGCAGTATACTGAGTGGGAGAAAGACATGACTGCCAATTCAGAATGGCAGGGGGCAGCAATGGAAAACATCGCTGAGAGCATGGAGCGTGTGGCCCGATCTGTACTCCCCCCTGCCAGGCAGGTGCTTCTCCAGCAGCAGGCGGCACGGTCCACGGCCCGCTCGCTCAGGCTGGGCATGGCGGCCTCAGACAGGGCACGCCAGGCTGAAATTTCGTCTCTGCGTCAAGCAATTGCTGCTCACGCAGAGGCGCACATGGATGCCCTGAGGGAGGAGTATGCTTCCCTCAGATCCACTCTGGGTGTCCTTATGATGTCCCAGAGGCAGCAGGCAGAGGAGAGGTTTGCACTGCTTGAGCGTAACATCTCGGCTGAGCTACAGGCTTGCCGGGAGGTGCAGCGGTTGTCCAGCCAGGCCTTGCAGGAGGAACTCCGTGTTACATGTGCTACCTTGCAAGAGGAAGCACGTGTATCACGTGAGGTTCTGCATGCAGACCTACGTCACATTGCCACACAGAACCAGGCTCACCCGTCCGGCAGACTTGCTGCCGACGAGGGGCAAGCTGCGGCTAGGCGTGGCCAGGCTACTGTGCCACGTCCTCCTTTCCAGGATGAGCCAGACTCGGACAACCATCTATCTCCCACATAGGTCGGGCTGTGCAGGCGGTGAGCCCATGAAGGTTTTTTTTTTTGGCTCAGCATCATCACATGTGGATGTTGAGCAGCACCCTGTACCTCCCCCCTCCTGGGTGCCTCCCCTCCCCCCCGGGTTGTATGTGGCCATTTTTGATTTTTCTTTTAGTTTAGTTAGTTAAGTTTCTGTTTGATAGTTAGTTTAATTAGGTAATGTAAGTTTTCCATAGTTAGTGTAATTAGTTAATATAGTTTAAAATTGCTTGTCTATTGTGCTTTCATGTGACGGTGCAGTGCTTTGTGGCTTTTGAAGGCATCCACTGTCTGTTCCAGCTGGGACCTTCAGGCTTGTCTTGTGTATGTGTTTGCTGCTTGGGGTGCTTGACTCACATATGCCACTCCCGCCTCCCTTATCCATGGGCTCGCAAGGATGGTTCGGTGTCACAAACTTTTATACAAGGGCTTTGGACTGTCATATCTGTGGCATGTCTGGTGCTGTGTGACTTGTGTTTACACCCCTAGTGGGGATGATTTTGGTGTTATTGTCCACTGTTCAGCTTTTGCTAGATGGGGTGTTTCATGATTAATGTGTACATTAATTGCTATGCATTGTGTAGTATGTTTCTTATCTTTACTGTACACGTGCTTGTTGCAATTCATGCTGTAGATAGTGTTCCACACTTTGGATGTGAAAGACGGACTGATGGTGTGATTTATGATGTGACTCTCTGACATGGTCAAGTAATGAGATGCCTGAAGAGACACACACAGATGACTTTGAAGCATTAATCATGTGTTTCATGCCCTTTCTGCAGGGGGATGAGCCTCCAGAGCACCTTTGCCAGCAGACATGGCCCATTGGACGACGGAATTCTGGACACGTTTGTTGGTGCCCACATACACATGTGTGCACAAGCAGAGGCACAGGGATTGCAGACCTACATCCTAGAACTGCTGACGTGTTCCAAGGGACTCCAGGCAAAGTGAGCAGCACAGGGGGGCCACAACACAGCAAAGCTTGCACGAGGCGAGTTGCACATGCAGGCTTAGTCACAGCACTGAGGGTGAGCTTGGACGAATATTGGTGTTGAAGCACACAATGCAGCTCAGATGTGTTGGTGGACTGATGGCTGTTGATTGTAAGGTTGTCTGGGACACCTGCAGGGGCAGTGGCACATACCCTCCGGTACACCAAGGTCCATCGAGGCACTTGTATCAACCATGTAGCCTTCCGAGACATGGAAAGGGGCAGCTCACAGGGACATACAGCAAGGGACATACTCGGGTGCAGTGCATTTCATTTCCATGTACTTTATGATGAATGCACTGCCAACTTTGTTTCGGTCATGGTGGTACGCAACTTGCTCTGAAGTCATGGCTTGCTATATGGGTCTGTCTGCTTACACAGGGAACATTGCATGTTGTGTGAATTGTGACACATTGGTGTTCCATTTGCCATGCACCCACCGGCGGCTGACTTACTGCATTGACTGTGTATGACCCGTCACAGGGGTAATGTTATATATGGGTACGAAGCATCTACACCAGATTGTCTGTTTGTAGAGTAGTTTGTTGCTATGGGGCATGTTTGGTGGTGTGTTTTTGTGTAATTGGCACGTACAGGTTGTTGACTGTGGCTCTCTTTGCAGCATTGCAGTGCTCCTGTGACCGGACCTGAGAGTGCGCAGGCAGGAGGCCAGCACTCAAAACCAGAGCTAAGTGTCTTGTTGTTTTTCTTTCAAACTGCTCTGCATAGGCTTGCTGGGGGGTGCACTAATGCATGGATGTATGTGTGATTCAATTTGGTATGTTTTTGTCCCCCTAATCACCCAAAATCCTATGCAATTTTGAGCCCTGTACCCTCTACCCGGTGTTCCTGCCTCCCGTACCTATCCAAGCAACGTTCCCTAACCCTCTTTCCCCGCTGGGGTTGCGGATGCCTGTGTAAGCCCCGAACTTGCAGGCGCCAAAACCCTAGAGGGGGTGGTTGGTTCGTACCACTCCTACGCCTGGACTACAGAAGGCCATGACAATGATGTCCAAGTTTGTTTGGATTGTGTATGTGTTCATGCAGGTAGTACATTTACGTGCATTCCCTACTTTTATGTGTCATTCCTCCTCCCCTCTCCTGCCACTCATTCCAGTTATCCAGTGTGCCAACACCTGTCCCGACTGCATATCCCTGAACCTCCTTCCCCACCAGGGTGTCAGGGGCCTGTGTGAGTTTGACCTTGCAGGCACCCGGGACACAGTGGGGTGTTTCGTGACACTCCCGCGCCTGTACACGGGACCTGTGACAGTACACATCCGTTCATGGTGCATCATCCTATGTTATGTACCACACATGGTTCACATCCTGTTGTGACATTGTTTTACTGTGCTACCTTGGTTGTTGCATCTTTGTGGTAGTACTTGGCCTTTGTGAGGTACTGCTACGTCAGGTCATCTACTGGAGGGTGTTCTGGTTCGTTTTTATGCCTTGGATTTTGTGATTTTGGAAATGAGTGTGGATTCTGGGGGTGCAGGCACCTTTTTACACACAAGGTGGGAGATGGTGATGAAGGGTAAAGGTGATCCTGTGGCCAGGTGGAATTGAGGGTTGAAGGCTCCATGACCCAGGTGCAGTTGTTCAGTGGGTCATGGTCATTTGTGAGGGAAGGGGGGGGTTGTTGTTGATAGTTGCCTTGCCCTGCAGTGTGATGGGAACCCTGACATTGTAATGGTGGTATCCTATGTACATGTTGTGTTCTGCTGATCAATGCCTGTTCATGTGTTGTGTTTACCTTTCAGGTGCGAGGGGATAGTTATGGTTTGACATGCTGGGGTGTACACATGGTGAATGTTCACATGTGATGTGTAGAGAACACTGATGGTCACTTGATTGCACATGCATATGTTGAGTGCATGTCCTTGCTGACCCACACACTTGCACTCTGATGCACTACATGTACTCCCACCCTTGCATATCCACGTGTACACTGCTTGCCTTCTGGTGCCCACTGTGACCCTGCAGCACATGTTCTGTGACCAATTATGGATCCTGTACATGCCTAATTTGCTTTTTGATGTGGTCTGTCGCTTAGATGTGATGCTCATGGTGTGCATCACACACAATGGCTGTTCACTGTGCTGTGCTGTGCGCTGAGCAGTGTGTTGCAGGAGTAGGACACAGCACACAGAATCTGCAGTGTTGATTTTGCAATGCACAATGTGCATGTAGACAGGCATTCATTGTTATGTTACGTCTACAACTCTTGTAATGCATTTGGAAATGACTTATTTTGGGTGGGAGGTTGTTGGTCTGTCATTTCATCTGATTCCAGGTCAGGCATCATTGTCTGATGCCACTGTACATTTTGGACATGGCAATGTGTACCTTATTGTTACTGTGTTGGTGTATGGGTATTGCTTGCCATGTCATGTTGTGGTTTGGGAGGGTTTGAGTGACATAACAGTGATGGCCAGGGCCTATTTTGCATGTGTCCGTGATGCACACCTTGCATGTCAGGGTCATCCGCTTCTCAGAGCAACTAGCTGGGGGTAGATCTCTCTCCGCAGCAGGGCCCTCCCTCTGGAACAGCCTTCCTGCCTCACTGGAACTTGAGGGGAACCATCTTCAGTTCGGGAAGCACCTCAAGACCTTCCTCTTTGCTTCTGCTTTCTCTTTGCCTCTCCCTTGCAAAATTCTTCACTGGAACTGCACTGGATCTGCAACTGGGCCACTCTCACCGACCTCGGTCCTTGGCCCAGCCACTCTCCACTTGCACTGCCTCCCTGGCAACCCCTGCACTGCGGTACTGTCTCTCTATCCCTACAGCCCCCCCTTCCCAGCACTTGTCTGCACTTACCTTTGCAGTTGCCACCAGATGGCCTATGTATTTGTTTTTTGGTCTACTTCCCCTATACTGCACTCCCCCCCTCCCCTTCCCCTTGCACTTTTCCCTTCCCCCTACCCCTGCACTTGCACAATCTAAATGACACCTGGCCTAGTAGTACCGTCGTCTGTCTTCCCTTGTTCACCCCTCCCGGCCTCATCGCACCTCGAAATACTTGTGTATAGGCCATATCATGTCATGTCATATGTGTGCCTTTTGGTCACACAGGAGAGCTTGTGTTTAAGTAGCTAGGGATGCAGACAATGTGGCACTTCCATGGCAACTATCTCAGGGTGGTAGGGTTGTGACAGTTGACTGTCTCTTTGTCATCATCGATTGTCACCTGGTATGTGCCAGGCCTGTGTGCACTCCGCAGGGGTGGGAGTTTAGGTGAAAAATGTGGCCACAAGCTGGGTCCGGGCTTCCTCGCCATGTGCCCTGTCCCCTCCCATGGGCATTGCCTGTGCCTGTGGTTGGGGATGTGGGGGCACCACCATGTCCACCGGGACGCCCTGCCGTGTTGCAACATTGTGCAGGACACATGCTGCCACAATGATCCTGCACACTACTGGTGGTGCATAGAGTAGCTGCCCGCCAGAGCGGTCAAGGGAGCGGAAACGTGACTTGAGCACTCCGAATGTGCGCTCCACTATGGCCCTGGTTGCAATATGGGTGGCGTTGTATCTTACCTGGGGTGGTGTAGTGGGGTTCCGGATTGGCGTCATCATGTGGTTGCTCAGAGGGTAGGCACTGTTCCCTGGGAGGTGTAAATGGTTGTGATTATTGTGGTTTGTTTATTTGTGTGTGTGTGTGACATGCATGCATGTGCAAGGGCATTTGTACTCACCTAGGAGCCAGGTGTCGCCATGCTGCCCAGCTTCCAGGGCCGGCTCAGGGCGGACATTCTGTATATGAAACTGTCATGGGTGGAGCCAGGGTAGTTTGCATAGACAGAGGTGATGATTCCCTTTGCATCGCATACCACCTGTACATTGATGGAATGCCAGTGCTTGCGGTTTCGGTAGATGTGCTCAGTGGCCCTAGGTGGACGTAGGGCCACATGGGTGCAATCTATGGCACCGAGCACTTTGGGGAAGTGTGCCACCCTGAAAAAATCCAGGACAACGGCCTGCCTTTCTGCGGGTGTTCTGGGCATGTATATGTGCCTGCGGACTGAGGGGTGCGCTGTCATGATTGCCAGTACCTGGTGTAGGCAGCGTGACTGCGTGGCCTGTGAGACCCCCCCCACTATGGCAGTAGTCCGCTGAAATGGCCCAGTGGCCAAAAAATGCAGGACATTGAGCACCTTCTCCAAGGGGCTCAATGCTTGGGAGCAAAGGGTGGGGGATGTAAGGTCATCTTCCCACTCCCTGACCAGGTCTAGGATGATGTTGGGTGGAAACCTATACCTGCCATAGACCTGGTCGTCAGGCATCCCAAAAAGGCTTGTCCGTGGTGCGAAAATGCGTGCCCTGGCTATTCTCCTCCTCCTGCGGTGTCCCACGATCAGTGCTGCGACAAATGGGGCATTCATCGTAGCTGTATATACGTGTTTGTTGTTTGCGCGCACTTTTATACTGTGCGCGCGGACGCTTCCGCCTGCCTTCGTGTGGCGGACGCGTTGACGCCTGTGTGCGTCTTTTGCCGTGCGCGGATTTCCCGTATTCGGATCCATGAATACGGGTTGTTCGCGTGCGTGTGGGCGTTCCGTGTAGTTCCCTGCAGTACTTCCCCAGTTACGCCTTCTTTTTCACGTGTTATTCCCCATTCCGCATGTTCCGCCCACTGTTCCGCCCACTTTGGTTGTGTGCGCCGCGCTATGTGCGCGTTTGCTGTGCGCGTAGCGCACGCCGTGTATGCCTGCGTGCGCCATGGCTGGATTGGGCGCACGGACATCGGGAAACACGCGCAGCGTCTTCCTTGAATCGCACACGTGCACGTGCGCTGCGTTTCTCACGCTTGCGCTACCTTGCGCCTGCTTGCGCATGGATTTTCGGCGCACGTTTGTTCCATGAATCGGCCCCACAATCTCAGTATCTGAGAGGCTATTCTCACACTGTAACAAATACTGATTCCATAGAAATTGATCACTTTTGGTCAAACATTAATGGAGCTACATCAACAGTTTTACTATCCGCAGCCCACCATGTTTGCAAGGCCGCTGACTTGATGTTCTAACTCTCCCTCCATAAGTCTATCAAAGCACTGACTGAGGACCTAAGTACGGCGCAGTCAAAAATAAACAGATTGAAAGGTGAATGTCGTTGGAGAACAAGACAGTGGGACGGGCTGCTCTGTATGTTAATACAGTCCAAGATAACTTGCAAGCTTGGCACTCATGATCAGAATGTGCCATTTTCCCGGCCTCACCTCAAGCTGGCCCAAGGAAGGTCAAAGTCAAACCCCAATGCCATATCTAAGGTTCCCTTTTAATGCTTATAGAATGTGCTGCAGGAGCCTATAGCAGCCAAGTACATTATAGACATTGCCCAGATTACACAGAAACTAATATTAGGCAATTAGCACAGAGCCTGCAGGCCCTTACTGCATAGGATAATGCCCCAGAAGCCCAGAGTTATTGAAGAACCCAGGAGCATTACCTTATGCGGTAATGGGCCGCATGCAAGGGGCGTATTGCCATTAGTACCCCGGCCTGTCAGACTGGGGTACTAATGGTGTTTTTTTTTTATTTTGCTCTGAGACGCGTTGCATTTTGCAGCCAGGAAAAAAAGTTCCAAAATGGCTGCAGCACACAGAAAAACATAGTCTGTTTTCTCTTTCCGTGGCGGCCATAGTAAACAAAGAAAATGGCAGCCAAGGATGCAGAGACGGAACTACACATAGTCCCTTCTGCCATTCCATGGAGGCCATTCAAGTAAATTGTAAAAAAAGTAAACAGCGAAAATGACCACCATAGAGCAGTGAGAAGGGACTACACATAGTCCTTTCTCAGTGTCACAAAGGCACTGATTGGTGCATTTGCAAGCCTTACCCGACCTTAAGGCTGCACACGCTATTGCATGTCCCACGCGCCGGTGTTTGCTTGTTTTTTTTTTTTTAAGCCCATCTTGGAATGGGAGAAGGGACCGTCGGGTAAGGCTGGCAAACGCACCAATCTGTGCGTTTGTGACCCTGAGAAACACCTGCACCAGGTACTAAACCAGATTAATGCATCCAAGTACTTGTTTTGGGAGCCACAATTGCCTGTGCAAAGATCATTCTCACTTGCTGGTATGCATGACGCTGGGCCACTGCTAAACGTCGGTGGTAAATGCTTTAGCAGTTTGTTGGCTACAGTTTGTGACAAGTTTTATATTTGTATTGCCTTTGTGTTTCAGCAGACTAATATTTGACCATAAGTCGTTTAGTGCTGCAGCAATCTGCAGGGCATTGTCCGTGGCATAGGAGTAGAAATGTAGTGCAGAAGTAGAAGCATATTGAATTGTGTGTATATCATTGCGTTGTACCTAAGTTACTGTGTATTTGCAGTCCTGTAGCTTATTGCATCGTGGTCCAGTATAGCACCATGGCTCAAGGGCCTTTAATTATGGAAACATATCTTTAACTGCAAGACTGGTGGTGGCAATGACATTACTAATGGCTTATGTCAGGGCCAATGTCAGACCCTTTAGTGCACTGCCATTCTTTCTATATTGCATATGATATGCAGTGCCAGGAAGCAGCAGGGGTCATGCATCAGCATGAGTAGATCTCAAAGACAAATGGAAGTCCCTTTCTACTTATCTCCGGGTCACTGAGTCTGCTGAATCTCCAATCATTATTGGAAATATGCATGGTGGCATGTGGCAATGGCATGGGCCCCAGTCGCCCCAGTCCCAGGACCTCCCACAGAGGAGCTTGAGGGGCCTGGAGTACCACTGTGCCAGTGTGGGTGGCGTGTATGGTGTGTGTGGTGGTGACGTGCATGGAATGCAGGCGTGTGACCAGCGGTACACGGTCAAGCCCTCATGGGGGAGATCGCGGAGTATGTGTCACTGTCAGCTTGTTCGCTCATGCATGGACACTTGGACAGGACATGTGAGCCTGATGTCTAGGAGGTGTGTGCATGTGTACCAGTACCTGGGATGTGCTTGGCTGGCAGCCGCTGCTGCCGGGTGGTGTTTGTGCACACAAGAAAGCATTGGTGTGGGTGCACATGCTCACAGTGTGCATCTTCTATCTGTCCTGCCCTGCGGTCACGGTGTATCAAGGTGGATGGGATAGAAATCGGTAAGTGGCGCTGTTACCGTAGCTCGGTGCACACTGCAGCAATGTGTAATATGATGCTGGTGCACATACAAAGTGATCAAAGCGTTATGGTGCAGCCAAGTTTTCCTCACACAGAGAACAGTTGCAGCAAAATTGACAGCAGTCCCTGTCCAATATGGGAAAGGTACCGTACCGTACAGCTCACATTAATGCCTCTGTGTCACTGGAAGTATGTGATCTTCTTTCTACTTGTTTCTCCTTCACCTCTTTTCTCCTTTCACTCGTCTGAGTCTCCTCCTTTTCTCATTCCATCTGCGCTCAATCCCTTTTCACTACACCTGTCTCTTATACCACTATCCCTTCTCTGAGTCTCATCTCCTCTCATCATATATACATGATACATGTTGGCTATTTGCTGATGAAAAAACATGGGGATTTTCCAATTTAAAAAAAAAGGAACAGAAAAAATTGCACTGCATGAACATTTCAAGATACACTGCGAAGCTGAGAAACAGCTACAAATAGCCACATTTAGCATTGACCAAGATAGAACTATTGTTTCTGTACTAATAATAGCTGAAAGGGAACAGATAGAGCAAAACGGTGGTACTTATAAGGTGACTGTTTGATGCTATATTGTATCTCACCAAGCAATGTTGTCTCTCTGTCGACACAGAGAAGATGCAGGATTGGGAAGTACGTCCAATGAAGGAACTTTTTGGGAGTTACTCAAGATGATGCCCAAGTATGACAATGTTTCAGCACTGCAAATTGCTCATGCTAAGCAGAATTAAACCTACTTCAGCCATGACATCCAGAATGATTTCATCAGTGCACTAGTGAAAAAGACAATACGCGCTACCCTAGAAGAAGTAAAAATGGCCAAACTCTATAGTGTCTTTGTTGATTCTACAATAGATGTCAGCAGAGTTGATACATTTTCTTTATCACTTAGATATGTTACATCATCTGGTCATGCAGCTGAACATTTTGTAACATTTGCTGAACTCCCTGGAGCAGTAATGGCAGACTTTATAAACTATTGGCATCGACTTTAGAGTCTTTGGAACTTGGTGTTTCTTTAATTCGTTCACAGGGGTATGATGGTGCAAGCACTATGTCCGGATGTATTGCTGGACTGCAAGCACGTGAAAGAAGTCTCACCCAAAGTTAGATATGTTCACTGTTGTTTGTTTTATGCTTGTTTTATTATTTGTATTGTGCACCAGACCCGTGGGTATCAGGGCGCATTGGATAAGACAATTTACAGCTTAGTTACACATCAGAAACAATCATATGCATAGGAATTATTCAAGAAAGAAGCGATATACATGCTGTAGATACAGATAGATCAGTAAGGAACGAAATAACATATACAAAAGATATAGAAATATACAAAAGTCAGCCAAAAGTGTAACTGGAAGGGTTCATACATCACAGGCAAATAAGGTGGGCTGCTTTAGAAGACACTCTATCTGGGCATTACTTGGCAGAGTCTTTGAACCATCTTATGAGGTTCTGGTGAAAGTTAGGGTGAGATTGATCTACTCACAGTGGAGGGGGGGGTGAGTGGTTAGGGAGTTCCAGAGTTGAGCTGCCTTGACCGGGAAGCTACGTCCCCCGACTCTGTAAAGTTTAAATCTTGGGACTGAGAGGCAGTTGGTACTGGATGATGTGGTAGGTCTTGTAGAGGATTTTCTTATGAGTCTCTCTGTCAGATAACAGGGCGCAGCGTTGTTCAGGCATTCATATGTGAGTGAAGCAAAATGTAGCTGGATTTTGTCATGAGTTGAGAGCCAGTTATTTAGTGCCGCTCTCAGGGCATTGTTCTGGAGGGATTGGATTTTCTTGGTAATTTGCTTATTAGCCCCTATGTATAGTGAATTGCAGTAGTCCAGCTTCGACAAAATAAGCGCTCTGGCCAGGGAAATACAACTGTTGTTGGACAGGACAGGTTTACCCGCTCTGATCAATTTGCAGGTATATTTAGTGGCAGATGCCATGGTATGGACCTGCTTAGTGAAAAAAAGGGTAGAGTCCAGGTAAAAACCCAGGGTTTTTACTTCATTGGCAACAGTGATAGGGTAATTGTCAATGTTGAAGGTAGACTATTTAGGTCCCAGTTTTTTAAGGGTTGAGGTAGTGCCCAGGATGATGATCTCAGTCTTGTCATCATTCAGGCATAGTCCATGGGTAGCCATCCATGCCTGGATGATGAGATATACCCTGTTCACCAAGGCCAAATCCATGCCATAATCCCCAGTAAGTGGTAAGAGGATCTGAGTATCATCTGCATAGTTTGTGTAGGTGATACCAAGGTGGTACAAGATGCGTACAATTGCTGCGTGCAAATCAAACCTTGTGCTGATTGATGCTGCACAGTCATGTATAAAAGGAAAGTTATGTTTTGGTACACTTGAGGCACTGTACACTTTCCTTACTGGCAGTCTGCCTCACTTCAAGGTTTGGCAGGAAGAGTAACAGGAGCACGACCTACAGGAAATAGCCCTGACATTAAAAAAGCAATCTGACACTAGATGGGCTAATTGTAAAAGGGCAGTAGATTCTGTGAAACAAAACATTGTACCAATTAGTATAGCACTGCACCGAAATTCCAATGGATGCATCCCAAATGCAAATGGAAAAGCACTTTGTTTGGTACAGGGGCTCTGGAACACAATTGAAACCTTAGAGTTTAAATTCTTGATATGTTTTTGGCACAAAGTACTGCAAACTGTGCATACACTGTCAACATATTTGCAAAGTAGTTGACTTAGTAACTGCAGAACGCATGGTTGTGACATGCTGTAAGGTACCAGAGAAGCTTTGGTCAGATCATATATTTGACCAGTTTGAAACAGATGCTAGAAACATGGCTGAAGAGTGTGGGACATCAACATACTTTCAAGAAAAAAGGAAGAGAGCTAAAAACAGCTTTCATAATAAAGCAGCTGATAATAATCCTTTATAGGGTGGGAGGCATGCATTAAAAGTAGAAACATTCTATGTTCTTGTTGATACCTTTGCTGCTCCGATGACAGTGAGGTTTCAAGATTTTAGAAATACTGTGCTTACATTCTCAGCACTGGATCCTTAACATTTTACTAGGTTAGATAATTCTGACGCATTGAAAGAGTTAGCTACATTTTATTCAGGTGATGTCTCTGTGCCGACGCTGTGGGAGTGTATTCTTCTTTTTGTGCACTGTATGGGGAAATATTCTCTGACAACAAGTTAATAATAAACAATGTGCTGCCTTTCTTAATAGCCAATAATATGCACAGTGTTTACCCAACCATTTCTAATTTGTACAGAATATTCATCACCTTGCCTGTAAGTAGTGCCACCGCAGAATGAAGTTTTAGCAGGGTGAAGTTGATGAAAAGTAATTTACGGTCCACAATGGGTGAAGAGAGACTTTCAAATGTAGCCTTCCTAAGTATTGAGAGAGACCTGACTGACTGTGACCGTTGATAAACTAATTCAGACATGTGCTTCAATGAAACCACGCAGAAAGGCTCTGCAGCGCAGATGCTCCATAGCTCTTTTGCTGTGGCAGGGGACTTCTTGGTCCTAATCTGTCACAGCAAAACATCTTCAAGCACATAAGTCTTCTGTTGCCTACCGCTGCAAGGGACACACTCTCATTCTTACCTTGCATTTGAAGCAACCGTTTCACCCTCATGACATGAGTTAAATATGTGTATTTATTGATTCATTGTTATGCAACAAGCATTTGATATTAGGGATATTTATTTACAGCTAAAATGTTTGGCCACATGTTGGCTTTTTGGTACCAAGAAATGTTTACAAAAGATGTTACACGGATGCACTCAGGGAATAATGACAATTACATTGTAAGATGTATACAATTTTATGTTTGTTTGCTAATGTTTAGCTTTGTTTCAGGAGGATCCATATGTCTGTTCCTGGGACAACATTTTATTTTGGCCCCTACCCCATTTTGGTATTATACTGGTATTTATATCATCAGGATATTTTATTTTAAACTCAAATAACTGGGCAAATGGCATGTTTGTGCCAGGAAGACAACACTGTGTGATGTGTCAGAGAATCTAGGAAAATTTTTGAAACATTTTCCATTGCAGTCTGTGGTTTTGTATTGTTTGGCCTGGTTACCACCAGAAGTGTATGGCATATTGCTTGCTTGCAAATGTTTATTGAATTGTTCCTTTTTGCCTTGCTGATGGATGGATCTGATTCAGATCTGTAGATTTCAATGTCACATTAAAATAAAATTTTAAATGGGTGTTCCCTCCATAACAAATGGGTGGCATGTAACTGAAAATAGATGTGGCTTGTAGTGCAAGGTTTTATAAATAAAATATATATCGGGTAACACACCCTGCTAGTTTTCCCTTGAATATTAAGCGTCAACAGTTCCTAGTTATACCCGCAAAATTAAGTAAATAGTAGTTGTTAGGGAGAATTCTCTGTTTAGGCTGAATTTCCTAACCTAGTGAGTCCCCCAGCAGCTTTGCTGGATTTCTGGAGTTTGTTTTTTTCCATCCTGCCAAGAGTGAGACTCTTTTCTCCCACTCTTGGACATGTATGTGTGTAATTCCTTTGAAATGTCAATGTGTTCGATGGGCTATGGGGTCTTTTACTCCATAGGGTCTCATATGTTTTTCTATGTGTGTTACACCGCATCCTACGTGTCGTAACACGGGGGTGCCCTAGCGGGTCCCCCACCATAGACTCCATACCCGGGGACTGACTACTGTCTCCCCGGACATGTAAAGTCACCATTGGCTTTACTAGACCTAAATTTACTAACAGGACTAGTACAAACCATCTTATTGTGGACGTAATAGTAGGGGTAATTCGATTACTCCTAGACCTGTTACTCGAGGGGGCACTGTCCCGTCCCCCCTCGTCGAGTTTTGGCTGGTGGCAGTGGAAACTACTTGTTATGTTCGACCCCGAGCATAACCCTATGGGATTCGTCCCATTGTTGGAGATTAATACTTTTTCTCGTTAATCTCTAACGTACCACCAATCTACTTATCGTAAATAAGTTTATCGGATGGTATTTTCTGCCAGAACTCGGTTTGTAAAATGGCGTCTGTGTTCGTCTCTGTGACTCCTAAACCAAAGGTTGAGCCCTTTGTTCCACTTTTGGCGGGCCTCTGTACAGAGACCCTCCAAAGTGGTGCCATTCTGTCTGGGTTACCTCAGGGGTGTGGGAGGGGGTTTAGGCACCCTGGACCGAGTTGCCTTGCCAACTCCGGTCGCACTCTGGAATGATTGGCCCAGGTGGTGAGCCTTTCCGCTCACCACTTAGCATGTGTTGATTGACAGCTAGGCTGAATGAATGGGGGTCTTCTGCATAAAAGCAGGGCTTTTGGGACTGGATCTTCAGAAGTCGCCACAAGACCTAAGAATCCGACGAGGGTAACGCTGAGCCGACCTGCAACGACGACACCTCCGGTGGAGCCCTGCTGAGCCGACTCACCACTTCCCGACGACAGAGGAGATCTCCCTGCCGGAGAGTCTCTTCCCCTGACTGGTGGGAACAACCAGTCCCCTTTGCTTTGTGGGATGTTTTTATCCACGCATCCAAGCCCTACCTCAAAACTGTGCAGTACTGACATGGAAAACATCATGATGGCCAGAGATTCCCAGAAAATGCCCAGGGAAGTGCATGAAGAATAGGCTGCCACCCATTTTGCCGATGTTATGGGCACAGAAGGGCACTGCCTAAAACCACCATTGCACTACCCACACAGTAGCCTGAAACCATTGGGAATGGCAATGCTGATTGCCAAAAGCAACCTAGAACTGTGGGGAATTCATTTTCTTAAATCCCAAAAATGGGTGCATTACCAGTACTCACCACTATCAGAAAGCCGGCGTTTTAAAACAACACCAGACTTTTATTTTTTGTGTAAAACTGAATAAATGAACCCAAAGCAGGCCAAAGAAAGACTTACTGAGAGGTGGATACAATCTAAAGTTATATTCTGAAGTGACTTGAAGGTTTATAACAAGACTGGCTGAGCTGTGGATTTCAGCAGTTTAAGTAAATTTGGACTGAAAGACACTAAAAACCTAAATGTTTAAAAGAAATGAGTGACCTACTTTTGAGTGTCACATAGGTTGCAATTGTTTAAATGTCATAGTTTTAAACTTAGAATCAGAATTCTAGCTGCATATGTAAAAATGGTTAGTTTTATTTGAATGCAGAAAACTGGGTCACTAAAAGTGACATTAGCTGGGGCCTGGCTTAAGGAACTGAATTCTGCCCACCAGCTACCCCCGACAGGAGTTGAGACTTGCACTACAGCTGTGTTCCCAGGCCTAGCTGCCTTTTGCTGCTCCCACCAAAAGGGATCTGACACTTCTCTGATTGAATTACCTGGGCTCTGCAGGAAATTGAACAAAGCCCTGTCCTGACTCAGGCAAATGTTTTATTGGTGGGAGTCGTAAATGTGGCTTCCTCCTGGAAGGAAAGGGGAGGAGCACTGCATGTGAGAGCAAGCTGGCTTGGCAGAAACTGGGAGGGGGAGAAACTGGAGACAGAGGCTGAGCTTGAAGAAAGTGGAAAGACTGGTTTCTGTACCATGTGACCTGAAAAGACACACCCCTGTAGCCAGAATATGGTTTTAGAAAAAGATGAATAACTCATAGTACGGACTTGTCATGATTATTTAAATGATACCATAATTCTTGTGATTTTTCTGCCCACATTTTAAGAGGTTTTTAGAACCGGTGGCATGATCTGGGGGCAAACTAGCAGTTAAGAGGGTATTACTTAAAATGTCTGCATGTGAAAAGTCTGATACTTCGTCAATTAATGCCTGCATGCTTTGCACACATTTGGGTAAATTTGAGTAAGAATCTGATATTGGTAACCTGACCAAAAAGTGCAAATGTTGCCATTTCTGAATGCAAGCTCCCAGGAAGAGCAGATTTGGACAGGGTATACCTCCTGTGATATGTGATGGGTGCATGTAATTTTAAACAAATGTGTACCTGTGCAAATATGTCTTTTGGGTCAAAATATAGATTGTGTGTAATTTGACAGGGGTGGGTTCTCTGTACCATAAACAGACCTCATCATGATGACACTTCATTTCATTCCCCCAATCAAGGGGAAGAGGAGGAAGTGGCCAATGACAAGTGGAGAGGGGTAGGGCCTAGGAAGCTAGCCTTTCCACCCATTTTCAAAACACATAAAAGCAGACAGTCAGGACAGATAGGGACATTCTATTCCATTTGCTGCGGAGCATGCTGCCGGACCATACCACATCCAGAGATCCAGACTTCAAATCTATCAATCTCCAGAGAAAGCTGTGCAGAAAGATCCAGAAGCAGTGCTGTACCCAGAGAGAGCAGAGCTGACCCAGACCACTGTTAGCAGAACCAGAGAGCTGACCCAGATCACTGTGAAGTGCCGAGACCAGACCAGAGTCCAGTCTAAAACCTGACCAGATCTGTGGCGAGGCCCATTCTATTTCTAAATATATTGTGAGTACCTAGCAGAACTGTGCAGAACCAATCTCTTAGTTAAAATAATATAATTCAATCTATTTTAATCTAAGTAGAACTGCCTCCTAACTGTCACCTGTCATTTTGTAAAGCTGTCACCTGTCATTTCTAGTTGCTAGCTGTCACTTGTCACTTTGAACTTTAAAATTTCAAATCTGAAAAACGACCTTTACCATATCGCTCATATCTCCGTGACCGTTTGTCTTAGAGACTTGCAGTAACTTTCCTCTGAAAGCTGGGAATCTTGGCTTTTCAACGAACCTAGAACCGCATTCCTATTCCATACACTTTTGCCGCAATCGCGAAAAACGCACTCGCGAATTTTGCCACGATTTGCAAATTTCTCCATGTGTGAAAACAGCAGTTTCCTTGCTTTCCTTGCTAAAAAATTCGTTTGCCTCTTAAGAACCATCCCTGAATCATTGCTAGAGTGAGCCTGGACTAATATTAACTAGATACCACTCACCCTGAACCTCTAGAGGGATATAAAAGCATTTTAGCATATTTTTCACTTCATTGCCAGCACATATAAAAGCATTTTAGCACATTTTCCAATATAGTGCTATCACATATAAAAGCATTTTGGGCCTGTGTTTCAAACTTCTGTAGTCTAAGCTTGCTGGGGTGAACTGAATTACATTTGATTGCATTTCTGAGAACTGTGTGCTTTTCTTCCATTTCCTTGCATTGCATAAAGGGGGGAGGGGATTGCCAGAGAAAAGTGATTACATTGTTTTGTTGAAATCATATTGAGTATTTTCTGTATTGCATTTTCATTCAACATTACATCCATCTGAACTTATATAAAGCATTCTCTACCACCTTATTCTTCTGTTCCTATTCACAAGTGTGCTAGTGCCAGACTATCCATTATTGATTACTGCTCAGATTCAGTGTGATATTCAATTATTAATTTATTATAAAGTGTGATATATATATCTATTGTTTAAATTATCAAATAAACCTTTTAAACTTGCAAAACAGAACTACTTCTTGGCTCAGTGGGGTCAGGGGAATTCCGAGAGAGGGGTGTTATATAGGGGTAGTCATCCAGAATGCATGAACTGGACATAAAGATATATCAATAAGGGTTTCCATTCAGTATCCCAAACTAGGCATTGACTTAGCTGTAGTGTTGAATTGAATCCTCTTACAGCTTTTTATTCGCCTCAGGACGCAGTGGTCGAATTGCCCGTGCAGAGCACCTAGGCAACCGGATAGCCACTACCCCTGTACCGCGACCAAAAGGTGGTGCCTTGTGACGGAGCACTCCGCGGCTGGTCTCTTCCCTGGTGGTGCACCGGACTTCACTTTCCTTCGACGACGAGATCATCTCTACTCTTGGCCAAGACCCGACGTGCATCCACCACCAGGAACAACTGCCCCCGCCGGAGCTGCCCTCCACAACAAGGTACCGTGTCCGCCTGGCTTCCCTTTCGTTCGGTTCGAGTGAGGTGTCTTAATCCTCTCCGTCCCGTTGGGTCGCCTCCAAGCTTTTCTCATTCTTTGTTCTGAACTGGTTCAATCTGCCGATAATAATTTGCTACAAAGACTTGAATGCATCTCCGCTAGAGACTTTTTGGGACATCGCGCCTTGCCTCTCTCCGAGTGGGCCTGGCCTCCGAACTTTACGATCTATTGTGATTCTTGCCTTCCTGCCTTGCATTTTATCCGCTAGGATCGAACTGTGTTGATTTCATAACCTGCCTATATTTTTCTCTCCCGTCCTAACTAATATTCGAGTGTCATCTAGGTTGAGGTATACACCTCTGTCTGAAAATAAGTGGTACCGGTAGAACCTAGAGTTGTCGATATTTTGCTAGGGGGATTGATCGTTTTCTACTTCGTAGAGTAATTGTGTTTGATTTGTTTGCCGTGATTTGCCTTAGTGTTTTTCATAGATGTTCTGTTATAAATAAATACCTTAATATCTTTACACTAAGCCTCGTTGCGTGTTTGCTTGTCTTGCTGTGAAGAATTGCCCTATTTTGTATACTCCACATACTGCTCAACTTTTCTTGAGAGAAGTCTGACTGCTCAGCCACAGCTACCAAGTGAATCTGTGTGGTACAGACTGCTACCAAGTGGGTTCACCGCCAACGCCTGTAGTCCTAAATCTTTTGCAGTGGTCCCAGAGGGAACTGCACAGGTTTCCGCCTAACACTGGTGTACAGCGGTGGGATTTGTATCGAGTATACAGTTTAGAGTGCTTTTCGACACTGTAGGATAACTAACCACAAAACTTTGCACAAAAAGCAACTTTCAAAAAACATGTCTACGATGGAAACTTACAGTCAAGAGTCTTTGTCAGGTGAAAATACTGAGAGTCTGCGAGCTCTCTGTAGGCAAGAGAATCTTTCTGTAAGAGGCAAGAAGTTAGAACTAATAGAGAGATTGCTGGAGAACCAAAGTCTGGGTACTGGTTCAGAGGAACCAATCTCCCCATCGAATGTAGACGACAGTAATGGTGTTGATCTGAATCGTAATTCTGATGATAGCGATGAAGAGGGTGATGAGGACGGAGAGGCTAACGAAACTGTCTCCCCCGCTCCTCTACCTGCCTTACCAGCTGTGCCTACGGGGCCCATACCAGGTCCCACAAGTAACCCTGCTTATTTTGAACTTGAAAAAATGAAGCTCGAATTAGAATATAAACGGTTCTTGGCTCAATCTGAACGAAACCAAGAGCTCGAGTTCAGACGGACGAATGCCCAGGCTGAGCAGAAGCAAGCTGAGTTAAGACTCAGAGAAATAGAACTTAATCACGAGTTAGAGATGAAAAAGTTGTCTATGGAAAATGCTTCTCTCTCCTCTGGTTCCTCTAGGAGCTCCAGTCCCAAAAGACCCCGGATGCCGAAGGAATTAGTGGGTATGTATGAACCGAGATTGGATGTGTTGGATTGGTTGAAACTGTTTGAATACAATCATGGGCTCCAGGACATCACCGGGAATGCGTTGCTTCCCTGGTTGTTCTCTAGGCTCCCTCCTGTTGCGACTGATGTGGTAATGGAGTTAGTGGAGAACCCAAAACTATTGAGATGGTCGATCTGCCTGCAAGGGTTTGATTTCACCATTGAGCACAGGTCAGGGTGTCACCACCAAAATGCTGATGGTCTCTCTAGGATGTATGTCATCGACTAGAGCTATGAGATTCTTCTAGGAGTGGATTAAATCCTCCTGTCCCTTAGTCTGGGGGGGCGAGTGTTAGGGAGAATTCTCTGTTTAGGCTGAATTTCCTAACCTAGTGAGTCCCCCAGCAGCTTTGCTGGATTTCTGGAGTTTGTTTTTTTCCATCCTGCCAAGAGAGAGACTCTTTTCTCCCACTCTTGGACATGTATGTGTGTAATTCCTTTGAAATGTCAATGTGTTCGATGGGCTATGGGGTCTTTTATTCCATAGGGTCTCATATGTTTTTCTATGTGTGTTACACTGCACCCTACGTGTCGTAACACGGGGGCGCCCTAGCGGGTCCCCCACCATAGACTCCATACCCGGGGACTGACTACTGTCTCCCCGGGCATGTAAAGTCACCATTGGCTTTACTAGACCTAAATTTACTAACAGGACTAGTACAAACCATCTTATTGTGGACGTACTAGTAGGGGTAATTTGATTACTCCTAGACCTGTTATTCGAGGGGGCACTGTCCCGTCCCCCCTTGTCGAGTTTTGGCTGGTGGCAGTGGAAACTACTTGTTATGTTCGACCCCGAGCATAACCCTATGGGATTCGTCCCATTGTTGGAGATTAATACTTTTTCTCGTTAATCTCTAACTTACCACCGATCTACTTATCGTAAATAAGTTTATCGGATGGTATTTTCTGCCAGAACTCGGTTTGTAAAATGGCGTCTGTGTTCGTCTCTGTGACTCCTAAACCAAAGGTTGAGCCCTTTGTTCCACTTTTGGCGGGCCTCTGTACAGAGACCCTCCAAAGTGGTGCCATTCTATCTGGGTTACCTCAGGGGTGTGGGAGGGGGTTTAGGCACCCTGGACCAAGTTGTCTTGCCAACTCCGGTCACACTCTGGAGTGAGTGGCCCAGGTGGTGAGCCTTCCCGCTCACCACTTAGCATGTGTTGATTGACAGCTAGGCTGAATGAATGGGGGTCTTCTGCATAAAAGCAGGGCTTTTGGGACTGGATCTTCAGAAGTCGCCACAGGACCTAAGAATCCGACGAGGGTAACGCTGAGCCGACCTGCAACGACGACACCTCCGGTGGAGCCCTGCTGAGCCGACTCACCACTTCCCGACGACAGAGGAGATCTCCCTGCCGGAGAGTCTCTTCCCCTGACTGGTGGGAACAACCAGTCCCCTTTGCTTTTTATTCGCCTCAGGACGCAGTGGTCGAATTGCCCGTGCAGAGCACCTCGGCAACCGGATAGCCACTACCCCTGTACCGCGACCAAAAGGTGGTGCCTTGTGACGGAGCACTCCGCGGCTGGTCTCTTCCCTGGTGGTGCACCGGACTTCACTTTCCTTCGACGACGAGATCATCTCTACTCTTGGCCAAGACCCGACGTGCATCCACCACCAGGAACAACTGCCCCCGCCGGAGCGGCCCTCCACAACAAGGTACCGTGTCCGCCTGGCTTCCCTTTCGTTCGGTTCGAGTGAGGTGTCTTAATCCTCTCCGTCCCGTTGGGTCGCCTCCAAGCTTTTCTCATTCTTTGTTCTGAACTGGTTCAATCTGCCGATAACAATTTGCTACAAAGACTTGAATGCATCTCCGCTAGAGACTTTTTGGGACATCGCGCCTTGCCTCTCTCCGAGTGGGCCTGGCCTCCGAACTTTATGATCTATTGTGATTCTTGCCTTCCTGCCTTGCATTTTATCCGCTAGGATCGAACTGTGTTGATTTCATAACCTGCCTATCTTTTTCTCTCCCGTCCTAACTAATATTCGAGTGTCATCTAGGTTGAGGTATACACCTCTGTCTGAAAATAAGTGGTACCGGTAGAACCTAGAGTTGTCGATATTTTGCTAGGGGGATTGATCGTTTTCTACTTCGTAGAGTAATTGTGTTTGATTTGTTTGCCGTGATTTGCCTTAGTGTTTTTCATAGATGTTCTGTTATAAATAAATACCTTAATATCTTTACACTAAGCCTCATTGGGTGTTTGCTTGTCTTGCTGTGAAGAATTGCCCTATTTTGTATACTCCACATACTGCTCAACTTTTCTTGAGAGAAGTCTGACTGCTCAGCCACAGCTACCAAGTGAATCTGTGTGGTACAGACTGCTACCAAGTGGGTTCACCGCCAACGCCTGTAGTTCTTAATCTTTTGCAGTGGTCCCAGAGGGAACTGCACAGGTTTCCGCCTAACAGTAGTGATCCCCAGCCCGCACCCTCTCTGACCCAACCGGCGCATCGCGCGGGGTGTGGCAGCACAAGCTTGAGCAGCACTCTGCCCCCCCCCGGCACCAAATTTTGGCTCCGCCACAGGACAGACCTACATACCAAAGGCTGAAAACCCCAAACATCCCACCACCACTGCACAGACCCAATACAAGCTGCCCGATTAAACAACATTAACTAGCACAGCCAAACAGGGCCATCAGGCAGCAATAGCCAGCACCAGCCAACAGATTGATAGAAGGGCTCAGTAGAGTGGGCTCCAAGGAATTACAAAGAACCCTAAGGCAACACCAATATTAATGTAGGAAATCTGCAGCACAAATATAGCAACCAATCCTAGAGATTACAAAACTAAAGTTTAAGTACTGTTTTACGAACCCTAATCTCCAAGCAAGCATTCAGAAAGTATTGGATGCTCGGTTATATGTAATAATGCACAAGATGAGATGCAGCAGTGCTACAGACATGAACTCAGAAGACATCAGCACCTTACTACGGGCTCCTGCTGCCTAAGTTGTGATGAAATGACTATTGCTCAGGAGGAGTACAAGGATGAGTAGTGCCAGAACTGCCTACTCAGCCCTCAGACTGCTACTAACCAAGAGTGAACCCGATCATAAAGGTGCAACAGCCACAGTCAAGTGATATGCACCCTTCACCATCTGTGGTAATGTGGGCCGAGAGGAGGCCATACTCTTAAGAGGGGTGTGAATGTGATAACAGTAGCAACTCAAACATCAATAGTAAACGTCTCCAAAATAAAGGAATGTCCAATAATGGTTCCAAAAAATATATACTTTAATTAAACACACCAATATCAAAATGATTGACTTTAAAAACACTAGCAAAAACCTACCCCTTTGGAAAGAACAAAGAGGATGGAAAACCTGAAGATGAAGACAGTCTGGGTTCTGTAGAAGGGAAGAAGAGTAAGAAATTGCAACAATGTCACTTTGAAAAAGGTGCAAAGGGTGGCGTTTGAGTCACTAGTGATCCAAAGGTGCAGCAGGGGGGTTTGGGCTCTCATAAGTATCTTATTATTGCTTTGTGGTTTGGCAGCATCGAACTGGGTTTCCCAGCATTGTACTGGTGGGTCGAGCCTCATTTGAATGCAGTAAGTCGTTGTGATCCAGGAAATGAGTCGGCCTCGAGTAGTATTTGATGAGAAGCTCCGTGCAGTTCGATGCAGCAACAGAATGTTCAGTTTGAAGAATCTGTCAGGTAAGGTTCAATAGTCAAGCCTATTGGATGTGATGGGTACCGCTGGTTTTAGTCGTTTGGATCAAACGATGCTTCCAGGTCCGGTCAGTTTGATGAGAAGATCCTGGTGGTCCAAAGTGCTGGTTGAAGACACAGGCCCTCATTACGACCCCGGCGGAGATCCATGGTGCAATTTGCACCATGGTCCATGGCGCTAAGCTGCCAACTCCGCCATGGTGGTTGGTGGACTTACCGCCCCATTCCGACCTTGGCGGGGCGGTAAGTCCCCAATCCCCATTTACCCTTCCCCATTCCCATTTTTGCCCTATAGGGTATAATGGGAGTGGGGAAGGCGTTAATTACGCCACCGTAAATTACGGTGGCGTAATTAACAACAAGTCCCGTAGCGCCATGGATTTTTCCGCCTGCAAAAAGCAGGCGTAAAAATCACCATGGCGCTACGGGAACTCGTACTCAGGCGGAAAGGTACGCCATGCTTTACGCCGGCGTAAACCCCTTTCCGCCAGGGTCGTAATGAGGGCCACAGTGATTCAAAGATTTCCACAGCAGTGAGCTTCTTGTTCTAGCTGGAGCAGAGGCCATGCTATGGTGGCACTATCGAGTGGCAAAATGGTTCAATGCAGTAAAACAGCAGTTGGAGGTTCGAAGAGAGTGGCAATGTCAGCGACACAGGTCTTGAATGATTAAAATTTGTTTGAATGCGATTGACTCAAGCTTGAGGACAATTCAAAATAGTGGAACACAATAATCCAGCTGCTTTGGCTTCTCTGGTGCTGCAAGTACCAATATAGGGGTTCGCAGACAAGATAGGTTCTTTCCCTCGTCTCTCCCAGTCATGGGAGGCTTGCTGGCACCTTTAGAAGTAATTCCCCTCCATTGAGGAGCCGGAATATTGGCACAGCTGGCAGACAGTTCAGGTCTTGATCCAACAGCAGTCACCCCAATATTCCCTTGGGTTGGTTAATTGACAGAGCTTCCCTCTGGCTTGGAACACCTCTCTTTACTTCTGGCAAAGGGCCTTGGAAAGGACTGCTCTCCCTGCAGTGTCCAAAGATCTTTTTTTTCTTCTTCGTGTAATGCATGTGGTTAACACATCTAGTAACTTTCATATAAAAAATGTAAACATGACAAGAAGCAAAAAAATATAAGTACAAATGAAACAAGCATTGCTCATTGTATATATCATCGTAACATATGTTATTTGGAGCCAGATCAAATTTGGTATTGTATTTTCACCAGTATGACATTAGCTGTCCGAGTTGCAATAGCTCAATATCTGGAATCCCTGTTTCCCAAGTTACCAAAGTAGCTTAATCAAATATAATTAATTGTACTACCGGGGAAGTAATCTTGATATAAGTCATTGTAAGTTGTAAATGAAATTATCTGTTGATTTAAATGTTTAGTGTAAATATGTGTTTAATAATGTTTTTTTCTTTGAATTGTATTTGAATTGTATTTATATTTGAAAGGTTGATTCTATCAACCAACCAAATAAAAATAAAAAAATAAATATATATACATATATATATATCTCATAAAAAAGAAATCATCACAAAATTGCAAAGAAAAAACACCATACCAATGACTTATAAAAGTTGACTTTTACAATCTTACTTCAGGTATGTGCACTGTTGTGAGTTTAGAAAGAATCTGCTCTCATACATGCAGGGCCACTACGACCAGCGATTCTGCTGAAAAGATTGTTGCCTACAATTGCTCAGTACATATTCTTAGCTTTGAAGCAAAAATTGCCATAACCCTTTATGTACAGTTCATTAAAGCAAATACATGCCGTTAATATATGTCAACTATGAACACTTCCAGAAATGGCACATTCATTGCTCATGGGGAATAGTAGTCCACGCCATGGTAAACTCTAGGACCAGTAGCCAATTGAGGAATAGATATAATAATGCCTTAGAGCATTACTGCAGATTTCTGTTAGATAATAAACAAGATTCCATTGGGCAAAAACCTTGTGTTATCTATTCAACATAACGTCGTTTTGTCGATAGACTTTCAATCGAGGCCATGCAATGTCAGTCTAAAGATTTAACTTTTAGTTTATGATAAAAATTGCCTAAATCCATCATTTCATAATATTGTATGCCACTATCCTCCAAGTGATTTTGCACTGTGTTCACCAAATAATTCACGTGAGCAGTATTGCTATTCCTGCGACGCGGGTGCTCTGAGAACAATGCGAAAATAGAGCTGGTAATAAAATTAGCCTGTGATATTTTTGCCAGTAGTTTGCTATCGTCCACTGGGTTGTCAAGGAAGTAACCCCTAATTCTAGCCAAAGGGCTTCAACAGGCACTGATAGGGGAAGGCCAAGTAGTGAACGTAGCAGCTTGCCTTCAATGATTTTAAGCCGTATGACCTGCTTGCATGTATGTGTCTCAAGCCTGTAAAGGCACAGGACTGAAACTGCCCTCTTGGATCTAAAAATCCAAATGGATGACACCAAAGACATGGGCAAACTGGCTATCTTGCTCTTGTTGGATCTCTCTGCTGCCTTTGTTTTGGTTGACCACCAGATCCTCACTCAACACCTCTCCTCGGCTGCTGCATTCTCTCAGAATGCCACTAAGTGGATCCAGTCATTTCTGTCTGACAGGTCAACTAGAGTCTTCTCCCCCACTGCGGCTGCGGACCCTATCCCAATCACATGTGGAGTGCCCCAAGGCTCTTGCATTTCTCCCACACTTTACAACATCTTCACGAAGCTCCTATTTGACCGTCTTGACGATCTGGGTGTCAGCTACACCAATTATGCAGACGACACCCAGGTCCTCATCACGCTCACTGGTAGCTATGAAGAAGATGTTGCAAAGCTTAATGATATCTACTTAGAAATCCAAGCCTGGATGGCTACACACAGTCTTTGCCTAAACGACGATAAAACAGAATTTCTTATCGTAGGCTCCCAGGCTCGCCTCAACAAACTGGACCAAAGGTACCAATCCTTTACCATTGATGGCAACATCATAAAAGTATCCAAAGAGGTCAAAACACTAGGTGTATACCTCGATTCTACCTTGTCACTAAAGAAACAAATAAATTCTACCATCTCAGCTACCTCATACACCAATAAATTGATCAATGCCTGCAGGCCTTTTCTCTCCTCCTCTAGTTGCCTCACCCTATCTAGAGCGCTGATATTGTCTAAATTAGAGTATTGCAACACACTCTACTTAGGCACTACCACAAAAAAATTGAACAGGCTCCAGATCCTGCAAAATAATGCACTAAGATGTGCCCTCAACCTCCCATGCAAGGCGCACATATCCAGGGTTAGCAAAGAATTCCACTGGCTCCCGATCCGCGACAGAATTAAGCTAAGAACCCTGGTCATCACCCACAAGTGCCTGTCACGTACTGCCCCACGTTACCTTTCAGACAAATTCTCTAGACACTGCCCCATTAGACCCACCAGAACTCCTTACCTGCGCCAACTAAAGATCCCTAACTATAACCTAAAAACAGCAGGAGGCTCCAGTTTCCCAGTGCTCGCAGCTCAATGTTGGAACACCCTCCCTCCTACAATTAGATCGGAAACCGCGTTCTGGCCATTCAGAGCCATGGTAAAATCATGGCTACTAGCCTAAACATCTAGACTCTCACCGACACGACCGGCCAGCCGCCACTCTCTATCGGTAGTAATGTTTACTCTATCTACAGCCTATTCAGGACCAACCTGTAACCCGGTCCTCACTCGCCACTGTAACTATTTTGTGCCTATTCTCTGTACATACTCTTCTCGGAATAGTCTACTCTTGTATGTAAACATTCAGAGCCTGGACTAATGTATGCTCTGTCTGTTGTATTATGATGTTCGTGCAACGATATGTAACTCTGCTGTGCACATGATTATGCGCCCAGCTACCTGAGGGTTCGGACGCGCTTTATAAATAAACAAACTAAACTGAACTAAATTAAAGAATGCTTAGGATGATGGCCTTCTTCTACATCTCCAAGTAGCCTTCAATAGAGCCACTTCCTACATTAGTTATGAAGTTTTTAATCACTAGCCACTTACGAGTAGCTTTGAGGAAATCATGGGTCCTGTAGTGTGTTACGGTAGGAATACTCACACATTGGCGGTCTAGATACACATATTGGTCTACAATATTAAACTCCACATCCCCATATACCAGCTGTAGGCCAACTCCTCTGTCCATAGATCTGCATGATCTTAGTCTAATTTGGATGTATTGTTAGTTGGTTATCAGTAGCGTGCTTGAATGAGGCACCTATGGTGCTCTGTAGACCCAACGCAGTCCCGTCCAGGAGTACCGTTTCATCTGCGTAATGTACCCAACATGTGCCGGTGACACTGATACTGGGTGAAACATTTCTACTCTTCTTATTGATAGTCCACAATTAGTCTAATAAGGAGTGGAAGATCCCTTACTTATAAAGGCAAAAAGGCACCAGGGATTGGACAAAAGCATGCTTGCGGTATGGGTTCCAATCGCTGTCTATAGGACAAGTGAGCCTTGCCGTTTTGCAAGATACCCAGAGTACTTGATTCTGCAAGGAATGGAGGAAACAAGAAATAGAGAACCCAAAATAAAATCAAGATGGCAAAACCCTTCCATGTCCCATCTGCCTACTTTACCATGCCCACTTCCCAAACCTGCAACTTCAAAGATCCTCTGCTAGGTAACATCCTAGTGTGAGGCTACGCTCCATTCTGGGTGTGACTCTTTGAAGCTTGATTCCCAGGATCTGTACTGCTCAAAGCTTCCTGGACTGTAGAAAAGGTTTTACCCACCTCCCCAGGGATCAAAAGAAGCAGCCTTCCTACCCTATGTCTATAATCCTCAAAGTCTTTCCAAATGTGGCCTGAGCTCACAGGGATGAAATACATATGAAACCAGGTATGGCTTAGTCTTTAGGATTACCCTGCAAGCAAATAGATAGTCCTACAATCATTATGGTTTTATAATAGAGAGGCAGGAGTTAATGCAAACTCTGTTTTCAGTGACCTTTTGCCCCAGCAGCTTTCAAACAGGGCACATATGACCTCTGGTCCTGCCTTGTGCCACAGGGTGACAGGTACTGCAGATCAGGAGACTGATGCAGCAGGGCACATCTGTGTTCTATTTTGTTGGAATGGAGCATTATGAAAGGGGGGTCTGATTAGCAGACCTCACTTTCTGAGATAGATTACCCAAATAGTCGTATTATTTCAAAAAGCACAGCGTCTATTCCCTTATCAAAGGGCCACCCTTCACATAAGCAGCTGAGGAAAGAATTCCTCCAAAGATGTTTTGAGGTTTCACTCAGTATTCGACATTATGGTTGCAGTTCAAAACAGCAAAACACCAAAAATGTGCAACAGTCTTGGGCCGATAAAATCCATGTTCCCCAGTAGGTCAGTCTGCGGACATAACCTTTGCTTCAAAGTCCCCAGCAGCCCCTGCCTTATAGTATGCTCCCAAAACACCTCCAGTGTCCCTGACCACTCTAATGTCTGCTATCACCGTCCCAAGCATCCCACCCACCTTCAGTGCAAACCATAACCACCCTTGGTCCTCCTTACACATCCCCGGTATCCTTGGTTCCTGACTTCCATCCTCCATAACCAGTCCCCACTTTGCAGCAGCAGTCATACACACACCTGAATTCCCCACATGTAGCATGATCTTTGGGGAGGATCACCACCAAACCAGACTGAGCACTGGCTGTCCACACAAGGAAATCAAAAACCAAACATGCATGCATGCTGCCTGGGACCCGGCGGAGCTCAAATGAAGCTGTGTCATGTATAAAAACACACACCAGCAAAAATAGTAAATGTTATAACTCTTCTTCATTTATGCAAAGTTTGTGAGACATGCACACTTTACAACTTTAGAATATGGACAGCCCAGTGAAATCACGAGAATGACTTCGTTTCGATAATGTTATGTACTGTTAACGTTAACAAGCATATATAAATATATAAATGAGAAAGGACACTAGGCACACACATCATTTTGACAAAAAATATATTCCTTGTATTTGGCACTGCTCTCCAGGACCACTGGAAAAAGCAAGTGACTAGTGTTAGCCATTGGTGCACACAGTATCATACATGCACAACAATGAACATAAGAGAAGCACGTTTAATATAGTACTTCCCTTGCTTCTAAGCACTACATGTTATTACTCAATATGCCATCCTCGGAAGAAGGACTTACTGAGATTTGCCTTGCACGGATTTTAACATGGGGCTGCAGGTTGAACAAAGATCACAGAAACAAGTGATTTCCTTCCATTCCCTTTCTGGCGTATAAAGTTTGCATGCCCACCCTTCAGCCCGTTAGAAGACATTTCGCACAGGACTCAGCTTATAAATATGTGGTACCAATAGATTATTGGAGCTCAACGAGAGTCAAATGGAGAGATCGGAAAATAATAAAAGGGAACTCAGAAAGGCAGAGAAGTGAAGCAAAGGTATTTACATACATCTCCATTTGGCGGTAGGTCACTGGTAATTCTGCCAAACCACCGCCATATTCGGAACGAGGGCCTATGTGCCCAGTGAGATGGACGATACACCTAGAGGCTAGGGAAATGAATGTAACGAGCGTGAAACAAGTCAGAGAGGGCGAGAGGGCAGCAAGCGCACAGGTGATGATAACACGTGGCCATGGGTAGAGAGCAAACAGAAATCCAGTGTGAAAAGTAGAAGTGAAAAGTAAAAAGGTTTAAGTGAATAAAAAGAAACGGTTCCATGTATTAATATCCCCGCAAAAATATTGTGATATTGAGCCATGGAACCTGCGGGGGACACCCCCCGCAACTCCCGCATTATGTTTAAATGTGGGGGGACAACCCGTAACCCCAGCTCCCACAAATCACCCCCTTCAAAAATATCACCTATGGCGAGACAAACCACCATAGGTACGGCGACATTTTTGGTGGGGATAATACATAGGGATACCAAGGAAACGTGATAGTTTGTCCTGTGTTAAAGGACCATTTAAGGAAATCATCATAGCTGGCATGTAGGCATAAAATAACAAAGGCGGTAGAAGAATCGGGGTGTCCTTTCTATGGTGTGTTGTGGTATAGGGCTATGTGGATAGAAATGGATGGATGGAATCAGGGGCCTGTGAGTGTGTAAGGAAGATGCAAGTGAAATCAAAAGTATACACTAGCAGAGAAAACTATTGAACTGAGAATAGGAACCACGAAATCTACTTATAATAAAGGGCCAGATGTATGTTTTTCCAATGCCATCATGCGCAGTAGAGTCTGCCAGAAAGCACAGAATGCTCCACTAGAGGGAGCTGTTGCCTTAGGATATGCAGTGGTCCAGTTTGCAAAGCTTCGCCTGTTACAGTGGTCCAGTTTGCATAGCTTTGCCTGCTGTCACCCCTAGAGGGGGCTGTAGGGTTAGAATGTATAGTGCTCCTAATGTGTTAATAAAAACCTGTACTTTTTCCTGTGTAAACGGGCCTGTACAGTAGTTGATAACATTTAGCCAACTGGAAGGGTGGAGAGAAAGAGAGGAAATGAACGGGGGGGTGAAAGGGAAACCTGAAAGCAGGCAAGGAGAACAAAGAGTGCACATGTGAGGCTGGAGGGAGGAGAGATGTGAAGGGACATTGGTAGGGCAGATGTGGGGAGAAGGAATAACTGAGAAAAGGGGAAATGGGGGTGAGAAACCCTGTGAATGAAGAAAGAGGGAATAAGTGGTGCTAAGAGTGAACCGCAAGGAAGAGAGGAAAAGTGAAGCAAACAGGTAAAGGAGAAACTGAGATGTTTGTGGGGGCGGGAAGAGGAAGAGAACAACCTGGTGGCAGGTGATTTCCTCAGTAAAAGTTACATCAAGAAATGATGGCAGGTGTATGTAAATGAATTATTGTGCACATTTACAAAGGAAGAGAGCTTGGGTAACAGTAATATAACAGGTGTATTTGTCGAGCGGAGGTTCACCACCAGAGCAGCCTCTTGGCACTATTGCCTGTAAGGATATTTGGCGTGTTACAGCACAGAGTACAGCACTACTGCACAGGTAGCAATTTTTTTGATGCAGCACCACCACATGGGTGTGGTGCATTGCTATATGTGTTGCCAGATTAACATGGACATATAAGTAAAGACAGGCTATTCAGTCAAAAACGATTTTAACATATAAGATGCAAATCTATTTTTACAGTTAAAAGCACACGTGCACATTCAAAAATGCACACTATTTTTCACCTGAAATGCCTATGGTGCAAGAGACACATTTGAAAATTAATAACTAACCTTATTAATAACTAACCTGACTAATAAAACTGCATTTAACATAACCCACTAATAAAAATGTGTCTCCACTGCAGAATTAGGCCTACTCTGAAAGTGAACATTTAAACGCACATTCATTTTTTTTCTTTTTCTCTGCTGCTCTGTCCACATAACTACAGGAAGCAAAGGGCTCGAAGGAACAGGAAATCAGTTGGTTACAAATGGTTACTGTAGAAATGAGCCATTGTGTAGTGAGGGAGGAGATGGCATGATTGATTCTGATTGGAGCAGCGTCATAGCAAGTATCATGCTAGAGGCAGTGATTAGAGTTTTGCTGGGGGAGCTTGAGGAGAGGGGGAGAACAATCGAGATTTGGCAGAGCTGGGAGAAGGACCTGTTTCCTGGCTGAAGCATTCCTGCTGCAAAAGCTGAGAATTCCAGGCAATAACCACGGTTTGAGAACGGAAGACGCTTGTTTTCACTGGGGTTAATCTTCAAGGGAGCCAAATTCAGAAAGAGAACAGCTGAAGAAAACTCATGCTGAACAGATAAGGTAATTACAGAAGTGTGGGGGCTGAGTGTGTACGAGAATATTCGGTCAGTTAGAAAAAGAGATTCCTGTGCTTTACTCACATGTTTAATGTTGCAAATTGAGTTCTTGTCTCCGCCACTCTCTTTTCAGTGTATCAAAGACAATGCTGTTACTGTGCTATTTTATTTATTTCTGTAAAGAGTGAGATCGTGTTTAAATGCAACTTTTACAATACACAAAAATATTTGAAAGCAGACGGATGGTGTGTTTTATATTTACCAATACAGTGCTGATGATGTGGGGAGATGTTTAGACAGTGCAATTGTCATTTTCAAGGTAGCTAAACATCAAATTTGGCTTCAGCCGTGTGCACAATGTAATTCAGTATGAGCAATTATAACTAACTGTGTGTGTTGTAGTTTGTCGGAGGTCTATGAGTCGGCAAAAAGGGAGGCCCGGGACATAGTTCACTACCGTACATAAGATAGTGAAAATACCACATGATAGCTTGCTGCTGTAGATAAGACAGAGAGAAATTGCCCATGGTGGCACACTAAAAATGAAAATGTGGTGTTCCTGAAATGCAAGCCTGAGGTCTCTCTAGTGATTACACGAAAAAAATCTAAACAAAAATAAGGGGTTCTGGATATTGGGGCCACAAATAAAACAAGTGAATTATGCTCACCAAAATACCACCAACCACGCATACCAACCACGCATACCAAATACGCATGTCTGTGTGCTGAAATAATGCATGTCCACTGTATTATTGTTGTACATGGCCCAATCTGAATACAAGGAGTGATTGTTGCTAAGTTATTTTTCAGCGGTAAAAAAATACTGTCAGGCCCCAAATCTCCACAAAATACCCTACATATTTATGGTGCGTTGCAGGCCGGGAAAGTGATCATAGAGTACCTACTGGGCGTAGCAAGCGTGTCTCACACTGCCATTTGCACATTAAAGGGAACCCATTTTATAATAGCAGTGTGCCACTAAAAACGAATTTCAGAATGTCACAAAGGGAAACCACATTCTCAGACCTAGTGCAATATTTAGAGGCAAAGTTGTTTGCACATGGGGCTTGGTCGTCGAATAGCACGTTAGAATGGAGTGAACGCATTCAAGGTGAGGTGCAGAAAGAAAAACTAGACAATATTTTTGCAGAAGGCAGCATAATTCAGGTCTGCCTTACAAGATTATTGAATGCAGCCGATAAAAGTGCAGAGAAAGACTGTTTAATACGGCTATGCGGCAAAATATGGTTTATTTTGAATAAGTCCCTGCAAATGCAGGAGAATGATACTCAGCTAATTAACAGGTTAAAGACTGAATTAGATGGGGCAAGTAAAAATCAGGGAATGTTAAGAGCAGAATTGGATGTATGCCAAAAAGACATGCAATTAAAATGCAGAGACTTTGATGCTCAGTTATCCAAAAGCAAGAAACAATTTGAGGATAGTGAGCAAGAATTGGTACACTTAAAATCCTTAGTGGACCACATTAGACAGGATAAAGATGAGGTTGTTTCAGAAATGCAGATTTTACAAAAAGAACATTGTGAAAAAGAATGTGATCTCCAGAGTGCAGAACAAGAAATTATTAAAATGATTCAAGAAAGAGACAAGAGAAATAAAGAGTTCAATGAATGCCAAATGCAAATGTGCGACAAGCAGGAGGTGATTAATAAGATGAGTGATGAAAACAACTATTTGCAAAATGAAGCAAACAGACTCCTTAAAAAGTGTAAGGACTTAGAACAGCAAATGTGCATTCCCAGGTCCCAGGAGAGGCGGCAGGGTACCACATTCAATGGAGTGGAGGTGAATTCTAGCTCTGCCCAAAGAGCTAGTGCTCCAGTGACTGGGCCGGTGACTGAACTTGATTGCAGCGCCCTTGGGGGATTTGATACTCCCATTGGGGGCAGCCACCAATCTCATACACCCGAACACAGGATTGAATCACAAAATAGTGCAATTCCATGCATTGCAACAAGTAGCCCCATAAAAATAATGAAATCCATTAAAGCCCTGATCAAACCATTTAAAAAGGGAGGTGAATGCTGCATTGAGGATCACTTAGAAGCGGTGCATGACATTTTTAAAGCACTCCAGATACCTAAGGAACAGTACAGACAATATTTTCATTTAACTTTAGATGCCCCGACGGAGAGCATCATAAGGGGATTAAATGAACAGCAGAATATGACCTGGTTGGAGTTTGAAAAAGAAATTAGGCGTCATTTTTCTCCTTTTCAGTCATTGCAGGAGGCAAAGAAAGTCGCTTACACAATTACTGCTGGACCTAATACATCCCCTCGCCAATTTTTACAAGACTTAAAAAGAGCATTTTCTCCCTTTGATGTATCTTTTGACTCAAATTCTAATGAGTTTAAAACTGCATACTTCTATGGGCTACAGAAAGACATCATATCCCAATTGGTCCGTGAATTTGACCGTGACATGTCCCTTGAATGGATTGTACATCAAAGCACAAAACTATATGAGGTACTCTATTGTCAGGGTAGAGAAAGTGATAAAATGAAAGATACTAGACCTAAATCTAAAGAACCCTCAGCCACAGTAATGGAAATCAGGTCAGCCAAAATATCCCTTGAGTCTGCTCAAAGCCAAGGTAAAAATAATGTGACACCTGAACAAAGGGGTAATCAACAAAGATCGCCATTTCCTGTATCAATGTTCCAATCACATGATCCGAGTAATAGAGAGAGCTACATCAGCCCTAGGTATTTAGTGGACAGACCCCGGGTAGGATATCGGCCTGATATGGCAGGTATGAACAATAACCAGAGACAAAATCAAGATCAAAGAAATGATGGTCCCTACCAGTCATTGGGGACACAGAGCAGATTTGATCCCAACACCATGATATAGGGTAATCAGGATAGGCCCCGATATGTGGATCGATTTACTGATAATGGAAATCAACCTAGGGGCCAGTACCCACAATCTGAGAGACAGGACATAAGGCAAAACGTGAACTACAATCCACGTCAGTACAATGATTCCCCACCAGGGGACTATAATCAAAGGATGGGTGCAACCCGCTCCCCTCCACAAATGAATCAAGAATTCAGAAACCATCCCAACCGACATCAATCACCTGAGAGGTATCAGAATAGATCCAATCAGGGGGAAAACAACCAATATAGACCTAGGCCACAGAAAGAGGATCCTAGAGAGATGGAAAGGTTCCAGTGCTTTGAGGACCAAGTGAAAATGTTAGCTGAGCAAATAGGAAAGCTCCATACAGCGCAAAAACAACCTTCCAAAGAGGGGGCTGATGGCCATAGCAATGACCGGGGGGCTTCCGAAAAGTGACTAAGTACTTATGATAACTGCAGTGCCAAAATGACAGATTGCTCTGATATAATTTTGCATAACGACTCTGAGATGCCTAATGGATTAAATGTGAAAGTGCCAGTAAATGAACTTGTGACAGAAAGTGCAAATACTTCTAAAAAAGAGGTACGATTTAACCTAGAGCTAAATAAAACAGTAAAGATTTGTACAAATGAAAAAGAAACATTAGGAATTCCAAAAGAACAAAGGGACAGATTTAAGAAAAATGACTCATGCATGGGGAATACCAGTGGACAGGGAGTAAGTGGGGATGCTATAGATCCTTCCCTGGGCAAGCAAAACAATGACCAAACACAGACAGAAAAAGGAAATACCCACAAGGAGGGTACAAGTCAATCACCTGAAGAATTCTTTGAGCCACATATTTTTGAAGAGGCTGAAAGGGCTGGTATCACACTAAATGATCACAAATGCACAGAATTAAAAAATGACAAATTGCTGAATGATGTTGTTACACATGTTCAGTTGGAAGGTTGTAATGTGGTCTCTGATGTTACCCAGATGGATGGGCGAACAGTGGCCACACTCCAAAAAACCTCTGATCATGGAGAAATGAATAAAGTCTCTCGCGCAGAAATGGGTAAAAAGGAGGGAAAAATGTCTTTCCATTTACCAATGTGTTTAGCCAAAAGTGAAACAGACCTGAGAAAGGTGAGCCCTGAAATCAGTAAGAATTCACATTTGTTATGTGTATTAGAGGAAGTTGAGGACAGATATTATGCACCCATCACTGTAGAAGAAAAATGCCACACCTTTGCTATGATTGACACTGGCGCACAGGCCACAATTATGTCCAAGGAGCTGGTAAAGAGTATCAATGAAGGGAGACCCCCACAGAGTCAGATCACAGTGAAGGAAAATCAAGGCCCAGTGCATAACTTTAATGGGGAGGAGGTGCCCATCATAGGTGTAACTGAGGTTGACATAAAAATAGGAAAGCACAGAATGAAACAAGAGGTATTGATCACATCTATTTGTGAAATTCCATTTCTGATGGGGACAGACTGCCTGAAAAGATTGTCTCCTCTCATAGATGGAGTGAATGGAGTGCTGTGGTCCGTAACCAAAAAAACATTGAGGCCTAAGAAACTAAAATCACAAAACAGCAATATAAATGAATGTCACACCGTTGCCAAAACAAATGATGCTGTGGAGGTATATCTCCAGAATAGCTGCATACCTAGTGTCACTGTTATATTAATGTGTCAAGACAAAATGCAGAGCGACAATGAAAAACTACCTGTACAAATATACTTGGACCCAAGGAAAAATTGGCAGAATGCCATAGATGAGCACACATTACGTTTTTATTTAAAAGAGAAAACATGCAAACAGAATATCGCTCCTAAAACAGATTCAGAAAAACACATTACCACTCTGGCAGAAATACACATGGAAGATGAGCAACCATGGGTTCATGTTGGTATAAATGACTATTTTAAAACAATAAAAGCCACTTTAGCGCTTGGACATGAAAGGAGTTTCATTAATGAGAAATTGTTGCAAAAAATAATGGAGACGGAAGAAATCCCGAGATTTAGGATTAAAAACCAATATGTTTCTGGGTTGGACAGTCCAGACTTTGAAAACCGAATTGCAGGCAGATGCATGCTTAAAATTAGCATTGGGCAGAAAACAATTTACCATAATGTATGGATAGTGAGTGGAGCACAAAATGAATTTTACATGGGCAATGACATCATGCACAGAATGTGTATGGTGTTAGATTTCCTTAATCAAAAAATATGGTCACGCCTAGGTGGTCCGGCACCTTAATTTGAAGACAAAAGAAGGGCTTATCATTGTGCACAACTGGTTCCTTATGCAAACGAATTACAAATGAGGAAAGATACTATTATTCCTGCATTTACAAAACAGTTTGCAATAACACTGAAATGTAAAAATGGACAGCAGATGAAAGGCTCTGATGCATTTGTATGCCTGAATGAATCTATAAAACAGCAAGGCCTGTATTATGAATACATTCCATTGGTAGACATTGGTGAAGGATCTGTAAAAATTATGGTAAATAATAAAGGTGGTCAGGATATTCATTTAGAGGAAAACTCCCCATTAAGAATGGCCATACAAAAATCACATTATATGGCAGATTTAAATAACATGGTGATTGGAAATATTCCTGAATAGTATGTAGATGCCAAGGGTGAGTTGCCAGAACACCTGGACTCTCAGCCCAAAGGAATATTTAAAATTAATTCTGTGTATCCTTTTGATTCAAATGAGACAGTGTGCTGCCATCAAGAGGATTGCATAATATTTAATTTAAATGAAAATGAA
This sequence comes from Ambystoma mexicanum, assembly GCF_040938575.1. Lineage (NCBI taxonomy): Eukaryota > Metazoa > Chordata > Amphibia > Caudata > Ambystomatidae > Ambystoma > Ambystoma mexicanum. The sequence goes on along the minus strand of NC_090940.1, from coordinate 124,098,038 downwards.
ACAGAAAATCAGCCCATTGAAGTGGAAGCTGATATGGCAAAATATTTAAAAGTGGCAGCTTTACAAAAAGACACAGCCACACAGTTAGAGGAAAGCGCCGAGATTCCCTTACCAGAAGATTTTCCAGAATTTTCCAAAATGGTAGAAGAGCAGATCTCCTTAGCGGATGCGTGTGAAAGCAATGAGGATAGGGACAATCTGAGGGAGATATTTATGGAGTTTAAGGATGTATTTGCAAAAGATGCTTATGATTGTGGTTTAACTGATTTACATGTGGCCACACTACCAGAAGGGTGTAGCAGAAATCCAGTGTTTGTACGCCAGTATAGACTACCGCTGGCATGTTTAGAATCATTGGCAGAGATTATTAAAAATGTGGAATCGCAGGGCATCATCAGGCCCATTCATAGCACATCCAATACACCTATTTTAGGTGTGTTAAAGCCAAATGGTCAATGGCGGCTGTGTGCAGACTTGAGAGAGTTAAATAAAAGAGTACCAGTATCTAGATGGCCACTGCCATTCATTGATCAGGGCCTAGCTCAGGTACATGGTTCAAATGTATTTACCACATTAGATCTCACCTCTGGATATTGGTGCGTGCCATTGGCAGAGGAGATACAACATTTATTTTCCTTTACATTTGACAGGAATCAATATGCCTGGCTTAGAGCTCCGTTCGGGTACATCAATAGTGGGAGTGAATTTGGCATATTTTTGAGAAAGGCCATGCCGGATGCAGCGGAAAGAGGAACAATAGTTTATGTGGACGATGTCCTGATAAAAAATGAAAGCCTGAAAAACCATTTTGATGAAATAAGACATGTACTTGGCCAATTGCAGAAAGCAGGCGCCAAAGTATCTTTGCAAAAAGCACAATGGTGCAAGAAAAAAGTGAACTTTCTAGGGCATGAAGTGACTGAACATGGGCTAAATCCACAAAAGAAGAAAATAGAGGCCATACAAAGATTAAAAGATCCTAAAAATGTGAAAGGAGTAAAAAGTTTATTAGGGATGACAGGCTATAACAGAATGTTCATTGAAAATTATACAGAAATCACTCAACCATTGACTAAACTGCTTAAACTGAATACTCCCTGGAAATGGGAAAAAGAGCAGTCTGATGCAGGGCTAAATTAAAGGAATGTCTTGTAAAGGCACCATGTTTAGCATACCCCATAAAGGACAGGGATTTCTTTATATAAATAGGTTTTTCTGAACATTGTATGTCAGCAGTGTTATCACAAAAACACGATTTGAATCACAAAACCATTGCCTATGCAAGTAAGGCATTTTCCCAAGTTGAAATGAAATTTAATGAATGTGAAAAGGCCCTATTAACCACTGTGTGGGCGCTACAACATTTCCGCCCCTTTGTTCAGGGAGAAAAGGTGATTATTGAAACAAATCAACAACCTTTGCAATTTTTAGAGAGTAAAAGAATTAGATCAGGTAATCTAGCGCAATCCAGAATCACTTCATGGACGCTGGCATTACAAGGTTTTCCCGTAGAAGTGAGATATGGACAAAATAAAAAGAACCCAATTGCTCAAGGGTTAGCTGACTTACATGACTGTGCAGCTGAACAAATACCAAATGAAATGGAAGTGGAAACTAGTTTGCAGGAATTTGAACAATCACCACACAAAGCTTTTGATGAAAAAACATGCAAGGATTTGCCAACTGTATATGTGGATGGTTGTGCTTTTCACATTGAAAATGACAGTAATAAACAGTTAGTGGCAGGAATAGGAAATGTCTGGTTGAAATGTGAAGGCGTCCCCAGTATAGGGATGAGAATTGGAGATAGGAGCAGTCAGGTGGCGGAATTGGCAGCCATTTATAAAGCAATTGCTACTGCAGTTGATAAAAAGTTCAGTGAAATTGTCCTGGTGACTGATTCTGACTATGCACGGAATAGCTTTGTGGAGTATTTGCCTGGTTGGAAAGCAAGAGGCATGGTTACATACAACAAAAAGCCACTTAAACATGGAAAAATGATACAAGCCATAGACAAATTGGTGTCAGAGAATAATTTAACAATATACTGGAGAAAAATTTGTGGGCATTTAAAAACACCAGGAGAGGATAAGGAGGGAAATGATAAGGCAGACCACCTGGCTAAGATTGGGGCTGTGATGGGAGAATTGCTACCTATTGATTATTTAATGGGTGAAATACAAATTGATGCAGTCACACATTCTAAAGCACCGAAGGAGGTAGATCAACCGGTGGTGCAGTGGAGTCATGACACGCCAGACCAAGATTTGATTGAGGCACAAAAGAATGATCGAATTTTGGGAATCTATTATAATCATTTGATAGATCCCGAACAAAATCCTTTAACAGAAAATGATTGTATGGGAAAAAAAGAGTTGAGGGTGCTATTAAAAAACAAAACACGAATTAGATTACAGGATGGACTCATGATTAGAGAGTCCATAACAGGACAAATACAGTGGGTGGTACCCCTTTCATTCAGAGGGCTAATGCTACACCATGCACATGATGCCATAACTGCAGGCCATAGAGGTTCACAAAAAATATTGGAAATACTAAAAGATTATGCTTACTGGCCACATATGTCCCAAGATGTGGAATTATATACTAGAGGATGTCTAGTATGCGCCCAATTTAAACCTGCTTCACCAATGCATAGAGCACCATTGATGAAAAGAGGCCTAACTCTCCCATGGTCAGATTTGCAAATAGACTATGTAGGTCCATTAAAAAGGTCGAGCAGGGGAAACCGTTATATTTTGAGTGTGGTATGTTTGATGTCGAAGTGGATTGAATGCATTCCTGCACCAGATTGTAGTGCGTAAACAGCAGCCACATTGCTGGTGAACCATGTGTTCTCAAGGTTTGGGTTGCCACAAAGAATTGAGTCAGACAGAGGAAGTCATTTCACAAGTACTCTAATGAGTAAGGTATGGCAAATACTAGGTGTGAAAAGGAAACTACATATCGCATATCGGGCAGCGTCTTCAGGTACAGTTGAAAGAAGCAATAGGTCTGTTGTGGATATTTTAAAGAAATTTGTGGCAGAAGCAGGTTCCAGCTGGGATTTACGTTTACCGTTGGTTTTGATGGCAATCAGATCAACTCCTGCCAAAGCAACAGGTGTTAGCCCCCATGAGGTCTTGACAGGTAGGAAAATGGTGTTACCACAACACCTACTATACAGAACACATGAGCAGACACTTGTGAGTGCATCCACAGTTCATGAATATATTGATGAACTGAGGAGGCATTTGCAACATGCATTTGCTTTTGTGCAGAGAAATCTGGAAAGAGCTGCTGACAGTGCAAAGTCTTATTATGACAAAAAGACATCAGTAAAGGAATACAGTGTAGGGGATCAGGTGTACAAGTTTCATTTTGGAAAAAGTAAACAGAAAAATTCTAAATTTCTAGCAGCCTGGCAGGGGCCATTTCGAATTATGGATAAGGTCTCTCCTGTAGTTTATAAAATTTTGAAAACTGAAGGTGAAACGGCAATAGAGCAGTTTGTCCATGTAAATCAAATCAAACCATGCCATCCCAGACATGAGATTAGGCAGCTTGAGCATGTAGAAACAGATAAAGTCCCTTGAACACAAAAAGAGAAAATAAATGGGTACAATCAGGAGGCAGTGACAAAGAAGTTAAAAAGTTGATTGTTATAATGGCACATAAACACTGTAATATATGTAAAAATATATAATAAATAAATAAATATATATAATGGAAGCTCATGGTTGCTGTGCAGAGAGAAAATGTATTAAATATTGAATGCTGTTTTATATGTGCTTGTTTTCTTTTTGACTTGTGTTTAATTTCAGAAAAAAAAAGAAAAAAAAAAAGAAAAAAACGAAATATTTTTACCAAGCATGTTTTATTTTTGGCAAAAGGGTGAAGTTAGTATTTTGCTATGTATTTAATTTGTTTATTTTCTATTTGATTTAGAAAATTAACATTTGGTCGGAGGTTCCGGGATCAGAGCCCACGGGAGACGCTGGAGTCCTGGAGCCCACGTGGACGGATTCCGGGAAAGCCCCAAAGAGGGGTGAAGAGCAAGGCTGCAAAGCGATCAGCTTTGAAGATGATACCGATGATATGGTTAATGATGATGATATTTGGAGGGATCTTCAAGAATTCAGAAGCACAGGTTGTCATTGAACCTGGACCAGCATCTGGTATCGCGGTGGAAGAGGCACCAGGATTCATCATGAGTGATGGAAGGATGATTTTCCAAAATATATACATACCATTGAATCCTGAGGTTTTGATTGAAAAACACTTGAACAATACCGGAATTAAGATTGGACAGACTAAAGAGTGGCTGGAAATGAGAAAAGAGGACACTAAGCAGTCAATAAGAGATATATTAATGCAATTGGAAAAAACATTCGTGAATTCAGCAGACATTAAGAAGAAGAGAGGAAAGAGAGGTGCGGTGATGCTCGCGATATCATTGGTAATGTCTATAGTTGGAGCCATAATAGTTACCACAACATCAACAGCCAATTCTATTTCGGTAGGAACACTGAGTACTAAAGCGCAACAACTGAGTATTGACCTAGAAATAATACAAAAAACATTAGATGGAATTAGAGGGGGACTGGATGAACAAGTAAGATTCATAAATGAAACTGCAATCATTCTAAATGAACAAGCGGATGTAATGCAACGGGCGACTAAAATAATACTTAAGCATGACAGAACTTTAAATTAAATATTGAACATAATGAGTCCTGTTGATAGACTATTAACGAATTATATGAGAGAAGTTCAAACGGCAGTTTCACAATTGATTCAAGGACATATCCCCTTGTATTTTGTTTCGCAGGATATTATTCGTCAAATGATAGAAAGATTGACCAGGAGGGGAATTGATATAATACAGGTAAAAATTGCATTCGAAATGGGTAATGCAATGCTGTTATATGTGGACTTGGAAAGACTAGAGATCAGATTTTTGCTATGCATCCCATATGTAGCCCCTGAACTTATTTACCAAACGAAGTGGGTACACAACGTGGGATTTTGGCAAGAGGACACATTTATTAAGATTAAGACTCCAGAAGTGGTGGCATTTCAGTCATGGGAACCTGAAGTTTATTTAATACCAAACCTGGAAACATGTGTAAAATTTAAAGAACAAAATTATATGTGTCCAGGTAAACCGTTTGTTCCTGATGCCACAGATGCTATTTGTGGTTTGAAATCTGACCCAAGTATGTCAAAAGGATGTGAAGTGATTATTAGCAATATGGGGAGTGAAGAAATGGCACAGGCTAAGATGGTCAGAGGTAAATGGTTGGTCAGCACCTGTTTAAAGAACATGACGGTAGTACATTTAAACCATGGAACATACGTGGTTAAACAGGTGAAATATAATGTTTTTTATTTACAGGTTCCAAAGGATACAATTGTGTCAATTGGGGGGTTAACATTGTTTCATGTAACAAATGATGTTTGGGAAAGCCAAGTGGAAAATATCGATTTTTTTCAAAGGGATACTTTTCCAATAGATCCGGATGTGGAATATTTATTGAATCACAAAGAAAGACATGTTATAAAAATGAATTTGAGAAAATACAATATTACAATTAGTAATCTGGGGATAATAGAAGTGGAAAGATTTAATTGGGGAACCTGGGGGGAACGCTCAATAGTGGGTTTGGCTGTCCTGGTGCTAATCATGGGTGGATGGTTGATTGTGCGATCAGTAAAAATGAAAATGTTACTGATTTTACTAGCTACGTCAGGAAGAGAAAGATATCCCAATAGACATGCATTTTAAAAGAAAAAAGAACAAGTTGTTTTTAGGAATTGGCTTGGATCGTAGCCAAGTTCTAAAAACAAAAGGAGGGTATATGTAAGGATATTTGGCGTGTTACAGCACAGAGTACAGCACTACTGCACAGGTAGCAATTTTTTTGATGCAGCACCACCACATGGGTGTGGTGCATTGCTATATGTGTTGCCAGATTAACATGGACATATAAGTAAAGACAGGCTATTCAGTCATGTTGCAAATTGAGTTCTTGTCTCCGCCACTCTCTTTTCAGTGTATCAAAGACAATGCTGTTACTGTGCTATTTTATTTATTTCTGTAAAGAGTGAGATCGTGTTTAAATGCAACTTTTATAATACACAAAAATATTTGAAAGCAGACGGATGGTGTGTTTTATATTTACCAATACAGTGCTGATGATGTGAGGAGATGTTTAGACAGTACAATTGTCATTTTCAAGGTAGCTAAACATCAAATTTGGCTTCAGCCGTGTGCACAATGTAATTCAGTATGAGCAATTATAACTAACTGTGTGTGTTGTAGTTTGTCGGAGGTCTATGAGTCGGCAAAAAGGGAGGCCCGGGACATAGTTCACTACCGTATATAAGATAGTGAAAATACCACATGATAGCTCGCTGCCATAGATAAGACAGAGAGAAATTGCCCATGGTGGCACACTAAAAATGAAAATGTGGTGTTCCTGAAATGCAAGCCTGAGGTCTCTCTAGTGATTACATGAAAAAAATCTAAACAAAAATAAGGGGTTCTGGATATTGGGGCCACAAATAAAACAAGGGAATTATGCTCACCAAAATACCACCAACCACGCATACCAACCACGCATACCAAATATGCATGTCTGTGTGCTGAAATAATGCATGTCCACTGTATTATTGTTGTACATGGCCCAATCTGAATACAAGGAGTGATTGTTGCTAAGTTATTTTTCGGCGGTAAGAAAATACCGTCAGGCCCCAGATCTCCACAAAATACCCTACATATTTAGGCACTATTGCCAGATATCAGATGGTTATTGTTACCCAACTTAATGGTACTCATTTATTAACCTCGAAAGAATGAAGGGCTGAGTGGATCTGCCACGATTCGAACCTGCAATCATGAGGTCAAACACAGGCCCCTGTAGTGGATGCATTAGTTCCCTGAGCCACAGACCCAGCTCTGCTAAAAAGCTGCTTGCACCTATCATGAGCAATACTAAATGTGGCTAGGAGTACTTGAGTGCTCTTACCTGATTGGGGGTCTTCTGGGGACGACAGAGGTGGATAGTAAAGGGAAGCCTAGTGCAGAAAATATGGGATGGTGGACAAGGAAAAGGACCAACAAAAAAAAGAAAAGGATTATGGCAAGCCCAATGCCATGCAGCTTCCTCAGTCTTTAGAGGAAAATGCACAACTCTGTTAAAGGCTTCTCTAACATAAAATACTTCTGCTTTGTCATTCAAGGTCGGAATGGTCCGGTAACTCCCCTTTTGCAGGACCCGGACCTGGAACCCGGTATGGAGTTCCAGGTCCGGTATACCTCCATACTCGTGATGAGGCCCATAGATATAACTCTGAGTTTATTAGGAAGGTTTAATGCAGTTCTGTCCATGGAGGGTCAGGACAAATTTATGAGGTTCAAGGGTGATTGTCAAATCCTGAGTTTCTAATAACAATGTTCATAGGTAATTTTTGTCCGCACCTATTGCAAAAACCACTGGATGCGTTTGTACCAGTGACACCAGTGAGAGAATTTCAGGTCCGGTCTGACTCATGTTCCTTTGCTTGTCTGGTGAAAACCCGTCCAGCATTTTTCTTTTCAATTTACCCCAAACTTGGCAAAATCAAGGCAGAGAAACCTTGTTGCATGGACCTCACGTACGGGACACAGGCAGGTGTTTGTGATCCGAATGGCCATTTTCCATTTGGGGATCTGCACCAGGTCCAACACATTTTCGTAAGGGGCAACCAGATTGTATAGTCCAATCTAGTTGGACTAGATGGTTGGGGGTTCCCAGTGGGTACAATTGGTGTCTAGGACAGGCTCAGTGTAGACATAATGCGTCCTGGAGGTGCCTAGGTCTTGGTAGCTTGTCGGAGTCTGGAGCTTGGTGAAAGCCCAAAGGCCATGTCCCACGCAAAGTAGCCACTGGCCTTGGACATCCACCATTCCCTTTGTGGATATTGAATGTCTACGAGGCCCCCGTAGCACGGCCATGTTTTTAGCTAAGTAGAAACGTGCCATGGATGCACGTCATGCTTAGAGCGCCAATTGTACATCGTGAAGATAGCTGGTACATGGACATGCCCTGGGCAAAAGAGCCACTGGGCTGGCCTGGGTCAGATCGTGCCCAGTGGCTACATTGGTTTCTAGAAGATGCTCGGGCATGGCCAAAGACGTGGACTCTTAGGGTGGCTTGGTTTTTCCTGGGTGTCTTGGAGGTGCCTGGGGCTTGCCCAAGGGGTATGGCTAGGGCAAAATGGCTCTCTACATATGATAGCATATTACTTTCAAATCCCTGTACATTATCTGAATAAACATTGGCTAAAAAGACATTATGGTTGCGGTGCAAAACAACGAGGCCCCAAAAATGCACACGTATCCACCGCCAAATATCTTTCATGATGCCTCATGTTTGGCTCCTTGACACAGGAAATCTGCTCTTGAAAATTGTCTTTACAGTAGTTATTTTGTTGATCATCGACCTAAGCAATGTGGCGCATTATGGCTTTTCCTTAGCTCTATTTGTTTCTCATGTCCTGTTGAACCTGAGGTTCATGCATGTGATCTGTGGTGATGGCTTATATGGCCTCACGAGCAGTGATTCCCACATATGTGTTGCGGTACAGTTATGTGAAGTGTGATATCCAGCACATTCCTTTGCCTACCTTCTCGCCTCTTGGAGTATAGCCAAAGCTTTGCAGATCAGGGGAAATCATTGTGTTTTGGGCATGGATTCGCTTCTCAGTATTGTTTTGTATAGCCCTACGGTGCCACGCTTAGCCCAGTCTCGCCCAGCCTTCTTCAAGCTTTGGTGGCACCTATCTCCCTCAGCCACTTTCACTTCTCGTGCTTTCTTCATCTTCTGAGACCCTGTGGGTTCCTAGACCTTCATTTACTGCATCTAGTGAGGGCAGCTAGGAGTAAACTAGCACCTGAGTTATACCTCGAACTTACTTTGTCTATATCAGCGGCCTCCCTGGCATTCCAGCAGCTCCTGAAGCTGAGGCTTCTATGCACTATTCAGGGGCCCCAGATTCACCCAACACCTGTGGAAGCATGGGGTTGCAGGATCCTCTATTGCCACCCCCCTCAATGCATTTTGTCAGGGCCTTCTTCATTTTTTTCCTCTGGCCTGTATAGGTCCAACATTCCTTTCTTTAGTTTGTTTTGCACTCCTCCAAACTCCACAGTTTTGAAGAAGTGTCCTGATGCCTCTGATAAGATATGCAAAATATGCAGTTATTGGCAAAGATGAGTGCTCTGCAATTATTTGAGAAGGATATGTTTCTTTCCACGCCCCCCCTTAGGCCCCTTCCTCGTTCCTTTCTGTATCCCACCAAAATCGGCTCTTTTGAAATGACATGCATTGATCCTTCCATTCCCACTGATGCCTTTATGTAAGTGCTTATTGATCACCAGTCAGTTAGCTTCCAATTCTTTCTATCTATCTATATTCCCCATTTTTAATGTTTGGTATCATAAACTATAATGTAACATCCACGTTCAGGGCCACAAGTAGTAATCAGGATCACCTGCTTTTTTTTCTTATAGGGCTGAAAAATTCTGTACATTTTCTTTTTCTAGCCATATTTTTGTAAGAGCTCCTTTTTCCTTCTTCGATAAAGTTACTCCTTGGCTCCTGCAATATTTGGCCCGCAGTCCCGGCGCTGCTATGAAGCTGTACGATTCTACAAGAAAGAACTATATCAAAAATGTTATCAACTTATTACTGGTTCCACTATGTTTTCTCTTATTCCTTTTTATTTTTGCATTTTCGAAAAAACATCATTTAATTTATTTATTTGTTTTTTGTTTTTTTTGTTCACCACCTTCTCTTAAGTAGAAAGGAATCTGTTTTAATGTGGTAAACAGCCAGCAGGCCATGTTCCCTACATTTCCACATTCTTCATACCCTTCAGCTAATTCAAGAACTTGATGGCGAGACCCATTGCCCCCCAGTGCCCCTGGTACTCCTGGATTGTCAGGTTCTGCCATTGTGAAATGAATGGCATCGGTACCATCCTGCCTCCAGGTTCCACCCCTCCCTGAAGCTAAATATAATTCATTATTGATCACCAGCCTCTTGGCTTCCTATTTCTTCAAGATAAATGTATTTATTTTTCTCTTATTTTGTATTATAAGCTATAAGGTGAAGTCCACTTTTTTGGCGAATTCTCCACCTTTTGTTTCAAGCATATATTTAAACAATGAAGAACTTTTGTAAATGTTTCTTTTTTTTAATGTGTATGCAGATGTTGATGCTTCCCAGCAAACACAGGGTTAAGTGAAGACATCAATCATGAGGGAACCCCATCCTGTTTTGGCTGCTGCCAGTGTGGATAACTGTTCTGGTACTTGGTCTCCCACAGGTCTTACTGACTGACACCCATGTTGATAGCATGCCAGCATGGCATCTGAAGTGAGTTCACCGCGTGCCCATTATATCTGTGTGCGGCCTGCATTCAGATACCCGACTCAAAGCTTCATCCTTCTGGGATTTATAAATCGAGCACCATTGAACTGGGTAATACCAGCAATTATTACAGCCCATAGAAGTGGGAGGAATCTGGCACAAAGCACTAGATCTGATATTATTATAATAATTATGATTACTCTTCAGTGGGTATGCCCCCCTTTATTATGAGGTTGCTGCCTCTTCAAATCAATCTTTATGTTTCAAGCATACAGATGCCATGCACTTTCTTTTTGTTTTTTTATTAATTCAGCTGATTTACATCAACTTTACAATAATTTTAAATTACATTTTAAAAAGAAAAACAACATAAGAACAAAGAGAAAAAAAATAGAATCATTCTTTATAGATAACATATACAGGAAAGGTATTAAATCACATCAGTCATTCTTATTATGATCAAAAATGAAACAAATAAAATCAAAAAAAATTGTCAATGTTAACCAAGTACATTACATGTATTAAATTCATTTGAAATGTACTCATGTTCTCTTTACCCACCAACTGCCATCAGTTTATCAATCATATAAACCTCTTTGGTTGCAGTACGGGCATACCCAGTGCACCGTCAGGTAAATGCAGTCAACATTCAAGTAATTGCTCTAGACCTCATTCCGTTTTAGAGCATGCAAAAATCCAACAGCGCCGAGTCTAATTGTTGTATTAATTCCACAGAAGATCAACTGTCATAATAAATCAGGCGTCAAATCTCTAAACTCTTGTGCGGCTGATTTCAAATGATGAGTTTGAATTGGCCTTAGAGCATCGCAATCTACTTACAAATGCCGTATCGTTTCCACTTGAGAAGGATTTTTGCAGAAATGGCACACGTTCTCTGTCTGCCTAATAATTTTGCGTTTAGCCTGTACGTCGTTTGTCAGCCATATGTTAAACCTTAATCGTGGGAAGTCAGATCTATACAAGGACGAAGGAGATTTAAGCATATAAGACTCCGGCACACTGAATCTTTTGTGCTGAAATGGATTATATCTAAAATATCGATAACTCTGACCCATGACTCCCTACACTTTCTCATAATGCAGTAAGATAGACATACGTTATAGGCTGTGCGGGTGTTCTGGGCCTGCTTCAAGTTTTAGACCCATTCCTCTCGAATTAGGATCCTGGCCACTCAGACTGTCAAACCCCACCTCTTGGGCGTCCCTTCCATCCACTCTCAGGCCTGTAAAGATTCCTGATCTCATTGCTATTCCAGAGTGCATTCTCCCCTTCACATTTAACCTCTCTACCTATCCATTCTTTCATTCCTATCTTTGCCCCCTGCAAAAACTCTTTGCTTTGAACAGAATGAAGTAATAACACAAAGTCCCAATCAAGAGCTCAGCTTCCTGGAAGCTATCGAAAAGGACCTGATCTGCACATGCAGCATCAGATAGGATCGTGCGGATCAAATCACCTGTCTGCATCAGCTAAAATACCACCAAGCCCCAACTTGCACCGACATAACCACCTACCCGTAGAACAATGTATTTCCAAAGACATCTTAAGTTCCCTCTCAATTCTTTTCTGAAATTCTACAGATTGTAAACCATCCCCTGGCAATCACTGTGTGACCGCATCCTGTAGCCCTACCATAACAAAAGTCCTGAGACCTGCAGGTACACCTGGCGCCCACCACCTCCTATGTGCTTTTCCTCCTATGCAACCCATTGACCCTACACCATGATGAATCCTTTTGTCTCCTTTACCTCAACATCTTCTAAGATCTTCTCACCAAGAGCTGGAAATTAGGATTCACTACTGTTCCTTGCCTACCTGCCATTTTCAAGTAAGTCGCACCTGGACATGCAGTCTTCAATTCCTCTTGTGATTCTCGATCTGCCCCAGCAAAAATAAAAGCGTGATAATGGAGATGAGAGTTGTACCAGGTCTCGTCACACCCCCACCCGTTCCCAAGCATGAACGAAGATACAAGCTTAGAACCGGTCTATAAACAGTGAGTAAAACACTAAGGGTCAGGCAAACCGCCATGAGGAGTAGAATAGCTTTCGTTACACAAGCAGGGCGACAAGGAGTTTGCATTCACATAAGTAGGAGGGTTGCAGAATACCCACACAGGGTTACACCAGTAGTATAGAGATGAGCAGGTGGCGAGAGGCTGCAGCATACACGGGCAGGGAATAATGAATGGCGGCATACATGAAAAAGACACGAAGAACATTAACATGGCGGAGAAAGAACCAAAGTTCCTCCATTACTCAGACCAAACCTTACAAGGCCCCAATTCTTAAATACTGCATCCGGGCATAACATTGCTTAACACCAAATTCTAGGCCTCACGAAGCTCCGACAGCAGCCCCAGGTGCAAAGGTCAGTGCGCCGAGAAACTGAAACTGCACAGGATAACATTTCCAGGACAGACAGCTCACAATTATCAAAGTTAATTTGTTTTTATTGGTAGCAGTAAGAAACAGACATATCCTTGAATGTCAGGTGCAAGTTGCTACCGTGCCAATTGATTCCATAACAAATGAATATTCAGCGCCCCAAGTGGCTGCCAAAGAAAAGCAAACACATTAGGCTAGCAGACACTCCAATAGATAGATGAAACTGAGCTCTGAACCATGGTCCTCTACCACGTGACTGAAACAATGGTAATTTATTCCTGGCCCAATTAGTGCACCTACCACTTCCTTAGCACATCCAGACACAGAGATGACATTCTAAGGTCACAAACAGACTGACAGATAAGGCCTCAGGCCTGGGAATGAGAAAGGTGTAACTTCTTTAAACTGGATCATAGCAGTTCACCCATCTCTCCTTCCCCACCACGTACCTTGGCACAGCATAAAAGTGCTCAAAGTTGGATGAGCAAATGACTGACCGATCAAATTGCGTTCTTCTTATCGACTAGTGTAGTAGAGTGCCAACCTATGGCATGGTAGATTGAAATGCATCATTTGTAGAAGGATATATGTAGGCAAAGTTATTAGTTGTAGAAGAACTAATAGGAAAACGTTCACCTATAGATAACTATATGTTCTATATTCCACTAGCCAATTGGTTGTGAGAGCAGACATTTTTTATGATGATTACTAACTATGACGTCAGCTATGATGAGTATCTAGCTTAAAACGTTGTTGTTCCTAACACCATTTTGATATTGTCCTTAACAAAAGCTCTCTTCATCACACCTCTTCTAAAGAAAAGAGATCAAAATGGCAACTACCACATACTCATAGCCAACAACAACTTCCCGAGCATGCTGGTTAAGGGGACTGCATACCACAGAAAAGGCTACTGTATCTCACTGAAGCAAATCATGTCCTGGCCAATGTTCAAATGGCATTTCACTAAATGAGGAGGCACCAATTCAGTATTCATCATCAGGTCAGATGCTCTGAAGAACAAAGCAGGCACAGACAGAGAACAACCATTTTCCTCTGGACTTTTTAAGCAAAACAAAATGTATCACTATTTTCATACCTGCACATTAGGATAACATAAAATAATATGTAAGTAAGGTGCTCAAAGACACAAAGACCTGAATACACCTCCTAACAAGCAGGATAACCCTGTAATAACACATGCAAAACACACACACACACACACACACGCACGCACGCACGCACGCACACACACATGCATCCATAGAAAAACATGGGCATGGTAAAGTACTTAGTGTCAGCATTGAAATGGTTCACCCCTTTCTTTTCTGATTGAGTTCTAGTAATCTTTGCTTCTTTGCTTTCTAATCCCTGACCTACCCAAAATGGGATTACCCAGGCCACCATCCTATTGCAGGGTCTCCTCTTCTTTTCAGCTATTACCTTATCCCTTTTAATCACATAATTCAATCCAGTGGGCTAACCTGCTATAACTATGCTGGCTACAGAAGCACTTTCCACACATTCTTCAGCTCAACAGAAACCAATTCCAGGACTGTGAGCCAATGCCTTCTAGACTCACATGGACTGATGAACCTCTTCTCACTGAAACTTAAAGCAAGACAAGGATTATGACATATGGTGCATGACTCTTCTCACCATGTCCTGGAGAGCTGTGTACCACACACACATTGAGAAAGATGGTAAAAAAAACTGAGTATCATTGCAGACTCAGATTTCTCTTTTTAGCTCTTCAAATCAATTGGGTGGTAAGTCCTCATTTTGACTTCTTGGGTTTCTGAGTCAGATATTTCCCTTGCTGAGCTTTTTCCGCTGGGTCAGGGCCACCATAGAACTTTAATATGTTGTATCACAAACAGTGAGTAGACCACGGTTCTAAAAAGTGGGTCATTGTAGTAGATGGGGGAAAGGTAAATCAGACCTAGAGAAGAGACATGCATGTCCACCGGCGAGTGTGGTGGTGCAAGAACTCTCTAACAGTGCCTGGTGAATCAGTGTACCTATCGCGACCCTTCTCTGGGCTTGTTTGCTCATCGTGACCCTTCTCAAACTAACTTAAACATATCCACGTGCTTGTGCTGGAACTCCAGACAAAGCAAAAGATTGGGCCTCCTTACAAGTTCAGCGGTAGCCTTGCTGGAAAAACCAGCAGGCTGCTGCTGAACTTGCATTTTTTTCCGGCCTCTGCCAATGGAGACATACAGGGTCATTGCAACCTTGGTGGACCCTGTATGTCCTCATTGACAGGGACCGGAATACATTACTCCCCATTCCCATTGAGCCCCATAGGGCTCAATGGGAATGGGGATGTCGGATGCACCGGCACCATTCAGAATGGTGCCGGTGCATCCGACCTGCTGTGCTGGCATGTGCAGCTCTGCCCGCCAGGTCTGACCTGGCGGGCAGAAACGCACCCTCAAGCACAACTCGTAGTTTGCCAGTCCGGGAACTACGGTACCGGCAAGCTTACCGGTACCGTAGTTCCCAAACCAGCAAACTTGTAATGAGGCCCAGTGACATATTAACAATGGTCCAAATTGAGCTTCTGAAAGGGCAAGTGACCCCAAAGCCCGGGCTCAGAAATCCTAAAAGCCAAATAAGCACTGCACTGCAAGGGAAAACAAGGTTTATTAAATGCAAAAAGGTCTCTGACAGTCCTGTAGGGACGAACTGACACTGAGATCTCTGATTTTTCAAAGGGTTACATCTTTTATTGGCTGATAAACCATAATTAAATAATCCTAACATAAAAATGAGGTACAATAATGAGGTACAACATGATCCCTACACCCTCATTGGCTACCACCTATGTACAATGCTAATGTTCCCCTATTGTCCCTGGACCAATTGGCCACATCAAATCTAAGCCCACTCCCCTATACACATGGTTTACTACATCGTCACTGTTAGCTCTAGGTCTGGAATGGGTGGGCTCCACCTTATTGGCACATTGACAAATCGTGACCATTACGTGATGTGCACCCCTCTGACCCAACGTGAACAAAACAACTGTAGAGGCCAACTCTGCTTCAATAGACAATAGGACTTCTCATTAAACCTGACGCTGAGGTGCACACAAATTGCCTCCCCGACCTTGTACTTAAATGTATTGGCATCACCTCTGCTCCTTCTATTCCAAATCACGGAACATTCAACACACAGCTCCCCTTTATCGCCTTTGGACCCCAGGTGCCCAGGGGTGTGACTGGAACACGACTCTTGAGTCTACATTTCGAGGATTTATTTGCTTTTGGTTGTGTTTCTACTTGTAATTCATACAGGATGACCGCTCTTTGGGGAGGGCAGTAGTGCTCTAAATGTCCACCTTGCCTATTGATACCACGAAACCTCATGTGTCCTATTTTATATGGACCAGGCCCTAACTTCCAATATGGTGGTACCTCTGCCATATTACCGCACTGACCTTCCTACTACCATGATACCTATCCGACTCCATCTTCCACCAGTTTCAGCTTTTCCCACACACCTCACTACAAACCATAATTAAGGATACAACAAATAAACACACGGCCTATCTACAACCTCTGCAAATGCAACAGTAATACACAAGTTTCTCTTTCTGTGTTTCTATATGTGAGCATCTAATATGTGTCAAACCTGACTAAAGACAATACACAGGTGTTTTACCGCACAGACCTCGGTCTTGTCCCACAATCTTTCGTGTTAATATGTTTTTCCAGGCCTGAATCTTTTTGCATGGTTGGGACGTTGTGTGCGCATCCCAACACCCCCATTGTGCTTTAATCAGATCCTGCCATATCACAATATGCCTCTGAAACATTTACATGGGAGTGGGCAACTTTCTGTTGCATTAATGCTCCTGCATCAGTTGCATTGACAAAACGTGGACTCTGTGTTGAGCAACATAAGACGCTAGTTTATGCGCTTTAGAGTGGTTCCC